>NC_092027.1:19895758-20525758 GCF_042242105.1 Pempheris klunzingeri
CACACACCCGGCTCAGTCTCCAGCGCCGTATGCTAAACTGAATCACTGTGGTGCAACACAATGAAATGAAGTTGGTGGCAATGCTTTGACCTCATTCACCTCTAACCTACTAATTCGAAATCAGCCACACAGAAAATCACATTGCATAACAGTCTTTTCTATTAGTGAAGTGCTGCTGCTGCTGCTGTTGGGCATTTTAGGCGCTCTGTTAGCACTCCAGACAGACGCACATTCACTCAGCTGAGTGTTCCAGGGAGGCTCCGTGACCAGCACCAGCAGCATGTGTAATGTAATCAGTCAGCACTCATGAAGGAGAACATAGAGGAGTTACAACACAAATCCTCCACGCGGTCGTTCGCGTCGTGCCGTGAAGCTGTCATGGCCGTAAGGGGGCCGCTCTGGTGCCTCAGATCACACAGGACCTCTCTCTGCTCCCTTTCGCCTTTGTGCTGCTGCTTTTAGAAGAACGGAGATGGAACGCGGCATCACGTCACGACACTGGGCGTGATGAGGTGTGTGAGGTTACTGGAAGTAGCCCTGCATGTTAAGTCTTCATTCTATTTAACAAGTTTGCTTTGTGTGTGTGAGAATGTGTAGAGGTGCTTAGTACAGTACAGACTAAGTATAAAGGTGTAAATCTTAATCCTAAGAACACCCTTCACTGTGGCTGAACTTAGAATCAATTAAAGCAGCTGCTGATGCATATTCAGGAGGCCATGGTTAGTACAGTAGGTGAAGGATAAAGGGGTTGAGATGGACCTAGAAATGTGGAAATCTTGGACACAGCATATGTTGCCGTGTTATTTAGTGGATTCAATGTTTTCAGTGTCATATTTACCAGCAAATGACGCCTAAAATCCAACAACAAGACTAAAGCCTGCTCGTGTGAAGGCTGCCATGTTCAACTTTAAGGTCACGCGGTCATTAAAATCCCAAGCTTTCATCCTCTGGGGACCATGAATGAGCTCAGGAAATTGAAATTCTGTCAAAAGGTTTAGGGCATATCTGGTATGCATTCTGGACCTTCTGGCCAAAGGATGGAGCTATAAGAAAGCGTATTATATCGCATATGTATATTATCCTCTGGGAACCATGCAGATTTTTTGGCAAGATTTAGAAGTTACGAAGCTACGGCCAACCACCAAAACGTAAATAGTAAACGGATAACTGTCTGGAACTTGATTTCATTAAGTGTAAAGAGATTTTTGCAACAAGCAACAGCTAAACTTTGTCACAGTCGTAAGCAACAATGGATGACAAACAAGCACCAAGTGTTAGGACCAATAGATAACTCTCAGAGAGCTTTAATAATCTAATAATTTAATAACTAAACGTACCCTGGGAAGTTTTGCGGTTTCACGATTTGGCTCCCAGTTCTGTTTTTATCTTGCACACACATGCATGTGATCTCATGGAAGATGCAATACACATTCCTGCTGCTGCTTTCATGCTACTCCTCTGATTAAAAGTTAGCAGAGGAACTATCAATCAATCAATCAATATACTTTATTAATCTCCGAGGGGAAATTCCGTTTACGCATGTTTAAAAGGAACATACTAACGCTGAAATGACGGCAAGAAGGAAAAACACTGCAGGGCAGCAAACACTAATGTAAGCAATGCAGGTTTCAAAATTGGCTTCGTGCATTTCTATAAGGAGGGAAATGCGGAGAACATGTTTGTTAGTGCCCCGAGGATACACGGCGCATGTTTTGGTGAACAACACTGCACTCCATGTAAATATAACTGTGTGTTCACCGACCACAGAAAACAAACCATTAACTCTGTGTCTCACATAAATATTGAGTTGAATCTAAACTAATCCTGTAAAACACCAAAGTGGCACAATAACACCAACAAACCATCCAATCAAAACGGCAGCAGACCAGCCAACACTGTGGACTGTGAGGTAAAATTACTGTTTCTGTCAATGGAGTCTGGTGGCTGTGAATTGTGCCGCGTACCAGCCGTTTGTGATTGAATGAATTCCAGAGCATTGTGCAACTGATTTTAACACAATAAGTGAATACAACTTGCAACTTGACAGCACAGTCAAGATGTCAGGCCTAAAATACACTCATACAGACTAGATTATGTAGCCACATCAAGCCTACAGCAGCTCTTTACATAACAATACCACTGAAACTCTCTTTGCAAATGGATCGCCACTATCAAAATTCTGCACTTCACTTTTCATGCAAATCCATTTTGTTTCTGCTGTCCGATCAGCCTCAGCCGCACCCGCCTCAGGTTACTAAACACAGAGACGGTGAAACCACAAGCAGAAACTTTGTCGCCTTCGTGATCAGCAAGTCCACAGATCCTGTTTTCAGAACAAACAGGCCTGCGGTCACAGAGACAATACCCCCCCTTCCTCCCTGTAGGAGTGATCACCCTGAGACCCTGCCTCACTCCCGCTGGCTGAGATCCCGATCTTCCCGTTTCTACTGGCAGCCGTTCAACCCCAGCGCACCCTGAGCTGACCTGAGGTTCAGCCATGTCATCAGGACATGAGGGGTAGTGCTGAGTCAGTCATGCAGCCAGTGCTCTGATTGTACTTTCAGGGGTCTATAGGAGCTAAAGTAATCCTTCAGACAGGCACAGACACTCAGAAGTGCAAAACTACTAAAGAAAGGTTGCAGACTTGCTCTGTGAGCTCCGGCCTAATTCTTCAGTGTCACCATGACAGTGGAGTCCATCGCCGTCGCGCTGAGTTTCTGGGCCCCATATCTACTGCTGATGTGCAGACACAAACAGAACATGATGGAGCAAAACACGGTGTCTGCTTCAGCACTCGTCAGATTAAAGCAAATCTGAGGGCACAGGCAAGGTTGCATAATCAGAAGTGCCAAGCGGCGGCGGCGGAGATGACCTTGAACATAAATAATGCCTCGAGGCTGCAGTTCACCACAGCAGACACATTTAAAAAGCACACAGCGTGATGGGGTGCGGACAGTGATGATGAATGGAGAATGCTGTTCTCTGAAAACTGTCACCTTGGTTTTTAGAGGCGTTCATGGAGCAAAGACAAGGTTCTTCTACTGCCTCTGGGACGTTTATACGGCCACAGTCAGGTGAAAATATCCAACATGCCGACTTTGCAACATCAAAGATGCTACGGACACGAACCACGATGTATGTGCGGTTCCATCTTGATGCGCGAACATCTGCATTAGTCATTTAGTTGAAAATTGAAATGAATATGTGCCATGCAACTTGCACGTGAGATGCTGTGAGCAGCAGGAAAATTACATCACAAATACATTTTGCAAAAGCATGTTATTGGCGTCACTGCTTGGGGCAGCACGGCGGTCAGCACTGTTTGAATCCAGCAGCAAACAGCAGACAGACACAGACAGAAACTAGCTGGTGAACTGAGCGGAGCATGAAGCAGCTAAAGCCACATATTTTCCTCAGTTGTTGGTGGAACAGCAATCAATGTAAGCATTTGCTTAAACAATGCACACTAACTACTAACTGCAGCAGCAACAAATGAGCGCCGTTTTTGCATATTGTCGCTCAAATATGAGCAATAGTTTGAAACATAAAGAGCACACAGACAGTAGAGAGGTGGATTATACTGCTCTAGTGATCCAAAAAGTTTCTATGAGTGGTTCACCATAAAAACCCTTTTAGAGGCACCTGTCAAGCCTGCACAGGGTGACTGCTGAACACTCACAACACAGGTTTCAGGTGGAATATCCCTTTAAGGTTTGCTTTTCAGATCAACTATTCGGTTTAGCAATCTCTGTAAGTTGACACTGATGAATAAATCTCCTCGCTCTCTCCAGTACTCTGAAGGGAATGGATCTGCTGTTTCAATCTGGCTGATTAAAGTGGAGCTGCTTTTAGCTTACTAGTGACCACAGTAAGTCAGTTTGATGTGCTGCTGCAGGAGACAAAAAGCCCAAATCAGCTTTGTTTAGCAAAAGAAACGGGCTTGGGTGCACTGTATTGACCCGAGTGACTCCTGGCTGGCAGGTCTTGCAGGGCAATGCCCCTAACTCACTGTCCACCCACAATAAAATGCTGCGCCAATGGAAATTTCCACATGAGCACCCTTTGCGTCAGGTCAGCACAGTCTTCCTTTGCAGCACCCTGTCCTTGCGACCTAAGCCCCCGTGCCGGACTCAGCCTCACCGGATTCCTTCGGTGCATCACGCGGTCCAAGTGCTGCTCTTCCGTCACTGAAAATGTGGACGACCGGCGTGTTTATGTGTGCGTTTCTGTCACTTCTGTCAGTCTGGGAAGGGATTAACAGAGAGTGTGACGCTGCTGCCAAACTCTGTGCCTGCCTATCTCATAATCCAGGCCCACAGTACAGACCACAGATGTTGTGTAAACCATCTCAACAGCTGCACTGGGCTTGTGTACATCAACAAGCAGATTTGCAGCCTCGCACACGCGAACATAAAGCACATGGACAGTCTGGGAGAGGCTTTGCTGTGGCTGAAAATGTATTTTGTGGTTTGAAAGAATAGAAGAAGGAGCTTTCTGCAGTGTTTGCCCCAAACTAGATTCAAATGAACTGCTTCCTTGATGCAATAACTGTAAAAGAGTGCATCATGGTTAATGAGTACCAGCCATCATGACAGCAGCATTCCTACTGCCAGTTTTTCTCAAAGTTAAAAGCTATTTTTAACATTTGGGGAAATCCTCTAATTCGCTTCTTTTTCATGAATAACTGCTGCTAATAAACTGCTGTCTCCCCCGGCTTCAAGGGTTTGCAGGGAGGAGAGTTGGGGTTAGTCGTTTTGTGGGAATCCTCTCTCCTCACTGGTGGTCGCATTGCCCACGCAGGTCACGAAGAGGAATCAGCATTGAACACTACAGCTGAAGCCAAAGTGCGACGCCAGACGTGTCTTTGCACAGCGGACAGGAAGATGACTTGTCGTCCTCAGCAGAGTAATGACGGGCTGAACAAGGCGCAGAGGCAGATCTGACCGGATGGTAATAGAATTAAACAAGGGAGCGGCGACAGCAGCTGCCATCTGTACGCCTGTCACTCAAAGACCTGGAATATCACCAGCCACTCGGGATCATAGAAGTGGCTTCACTAGCTGCGGTGTAAACACAGCAGGCCAGGCTATCATCTGTTAGCCACCTGTGCTAACGACAAGAAGGAATGGTGGAGATACGAGCCACAGATTCTGTTCTGCGTTCTCGGGTGTGTGTGCTTTGATGCCAGCATGACACCTGATCTGTTATCAGTAAGTAACTCAAAGAAAGCACGGTCCACTACGAGGCTGCTTCGGCCAACTAAATGAGGATGTAAATCTCCGTCTGGTGTCTCTTCCCTTTTGCTTCAGTGCCGCTCTGAGAAAACCACAGACGGCTCTGTGTGCGGTGTCGGCCCTATCATCATCATCATCATCACCAGCAGCCCCGTCAGCGAGGTCAGGGGTCGAGCAGACACGGCACCGCTGAAAACAAACCCTCGTGACATTGTGAGGAAAAAAGTAAAAAAAAAACCTTGAGTGACCTTTCAGGTTGAGCTGAGTCAGGAAAGTGACGCTGACGCTGCACCCACATGATCTACAGGACCAGTTTATCACTTTTCATCTTTTATTTTATTTCAACTGGAACTTAAACAACAGGTTTACTATTCCAACAACAGTAAAAAAAAGACCTTTAAAGCACGAGGCAGGGTCATAATGCAGAAAATTGCTGGTTGATGTAAAATGCATCAGTACCAGTGGGCCAGGCCGGGAACGCAGACACACAGAGAGCTACCTGCCGTTGTCAGAGATGTAATCAGCATTGTGTGAACCAGTTTGGCAAGGGCTTGAATATAACGGATGTTTATTTAAATGGAAAAGTCCTACCCTTCAGCCTTAGAAAGACGGTAAAAACATTTGACCGAAACGTGGAACAAGTCCATGTGCTAGAGCCGTGACGGTGAAGGGCACACTGTGCGCCAGTCCCGAATGATTCATACGAAAGGAAATGAAAGAGAAGACCATAGATGTTGTGCTAGTGAGCTCTCTGGACAAGTCACTTCCTCGCTGCTGTCCTGTAACTCACTTATATGTTCTAAGTCTCTACTTCCTGTGTGCAGCTCGGTGCCATGTTGGCGGGATGGTGCGCTGGATGAATACAAGCTGTCAAACTGCGAGGATGTTCTCTCCCACAGCCCCGCTTTACAGGGGGGGGGGGGTGTTTGTTGCATAAAATTCTTGCTTCATGCAGCTTTAAACTTGCACAGTACTGCAAGACACATTCGGTGCCATGTGAGTGTTTGGATTTAAAAAAGTCTTCTGAGGCCCGTCGTGTAGGAAGAGAGGATCTAAGGAGCAGACGTACGTGACAGCAACACAGCTTTTCACTAAGAGCTCACTGCTTCCCCTGCCCTCGGCCCGGTGCGTGGGGCTGACCGACGGACGGCTGATTACCAGTACCAGAGGGCCCAGGAGGCCGTGGTGGCCGGGCACGGTTTGCTGTGTAACCTTTGGTAAGCAGGAGTTCATTGAACTCTAGTAGCTCTGTTTATGCCTGGAGGAAAGCCAGGAAGTGTGTAAACTCAGCCTGGATCTCATGATTGCTAACACACACACGCGCACACACACACACACACACACACACACACACACACACACACACACACAAACAGGCCCAAGTGCTGTGCAAACACACTGTATCTCCTCTACAGCCCCTCCTCCTCCATAACAATGATCACCACAGTATCACCATTAGGGTTGTTACCCGTGGCTTGGGAACACAGGAAGTGGGAGGCATGAGCGAGGGAAATGGAGGAGATTCATAAGAGGGTGGGGGGGGGGGGGTGATGGCGCCAAAAGGTAATCAGACGATTCTAATCAGAAGTGGAAGCGTCATGTGAGGCTCCAGGTTTCACCTAGGACCGTTTACAGTGGGTGGGGCGAGGCTTTAGGAAGGGCTTAATAAACATGGATGGCTGCATTCTTTTTAAATGAACAAACATCCCACACTTTGTGTGGCTGCCTGTACGAGCACGCCCGAAGGTAAGCAGACACCACCCACTAACAGCATCCACTTCTTCTAACAAATAGGACAACATGTCACCTCACGATTACCATCAGCACGGTGATTGGTCAGATACGTGGAGGTGTGGAAGTGGTCTGGGTCTGAACTCCAGCACATCACCTCTTGTTACCTCACGTTCTCCGTTAAAGTCTGCGAGCGCACACCGCAAAAGCCCCCCGACCAAAATGCTACCTGGACATCAACACGTGGCTGCATCAGAGGAAACATCTAGTACTGGTCTGTGTTTTACTCCAAAGAACACTGGAGAAAGGCAAAAAAAAAAAGGGATTTCCACATTGGACGATACGGTCATGTGTTCAAAATGCAAGATGAGAATGTGTCTGCTGAAAAAGAGAGATAGATATTACCAGGGTTCTGAACACTGGTGTCAGCCAATAGTTTTTACGTAACCCTTTCATGCACAGAGGTCACTGCAGTGTGCAGCTCTTCAAACACTGTTTTCTTGTATATGCATGAGTTTTGATGGCGTAGCTGCACATCAGCCACTACAGTGAAGCTACTGCATCATCTCATCCGCTCAGAGTGAAGCCAAGATGGCCGACAGACAGCCAGAAACACCAAGTTGCTCATTTTTTTCTGCTCAAACCTTCTAGAAAAAGAAACCCTGGCAGGTAAGAAAAATATGGGGACACCAAGTAACATCTAAGTATTGATTTTATATTGGGAGGAAATGATGATCAGCAGCTAGATTTCAACTACTGGACATGTAAATATATCTTTATAAAATATGGGTTGATGCCTAAAGAGGAATAAAAACACTCCTGACTGAAGTTATCATAATTCATGCATGAAAGGGTTAAGGAAGAAAATAAAGGTGAAGACAAAAATAATGAGAAAGTTTAGTAAATCAGCGATTCACAGTTTGAGCAGTTACTCAGACATCTTCATCGCCTCAGCATGCTGAATCAGCCTCTGATAAAGGGCCAACTGGGGCTGGACCAAGTGGCTGCTCGTGGCTCTGCAGCGACCCAGAGCCCTTTCCCCCCTGCATGGCATTAAAAAGACAGAAATGTTGATGTGGTTTCTCGCACAAATGCATTACCGAAGGGATATATAATATCTCCAGAGAACGATGACAAAGCAGCCTGGCGAGCGTCATCCCGGCGACGCCTCCACAGAAGAGCTCCACGGTAACCAGCTACTGACAGAGAGGATGCTGTGATCAGACGTCGGCCCTGTTACCGGTAGCCGCCCCGCTAACTGATGGTGATTTGATAACGTGTTGCAGAATGGAAATCAGATTCAGCAGAATCAAAGAGGGCGACACTGACACTGACACTTTGAAGAACGCACTCAATCCGATATCTGCTACAGACTTTGAAGTGTTCTGATCTTAGACCAGGCACTTCTCATAAAATGGTATCAGATTATTTCAGTTGCGTGGCAGCATTTTCTACATCACACATATAGAAACAGAAGTAACAATAAGCTCCACATTTTGAACTGATGAATAGGGGTTTCCTCTTAAGCCAGGTAGCATTAAAACGGCCGGTTGTTAAACAGTGTCCGGTGTGGCAGCCTCTCCACACGACAGGGAGCAGCATGTTTAGGAGCTGGGAGGGATCATATGATGGCTGCACAGCAGAGGATACTAATTTTACCAGCAGTGACGCTTTCAGATGTAATAACTTGTACTGCAGGAATCCCCTCTCCTGACCCCCCCACCCACCAACCCCTCCACTGCTCCAAGCAGGTCAGGCCTCACCACCCAAGACAGACACAGCACAGCTCCGGGTTCCACTCCAGCAAGTGTAACCTGGTGCCAACAGACTCTGAGAAAGTCCGGCCACACCCTGCTGTGTGCACGGAACAAAGAACATAACCGGGGAACACGGCGGCCGTGCGAGCAGTCATGTGAGCAGAGCAGAGTAAATATCTTGTATGTCCTGTCCTGCCGAGCCTCCTCACACCTGAGCTAACAGAGCCTTTGGACAAGGTGAGCTGAGCGGCTGGTCGTCAGGCACAGTACACAGAATCCCACTGAATTCATCTGGTTCATTCATTCATCGTCTGTGGAAAAGTGATGCTGAGACCCTTCTCTCTGGGCAGATTAACCTGGATTCACAGAGGCCTATTTTCCTGCCGTTCTGCACAAATGTTGCACTCTGGGTGAAAGAACACGGTCGCTGCTCTCTCTCTCTCTCTCTCTCTCTCTCTCTCTCTCTCTCTCTCTCTCTCTCTCTCTCTCTCTCTCTCTCTGCTCTTCATTCATTTTCAAGTGAGGCCTTGTCACACAACAATGCCGCGAATCAAAGAATCCGGAGACTCAAAGCTTGGCCGTGTTACATAAAGCAGGTTTGGCCCAGAGACCTGCAGCCTTGTGGAGAGCTTATGATGGAAATGTGACTCTTTTCTAATATATTCACAGGGTTTTTAGTGCGTATTTGACCACATTTTAGTGGCTGTGCACACCGCTGCGTACTGCTGACTTGACTCTGGTCATGATGGCGGTTTCATTACCACGTCTCACTACAAAATGCTAATGCTCTACTTCTTCAGTTCATTACACCCACTGCTAGTCTTGTGTGGAGTTGGTGTTGTGTTTTTTTTTTCATATTTGCACATTTTCTAAAACATGTAACACATTTTTTTAAAAGGTCATTTTGGTTTTAAAAGTAATGTATGTGTGTGTGTGTATCCTGTCCATGTTGTTATCATGTTCAGTGCTCTCACAGACTCACAAACCTGCCTGTGCTTTTGTATACAACTGTCCGCTCTCAGGTTTTCTAAGAGCCCGTGAGCCTGAGGTGATTCTGTTCTTTACAAATGTGCAGAGGACTTTGCACCGGTACAGTACAACAAAACTTAAAGGTCCTGGATTATTACTTCATCTGTGTCGAAATCTAATCTCTGGTTCCACTTTATCTAGGGGTTAGCACCATGTGAGTACAATATAAAGCTGTGTTTGATCAAATCACCAAACAGCTCCACAGTGAAGCCTTCTGGGTGCTGGGAATGTGAAGTTATTGAACGAGCTGATCTGACTACAGTGTGACCAGCTCATGAGGATCCTTCATTTGCACGGGAAACCTTCTCACTTGCTAACTTCCACTTCTGCTGGTAGAAAATGGTTTGATGTGAACAATCCGTAGCTGTGAGTCACCGCACGATGAGACACCAGTGTGGTTATTTTAATCATCCCACACTAGATCTGGACAGAGTCGGCACCAGCGGAAAGGCATCTGTGCCAAGAATGGCCCCCCGATGGCATCGTACTAAAGATGACAAGCACAGCGGGGGCTGACAACGTCGAGTCAGAGCTGTGTTTTTATGGCCACGATTAAGTCACTCTTATTAGATAGAAGGTCCAAATCCATAAGGAATACACGAGTGCAAAGTCCAGAGAGCTGGACTTTCACTGGTGGTCTACTAATCAGCACGGTTGACAAATAGGCCTGGTTGGCTGTGGGGCCAGTATTGGCAGTGACAACTGTGTTTTTAATGTGTGAGCTGTAAAAACACAGATTTTAGGAGCAGCTGTATTACTCAGCAAGTTAGATAATAAAATAATAAGTCCTGAGCCAAAGTGCAGATTGTCTTTGACACTCCTTAGTTTATTCTCAGCTCCTTTAAGGATGAACAAACAAGAAGAAATGCCTCCAATATGCACTGTGGAATCATGTGTTTGTCCTATTTGAAGTGGAATTAGAATTTAGTTGTTTTGTCTCATCATTTATTCACCTATTTATTCTTTGAACCAATAAGAAAGAGCTGCACTGGACTTCTATGTCTGTCCGAGGCAGAGCACTGCCTGCTGCCTGCTCTCCTCCACCTCCACACAAAGACACCACCTCTCCTCCACACATCATGTCTGATCACACCTCAGGTAAAAAGAAGAGAGAGTTCAGGTGAGCTCTGGAGGATTTACTCACTCGTTCTCCAGCAGAGTCATGCACACCACCTCTTTGACCCCCGGGTTGTTGGCCTTATCGCAGGAGCAGCCCTGCAGGCTCCATGTGGCCAGGCGCACCACGGGCTTCCCTTCCCGCAGGCCGGGCGGCGGCTCCACGTTGGGCCGCACGGAGATGATCTGGGTCGGGCCTCCGGGCGGGAGGTCCAGGTCGTCGCTGGTGAGACTGAACGAAGTCGGGCTGGGGTGGGACTTGGTGGTGCAGGTCAGCCCTCCGTTGGTGTTGGTGGACGGCGCCCTGGAGCGCTCCACGAACACTTGGAAGCGGATTTTGTCCAGCAGGGAGCTGTTGATGTGGCTGACCCGCACCAGGTCCTCGATGTTTTTGAAGTGGCCGTGCTCCGCCCGGTACGCCACGATGTTCTTGGCTATTTTCTCCGTGATGCCTCGGATGCTCATGAGCTGCGCCGGGGTGGCGGTGTTAATGTTCATCCCGGTGCAGGACTGGTGGTCCAGGTCTTTGCGCAGAGAGGACGGGGAGTGCTGGGACGAACTGGTCCTGCTGGAGACGCATATTTCCAGTTTGATCACCTCCAATTTGGTGGCTCCGATCCCGCTCACCAGAGCCAGGTCCTCCACCTTCTTAAACCCCCCGATACAGTCCCGGTACTCCACGATATTCTGCGCAACAGTGCGGTTGACTCCCGGCAGAGTCATGAGCTCCTCCTCGGTGGCAGTGTTGATGTTGAGCCGCTCCTGGTTCACCAGGATGTGGCCGAAGTTACACGCAGCGCTGAATTTGCGCTTGCCGCAGCTGAAGTCCGTGGGGTCCTTGGGGATGGAGCGGTGGCAGCCCAGACTCCCACCCATGGCTCCGGCGGGTCACCGGGGCTCGGATCGGGAGCAGACGGTGGGCCACGGCAGAGAGGACGGGCTGGAACACAAGCGGCACGGAGAGCAGAGAGGTGACACACACATGGACACACAGCCTCCACCTCCTCCGCCTGTCACAGCCCGGTTCGCTGAAGAAGAGATATTAGACGTGCGCACCACACAGCAGTCGTCCTCGGTCCTGGCTACATGCTGCATGTGTCCCGCTCATCGGCTCCCCGCGCAGCTGCAGCCTGTCTGTGTGTCCTGTGGGTGGGGGCGGGGGGGGTGGTTATACCGGCTCCACGGTAAACTTTGGCCTCCAACAGTCAGTGTGTGTCTGGCCACAGGTCGGCCTCCACACACACTCCTCTGACGGGGAGACTCCAGCGATCACAGCGACACCAAACCATCGCTCCCTCCGCGCGTCAAGTCACACAGGCTGAGGCAGGCACAGACCGGAACTGCGTCAGCCTTCAAAATAAGACGGCTACAGCGGGAGGGTGACGCATGCGAGCCACTTAAAATATTTATGCGTGTGCACACTTTTACCAAGCACAACATGCATTACATTCAGTACAATTCAATACACTAGTCCCCTCATAAACAATGGGAGCCCAAGAAAGAGACAGGACATTAACAAATAGATATAATTAAATGTGCACATTGATTTAAAACGACTTCACGAAAAAATGCAAATAAAGAATAAATATGTATTTCTTTATTTTTATATTTATGAGCTCTTATTTTAGTCCACATCAATTCTTTTCCCATACACAGAGAAATGTCCTTGTTTATCTTTAAATGTATTTTATTTCCAAATATATTGATTTATTTTCTTTGTTATTTTTGCACATTGAGTTTATTTCTAGACTAAAAAATGGAAATGGGAAAATAGTCTTATTTATGTATGTATTTATTTATTTATTCTTGTGGCTGAATTTAAATGAATGAAATCATTTTTTAAAAAAAAAGTTATTGTGCACTTTTATATATTTTACATGTTCCATCTGGGGCCCATAATAAACAAGCAGTTGTTGTGACCAGTTCTTCTTCTTTCATGTATTTTTTTTAATATAATAATGGTTTTTAATTCCTTCATAAAATTCACAACATGCTTTTTGATGCCCATATATGGGGGGGAAAAAAACACCTCGTGTCGATCCGGCTTTTATTTTGAAACCGAACTGATTTTCTACTTCCTCAGTTGGCTGGTGAAGAGGAGCTGATTACACACATACACACTTTTTTCTTTTTAATAAAAGCTATCTATGGTTTTTAATTCTGGTTAATAATTGATCATTCAGTCTTGGTGTTGGCAACAAAACTACAAATCTACAGTAGACCAGGATGATAGGATGTTAACATATATATCAAGCACATTTTAAAAAAAGCAATTTCCTTTACATTCACTTTGCTTAGAAGTATTTGTAAAAACCATTCAGACTAAATCAGACAGAGCTGTGGATGAAAGACAAGTTGTAATTTCCACATATGTAATGTTTCTTTAGTCTACCTACTTGGTCGAGGCTAGCAGAATGGATTTCACACCAACATGCGGCAGGTGTTGGCTTCATCTGTATGACAGATTTTCTTGGGTTCAAGTTCCTTCAACTTTCAAGGATGTTGGCCTATGAAAAAACAGGTATTTTAATCTGAGGTGAAAACAACCATGAAGTGTGGGACTAGTATTCTACAAGTGGTCGAAGCGTTCTGTGTGTGACTGTGACCCCCCCCATCAGTGGCAGGAAGTAATCATCATTCTGGCTCCTTCTGCTCCGATCCTGCCTGATTGGATTAGCATAGCATTATAATTTCAGATAAGACACACGCTTTGGTGTCATTCATTATCAACAAAGCCTGTGATTATCTATTCATCTTGTGCTTTCTCTCCTCTGTGACGCTGTTGAAAAGCTCCTCATTTACAGAGAGGATGATTCTTTCTTCTCTGGCCATAACTCCAATGCCTTTAAATGTATTCTTTCCAAATGGAAATATGAAACAGTCATAAAGGGACAGTAATATATGCATCCTCTCTGGAAGTAGGGTGCACCTGTGTTGATTTTAGTATTTTAATATTTATTGTTTCACCATAACGTATTAATGTATTGTAAGTATGCCACACCAACAATTTTCAAAGAGGGATTCAGAGACCATCAACGGTTCTTGAGGGGCTTCCCGTGGTTCTTTAAAGGTTTAATGGGTCCTTACGAGCATTTTGAGGGCCCACAAGAAGATTGGGAGAGGTGCATGGGTTCTTGAAAGGGTTCCACAGGTTCCTAGCAGTCCCAGGAGTCCTGTGGGATTTTACGTGGAGCTCTGTAGGTTCTTGCGTGGTTCGATGAGCTCCTGAGGGGGACCAGAGATATGAGAAGGGTTTTGGGAAGGGTTTTAATCCGGGGATTCTTGTGGACGTCTGTGGGGTTCTTGAGGGGGCTCCAGGGGTCTTGTGACGCTCAAAGGATGACAGTAGATTACTTAAATGAAATCCACAGGTTCTCCATGGAGCTCCAAGGTTTTTTAGTGGCTCTTCGAGCTCTTGAGTGGTTACAGCAACGTGGAGGGGTTTTGGAAGGTCCTTAATATATTCTTGGGAAGTTCTTTTGGGGGTTCCTTGATATGCTTGCAGGCAAACTAACTAGTTTCTCCAATTCCCAAGGCCCATGAGAGAATTGTTTCAGAACCATAGGGTTTGAGAGGTTCTTGATGGGTTCTAATGATTCTCAAATAGAGTACTTGTGAAGATTTGTTGTTGTTCCTTGTGATAAATTTACAGTGTCCTTGAGGGGGCTCAAACTAGTGATAAAGGGGGTTCTAGTGATTCCTGTGGGGGTCTAATGGGTCCGTATCAGGGTCCCATGAGTTCTCGAAAAGTTTCTAAGAGTTGCCACACGCATCCCTGAGGTGTTTCCTGGGGTTCTTAAGTAGTTTGGCACTGATGTCGTAGAAGGTTTCCGGGTGCTAGTGGCCCTTGATACACTTGTGTGTTTTTAAGAAACACACATGAAGACCAAAATGAAGACTAGTTTAATTTGAGGACTGTTGAATTGCATCGTTTTTCCATAATGAGACAATGTAGGATTATTATTATTATGATTACAAATGACATACAAATACAAATGTTGTCACATGGCACTCTGTCTACTTTAACGTTCCATTTGTAACCAGTGGCACGGATCTCTGCAGGGTGTGGTGCAGACAGTCAGCTGTATGCCAGGATCCTCTGGTAGTGAAAGGATAAGCCACTGTTCACATCACAGCTCTATTTACAGCCAGTATGCCCTGTGGCATAAATACTGGACGTGGTTGCCTTTGCTTGACCTCAGCTCTTATGCAACACGGATAAAGCAGAAGATCCCCACCACAGGTACGTCGAAGAAAATAATCCAAGAAATGATTCTCAGCTGAAGGCAATCACATCGCTAAATAGGGCGAATGCAAGAGAGACACGATTCTGGAGTCTGATCCACATCCGAATCAGTTATGAGGATTTAGGTTTCAGTGATATGATTTTGAAAAACGATTGAAAGACGTTGGCTTAAGATTCATGTTTTCTGATTGTATCTTCCCATGCTGCTCGTCTAATATTACTAATCCCAGGGTTCTTGGCAGTTCTCAATTGACAGTTGACCTGGTAAGCAAAGACTTGTGTCAGCTTATGGGATCAGATGTTTTGGAGTGACTGGTCAACCAGTTTGTACTCGCCATTAAATATAATATAATATAAAATAAAATTATGTCCCTGCTGATGTGTCCTTGTTTTGTCCTCTGTGCATGTGGTTGTTTTGTCAGAGTACAAAGGAGTCAAGGTGGTAGAAAGGAGCTTAATAAGTGGACTGTGTTTTGAGATCATAAAAAGGAAATGAGTGTGAGCTATATCTCCTTTTTTTTAAATCATGGTTTCACTAAAAATATAACCTTTTCCCCTCCATCACTACAGTTTGCCATGAGATTTAAAAAGCAGATTCATGCCCTGGGAGCATAAGCTTTCTAGTGCTAAACCATCTAAATGATATAAAAGAGAACAAAATGAGTTTCCAGTGAACATTAATTGTGCATATGCATGGTCTCTCAGAGGATGGGCCACTAGGCCTTTCCTCTAGTGTCACCAACAATCACAAATGTCCAATCGTATACAGAAATAAATCCAGATCAAACTGACAAATTGTTATGGATTTCATATTGGTGAAGCTCCAGGAAAGTAACCTGGATCCTCTTTAGTCTGCAGATACAGTTTAGTTTTACTAAACCAATTCCCGCTGTGGCAGCATTTAATGTGGCTTTACATCAAGAGACAACAATGTTGGTCAGTCAAACTCTTACTTTGTCAAATACTTTGGTTTAGGACCAAATACCTGCAACATTTCATGACATCCCCATAAGTGTCTGCTTTGCTTTGTGTTTAGTCCTAATTGGCAAACCGCATGCTGACATGCTGAACTAACATAGTGAAGATGCATGTAGCATTCAGTGTAAAGCACAAGCACAAGCACAGCCTCACAGAGCCAGCAGAAGATGTACAAGCCTCTTCATCTCGTTAAGCTTTAGAGCTGGATCAAGTTTCTATTCGTATTTAAAGACAATGTCCCCTTATTTGAGTCTGTTGCAAGAATATTATTGGAAAGAAGAGACTGAGTGTTCCGGGATTTGTTGGCATGGTGATTAGAGGCTGTCACACTCTCAATAAAAGTGAGATTATTTGGAGTTTAAGATATTTAATCATGGAAACGGTCAAAACTATTGTTCTCGTACAGGTAAACCAGGTTTAAATATTAGCTCAAAATGCTAAGTAGTGGCACTGGGCTTCAAAAAAACCAACTCCAGAGCAAGATATTCTCCTTACTGTTCAAATGACACACTTTGTCTAGAATGTATGAAACAGACTGAGACAGAAAGAGTGTTGATGGCCACATTGACACACTTCTTATCGTTTAGCCCAGGGCTGAAGCTAACCCAGAAACACTGTAGCTCTCAACAATTAACCAAACATGAAGTGCCTGAAAAGAGGGAGAACTTCGCAGCAGTGGTGGGGGAGGGAGGGCACCGAACAAACAGTCTCTATCTTTTTGGGGCAGAATTAGATGATTTGTGACCACTTCCTGTCTGGTCATGTGGGCTGACACATGGGGTCTTACTGTACACTACTGTAATTGGCTGAGGGTGTCTTCACCTGGCTGACCCTGGGACACGGCCGGCCAATCAGCAAGAGGAGAGGCTGACGTAGACCAGTTGTCAGACTGGGAAGGCTGTGGCGTGATGCAACAGTACGGCAGTGTGTGTGTGTGTGTGTGTGTGAGAGTGTGTTTTATTCTCCATACAAAAGCTGGAAGTCCAAAGGGTCCAACGTTTGCTTGAATAAACCAGACGGACAGACTAAGTCAAGGTCACATTTATAAATGCTGCCAATAGCGATTTTTTAAAACTGAAAATCTTTCGGCCATATCTAATATGGATATGATACAGGCTGGCTGATCAGATATGCTTTTGTGGAACTGATCACTTTATTGGCTGTCTGTGGGGAAGACCTCTCTATAAGGCTCTATGCTTACCTCCTGTTGTGCTGCTTACTAAAGTCAACAAAGAGGGGGAAGTAAACCTGGGCCAAGGCTGTTTCATAGCGATACAGTTCCTCAGAAATAGCGTCCCAGAATGATCTAACTGTAGTGAAAAGTTTCCATACCCTAACCCTAACAGTCGTTTGGTTAAGTTGTCATGCTGTAACCAATAATATGAGCATGTGTCCCAAAGCAGTAATAGTTGTTCTTGCCATATTGTATTAAACACTGTTTTACTACTGCTGATAAATATATCAAATAAAAATAATGATTGAATAAATAATGTTTTTCTGATGTGAGGAGGGAAGAAAGCCTGGCACTCACAGTGAAACTGGGTTTTTGTTCATGTGTCAGGAGCTATCTAGGAAGGCATCATTGTAAACAGACATGGGAAGGTTAATGATTACTAGAGAGACTGATGCTCCCAAAGGCCTGGTCTAGATAAATGCTGCAGGTTTATCCAATGTATGTCAGAACCCTCTCTGGAACCCCTGGTATGTTTTAAGGCCACCTGAAGGCCCCCAAATCTCTGCGTCTGCTCAGTCACACCTTAAACCTCCATAATAATCCCTGGAAACACTCGAGGACTAAATAACCCAATGAAGAACCACTGTAGCTCCTAAAAAGAACTCGGGAAGCTTCAAGAACACTCTGTTACACACGTGGTACCCTACCATAAGGATCCTTGAGACTCTCCAGAGGACGCCTAAAAACCCATTAAGACTGCCCCTGATCCACAAGATCTCAAGCACCACCTTCAAGAATCCTGTTATCCCTCTAACCCTCGAAAGGATCCCAACTCAAGAACACAATGCTATGCAATCCCACCATGTGCACCTGAACCCTCTTCAGTTGCCCTAAAAGAACCTCTAGAACCCTTTGAAGACCCCTTGGAGCAAATGTACAAATATCTGGAATCTCCTTAAGAACTTTTGCAATCCATAAAGAACCCCTAGAGTCTACAACGAGTCCTCCAACTAAATCCATTAAAATAATCTAAAAAAAAAACAAGCTTACTTTACACTAAAATCCTCAGTGTCATCAGCACCAAGTTAGCAGCTATCACCTCAGACTGAGGTGAGCTGTGCTCCTAACAGAGCTTTGGGCTGGTTGAGGCGCAATGACAGTGTGTGTGTGTGCGGAACGTTAGCGAGGAAGATCCATTCAGTGGGTGAAAGGCCATGATAACACAGGCCCACAGCGAAGCCTTTACCCAGCACAATTAGGGTTGTTAAGTACATCAAGACAAAAACAGCTGAGTCACGGTTAAAGAGCCTGATAAGGTTGATCAAAAGCTTGGAAAGTCCCCGAAGCTTCAGCAGGAGGAAGTTCAGTGCAGCCTGGTGCTGCCACCTGCTGGAAGCAAACATCACTAAGGTCAGCTTCACTTTCACATGCTGTCAGAGTGGAATATGTCCACACTCTCATGCTACATCATAATGCAAATACAAAGTGCTTACACAGGCTTTGTTACACTGGTTACCTGCCGCCTTAAGAATGGACTTCAAGATGTTATTGATTACTTACAAAGACCTGAGGCCCCCCCCCCTGCTCCTCAGATCCTTGGCTGTCTTCTTTGTTGTTCCACAGTCTGACTGCTTCTGTCTGAATCACTTTTTTACAGTGACTCCATTTATGTTTAATGACACTTTAGTTTGTTTTACTCTCTCTGTAAAGTCAGTGGCTTTCAGCTCATTTTATTCTCCTCGTGTTTTAAAAGTGTTGTTATTGTGAAAGACTTTGTGACTGTTTTGAAAGGTGCTATATAAAGTCTAGTATTATCATTAGTCTTTATGGTATCCACTTTTAGCACTTAGTACACAAGAAACCAACATTCGTTACTATTTTATATCAATAGTAAATGGGCGCCATCAAATGAAAAACTACAACTTTAAAACCACTGTGCCAAACGTGGTACGTAGTAGGCAACATGTTTTGAGGTGCCTCTAGGCCCATTTCACCACCGTTCACATGTAATTTTAAGGTGTTTTGAGTACACTTTAGTTTGTCACTTTTCCAGAACAGTACATGCTCTAAACCTGCTCAGGATGTTCAAGCGGTTTCGAATTAGGCACCAACTTCTTACCAGTTTGGGGGAAACCCTTATCCGGTTCAGTTTGATGAGGAGGAACTCACTGACCTCGGCGCCATCCAACACTTTGACCTGGAGCTGGAATTCAGACGGAGCTGGACGTCATCTTCCAACATCAGAGGTGCACCTCACTAAAGCCCTTGTGCTTGAACAAAAGCAAGTCCTAGCAGCCAGGTTCCAACATCTGGGGAAATGAACGCCCTCAGGTTTAGTATAACTTACTCAACTATAACATGTGGGTATAATGTTCAGGTAACCACATACTTGGTTACATAATATATATCTTTTAGACATTTAGCCAAGATCACCTGCATTTTTCCCATCACAATTTTATTATGTGACTTTGTACAATAAAAACAAGACATTTCAAAATACAGATGCAGTACACCAATAGTGCTAAATGTAATGTAAAGGAAGCCAGCTTGGTGCAGTTACTGAGCTGACTGCTGTTTGTCTGAGGCGCCTCAGCTCTTAGCTTTCTCCAGCCACCAACATAAGCTTTCCACATCCTGCCCCCCCCCCCCGGAAAGTTTAGATTCTGTTGGAAAGGAACTTTCTACAGAATCTGCACAAGACGTTCAGATAAATTCATGTGAAAAGCACTTCAGGAGCAGTTTCTTTACATTGTTACACTCAGCGTGAGTGAAGTCAGAAATACATGTTTGGTTTCAAAGAGCAGGGCTGGGACACGCTGGCTGGGATGCTGGAAACAAAATGAACACAAGTTCTATGGCAGGGCCAATACAAAAGGAAAGAAGTAATGAACTAAAAGTAAGAAAATGTTACACATGATTGAAGTTAAACACTGCAGTTCATGGTTATACAAATTACACGACAGGAGACGGAGGAGCATTACATCATGGGAGGAAATTAAATGTGATACCTAAAGAAGTGAACTGAAAGATACATATATATTTATATAAAAAAACAGTGCCTGAGGTGAGCTTCAGCCTGATGCTGTCTGCTGATGAGCAGGACGTGACAGGCCGACCTCTTTGTTTGGTTTTTTTTGGCATTAAAAGGATGCAGCACAGAGCAGTGCAGCACCCAACATTCCCCCAGAAGAAGGAGAGAGGAGGAGAGAATGACTGAACTCTGAACTTTGCGCTCCAGGTTGTCATGAAGGAAGAAAACCAGTTGTGTTTTCTGTGTGAGTATACTTGTTTTAGTGAGCAGTAACCCAGAATGGTGCTGTGCACTGAATCAATACAGAGATAATAACAGTTCTTTGAGGGGCAACACGTGGACGAGCGCAAAGCAATTGGGTAAATTCAGAGTCCAGACGATACTGCCCCCTGGTGTTCACCTGAACACAGTAATATGGTCTAACAGTGGATGTGGTTGATCGACAGGTGTTCTGACAATCAAGGCTGGCAGGTTGGCAAATAATACACTGTAACATCAGGAAGGTCCCCCAGAGTTATTAAAATATCTTCTTCTTTTTGTTCTTTTCCAAGGTCCTGCGAAAACAAGAGCACAGAGAGGCATTTTTACAGACTCATCTGATAGGAGGAGAATCTCTTAAACGCCTCACAGTTGTCTCTTGCAATTTACATGAGAGTTGAAGATAGAGCTCTAAATGTGTTACAGTGATCTCGGAGGGTGGATCAAGGCGCGCAGGTAATTTCTTGACATAAATCTGACGCCATACGGTTCACACTAGTGCCGATTTGAAAGTGATATGGAAATGTTACTAACTTCAACCTCCTTTCAATACATTTATGTGAAACTAACTCTGGACTTTAATAAGACACAAGACCAGATACAGTGCATAGAGTGTGTAAAAGAAGTGGATGTGGCTGGCAGATGTCTTTTCTGTCCATGTCAGTGACATTTGGCAGGTGAGTTGCCTCTAAAATGCTGCAGTGGTTGAAAACAGCAGTTTTGTCCATTATAGGAAAAACATATCCTTACTGTAGAGCTGTAAAACACACCAAAACTGCTTCATTCATTTTAAACGCAGCCCTAAAATGTGCACTGCTAGTTTTATCATGAAGCAAAAAAAAAAAAAAACTACTCAACTACAACTACTCACAGCAGTGAAATTCTACCGTCATAACAGATGACAAAGCAGTGCTGTGGGATAGTGCAGCTAAAGCAGCTAAAGCTAATGCAGCTAAAGCTTAAGTGACATCTTCAGTGTACATTGATTGATTTAAGCCTATAGACCCTTCTCTTCTCCTCTGAACTGATCCAATAGTGATTATCATGTGTTTACCTGGAGGCGTCTAGTTTCTGCTGTTCCAGAATCCTCTGCTGGGCCTCCCAGTTGGCCTTCTCTTCTTCATGTTGGCGACGTTTCTCTTCCAGTTCCTTGTGCTGGGCCTCCAGGTTCTTTTTCATTTGCTCATGACGCCTCTGGAGCTGCAAGGACATGGAAGTGCCGTCAGAGGTTAAGCCAAGTGTTTCTACCAAGGACCGCACAGTGATTAACATACAAAAAAAAAAGCACCGTCATGAGTTTACCTCAGCCTCAGAGTCTCTGAGCTTCTGGAGCTTCTCTTTGACCTTCATCTCAAACACTTGTTCCATTTCTTGTTCCATCTTCTTCATCTTGGAGACATGATCCCGTCGCTCCTCCTCCATCTGGGCTAGAGGACTCCTGGAGACACAAGCCAGTGTTCATACAGACGGCACACAGTGGCAGGCATGTGGCCGGTCGCACATCTGTGACCATTAGGTGAACAGTAGCTGTAGCGTTAAGCAGAAATAGTCCCCCTGCCACCTATTAAAAGGTTTTCTGGCCGGGGGTGGGGGGGGGTTGAAAAGGAGAAGAGGCAGGTTCAGGATGAGGGAAGGAGGAAAGGCCCGGCTGACTCGCCTTCCCTGGAAGCCCTCTGTGACAGAGACTTCCAGCGAGGACTTCAGCTGGGAGGTGACGGGGGCTGGTCAGGAGAACAGGCGTCACAGGAGGAGAAACCCTACATCTGACACTAACCATGTCTGTACAAAAAACTAGTCTGATATGTTACTGAGCAACGTTAATAGGAGCTAGTCAAGGCATTTTTTACATTGTTATTAATGCTAATTAGCCTTTTGGCAAGTTAGCTAGCGACATTTGGTCACATTAGCTTTGCAGAGGTGAAAAACACATGACCCTCATCAGACCATTTATTACTACCTTTTAGCTACGCTGGCAGCTCTCAGGATGTCTTTTAGGGATTAGTTCTAATTAGCATGCTAAAAACCTAACCTTAACGACTTATTATTCTTTCTCAGTATGCCAATATTGTGACTGTGGTTGTTAGCATATAAATGTTAGCATTAAGTTCAAAGCCACTGTGCCTTTCAGAGTGTCATCCCCGTAGTCAGATAAAGGAAGACGAAGCATCATCGAGCTTTCTCATATTACATTTTTGTAGCAGTTACTTGTTACTCGACCAGTGAATTTTATTCCAATGAACTGAACTGATTGTATAATTAGATTTTATTTGGCTCTGGCTGTGAGTAATGGCGGATGTCTCTGTACTTCCTTTACACATGTAGGAGACATCGTAGATGTTGAAATGACACCTTGGAGGTTGATGTGAACTGCATTTTTCACTTGACTTCTCATAATTGCAGTTTATAGAACATGACATGAATGTGGCATAAAAACTGGAGGATTAATTAGCCAGTGGTTGTCCAATATCTATCTAGTTGCACAGTAGCTGCAAACTGAGTTTTTAAACAGTAGTTAAATGTGTAATGAAAGTGCAAAGCAAGTAGCCGAGCCAGATGATGCCCATGGGCCCTGATTGGATATATTAGCCCAGAATCAAGAAATCTGACATTATTCTCTCGACGTCTCGTTCAAACGAGTAGATGCGTGTGAAAGCACAGTCACAGGTGAGCGAGGAAAAATGGCCAGAGATAGGAGTGAAACAGATTTTCTTTGGAGGGGTTTTGAAGAAGTGAAGTAACACTTACATGCCTTCAGCCGTCTCAGGTCTAAAAACAAACAAAGGCACAGACACTTAGCATGCTGCCATTAACCATGCGTTAGCTTGTGAGAGTGTGCTGGTGATTACTGAGAGCGGGCAGCAGCCGGTGGATTAGGAGTCAGATGGTGCCTCAGTTAGTACTGTCACATCAGACACAACTCATACTAGTGGCCTGTACGGGGGGGGGGGGTTAGTGCCGACTTGTTAGGGTTTAAGGGTTTGGGCTGCTTAAGTGACAGCTTGCCATCTTTAATCTGTAGGTCAGTCGTCACAGACTTTGACCTTTGAACTGTAGTTTCCTCCACTGGAACACGTTGAATGAGCTGCTCACAGGTCCTCATAGAGCCAGCACCCAAACCAGCAACACTATTACACTAGTACAGTACATTTCAACAACACAGGTTACTTACTTGGTTAGCTGCCCCTTATTCTTATTGTTGTCCACACCGTTGTAGGTGACTGCAGCAAGTTTCCTGCTACGGTAGTTTTCATAGTGAACATTGTTTGTCACATCCTTCAGGTCCTGCATTTGGGTCCTGGGAAACAGTCAAAGAACAAGTCAAGTAAAAATAGCACATTTACTCTTATTATATATATCCTTTACCATACAAATTGTACTTGGATGTTACATTTGCAGTAACATCCACTCCTGAGCAAAACTGCTCTGGTCACTCAACAACAACTACACCGGAAATTGGCCTTTAATTGTATCTCCACCAAACCCGAAGAGGTGAAGGGAAGTTATCTGAATAAAGAACCAAGAGGAAACAAACAAGGCACTTATAAGGCTTGTAGATCATCTCAGAGATGGACTCTGCCGTTTTAAATGTTATTGAAGTGAAAGGGAAAATCCTACAGGCACCTGGGAGTTGCTTCCCACAGTGCCACGTGAGGCACTGGGCCCTGCAGGACTGTCCTGTACAGGGGAAGAGATGCTGTGCTTTTGCTCACCTGATGAGCATGTTCCGGAGGATTGTAAAATCACAGTGCTCCCCGTTTTCCACTGTAAGAAGAGACAAACAGAGCAGACACGACAGCATGGAGTAATGAGGACACTGAGACACGTGAACATCATTGATCCATGTAGACATTATGAATACGGCAGAGAAAAACAGCAAATGATGTTAAACAATGCAGCCGTACAAAACCCAGGTTGTATTAAGCCACCTCGTAGTGGGAGAAAACTATTATCATTATTATGGTCACTAAATATGGCAATACACCATAATGTTCCATATATGCAGCATGAAATAGAAGACATTCTTAAAATACCAAGATAATGGCAATATGAGAACATGAACAAAACAAATATGAAAATGAGGCTTTGAAGTAAGCAAAGAGAAAGAGAGAACTTCAGTTTTCCATGGAAAGGGCTGTAGAGCAGTGAGAATATTCTAAATATAGTGTATACTTGAACCTAATAGCGTAGCGTCTGTACTCCTGCCTGCCACTTCAAACAGGGGGCGTGCTGACTGCCATCCACTGTAGGTTATACACCAACTATGGATAAGTACTTGCAATAAAAAAAAACCCACTCCAATCATTGGAAATATCCCTTTAAGCCCAATTAGCTGAAAAGAAAAGACTCTTTCTTTTGTCCCTTTAACTTCAGTTAAATAAATTCAAGCTTTACCACTGTTTACCACCATTGATGTATTCAGTTGTGTTTCTACTCACTGATATCCTTCTACTGCCTTTTGATGGTTTAGCGGCTCCATAGCTCATCTGTCTGAAGACTTAATCAGGCTTTTCAGGGCACGCACAGCCTCTGCAGCTGCAGTACCAGAAACCATCAGCAGGTGGCATCATGTGCTGCCCTTTGTGTCCTTCCTATAGTAAAGCTCACCACAGTCCTTTGAGGTTTTCTGGGCTGCTGTGGTAGAGCGACTTGCATAGCTTCTCAAGGACCTTGCCCCCGCTTTCTCCGTCTCCCGCCCTCTCTCCATATTTATGCTGACATGAAGCCAAAAACATTTGTGGTATTCCAAAACTCACTCCTCATGGACGGCAAACACTGGTTTCAAACCAGTCTCATAGTAGCACTCCTACAAGCCATCCACTAGGCTGTACTGTACTCAGTTGTACAGCTGCTCTTTCTCTCTGAGACGACAACAACAGAGCTTACATGATTTGGAACGTTCTCCTCACGGTCTCCAGTTCATTAGCTACAGTCACATTCACACTGTGTCCTCGTTACGTTGTCATGTTTCATACATCTCACCACAATGTGACAGCAACTTCCTGTGTCAGGTCAAACAGGATTCTCATATCCTGTGCTGAAGACAGAGAGTGCTGTCTAGTTTCCCACCAGTGGCTCCAGTATGTCACTGTTTTTCTTTCTTATAATCAGTATTTCTTGTTTGTGTTTTCTCTGCAGAGGTTTAAATGGTTCCTATTCTTTGGTCACAGTAAGCAGCTCAAGTGGCAGTGGGCGAAACAGAGGCCAACTGTCTCAGCCAGTTCATACAAAACATGACTAATGTACAAAACACCAGCTAATGTGATCACCAAACATTTTATCGGTCATTTAGGAGTTAAACGGATTAGATAGACACGTATTAAAGGCACCCTGTGGAGTAATCTTTTAATCTTCTTCAGACAGTGGTCTGCTTACATTCAGTGATTCTCACCTAAGCATACTGTGTGTGTCCTTGTGGCCGACCAAACGTGTTCCATGCATCCATTAAACATGTTTCTGTCAAATCCTGAGCTGTATGTGGACAAAGGACCAACTCTGATCTCTTGCTAGATGGGAGCGCTCCCATGTTTCACATAATCAAAAAATGTGTCCATATAGTGAACCTAAAAATAATAATTCCCTACAACTAGCCACTTTGTACTGTGAGCCGTTTTTTAAATAATTTGATGCTGCGCTGCTCATGCTGATGCAATCTCTACTATCTTCTATCACAGTATGCACTGTGGTCACTCAATAACTCAGTATCAGTGTGTGTGCGTGTGTGTGTTGAATATTGGAATGAGAGCAAAACAGGAGCACATGGACAGTGTTACTGCTTTCCAAACCACCTACATGTGATGCTTGCTCGATAATCCAATAAAAAACTGAGGAAATATCAAGTTATGTGTGTGTGAGTATACATACACATATATATACTGTATATACACATATATACATACATACATACATATAGACATACATGTATACATACATATATACACATACATGTATACACATATATTCATACATACACGTATATATATATGAATAAAGAAGAGAGAGAGAGAGACTCCACTTAGTTGATCAATTTACAGGCTGGAATCAGCTGACTTTCAACCTCTCACCTTCAGCCACACCCCAGGGGTACTGCCTGCCGCGCACTCGCTTTCCGTTGACCTCGATAATGGTGTTGCTACCGACTACAGCCAGCGGTAAACGATCCTGCAGAGAGGAGGGAGGGGACACAACTGTTGCATAGCTCATGCAGAGTGGCTAAAAATACACTGTAGGCTGGCATACTAGGAGACATACTATGAATGACATAAATTAGAAGACACTGCAATCAAAACAGCTCAGTGAAACTAAAAACCATGGAGTTTTTTTTTTTTTTTTTTTTTTTTTTTAAAAAGGACAACATACCTTGATTTTCCGGACCATCTTCATCTCCTCCTCATCATCTGTGTCGGGGAACTCGTAGATTTTAATTTTGTGCTCCTGGATTTCTTTCATGATCTGCAGAGGGGAGCAGGGAGAGGCAGGGTGGAACGGTAAAACAGCATGAGAGGTGATGCAGTGGGAAGAGCTGTGTATGGGACAAACGGGTCCAGAAGCATCAATACACACAGCTGAAAGTTAGTCAGTACACACACCAGGAGGAAGCTACCTGTTCATTCAGCACATGTACACATGATCACTACCATCATGGGCACGGACAGCATCACCGTGTCCATGTAGTATCTGTGCTATAATTACACTGGTTCCTGAGATGCTTGCTTTTTATAGGCCTGGATACCTTTTGAAATTTGTTGACACTGGTACAAATATAATGTCTGAGGTCCTGTACCAATACTATGTTTTCAATACGATACTTTTGAGACATATAAACATGTGTTTCTACCAAACCCTTACTTCTGTGTATAACAAAACACTGCAGAAATAATTTTCGGTTCTGACATTGATCGGATACTGGATCAGTACACTAGCACTGTATGACCAAAAACCCGCTCACTCATTCACTTTAGTGAAGTGAGCCACAGAGTACAGATGCTGATTGAACATTAACATTTGAACAAATCACAAAAGACGCTAGCCAAGCTGGACTCCCTATGAGGTTCAGTCAGAAGTGACACACACACACACACACCTGCTTCTTGAACTGTTGACACTCCTCAGGAGTCATTGTGTCGGCTTTGGCAATGAGGGGGATGATGTTCACCTTTTCATGTAACCGTTTCATAAATTCAATATCGAGGGGCTTCAGCCTGGGGAAGAGGCAGACAGAA
Organism: Pempheris klunzingeri; assembly: GCF_042242105.1. NCBI lineage: Eukaryota > Metazoa > Chordata > Actinopteri > Acropomatiformes > Pempheridae > Pempheris > Pempheris klunzingeri. The sequence continues at coordinate 19,923,533 of NC_092027.1, forward strand.
GAGACAGGTCAAAGGTCAGAGTGGCTCTGGTATACGTGGAGCTGCAGGGCTGGGTGAGGCAATCAGCTGCTGTCACACACAGGGCTAAAGTCAGGGCTGACCTCAAACTTAACATTTGGATGGAACAGAGAGCATTGTAAATCTGTCTGTTTGGACTCCGGAACTCTTTCAAATGTCATTATATTGTCTTACTTTATGGTATCTGTATTTGTCTGTGTGTGTTGCTGCCAGAGCATCTACTATAAGGCTCTATTAGAGCTTGCAATTTTGTCCACTTCCTGTAATATCCAAAAATCTGCAAAGTGGGGATGCCCCCGCGGCTTTAGGGGTTTACTGGCCGACCATGAACCTCACTGTCCCCTGTGTGACTCTGGCTGGGGACCTTTGTAGAAACTCTCCTTATTGTTTCCTGCTGTCTCTTCACTGTTGCTGTGTCATAAAAGGAATTTAAAAAAACATAAAATGTCCTAAGACACTAGGAGAATTCTTGGAGTTTTTCCTAATTACTTCAGTTTTCCACAATAATCCATGTACCCAATGATAACAAAACCAATCCACAGTATGCAACACATTTCTTCCCCTAAGCCGTCTTCTAAGGCAGAGCTTGCTGTGTATGTGAGCTCCACTCAGCACTCCTCTACATCGGATTCCATAACTCCGCAGTCATTGCTTTGCAAAAGCCTGTAAATACTGAAAACCAGCTGATGGATGACCTTGCGCCAGGGTTACACTGCATTATGTATTTGGTTATGCATTTATCATGCATCATTTGTTTTGAGTTGTCCAGTAATTCACATGAGCTGCTGAAAGGCCAAGGTCCTCCTACACCCTGAATGGTTGTCCACCTACAAGTTGATGCAAGTTTTGTGCTTCTCCAGTTTGACAACACTTTGTATAACTTTGAACACACACATTTTTAATTATGTAAAGTTTCTGTAAAATTGTTTTAAATGTATTCATGGTTTGGGAAAAAATACAGTGTTGTCATGCACATTTGTAAATCTCAGTAAATGTTTATGTACTTGCCATTATGGCAAGATTTTCTTCAAAAGAAACTGTACTTCAGCTGCTGCTTTTGACTACATTCAAAATTTGTGTAAAGCTGGCTCTAATATGCTAATGAAAAGTGTTTATTAAAAATTCAAATAAAAAAACAAAAAATGTCCCAAGAAAAACAAAAAACAAATACAACCAACCAAAAAAGGTCTAATGTTTTATTGCCAGACACACACAGACACAGACAGACAGACAGACAGACAGACAGACAGACAGACAGACAGACAGACAGACAGACAGACAGACAGACAGACAGACAGACAGACACACACACACACACACACACACACACACACACACACACACACACACACACACACAGACACAGACACAGACACACACAGACACACACAGACACACACAGACAGACACAAACACAAGGTGTGGAAAATGAATAGATCCATATGGTGCTTTTCATTTGCCAACAGAGTCATCAAGGCTATAGTCACTAAGCCACACTGGGTCACTGTGGGCCAACAGGCTCAACAGCAAAAACCACCTTTTGTTGTAGGCACCACAGTGTGGCCTCGTGTGTGACAACAGCCTGGTCAATTGTGTGTCTGTGTGTTTGGCAGCAGCCAGAGCCAAGACACAGATGGGAGGAATGGGGTCTCCAGGTCAGCGGGCTCAGGACAGATTACACCAATGTTATTCCTGCTTGGTAGCCTGGTAGGAGGCCACAGGCAGAGCTGGCTGGGTTTGGACTACTTAGCTGGCCAGAGAATGAGGCAGCAGGGGAGCAACCCTGAAACTCAACAGCTGAAATCTGCAGTAACTGAGTCTGCAGTAAACGAGTAACAGATACTCATTGGTTCCAATTTGCTCCCATCAGTCTACAATGCTCTGAGAAGAAAACCTCAAAAACTGCCTCACACTGAAATTGATCTCTTACCTTAAAGACAGCTTTTTAGATCAATTTGGACAAATTCTCAACCTCAATAACAGGGATCTTCTCCTATGGAGTTCCTCAATGATCCATCCTAGGCCCTGTTTTCTTTTCCCATACATGCATACTGCTAAACCCAAATAATACTAACACTGAAATAACACCAAACACTAACAATAACAAACTAACATCAACTCCAGCTTTCCCCAAAAACACGCTGCATGTTAAACACACTGCCAAACATCTTGGTATTATTTTGATTCTGATTTCAGCTATATCAAGAATCGAGTCCGCTTGCTGGTTTGGAATTCGATACTGTCAGGTAGGCTGGTGTTTGAGTCACCTTTATTTACTCCTGACCACGGAAGTATTTCTGGCAGTTATGTAGTCTAACTGAAGGGTGCAATCGCAGGATCCTCATTCTAAAATCTAACGTCTTTTGAATGATTTTAAACTGTAACAAGCCTGAATATACAGTAAATTGCTATAATCTATTAAAATGGTTGTGTGTAAAACTCCCTATTTGAAATACACCTTAAAACATTACATGGCTTTCTAGAAAAGCCATCACCAGTGGGATCCCTGTAGTACCTACCCATGCCCAGATGGGGCGATGAAATACAGGCAGCACTGCACTCTGCTGTCTGGCATCTGCCGTCTGTTGACACGAGACTCTGCGTTGAGGTAATCCTCAAACTTACTGTCGATGTAATCGATGACAGGCTGCCAGCTGAGGACCGAATGTTACATCAGTGTCAGGTATAGTGTTACAGTTGAAGTGTATTGTGGTAACTTCTACCAACCAATGACAGAGGGCTGGGTTTACCAGTTACTGTTGTCAACGGCATCACCAAAGCCGGGGGTGTCAACGATGGTGAGCAGAAGTTGCACTCCTCCTTCCTTTACCAGAACCTTCGACTGCTCCACCTGCAATGACAAAGACATTTCAATGCAATGACGAGTCAAGAAATGTCCTTCAACATATTTATGCTTAAAAATGATTTACATCCACACTTTTTGAGTGTGAAAAAAAATCAATATAATATCAATAATTCTACACAGCAAAAAGCCTGTTGATCAAGTAGTAAAGCCTGTGTTATTAGTTTCTATTTTACCTTCCGATTTAATTCCTGTTTGCAGGGAAGTTAGTTTTCTACCAGTGAGCAGACACAAGCATGTGTGAGTGTGCTTTCAATTATTATCTGACCAGCGACCGCAAGTCAAACAGAATGAAAAGACTGTTTCAACTGGGCCCCCACTCTACCGAGTTACTGAAGGCATGCGATGTTTGAGTAACGGGGACATGTTCATACAGCTTTACTAAAAATGTTAAATTCAAAAGGACGACATGGACACTGGGGCGGTGCTAATACTGGTGACGAAATCCTAAAATAAAACCGGATTGGACGAAATTCCTAAAAAAAAAAAGAAGAAGACAAAAAATTTCAGGGGACCTGAAATATCAAAAACTGCTCCTCAGGAAGCATGACCTCTGGAACCAGCTGGCTACTTCTTTACTTACTCCATGTACCTACAAATACACAGATTACATTCAAGAACTAAAACAGCTTTGCTAACCAATTAACCAGTGAGCCAAAACTATTTCGCAACTACTAAGCATGCAATCTAAGATCTGCACTGGACAGCTGAAGAACGTGGTGAACAAAGCTGCCTCTGAACACATCAGAGAGGCCAGAAGGGCTGGGCTTTGATCAGCGAGGGGTCGAGGCAGAACTCGTGATCGGCAGATGAATTTTGATTTAATCAGTAGATCTGAACCAGACCTCGTCTGCCATTCTCCCTGACCAGAGACGCAGAGCTCTCATAGACTGCGTGAGATCGATGAGTGGACACAGCAGCTGGAGGACAGACACTGACGTGACAACACGGCCTAAAATACAGACACCATGAATAAGCCTTGATTTCAGGCCAAGAGTCAACATACGTTTTTCCTGAGCTGATGCTGTGAAATACAAATGATGAGTTCTGTCAAATGTTTTTGTAGCAGAGTTGTAGAATGTTGGAGTTAAACCCCAGCTTAACTAAGAAACCTTAGACTGAAACAGCACCGCAGAACGCCCATGGCATGCTGGGGCTGAGCTGCTCTCACTACACCACACTGGTGGCAAAACCAGGCTCTGAAAACACAACAAACCTCCTAAAAAAAAAAAAGAACAGGTGAGTCTAAGAGCAAGTTGTATAACAGGAGCTTGGTGCTCAGAGTCTTTTTAACAGCAGCCAGTGGGGCTGCTGGACTGAATGAGTCACTTCTGTCCAGACTGTCTGGGTGCCGTAATGCACAAAATGGTACAGAGTAGAGCTGGCCCAAAACATGAATGACTTGAATCATCAGTCAAACATCCTCCGAGTCGTATCTCATTTTGAAGCATTGCACTTCATTTTAGCTGCATCATATCAGGCAGAGCAACAAAATACTGGTCTCAAAACCAACAAACAAAACTACAAAAAAACAAAACTATCTTTAATTGAACTGATTATTTTATCCATACTCAATTCTACTTTGTTATATTACAATAGTCCTTTTTAACAAAACACTTTACATTTTGATTTGTCTTAGAAAGAGATACACTGGTGTAAATAATAAAAATGTCTCCGTTCTATTTAGGTGTCTCAGCATGCCACACCAGTAGCCTGGCATGGACAACACCAGTATCCTCAGATAACATTAAGGGTAACCTCCTCCTCCTCTTCCTCTTCCTCCACCTCCATCCTCTCCACTCCTGGTTGGTAGCAGTCAGCTGCAGGTTTGCTGCAACAGCTGTCCTTCACAATCTGCCAGATTGTTGCTGTACAAGATTCCTTGGCTGAGTTTTTACGGCAGAACCTTACCCCCATGACCCCCACCCACCACTTAGAAGCATTTGCCATGTACTGGAATCTATCACAGTCTAGCTGTCTGTGAACTGACCTCTGACCTTCAGAGCTGCTACTGGGAGGCTGGGCTGACCACAGACACTCAGGAATGACTATCATACAGGGGGTGCAAGTTCAAGTGACAAATGTAACTTTTAGGTAAATGATATCTCAACGCTATTCGACATTAAACATACATTATTTTACATACAAAATGACAAGAAGTCGAAAGAGATCTGGACAGGCTAAATAGGATAATAAGAACATGTCACACTTAGATAATAACCCAGTGGGTGAAAAAGTGTGTCTGAGATAGTTGAGATGACACTTTAAACGTGGAGGAATGCTGAGCGGACAACACAGAAGAATCCTGCAGAGTCTCTCTTCTGCTGCCGTCTAACAGGATGAGTCAAGCCACTGATATGCCTATTAGCCAGACAGGCTGCCCACAGACAGTGAGCTCATGGGAAAAGGAACACCAGCACTCGGCCAAGTTGCACAAGGACAGTGATGCAAGACATCATCACCGCTGTTACTTACAGCGTTTGGATCACGAGACTGCAAGCTGGTTTACGTGTAATACACTGTAACTGTATAGTGGCAAAACAAAGGACACATGATGGAGTCAGGGTGCACCTCTACACTTCCGCCCTATGAGATTTGCTCTTGTTTCTTATCCACCTCAGTTGTTATTTTTGCATACATACTGTTTGTACTATATTTTTTACGTGTTTACATGCAGTTCATCATGTTTTCTTCAGGAATCAATGTTTAAATGTTTACTTATAGTTGAGGCAAAAATCTATGGATGTAGATGAGGTGCCACTGTGTTGGCTGAGGATAACAGAGTATGAAACATCTACTTCATTAGATTATGCTGTTATTTTAATCTCTGAAATTCCACTGTGGCAGCAGCAAGTGTCTGATATAAAAAGCGAGGCATGTCTGTGCATTGGCAGGACAAGACTGAGCTTGGAGCCTGAGGAAGCTTGTTGGCTAATCACCACCCCTGCCCTCGTCTCTTCTCCAGCCTCACCAAGCCGTGTTAACCAGAAATAACAGAGGCATCTGGCCAGGTCCGTCACCTCTAACAGCCAACACCCACACTGTCCACCTGCCTGCTCATCTTCCTCAAAAACATAGAACCAAAGAATGAATCCCACACAGCAGGGTTTCATCACATTCTTTGGCATGACTTGGAAAAAACTGGCCACAATTATTTGAAATGTTTGTCATTAGCTTGTGGTTGGAGAGAGAAAAAGAAGAGCTCTCGCAAGGATAAACAGCAAGCAACACACAAACACACACAGGCATATTTGGTACAGTTCATTTTAAACATATATTTCAGCTCTCAATTTCTTTCTTTGGGACTGGAAACTTTGAGGAATCTTCAAACATTCAGTCTGGGAGCCAAAAGAGAGAGAGAGAGAGAGAGAGACACACACACACACACACACACACACACACACACACACACACACACACACACACACACACACACACACACACACACACACACACACACACACACACACACACACACACACACACACACACACACACACACACACACACACACACACACACACACACACACACACACACAGAGAGAGAGTCTAAATCTCATCTAAACTTTTAATAAGAGCTGAGGAGGTGTAATAGGCAGGTAAATAAATTGGAGGCAGCAGTGGGGCGAAGGAAGACTGAGCCCCTCAATGTGTTGCCGGGGATTAGAGGAGATTTGGAGCAAAGTAGTTGATCACGAAGAACAGGTGAAGGGAAGATCCTCATCATGCAGCTGAACTGCTCTACATCAGCCCAAACTCAACGCCTACAGCTCCCTGTTACCGGCAGAGGACAAGGCAGAGAAGCCTGCTGGAGTTCCTTAACACCAACAGTATCGCCTTTCACTCTTCAAAAGGAGGCTCAAGTAAAACTATGCAGCTGTGTGCTCTATTTGAGGAAACTGCCAAACCCTTATCGTCTGCACCGTCACTGCAAGCAGCATCAAAGATTGAGGGCATAAACTACCTGATACATCCAGTATCACTCCCAACTTCATTATTGGCACAGTCACACCTGCAGCTTTGATGTCTGTTATAACTTCATTTAACATTACGATGCTTCAACCTGTACTGAGCTCCTGAAAAAGTTCTCTAAAGTTGCATTAAAGCCCCTGACAGCATGGCTGCAAATCGTATCGCATTCGGCCGCCAACATTAAATATATACGCTCCAAAGTGCACAGATGAAGTAAACATTAACAACCACCAACTTAGACTACAGCTCTAGTAGCGATACTCTATCTTCACAAATAATTTTACTTTAGCTTTCATGTGGTACACCAGTGTCGGTGCTATTGATTAGCTATTCTAAAGTCAAACAAAGGTGGTTAACGGAGTTAATCATAGCCCTTCATGTCTAAAGTCATAGTGAAGCAGTCAGGAAATAAACCTGTGTAAGTGATACACTGACATCTGACCTGGATGACATGTTGGGTGACTGTGACTGGGTGTTGCTGTTGATGCTAGGTGTGGTCAGAGGAACAGCAGACTTCTAACTAGTCTATGAATAGCTAGAAAGGGGTAAGTCGAACAATGCTTTTCAGTTTGCCGACAGTGTTTGGGTTGCACCGATCGCACAACAATGTTGAACTGGAACAGTATTGATCTTTAGAACACCACACAATGGATTTCACAACCAGTTTATCAACAAGCAATGACACATTTGTCAGAGGAGGTGTGCAATGCTCATGGTTCTAACTAAGGCCTGTGTGAAGTAATAATCTGTCACTGGAGAGTTATGCTGTAGTCATATAATTAAGAGGAAGCCTCTTGTCCTGAAATGGGGAGGGGCAGTGTACTGTATACTGAGGCGCGTGCCTCATTTTATCTGTGCATCATCACAGGAAGTTGTCTGTTTGGAGTTTTGTGCATTACAGGCTTTAATGAGGTGAACTAGAGCTACTATCATTGAGACACAGGAAATACAGCGCCAGTCGGCAGGCTGCTTCAATCTAAACTGCTAAAGCAGCTGAGGCTCTGAGGCCAACCAAGCACCTTTGTACTTGGAACAGCCAAATGTATTTCTAACATGTTTCTAAATATATGGAGTCATACCTGTCACTAAGTAACCCATCTGTGAGTTTATTTGGTTATCAATTGTCTACAGGGAACCCTTGTTCTGAAATTATTCTGGAAAGACATACAATATTTCAGATTTCATGCCTACATAAGTATAAATATTAAGGCAATTCTGACATTTTTAAACCTTGGTGCTGTATTTACACATTTGGGTATTTAAATGATTAGTTGGCATAAAGATATGGAGTTGGAATATCTCTGTAGGAATCCTTTCCGTAATGTTTCAGGTTCTTAGAATAACAATTGTTATTTATTGTTATTGGTGGCAACAGAAAGTGTTATAATAGTTACATTCTGTGAAAAGGGATGATATGTATATCATCCACTAGGGACAGCTAGCGCTCCTTGAGCTACTCTGCCAGACATGCAACAGAAGAGCAGCTGATTTATCTGTTTCAGCACCATTTTTGTTCAGTTTTCACTCGCTCTCTTTTTTCTCTCAGCTCCAAGCTTATGGTACAGTTGCTACATGTCAATTTAAATATCTGTGGTACTATACATATACTATATACTGTACTAGAGCAGTCTTTATGAAAAAGAGAAGTTCTGCAACTTGAATTACATGCATGACACAGTTGACAGCAAAAAAACAAAAACCAGGTCCAGATTTAAAAGAAAACCAAGACAGGCAATCAACAATACCATACACATGGCTGACTGATGTCCTCTGCAGAATAGAAATGCATGCATGTACTAGAAGATAGGTGCACATATTCTATCCAATGCAAAGGACTATAATTTTAAATCCATCCATGTATGAACAGCTATGAGAGAGGCTGGCAGCCCTCTTTTGGGCAATATGTTTGTAATGTTTACACTGCAGCCTGCTGGAGCAGACAAAAGTAAATATATTATGTTTACAGCGATGTTTGTATCCAATCAAGCACAGCCCCTGGCCATCGCAGCTAGACTAAACTCTCTACTGTCACAAATGGCACGGGCCTGCCTTTCCATTAAGCTGTTTACATATGACACATGCACTGCTACTCCCTCACTCTGTGTGCACATACAGCACCAGCGTTCCCTTTCAGCCCAACAGTATGCTGACGGATCAATGAAGAGTTAGCCAATTAAAGAAAAAACTATCGTCCTCATATCCTTTCATCAGCTAGTTACAGCTTTTCTCATTCACATGATGTTATCTGACTGCAGCACAATCGCACAGCAGCAGAGGAGCAGCACACACACCCAGGAACCAACAGTGTCAATCAACAAGGTAGGCTTCTTCACGTCACGCCACATCACATAACATCACATCAATCTGCTGTTACTTCCTCTGCAAAAGAATTGTTCTCTCCTGTGCATGTCATCTGTACTCCAGCCCACATAAAAGATCTGCTGTGGGGGCTGGCCAAGCATAGCTTTGCTGCAGCCGGGGGCCCTCTTTCTTTAAATACCCTCACAGACCTAGTCTGATGGATCTGGTCCACCATTGCAAGCAGTCACTTCCACAGAGAAAGCCTTGACTTTAGGACTGCCGTTTGATGAGGTTTTATTTAGTCATTATTGATCAGTTATTACTCAACAGTTTTGGTAAAGATGATCATTCTATGACATTTTCAGATCAATAGACTATATTATTTATATATTATTTCATCTTGCACCTTTTCACAATAACAAAGTTTATTTCAGGGCATTATTTTCAGCAGTTCTATTTAAGAACTATTGAAGTTGAAGTTATCTTTTCCCTTTCTCCACAGGCTGTTTTATGACATTGCCGTCTCAATACATCACAAAGTCTTTGTCAGTCAAGACAAAGAGGACAGAGTCCATCATTTTGTCCACATATTACAGGGTTCTTTTTCACTGTCAAAGAATTAGCTCTGGGCATTCCATTTAGATGAAATGATATAAAGTTTTGTGGTTTGAGTGTGCAGATCGTGATGACATGAACACAAATAACAGGAATATCTCAGTCCTGTTTTGGAATAGATTTTAAGCAGTTGTTTAAAAAGGTATAATAACAACAACCTACGTTGCCTAATTTGAACATATAGCACATCTTTGCCTTTGGCAAACGAACTTTGTCTTTGTTAAAGCAGATGGACCGGTTTCACTGTCTAACACAAACACATGGGTGGCAACAGCTTCGAGGAGCAGCCTCACAAAACCAAGATCTCATACAGCAACTATTTAGTCCATGGCTGCAATGCTGAGACAAAAGAGAAAGCGAAAAAAAAAAGGCTAGGGCACACCTGTATTAGAGCGGCCTAAGGCTCTGACATTTTAACTGGCCGCTGTCAGGGTGAAGGTAACTTATCATGTTTCAATTAACAGACAAACCTTTGGCCCTTTATGGGTGTAAGATCCAGTTGGTGGTTGAGTCATACCAACAGGAAGGGTAAATGCACCATGAACACAGAAAGCTGTCAATGCTGGAGCTTAGAAGTGTACAGTGTTGGCATCTGAAGAGAAGAAAGGTGTGGACTCTTAAAGGATAAATACATTACCTGTACAGTTTTTTTAATTCTATGCGAAGGACCTGGGTATTCAGGGGAGTACAGGTCTGTCAGAAAGAGTGAGTTAATCAGCGTCGACTTCCCCAGCCCGGATTCCCCTGAAAGACAAAGACGGAGCCAGAGTGAGTGGGTGGGAGTGAACTCGAGAGATGCATTTCACGCTATACTTGTTTTCTAATCCTTCTCTTCATGCCAGACTGAGGCGCAACATGACAATCTCCAGATGTTTATCAACTCGATTTCTAATGTGGTCTTTCACTGTTTGACATTCTTTACGCGTTTCCGATTCAAAACTTTTCTCAGCACAGGAAATGGCTTCCTTTAACCCCCCCCTCCCCTTTTTTTAAACAGGCAAGTGTTAACACGAGACAAAGGGGGAGACAGACAGTGTGGAAGTTCTGTCCTCCCAAATTCTTTTCCTGTCTGCATTTCAGGAATCTAATCAGAGAATCATGGGAAGGGAGCAGAGGGGAAGGAAGATTTTCAACCACCACAGTCATCATGAATTTTCCCTCTAACAAAGGAGTAAAAACAGAAATCAAAAGCACAGACTTCATTCCATTGTACTCCAAGAAATCTGGAGCACGAGAAGCAATCAGACAACTGCCACTTGAACTCACTATTACTCTACAAAAAATAGTTTCTATAGAGAAACAGAGGGGCTTGATCTTCTAATGTTTGTCCATTCTGTGATTCTAATATGGACTTTGATAATTGGAGATAGATCTCATTTGGGCTAAACAATGTACAATATCGCACGGTGCCAGATCATATATTGTCTTGACAGAAAAGTTGTTCTTGCCATAGTCCTTATTCATATCAACTACAATAAAACTTAACTTATCAGCTTCTTTTCAAAGCTTTCTAAGACAGGGGCTCTGCTAAACACAGCTTCAAATTAAGGCGCCCAGAGCAGCACATTAACCTGCATTCTAACAACAAAATACAACATCTAGTAGCTCAGTTAGGTGCCAAGTATCAAATCTCTCTTTCCGTCGAAGCTTGATATATATTTGAAAAGTTTAATAATTTCTTCCGATGTTATTGGAGGCGCTCTTTATTTCAGGCTAGGCTGGTTGACTCCACTGCAGGGAGCATTGCTAATAGTTAATGGAGCTTGCCGTCAGGCCGTGGTAGGAAGCACAGATTTTACAAGAGATTTGGACAAACCATTGAATAAACTCCCCCAAAGGCAGTACAGAACAGACCAGAACCAATGCTGTCAACTATAAAATAGTATAGTAACATACTGCACTGATGACACAGTTGGTTCACAGTTTTGCTATTGAGCTTAATTTTGATTAATCAAGTGATAAAAAAAAAATTCATTGGGACCAATCTTGATAATCTATAGAATCACTATAGTGACCAAGCAAAAATGCCAGACATTCACAAGTTCCAGCTTCTCATACCTGATTACTTGCTGCTTTTCTCCATTTCACATCACTGTAAATTGAATATTTGTCACAAACTTCGAGCAACCTTTAGGGGGCTTTCAGAGCTGAGATGATCCCCAAAGTTTCTGTAAGAGCCCAGAGGGGCTGACTGTGGTAATCCAATACCATCAGCAGTGTGCCTGTTAAGATTGGGTTGAGGCAACAAGGCACTGTTGAACAAAAGCTCCAGTGTGTGAGAAAAGGCAGTCATGCTGGCACTGCAGCCAAAGAGCTGCTCCTGACCTTTACAAGTGGCTTGGGCCAACATGGGCCACTGCTGCCAACAACTCAGCCACTCAACGCTCCACGAATAGGGAGGAGGACGGCGAGATGAAGAAAACATTACATAAAAGGTCCTTCATTCAGCACGCTCTCAGTGTCACAAATATTTTCCTACGAGGGTAGAGCCACATATATCTTGCAATCTCAATAGAAATGTTTCAGTGATTGTGGCTGGTCTGTGATGAAACATGCAAGGCCACAGTAAACATTTCTTCAAGACTGAAAGGGAATGGAGAACTCTTATGCACTGAGGGCTGATGGGTACCAGGGGGAGGCTGTGGTTTTGTGCAAACTGTGGGTGAAATGCATGTGATAAAAATGTCATCTTGAATTAGGAAAGCTAAGAGCTGTCAAGAACATCAGTACCAAAGAGACGCAGTGGGATCCAGGTCCAAGTCTTGGCCCAGTGTGAGGAGAGGGAAGATGAGGAGCTGAGGTTACTAGAGAACCAAACTCATCAAACTCAGAGTTATGATGGTGGTGTGGGTGGTGGGCTGAGAGAAGATGCTGATCATGGTTGGTCAGAGCTGTGGCTTCTTGTTTCGATGGGAGGGTACGCCACAAAACTGAGTCATTATACATAAATGTGATCAGATGACAACTGGCTTTGACTCGCTGAAAAATATTCACCATTCCTGCTGCTCTGTGAGCCACTCTGACCCAATATTTGACTCTTTCACCACAACCTAACCAAAACTGATTAATAATATTAAGCAATCTGAGTGAGTGAACTGCAACATGGTGGAGTGGACAAAATAGGACTCTGGCCAAGCAGCAGGAACTCAGAGACTGTTGGTGCCCACATCTGTCAGAGATCTGGCTTCATCTGTTCCTGTTGTTCATAGGTTGATTCTTACTTATTCTTTATATTTTTTTCTTTGTTTTAGCTTTTATTTATACATTTGTTAAAGTGAGAGAGAAACCGTATTTTGATTCTTCTGTTTGTCCTCGAACATACAGGAAGCTTGACAATAAAAATCCTTTGAATCCTTTGAATCTCAGTGGCCCAGATGAAGCTATTGCACTCGATGGGTGGACCATGTTCGCTGCAGACAGAATGCAACACTCTGGCAAGACGAGGGGAGGTGGACTCCACCTCCAGGAGATGATTCTAGGTCTTCACACACAGCCAAAGACAATGGATCATATATCTCAGATCTCGAACTTTTAATGTAATAACTATTTTGTTGCTGCCATTTACTAAGTTTCTTAAAATCTTATTTTTCCTATTAGTTATTATTTGCATATATGTTCTGTGCTCAGCATGAAGGAACAATTTGCTTCTCCTTTTGCAACCCTGTTCTGTAAAACTGCTCAATGCTTAAATCAAATAAATGTCACTTGCCTTGTCTTGATGAGAAACTTTGTCTCTAAGCTTAACTTGCAATTAGTCTTTTTGATCTTATTTCAAGATTGTGTGCGCAGACTGCACGACTTTAAGACTTTATTAGGCCAAATTCACTTGCTGCACTGGCAGCCTTGCTTGTTTTAAGTGCAAGCAAGCTTAAAAAGGGCAAATAAATGACTGTTATCCGTGATAATTACAATTTAATGCTACAAATTAATACAACTCTGGGTTTACTGCTGGTTAGGTTGTATCTTGTAACATGCAGACTGACGGGCTGAACCGGGCTCTCTCCATCACTGCTAACAGCACCGTAAGCAAAGTGGCGATCACACTGCTAGAAGGCAGCAGACGTACCAGAGTCTGCTCTGGTTCAGGAGTCGTTCAGCTGACCTCACTAACATTCACCACTGAGAGCTGAGAGTTTCCAGTTGTGGGAAACGAAGGTGAAGAAACAGGGTGTGCACTGTGCTGGTCTGCTCTCTTTTTCCCCATCAGCCTTCTTACTATTTCCATTACAGGTGAGTTTCCACCTTGATGATTTTGAGACAAGACCTCCTTCGAAAAACGTTGTAGTCTGCCACACCCAAAAAACTGATGCTTTGACTTTCAACATGATGTTTAAGTCTCAGGCTCCTCTATCAAAAACAGACTCACATTTTTAGATAGGATATAGACTTTTTTAAAATTAGAATAATGAAATGACAGTTAGTACACTGATTGAACTCTGTGATATGCCCAGTGCACTGCAGAGGGCTCACTTGACTGCTATATGGCTCTTTGGCATCACTAAGCGCATACACAGTGAAGCTGCTTCACACACTTGAAAAACCACATTGTTGACCCATGGGCAGAATGGATGAAGGCTGCTCGATATAACAGAGCTTCATTCAAATTCTCCATACCAGCTACTAGTACTGGGATATATGAAGAAGCCATTACAGCCGGGCATCCCGAGTCACTGAGCTGGCCCGCCAAGCCGAGGCCCACCGGCTCACTGCTCAGCCCGCTCAGCAGCCAACATGCTTCCTTTAAAGGAAATTTCCAGCAGCTGTGTAAACCGTGGGGGTTTATTCAAAGACACTTCCCACTGCATACGAGAGGCTGGTGGAGGGGAAGCAGGAAAAGTTTGGCTAGTGAGAGGGAGTCCGCATTAGGTTAATTCATTTGACAGGGCTAATAATGTGCAGGTGAAGTGAGAAGTGGTCTGTTCGATTGTGAAAGGGAAATTCTGTACGTTCAACATAACGGTTTGAAAACAGTCATCTTCTCTCCACTAATCTGTGTTTATCAATGGGACTTTCCCTTCAAAAGGGGGCAGGAGACAGTAAAAGTTTAACAAGGCTGGAGCATGACAAAAGTGTTACACATATATCTGTTGGCAAAGCCATCAATTTCCCGCTGCCTGTGTCAGATTTCGTCTCCTTCTCCTAAAAGCCCCTCTTGTTTATGTGAAGGCATTCTTTCCTAAAGGATACAACGGAGTTCATTCAGCCCTCTGTCAGCCAGCACCAAACACAATGAGCTACGGCTGCAGTGGCCAACATCAAGGTCAGTTCCTGCCAATGTGCAAATCACTATCAAATATTGACTTTGACCAACAAATGGCTCTGGCCCACTTCCACTTGTTCGCTAACAATAGCCAGCTCCCCCATCACTACATTCATACTAACACTAAGGTATACTTAGAGCCTAGACATTTAACAAAAAAAAGAATATTCTCAAAGAGGACTTATCCAATTACTGTTTAAAGTTCATGAATATTCATATAATTAAAAACTCACGCTACTTCTTTAAAATGCTGTACTGGATGTATTGCACCCCCGGGAAGACGAATGAATGTCATTTTTATGGTAGCGTTGGAAGAAGCAAAGCAGTGTGTGGAGTTTTTGCATGTTTTGGTCCTGTTGCTTTCTGACTAGAGCTGCAACTAAGGATTATTTTCATCATTAATTCAGTGTTTCTTTTTTTGATTAATAGATTGATTGTTTTGTCAATCAAACATCAGAAAATACTGGAAAATGCTCATAATATTTTACCAGAGACCAACTTGATGACCGCAAATGCCTTGTTTTATGTGGCCAATAGTCCAAAATATGTATGACATATTTTCATATGAACATGTAACAAAGAAAAGCATCAAACCCTCACATTTGAAAAGTTGGGACCAGCAGAGGTTTGGCATGTTTGCTTGATAAATGACTGAGACGATTAACTATATTATCAGCATCATTGCCATCTAATTGATTCATTGTTTCAGCTCTGCTTCTGACCTTATCTGGGAAATCTGTTGTTGATATCCAGTCCCTGTGGACACATCATGATAATCCATGATAATCCTAAATGCTCATTGGGTAACACAAAAAAGACAGTTCACATGATGACATTGAGCATGATTGGCAGCTACGAAATGCATTACCTTTAACTAAGGATCTACGGATTTGCTAACCTTGTTCACAGTGGTGAGTTGAGCTCTTCAATGATTTGTTGCTTGGCAGACATGGAACAACGTGGAAGGGAAAGCCTGAGAATTTGACTAAACTGTGTTTTTCAAATGAATTTTGATTTGAAATTTTTAAGACACTATTTTGAAAGGAGTCAAAAAAGAAATGATCTGCTGAGCCTGCCAAAGCATGAAGACAAACCTCTGTTGAATCACCTCTTTAACCCATACTCAGCAATACTCTTGGCTTTGCGATTGCTCCAAGGGCCTTCTCATGAAAATTGCATTGGGTGCCTGGACCCCTTTAGGCCCAATTGTGAGCAGAGTTATTAATATTTTTTGTTTCTTTGTGTGTATCTGTGTATAATGTCTTAATCTTAGTGTGCACCCATTTACAGATTCTCTTTGTCTGACCCTTTTCCATGTAGGTGGTTATGTGTGCTACAATGGACACGCAATCCCCTAACCATCTCAATGATGGGTGGGCACTGGGTGTGTTCTAGTTGTGTATGTGGTACATGCCCATAGTAAAAGACACCAAAAATATGGTATTCATTGCTCATGTGTTCATACTTTCCGAGTGGGTATGAGCAGCGGGTTCCCTATTTATATCCAACTGCTGTAATGTCTAATAAAAGTGAGCACTAAAATACAGTGAAAATGGGTAACCTGTTTCACAACTGTCTCTTTCTTAAATATAGGTGCAGAAATTCCATCATATCCCATAAATTCCATAACTGATGGGTCCCCAGTGGGTAAATGTGCTTTACCACGCCACCATCAACCCCTAAAAATGAAAGAAAAGTGCGCACTGTGTGAAGCTTCATCTACTCCAGCATGACAAGCACTGACGTTGCCAATTACCCTGCTATTCTAATTACATAGCACACACAAAATTGCCACATAACAGCCTCTTTCCTGAGAAAGCACAGCAGGGGGAAACTCCAGGGCGTGACTACATGAGCAAAGCCAGAAGGGAGGAGGGGAATCGGATTGCCATGGAGACAGGCTCTTTGCGCTGTGGAGGCAGGTAGGCACAGTAAGCTGTGAACCCAGGGGACAGGATGTGACATCATGCAGGCATTCAGCGTGGCTTCCTGCTCAGGTGCCTCTGAACGATGTGGAGCAGAGAAAGGAAGGGTCCTGTGGGTGCGCCTCTTTTCGAATCAGCTGCTAAGGCTTCAACTTTGGCTGCATGAATGGAATGACAGGAAACCTCCTCCCACCACACAATCCAAGAGACACAAGCCCCACACACACGCAGGCTGCAGCAGCAGTGGGCTGCCTGCACTGCTGAATGGCAAACATTTGTTTTAAATATGGTTTCCCTGAGCTTTGTTTTATGTGCAACTTATCCTCCTCACCCAAAACCATCTCTAATGTGTTTGGGCAGCCAGCTGCTCGCGCTTTCAGCCGTGACGTTTCTGTGAAACTCAATACTACTCAACACATACAGTAGGAGCTCCAAGTTCTAACAGAGACCCAGATTTACTGTGTGTAGATGTATCAACATATTTTAAGACCTTCACACTTGAATGAGCAAACAGATTGAGAAACTGCAACCCTCTCAGTGTTTGTTATCCTCAGATGAATGCCTAATTGTGTCACAGACTGAGGAGAAGCATGAATGTGACAAAGGTGCTAAAAGAAAACTACTCACCCACAACCATGAGTGTGAACTCAAAGCCTCTCTTCACAGATTTTCTGTAAACTTGGTTGGGAAGATTTGCAAAGCCCACATAGCCCTCCAGGTTCTTCTGTAGCTGTAGACCAAAAATAAACAAAGCTGATACTTTTCCCCAGTGGCCACAAGACTGTACTGGAAAATGAGCTCAGATTGTGAAAAATCTAATCATTTGCAGGCCAAGATGTCAAAAAGCCACTGGATGCTACTTTGGTGGCCCAAACCAAGATAAATGCACTGTACCAGCGTAAACGGCTGATTTCTGACCGAACATTATCAAAGTAAAGACAGAGCTAGGCTAATTTTGAGAAGACATGCAGCGCAAAAAGGCTACTTTCACACTCACGTTAATAAGAATGTGCATAATGCTGAAAAAAGGGTCACAATAAGTCTGGTGAGTGGTGCTGAGTGGGAACAGGCTGCTATGGAGTGTTTTATGTACTCAATTACAAAATCTTTTTCGTATTTCACACCTTTTAATCATTTGAAAGGAAATCATTATTACTTGAAAGGATGCACTGCACTATTCCAGTTAACTAGCCTTTGAGAGCTATATGGATGTCTAGATTCAAATAACTAAATAATTTCTTTAAGTAAAGAAAAAAACATTGCAATGTGAGCATTTGAACACAGAATTTTAGCGTTTAGAGTCGTTCTTAATGTAGTCTACACAGCCCAGAGGCCCTGCAGGCTGATGAGGAATACACAGAGTACTTACAGCTGGGTTGGAGAGCAGACAGGTTGTCAAGATGACAAATAAATTGACATGGGAAGGCAGCGGTCAGAGACGGCAGGTCCACGAGGCAGGAACAAAACCAGAGAAAAGAGAACCAGAAACAGAAATTAGTAAAAGGACACTTTAAGAAACTACTTATGGTAGACTGATGAATAATCTGACCAATGTACATGTAGACAGGACATGTCTGTAGGCACTGTAGGCACAAAGGAAACATTTAGAAAAGGCTGGAAAATCCTTTTTCAACTATCAGTAGATGTAAAACAGATGTACTATGAATCTGGAGAACAGGTCTCATATTTATAAGTCTCTATTTGCCAGTTAACAGACATGAAACATCCAACAATAAAGGGCTTTTCTTAAATGTTATAGTAGCAGCTCTAGTGGCTCAGTCATTCAATGTTGAGACATTTTCTGCTGGGGCAGTGTGAAGCCAGCGTTTCCCTCACATCCCCACATAACCACCTCCACTAACAACAGAGGAGATGAACGTACATTTATACATTTTTTCATTTTTACATTTCTTTAATACACAACACAGCACAGAAGGAAAACTATACATTTGCTGTAAAGCTGTGCTGTAATTAAAAAAAAATAAAAATCTTACAATTCATCTACTCTGGGTGCTTAAAAAATACTTGAATGAAACAATCTGAGAGAGGACAATCATGTCACAATGATAATCATAATCACTAGCATATGCACACAAGTATTAGCAGCGCATGTTTGCAATGTACCCATGAATGCCACACCCTCCAAAATGCCCAAACAGTTGGATCACCACCTCTGTTAAACAGTTCCAACTAAGGCTGAACATTATAGCCATCGTAAAGAGAGGAGTTGCTGCTGGACAGTTGTATTGGATGGCATTGGTTTAGCTAGGTGATGAACTAATGAACTGGCAACTGAGTGGATTTGAATATGGAGTATTTTTCCAGTTCAGATATATTAGAAGCAAACGGTTCAATCAATAACAATTAGCCAATATTGTGAGAGGAATAATCTACAAACATGACAGAAGAGGGATGAAGTAAGTTTTCAGTTTTGCATTCACCAGCTGGACATATATTTTCCACGCTAACCAAGTTTCTGGGACGCCCTGGAAAATGCAGTTTAAGACAAGAGAAGAAACAGACTGTCAGCACATCACAGTGCTACTGTGCTATGGGTCGGCAAAGTCAGACCTACAGAAGAGCAACTGTACAGTATCATCAAGCAGTTATGTCCCGTGTGTTTATAGGAGCCGTCAGCACTTAATCTGACTGTTTAAGATGATGCATCCTGCAGTCATCACACTGTAACTACACACACACACACACTGACATAGTACTGCATACTGGCTCACATCGCCGGGTGCTCTCCCTACTGCTTCCTGAGTTGGAGACAGTTGACGAACAGCAGAGCAGTCAAACATTCAGCCTGAAACATTGTGCAAACATAACCTCATCTCTAATATGAAGCCAGACACATAATACAGAGAACACTTTACAACGAATGACAGCGCAGTTGAGTGAAAAACGCCGGCCTACATTGCATTGAAAACGACGTCTCTGTGGAACATTGTACATTCGTATAAGTTACACAGAAAAGCATCAGCAGCAACTGTGTGGTTGTGGGTTAGGTGCTATTATCTACAGGAGAGGTGTCACGTATATGTGTGTGTGTGTGTGTGTGTGTGTGTGTGTGTGTGTCTATATATATATATATATATATATATATATATATATATATATATATATATATATATATATATATATATATATATATATATATATATAGAGAGAGAGAGAGAGAGAGAGAGAGAGAGAGAGAGAGAGAGAGAGAGAGAGAGAGAGAGAGAGAGAGAGAGAGAGACACACACACACACACACATACATACAGAAATATAATATAGAAAATAGCTTTTTGAATGTGGGTCAGTTTGTGCATCAACCTTCAGTTACAGGCAAACAAGCGGTGGTACGATTGCACTACAAAAAGTCAGTGTGAAAATTAAGCGAAAAGTTATTTTACTACTTGCCAACATATTAAGAGGTGTTACTGTTAACCAAAAGACGGCAGGGCTTGTTTAACAGCTGAATTGATCAAATAATTAGGATACCCTAAAGGGGGAACAGGTTCCATTCTCTGACAGAGAACCTACATAGTTGTCAGTTGTCAGCTCCAAGCCAGTGTCACTGACAAATGAAATCACTGCAGGAATGCAATGCAACAGTAAGACAGAAAAATGTATGGTGCACTTTGCTGTTTGCTCAACTGCCGCTAACTATGTGGTGAGCCAGCAGGAAGCTGGGAGGTTACAAGGAGGTCTGACAAACCCAGAGGCAGGCCTCTGAGCACTGAGGATGAATCCAACAGCAGAGAGGCTACCAGTGCTTTCTGACAAACCCCCTTCCCACGACCTAAGGAGAGCTCAGACATTTCATGCATCATCCCACACTGTTATTCTTCCAGACTTCTCTGTTGATATGACTTGGCTCCATTCACACTGTCTGAAAAAAGTCCCAAACTAGATTTCTCAACTCACACGGGAATAGACATCAGTTTGAAAGAGTCTGCAGCAAATTCTGATAAAATACTGACGACAACTTTAAGCATATCTATTTTCCATTATACCACATTTCTACATAAATGTTAAAGGGGAATTTCAGTGGTTTCAATATATAGTCTCCAAGCCTTAGCTAAGATAACACTGATGGCATCATCATCATCAGTATTAAGAGTGTTTTGACACCTGCCTTGTTCAGTTTGGTTGAATAAAAAAAAATCTTTGGTTGAATCGAACCCTGGAGTGTTTACCCCCTTAGTGTGGTTTGTTTGTGCAGGTGAGAATATAGCAATCACACTCTGGTGCAGGCCAAAACAACCAGACGGAGACCTTGTTGAAGGTGGTCTCAGCCCAGTGTGTTTGTGGTGCGAATGTGATCTGACCTCAATCTGACCCAACTGCAGGAGCCACTGCACCTTTTCTTTTTGATTAAACCAGCTCTTGTAGACAGCTGCACTGTGTGTTCTCCATTCATTCCTGGCCTCATGTGCACCTTCATGAGTGCATTAGCACATTATTTTGCAGCTGCTACCGTACCTCATTTTCCAACTGTATTGTTTTCCTAAAAAGCGATACATGCAAACAATGTAATAAACAATGACCAGCGCCAAGATCAGCCCACATACTTGTCCCTCCATAGTGAAATTAGAAAGCGGCGCCTTATTCTGTCTCTGAAATAGAACAGCAGGAGAACTCTTCTACTCTCGGTTCACTTCCACGAGTTCTCCTGCATGGTAATTCTGACCTATTAGAGAAAAGTTTCCTCGTGCATCACAGATTTTGGTCCTCTGGTAAATGATGCTGTGTGAACATGAATGAAAGTCAAGGCAAAATGCAGCATTGTAACAAACTGGTCCCTGATTGGGACAACAGCAAACGATCCATAGGTGTGAAAACACCATTAGACTGACCTTGTAAAGCTCCCTCCAGAGCCACACACAACATTATACAACTGTTTTCACAGGCTGATTAGTGAACGTCATAATGAATGACCAACTTCCATGTGGAAAATAAGTAGAGGTCCCTGGCTTGAACTGACAATAACTATCTGTTAGATCAAAAACGTATACATCTTGGAACACGCTGATTAAAATGCTCCCCTATAATGAGAATTCAACTCTATTTTCTCTATTGCAACCTTTCACTGTAGAGGTTTCTGTGCTGAGCACTTTGGAATCACATGTACAGATAATGGTCAGCAGGCTATGCTTATGTCACACCCTGCATGCAATATGCATTCTTCCCCACATGACAAGAGGTTTTGTAGTCAGCTGTTGCTGATGTGATGATTGCTACTTTTCTGGTAGCTAAACTAGCCAACTAGCTGTTGCTGACTAGCAGTCCTGTATGACAAGCATGGAGAGCTTAGCCAAGGACAAAGCTAGTTATATTCCATTGCATTGTGTCAAAGTGTCAGATTGATTTATGTAACGTAAGAAATATCATTTCTCAGTCACATGTTCAGGTAACTGTCAGCATGCTGCTCCATGGTAAAACAAGTGCATCGAACACAACACGCCGTATGCATTCGGCCTCCACATGTGCAGCATCTTTATAACACTATAGTGCATGTATGTTTTGATTAGATCTCTGGGGTAAGTGGATTTGACACACGCACATTAAAAAGTTCTAATTCTATTGATTGAGTTCTATTTTTATTGTTTTTTTTATTCACAGCACTGTTTACAACATGGTAAATAACACAACATGAACAAACAGTCCCCTCAACATCCATTTTGTCATAATGTATGAATGAAATCACATGACACAGTTTCTTCGTATTCTCAACACAATGCATCCCTAGACAGGCCTAACGTTGTCTCTTCTGTGGTTCTAAAAATCTAATCTCAATTGCATGAGCCTGTGGTAGAAAATGCACCTGAACCTAAACGCAACTTACAGCCACACAGTGCAGTATAGTGAAGCTGACAACAATAATGTGATTCTCTGTTTGCAATAGAACAGGAGACACTGAAGCCTTCATCTGTATTCATAGACGGATGTCAAAGCTGGACCGCAGGTCTAAAAAGAGATGTGACACTTTGTATTTGCTCCTCTGTGCATGTGTCCTTTTTAACACCAAATGAAAGATGCTGCAATTTCATTTAGACCTGTGATGCAATTTCAGACATACAAACCTGAAATTGGCCCCTAACTGCATAGAGAGAAACGCCAACACCTGAGCAAACTGAGGGCACACACACACACACACGCACACACACGGCTCAGTCATCACAGACTTCCCTCTGGTATTTGACTGCCAGGCCATCTGACGCTCTCTCTCTCTCTCTCTCTCTGTCTGTCTGTCTGTCTGGCTGAATGCCTGACCTGCCCATCTGTGCTATGCCATTGCCACTATGCAAACAGCACAGGAAACAGGCCACTTGTCTCTGACTGCGGGATACCACCAATTTTATCCCCATGATATCTGCAGATGTTTAATCGCTGCGTGCAATGTCTCCTCAGAATGGCAGAATGTAAACCTGCAGCAACTACACACACATGGTGTGCTTTGTAATCATGATACCGCATGCAACAAGTTTTAATAGCAGCAGTGTGGATGCTGCACAGCATATAACAACCTGTCAACTACCCACAAACCCTGCAGGAACACGGATGAAATAACGTCAATGATCTATAAGCAAACAGAAAATGTCTCTGTCGGCGGAGATGATGTGGTGATGTCCCTGACACCACACTGAGACTGAGCCCATACATTTTCTGCTGTTCTGTAATAGAGACAGACCTGTTTTGACCACCGGAGAGGAGAGCACTAACCTATGTAGCTCATTTACACACACACACACACACACACACACACACACACACACACACACACACACACACACACTCTCGGCTCTTCGATCGTTTTTCTGGTGAACAAAAGTAGCAGCCAAGCCCTTTTAAGATACCTGTGGTGGCTTTGATTGTCCACACTTTTTCATATAACGAGCAGACGCAGCCAACTCTCTCCTGACAAGAACACAGGAAATGCCAGACTAAACGTGTAAACCAGCCAAGTCAGAGCTCTGTCACATTTAAGTTGAGCTAAATGATATTTAGGTCGCTGCTGTCTCAAACTCGAAGATAATGAAGATAATGCTGCACTAGAGCGTTTTATCTGAACTGAATTTCAACTCTCAGCCCTAGTTTTCTGTAACCCTCACCTACAGCTCCCATGGCTAACAATAACCTGAGGAGAAGTTAACCCACAACACAGCGTGGTGTGCGGCAGCGGCGCTAACTCGGAAAATAGGAGCTATCGTTAAAGATACACACCGAACTTACCGGAAGACCACAACTATTTCCGAGGTGTCTGGCTAATAGTGGCGCTGCACGAAAAGGCAATAAAACAGTAAAATATCGTGTTTTTTCCACGAGGTTTGGTGTGATATTTTCCCGTGAGTGTAGTTACACGGAGCTAGGCTAACGTTAAACATGAGTGGCCATCCCAGAGCGGTTTTTACGCTCCGTTCGCAAGAATTTCATTTCGCTGACAGAAAAACTGCTCGTTGAGCAGAAGTCAACTATTTAAAAAGTTAACGGTGGACTGGAGCCAACTTTCCAGACGGAAGAGAACGGGAAATTATTTTTTAAAAGTCGGACAAAACTCACCCATTATGCCGCCGTTCCCGTCTGCCTCACTAACCAATGTTTCTCCGCTTGACATTCCCTCTCTCAAACTCAGCACTCAACTCTGTAAAAGTAGTAGTGACGTTAGTGGTCCGGTAGAGCCCCGTAGGATACGCACATTATTGGACGTAATGGCGATTGACGCGAGAACGTCGAAGCAAAATGCGTACGCTTTCCTTTGAGAATACCGTCTGCGACGCATCGCGAGATTTGTATAGAAGCAACTATCCATAGACATAAATAGATACAGTAATATAGACACGGTGCAATTACTTAACATACTAATATTAATCATGTTAATCAGGAAAAACTCCAATTAAATTCAAACAGTATGTGATGGATAAAAACTTGCAAATGCTCCTCTGCTGATATCTGATGAAAGAATTAAGATAGGACACACACACACACACACACACACACACACACACACTGTATACAAGCATAGTGATTGAAGCTGAGAGAGTGAATAGCAATAAAAAAAAGGATTTTACTGTGTGCTCTTTCTGTCTCTTGGGAAATGAGACAGTCAACAGTGCCATCTAGAGGCTGTCAACATTAAATACAATTAATAATTCAATTTTTTTTCACACGTCTCACTGAAGAGTGGAGTCTGGTTTTATGTTTTTATCTTCAGAGTAAGAGCCATAATTGTAATTCGTAGCTGTGTGACAGATTTCTGACCTCCACACACCTGACCAGAAGCTGTGGGAAGTGGTTGCATTTAGGTGGGAGAGAAAACAAACACTGTTAGACACGGTTGTGATGTCAGGTGGCGTGGGTCGAGGATGCATCAGACAGTCTTACAAGCACCTCGTCTGATGCATGCTGAAGCCTTCGCAGTGGGTATTTTTGCCCGTTTGTTGGTGCTGTTTGTGCTGCTGGTAGAAGAAAAGTCAGAGGATTTGTCGTTTTGTGATCATGATCTGTTCAAAGTTTGTTTTTTTTGTCATCATTTGTGTACAACACATAATATACAACAAAAGGAAATGTAGATGAGCATGGTAAATCTACAGTATGACCACTGTTAATCAGTCTAACTGCTAATGGGAATCCATCAGTCCATCTAACAGTTGCTGAGATGTTTCACTTTGGGCACAATATTGCTGCTAGTGTGGCTAAACATGCACATGAATTTCGTTTGGAGCTGCACAGGATTCTGGGTGCTTTGGGGAAAAAATGTTCAAGTAGCAAAGAGCACAGCAGACATGAGCCATCCTACGCAAGGCAGCAGTAAAATCAATGCACAAAGCCAGAGGAGCCTCATTGAGCTGCATATATAGGAAGACGTTGGCCTCTGGCTGTGAAATCAAGCGAAATGGAGTGTGGCAAAGAGGAGAATGAGCGTGTCGCATCACATTATATGAAGCTGGCAGCTGATGTACACAAGGCTTTACATGGGCCACCTGTGTCTCTGTGCCCGCTCAGCGTTATTACAATGTACAAGTGAGTGAGCTGTAATTACACCAACAATGAAGCAGTTCTTGGCTTGATTAGCTTTCTTCAACTCACTGGGCTTCTACCGTTGTAATGTCTCCATTTTGTTAAGCGCTGCATATGATCTACATGTAGACTTTGTGCCAACAGATTAACATGGAACATGTTCCCTTCAAAATACAGACAAACAACGTCGCATTTCCCTGTCGATACAAAGACGTGTTGTGTGAAGATATGTGTCTACCACACTATTATGAGCTTTAAAAAGATGGTCACATATCTGTTACCACCAATAGCTAATGTAGTGTGCTCACGTTTGCTTGCACATCTATGTGTCTTTGTAATTTAAGGTCTTCCTGTTTACCTACCAGCTTACAGCAACTTGCAACACAATTTCTGCTTTTAGCAAAGCATCTCTGATGTTAACTTTACCTCTGTATGTATGTATGTATGTATCTACACTGTTGCCCATAAAGTTGGAATAATTGTTCAATACCCTCAATTGTGTTAAAGCCTGGATACACAGTTTGCAAAGGTTCATTGTGGTTTAAGTTTCACTGTGATATGTTTGGAAGAGTTTGATCAATAAAGTTGAGAAGATATAAACTTTATTTATCAAGAATAAATCACATTGTCACAATCATTTCATGAGAAGAGGTAAAAAACATTTTATTCCAACTTTATGGGCAACAGTGTATGTATGTATGTATGTACTGTATGTATGTATGTATGTATGTATGTATGTATGTATGTATGTATGTATGTATGTATGTATGTATGTATGTATGGATGGATGGATGGACAGACGGACGGATGGATGGATGTATACATGGATCTACTGTACTCTAATGTGTGCACTGCACTCCTGGATTACACTGTATTAATTGTTCTAAAGAAAATTGCACAATAAAACAAAATTGAAGCGTCGAGTAAATGCTTATGACCAAAAAAACGATGTGGTGTTGCAATACATCTTGTCATGATGGACGACTGGTGTGTCTGCGTTAACAGACCTGATCTGCCAGTCTACAGTACATACCTCTGGTAAGTGCAGGGGGGATGTGGAGGTGCTTCTCAGCCCAGCCCAGCCCAGCCGACACACAGCCGGGAACTCTGGCTGTCCAGTCACTTTATCTCTGCCTCATACCAGCGTTTCCTCTCTAACCATTAGTAAAACTGATGTCACTGGATGGTCAGGGCAGTGAAATTATTGTATTAGTTGTGGAAAATCTCCCCCCACTCCAACCCTCCTCTACCTGCCTCACTGTTTCCTGAACGGGAGGAGCCCTGGAGTCTATATAGGCAGCCAGCTCAGCTGTGGCCAACCCTTTTCTCAGAGAACAAAGAGGCTGGGTGGCCTCACATGGAAGCCTCATCCCTCTGATGGTTTCTGTGTTCATGATCTGTAAGTTTTCTTTTGTTTGAAATGAATATATGGCAGATTTAGGCAGGTTAACTTATTTCTATATTGCTAAGTTTACACAGAAATTGTTTGGAAGATAAACTGCCTTTGTTGAAGAATTAATTATTGAGATTAAGAATTTGATGTCTAGATTAATATCCTTTGTTCTCCTTTTTCTTTCTGGCAGACAACCACTGAAACTATCACAATAAGAGTGGACTAACAGACAAGCCATTGAGTTGATGATGACCTGGAACCAGATTTAGCATTAGTACTTAATGTGTTACATTGTGTTTTGGAACTCGTGTGAAACACCGGTGGCCATCTGTACCTGTGTGTGGTGGTCTGAGAAATAAAACACTCCTGCTTTGAGATTCATTCTGAGAGCCTTATTTTCACACAGTGAAGTCCTCAGAGTGAAATCTGCTCAGTTATAAGCAGTGAGGAGATAAAAGATTTGAAGAGATGGGAACTGCCACCGCATAATTAATTGCCCATTTAGCCCCACGCATGTCGCCCTGAGCCCATTCAGGCCTGTCACTGAGAAGAGGATCAAAAGGTGCAGCATGAGATGTGCTGTCACCGGCAGACCATTCAATTTTATTCTAGCAGAGTTCTCTAAATATGCGTATTTCTGCTTTTGGAAAGGTTAAAAAAAGAGCACTGAACCGTTTAAATACTGAGTATCTCTTTTACTACAGTCCCATATATGCCATTTCTGCATGTGGAGAAGTCCAACAGGCCTGCTGTTCCTGCTTTAGGCTGCTGAACAGTCATTTAGGTCTGGTTTAGTGAACTCCTGGATTTCAGATATGGACAAACTGCAATGACACCGTAAAGACACGACCAGGGTGACTGCAGGAACACCCGACTTTGTTTTTTTAACAACGAAACATTTGTGATTCGTAGATAGAGCGATATCCTACCCATGATACACACACGATGAAGGACACCATTGCAGTGTCTCCACCGCATGGTGCAGCTCAGCTCTACTTAATGCAGGCTGTACTCCCTCAGTGAAGGAGGGATTCTTGTCCAGCAACACCATCATCTTCAACACAACTAAAACACAAAGGAACAATGGAGGTGTGAGCCCTTCTGTCTTAATTCACTGACACACTGGAATCTGAACTGTCCTTTTACTTATAAAAACTTCATTGCTAACCTTTCCCTCTGCTCCACTCGCATTCACCCTCTCTCTCTCTCTCTCTCTCTCACACACACAGAGCTTTACCATCGCCCTATTCCTTTATGGAGCTTAGCTGTTAACAAAATATGACAAAGTATATCAAAGAGATTGTGTTCTTGATATATCTGCACTTCGCTCGCTGACCATGCCGTGGTCTTGCAGGCTGCCATTTTAAAAATCTGGGTCAAGCTACCTGCCTCTCTCCGATTAAACCAAGAGATGAGGGCACGATGCAGAGTTCGTGTTGCGTGTTCACATGTGAACGCTGTCTTACCTCTGTCCTCTCCCTGCTTGGACACATGCCTTTGAATAAAGTGGACACGGTCACTATACAGAGACTCTCCCATGCTGGAGAGCACCTGTTTGACCTGCGGCCCTCTGGACAGAACTACAGGTCCTTCAAAGCACGGACCACCAAACTCATGAGTTTATTTCCCCGGGACATAAACAGACTCAGCTCTAACAAGCGATGGTTGACTTCTCATGTGCAATATGATGACTGTCTTTTATAGGGACACCACTGGACGTAGTGCAATAACCATATTTATTCTGGTGCAGTAATTATATTATCCTAGTACAATAATTCCATTCACATTAGTGCTGTGATAACAGTTATTCTAGTTCAAAATTACATTGTACTTATTTTATTAATCTTATAACCTGTGTTGTCAGCTGTGGATGTGTTTTTTTACTTGAGTTGATGGAGTGAACAAGCTAACCCACAGAGCTGTATTCACATACACTGTATACCTAAAGTAACGCAGCAAATTAAACCGAGTGCTCTCATATGTTGAATCAAGCGCGTAGAGTGTAAACCTGCGAACTCTGAGCTGTGATTATTGATGCCAAAGGGCAGCTACACTGTTTGTCTTGTCACTGTTGTTTATCTTTCAAAGGCCGCACATTATTTGCTTCAGTTGCAGCATGCAAAGATGCACTTCCGAGAACAGTACAACGTCTGACAAAATAACCCAAAGCAGTCAGGAATACTTACGTTCTTTGAAAGAGACGAACACCATTGTCCTGGCGGCTGAGGCCCTCGGACCTGCCATCTTAACTTTTAGTTTGGAACACTACACAAATACCATGAGGTGATCTGAGGGAAGTTGGCTCATGCTGCGCCAAATCAAAGAAAACAGTTTGACGAAGTTCACTCTGACTGAAGACTCTTCCAACCAGCTGCAGGATGGGCACCGATCAATAGTACTGATGTTATTTACCAATCAATTACAACTGAGGTTGTTTAACCCATCACCCACGTCTGTGAAAGTGTGTAAAGAGGAAAAATAGTCCAAGGAATATTGGCTTGGTCATAGATTTTCATTTAAAAGCAATACTTTGTGAAGCAATTGCAATTCAGCTTTTCACATCCAGTTTAGTCACACAGCATAAAGAATGAAATCTACAATAAATCACATTACTTTATTTGGAAACTTGGTTGATATATTTCCATTTTCTTTGATTATCATCAGTTTTAAGTCAAAGCCTGGTTGGCTTTGGGCACCAAAACCCCTTGGTTCATGGTTTGGGTCAAAACAATAAGTCAAGGATAAATATAAAAGGCCCATTAACCCTTTGAGGGTCTTCAGCACTTTCTAGTGTGTTATGATTTTTATTTTTAGCATATTTTATCAGTTTTTCATGCATATTGCTTATAATTTTGCAAGATGGTGAATTTTTCAGAGTTCTCAATTTTTTTCATGTATTTTTTGTGTATTTTAGACCATAAAATGATGCGCATCATGACAAAAACATGGCAATTTAAGGGTTAATTTTTTAAAAAACTAATTAAAATTTGATATGTATGATTAGGGCTGATGCTGGTCTAAAAAACTATTTAAAAAAAATGTAAAAAAAAGAAAGATTTTTAACATTTTTATGGCTTGTTTTTATGCATACACATTTATGTGTGTAAGGATCTTTAACGTGATTATTTCTGAGGACCTTCAAGGGGTTAAACACAGAATATACTCTTTCCAACAAACAGCTTTTATGCTTACACTTGAATTGGATTATTAACCCCCCCCCCCCCAACAGGAAAAAAAGAGGAAACTCAACAAGAGTAACAGGAGGGATGCCTCTCCCTGGACGGACAGACATGCAGTGGATATCAAGTGCACAGAGAAGATAGAAGTGGTAGTAGTTAGAATAACTTTACAGAGGAACAATGACAGTATTAAATACATTAAGAACATAACATGTAGGATTATGTGAAACAACCAGGGTAACCAGACATGATAGTAGGTATACCAGCAGCACCAAAGTAAATGTGTTTATTAAAGTCAAAGGAATGACCAACAGCAGGCAGGGCCTTGGCCATAAAACTCTGTACCACAGAGACCTAGAAAGAGGACGGGCTGCACATACACACAAGAGGAAAACTCAAGGATACCATTCATTGAGAGAGAAGGAACAAGAAATGAGAGGATGAAGCATTTGCAGGCAACAAACAATGCTATAGTAGCGAACAAAAGTGGACCAGCAACTGATGGAGCGTCCCATCACTTGGATCAGAAAAAAAAGAGAGAAGGGGACCAAGACAGCGAGGTGATCCAGTGATGAGGTGCCAGAGTGATGCTGTCTTCGGCAGGATACGTTGTGGAATCTACTTACAAACGCCTGAAGAACACTGAAGATGAATAGATACAATGAGACTTAAGCCACAGGTACATGCACCAGAATACTCAAAAGATTAAAACAGTAATATACTAACTGCACTGATGCTAATGTTACTCATCAGCCCATGCAGCTGAGTATCATGAGCCTATGTCTGCCTTTTGAGATGAACACTCAGCTCCCATATGAACGTCTCCAACAGCATAGTGGTAATGCATTTCTTTGTGTTGACGTGTTTAGTACCTAATGTAGGCTATAACGTATATATCTGTCCGAGACAACGCCTGTGCCACCTATAAATAGCTAAGCATGCCTCTTTAGCGATGTCATGGAGAAACCGGGAGCGTTTGGCTCATACTGAACATGGATCAGTGGTGGAGTAGTGGATAATGCAGCATACAGAGTTTGGGACGTTTGCCTGGACATGCTGATAGGCTTTGATGCGTGTTTCATCTCTCTAAGCCGACAGAATTCTTTCCAGCTGTTACTGGTCCAAACTGACGTCCCCAACTAAATCTGCGACGTGTTGACGCCACTTTTGTCTTTTAACGTGTGTCAGTTTATATTGTGATTCATTGAATATTCCTGGGCCAAAAATAAGCAATAGATCATGCTGAATCATTAATGGTAAATATGGATGACTGAATGTGACTTAAATCAACAAATAGTTTAAAGTGTAAATAAGAACAAGAGAAAAAAACGGCCTGAACTCTCTTATTCATAATAAGATAAAAATAATAATAATAATTTAAAAAAAACATGCAATTTAAGGATTAATTAGGTAAATGCAGAAATGGATGTTGGTAAGCCAAATTTGTATTTATTAATTTCTGTATTTCTATATTTCTTCTTATTTCCTAATTTCTGTATCTTGATGTTTGTTGGGTAGGTAGGTAGTACTAACTCTAAGAAAAGAGAAGGCATTACACCCTTTTTCAGTGTCTTTGGGCTTTTTGGTTTCTTTAAGAATTGATTTTAAGATCCTAAGATGCTCAGCCTGGCCCTAGATTAGACCTTTATTCTCTCCTTATCAACCAGTCTGATATCATATATATATATATATATATATATATATATATATATATATATATACTGTACCTACTGCATACAGTATAATGAATCACAGACATCAATAGATAGATCAGCACCTCCCCAGTGTCAGCTGAAACTGAACATATGTGTAAAGGTATATGTTGCAGCTGAACTCTTGTATTGGACTGCATCAAATCAAATGCACTGAGCATATATTACTCGTCTGTTTTCCCCATCTTACTCTTGCACGTTTTAAACATTTACTTTTCCAAGGTGGAGCTAATTTGGAATGACTTTATATACTGTTGGGGTATTACTCCACAACAGTGTGTTTTATAGGCACGTCATATGTTTTGGTGGTAAAATCTTGTCCAGTGGAGGAAAAGCGAATCTTCCACCAGCACTGGACGTATGATAGATAGAGTCTAATGTGCTTATGTCACGAGAGAGAGCCTGACTGTTGCCCTGCTACTTATCCCTCAAGTTATAGCATAATGCACACACAAGGTGTCAGTGTGGGTAATATAATACAACAAGCATGAGCCCGATTTATTTAGTGAATAATGACATAAGGAAACAATGACCCCATGCTCGATTACTTTCCTCAGAAGCCTGGATTCCAAGTGATGAAGAATGGCCATGCTTGGAACAAGCACCGTGATGAAGTAGCCTGAGGTTTAACAGCAGGCCTGAGATGAAATGACCACACGCAGTAAAGTCATCTGTGATCCAAATGGTGCTTTCACGAATCTCATTTTGAATTGAGGAGATGCAATTATTATTCAGCATCTATGTACAATTCTAATTTCATCATTGGGGGGGGGGGTAATTTGCTTCCTCAGAGGTTTTGGATCGCATTGGCTGAGATGGAAGGGTATCATATACCTGCCTGCCACGCGAATATATTGTCAAATGACTCAACTTATGCAAATTTATTTCAGGTCTATTATTTAGCAGTGGCAAAATGTTGAAACAAATAGCAGCTTCCCTCTGTTTTTCATCAACACTGTTTGTCTCTGTTCAGCAGCAAACAATTGTCCCTCTGCCAGTTCACTGTGGGTTTATTCAGTGCTCATTTCAGGCACTGTATCTATTTACTGCCCCTTTGTCGCAGGGTGCTCAGGCAGCCGGCGTGTATATGCGCTCATGCATGAGCTACATGGGCACTTCAGTCGGTGTGTGTGTGTGTGTGTGTGTGTGTGTGAGAGAATAATGATTGGTGGAGGTAGTGGAGGAGCTGCCTGTCATCTCCAGCAGCAGCTCATTAGGAAGGAGAAGAAAGGGGGCTCTTCCTCCCAGAGCAGACCAACGAAAGCTGGGCGCCTGAAGCAAAGCAGCCCCGCAGTCCTCTCACTTTACAGAACATTTCAATATACGCGAGCTCGAGAGACAGGCAAGGGGACTTCATATTCTATTCATTTTTTATAGGGGCCACACACACCGTAGGCCGGCCTTTTTATTAAAAGAAAAGGCTGCGAATTAAGTGCCTCTAGTGTGCGTGCTTTTTGTGTGGATCTTCAAGGGAAATCATTTCATTCTTCTAGTTAATGTGATGGATACAAAAATGAAGGGCATCAAATAATGGAAAGCAGCGATTATGGGGGGAATCACCGTAAAGTATTTAGAAAACATCTACCGAGCGATGACATCAGGGGAGCGCTGCCGTGAGCTGGAGGCCTCCTGATTTATGGTTAATCATTAAGAATCATTCGGTAAAATCAAGCGACTTATCAGTGAAGCAAAAGCATTATCTGAACCTCGTTTAGTTTCCCCCACCAGTCAGCATCACTGTTAAAGGACACACACATGCAGGCTACTGGGAACCTCTTTGCTAACACTTACAGCATACACCTGCACCGCTTTGCTGAAAGCAGGAAAAGCACAAATGTAACTAAAAAACTAAATGTAGCAGAATGAGTGCTCTGGTACGCTGAGGTGTGCCAGCTAACCCAGCACCAGGGCTTTGCAATGAGCGCACCTATGTGGAAAGCAGCCATCATTAATGTTAATGATGGTCGTCCTTGTGTGGGACGTCACCCTGTCATCGCACTGACACTGGTTGTTTTTTCAAGGGGATTAAAGCAGCTCATGTTTATGTAAGCGACCTCTGGTGGCCATTTATTCCATCCATCCATTGCCTATACCGCTTATCCATCAGGTTCGCAGGGGTGTTGGAGCCAATCCCAGCTGACTTTGGGCGAGAGGCGGGGTACACCTTGGACTGGTCGCCAGTCAATCACAGGGCTGACACATAGAGACAGACAACCACTCACGCTCACACTTACAGGCAATTTAGAGACACCAATTAACCTAACCCGTCTTTGTACTGTGGGAGGAAGCTGTCGTACCCGGAGAAAAACCCACTGAAGCACGAGGAGAACATGCAAAGCCCACACAGAAAGGTTCAAGGCTCAAACCGCAAACCTGCAGCCAGCAGATTTGTACCTGGAACCTTCTTGCTGTGAGGCAACAGTGCTAACCACCATGCTTCCCTGGGCATATTATGGCAGGAGCAAAGTAGGAAGTCAGCCGAGGTCTAGGCCACATAGGCATAAGGAGGAGGTTTGGGTGGATGGAAGCGTCAAACACAGGACTTTGATCCAAGAAGCCACTGTTGGTGTGCCGCGTGAAGCCAAAAGTCTGCAGTGAGGGTTATGTAATGTAACTTTTAATGTAAGTTATTCCATTTACATAATGAAAGTAACATAACATAATATATCTTAACTAATGAACTCAAACCACAAACCTTTCCTACGCCTAACCTAGTAGTTTTGGTGCCTAAACCTAACCAAACTGCTACCATTTCACAGTGTTAACTTAAGTCGCATACGTAAAGTAGCTTAAGCCGGTCGCCATCCATCCTATAGAAGGCACTGAAAACACTCATCTACGTCAAAGAAAATGATAACCAGGATAACAATGCAGTATTATTGTGTGTGTCTGTGTTTGACCTCTCAACTGTCTCTCAAATTTGAATTCTATCTGACTCAAATGTTGCATTGAAAGTTTACTGGAATATGATTAACAGTGGGTGGATTTTTTATTTAATTAAAGATGACAGTGGGGTCATTTCTAGTTGTCATTACATAGACAAAGTTTGCCTCTATAATCGTCATTCATGGTGTATTTGCATTTGTATTCTCAGTCGTATTCTCAGTGTATAAGTAGTAATTTCCCAGTAATTTTGTCCCTGACTGGATCCTGTAGGAATGAGGTGAATCTTCCCAGCTAGCTGATTGGTCGGTAGTCAGGGTGCTGACGGGTGGTGATCTAAGAGGAGCCAGCATCATGGTCATCATCAGAGAGCCCAAAGATGGCTGGTTAAGCCACTAATCTCACTTCATGACACAGGTCCCAGGATCTCAGTACCAATCTGTGCCGTAATAAAACTGCCAGACATCCAGCACTGGTTTTGCAAGTCTTCCAGGTGACTAATTCCTATTCATCTGCTCACAGTGACACTTTAACTCATATTCTAAAGGTGCACAGAGCCAAACATGTTTGTTCAAGAGGCTAAGGTGTAAGCATGGGAATAAGTGACTTACCAAAAGTCAATGCTTAAATCACACAAGAAACTGTATTTTTATATTTCTGCAACAGTACATTGTATGTTCCGTACACTCCTTTTGAATTTTTTTCCCTGCGTGGAGTGAATACGTGTGTCACCACGGCTTATATCTGGCTCCACATTCCACTAGCGCTGCCCTTTGATGTTAGACATGAAAAAGGCCTCATTGTCGTCATTTATTTCCATCTGTTTCATCTCCCGTCCACCACAACACAAACCCATGAACTTCCACAAAGGAGCGCAGATACCAAGCACACTGAGGTGCTGAACGCAAAACAAAAAACACAAAGGGTCTTTCTTGAATAACTACTAGCCTGTTTCTGACTTCTGTAAGAAATAATTGAACACATTCGTTCTTTGGGGAGATTTATAGTCTCGTCTTCCTCCTCACTTTTATCTCCGGGCTGATGTGCTACAGTGGGAAGTCCAATTACTGAAAGTGAA
Source organism: Pempheris klunzingeri (assembly GCF_042242105.1). Taxonomy (NCBI): domain Eukaryota; kingdom Metazoa; phylum Chordata; class Actinopteri; order Acropomatiformes; family Pempheridae; genus Pempheris; species Pempheris klunzingeri. Next base: position 19,959,742 of record NC_092027.1, read on the forward strand.
AATTTCCAGCCCTCAGGTTGGAATAATACTTTTTTCTTTTCCCCCTGCACATTACTATCAAGACAAGTAAGCAAGTGCTACTGAGTGGCTCCTCCGTTTATCAGCCTCCACAAAGAGCCGAAGAATCACATGTGAGCAGAGAGGAGAACAGACGGGAGGCCTGCATGTGGTGATTGTGTGTGTGTGTGTACAGACTTTTCTCCTCTTTGTTCATATGTGATAACCAGAGCTTGCAGTCACTCCATCTGTTGCCACATGGTGTTGGTCCCTACAGCAATGTGAGCAACGCTCAAGTGAGTGAATGCAGCCTGTGCACGTGTGTGCACGCACAGTTACATAATCATTATACAATAAGACATAAGTGAGTCACAATTAAAGCTGTTAGAGAGGATTTCAAATTTGAAATCAAAAGTGATTTCAAAGCTTTATTTGTAGGCAAACAAAGTGTGATTTCCGCCGTCATCGTCTTGATTCTGACATTTGGTGAAAGAACATACATTATGAGCCACGGGCTGAAGGCAGCAACACACATGAACACCTGGTAGAGAGCTCACAGGATGCTTATTGATTCCCACATGCACTGCTGAAAAAGAGAATGTGTTCTGTTTACTGATTGAATGATTAGGAGGGAGTCGAAGTGGAAGAAAGAGAGGAAGGAAAAGAGAGGCAATGAGAGACGGAGCTTTGGCCAAGAGGAAGCGGTGACAAGTAGAGCACAGGGAGGAGAGTGAGGTCGTGTGACTTACTGAACGTTGGTAGATTTATTATCCGTACTTTATACAGACACACAAGTTCACAGGGAAACACATACAGACAGGAGTGTAGGACTGGGAGGGGGCTTATGTGAGGGGGGGGGTCTATAGAGATACTGGCATGAATAGCTGTGGGAGGGGCCTGTAAAGAGTGCTTATGTCTCAAGAATTTTAGAATAAACATCTTCATCAACAATTTCAACAAAGATAAAATAAAAACTGAATAAAAATCATTTTCTATTGCTTTCTATTGGTTTTACAGTACCATGTAATCACACTGATCTATGGTGAAATCTGTTCTGTATTTGTGCCTGTGGGTCATTAAATTGATAGCGGTTCAGTAATTCCAGTTAAACGAGGATATATCAGAGCATGCACAACCTCTCATGACTCACTGATCTAGACTTAAAAGATCTCAGTGTCTGTCTCTGCTGATTCTGGGAAACAGAAGAAGCTCTCAAGACTAAAGTATGCGCAGTCACTGAGGGCTGACACAGCGACTGTCCAAAAACTGTCCAAACTCAGTCCTTCACACAGCCCTGCCCGCTTTTATGTATTTGATGAATTTTGAGAGAAACTGGCATTTTTCCCATGACTCCCTCCACCGTCAAAACTAAAGAAAAACACACAGAGCTCAGTGAGTCCTGCTGAAAAAGTGGGATTTCTTTGAAACCACCTACTCAGTCCTACACGAGAGGAGGCTGAAAGTTAAAGATTTTGTGAGATAGCAACAAATAAATAAACTTTCAAGATAATAGCACGAGGCATCCTCTTTTTGCAATCTATAGAAGGGGCTTTTCAGAGGAAGTCGGCTTTGGTTACTCTGTCCAGGAGTCAGCTGGAGACGTACCGACGGGGAAAACACACCTTACAGGACATCAGAGATCCAGACGTTGAAACTTTGTTGCACATTTCCAATCTTTTCCTTCCTCCGTCATTTATGTGCCTTCATTAGCTGTGTTTTTTTTTTTTTTTTTAACATACGTAGATCAGAAATGTTTTGATCAGAGTTCAGTGCTGGAAAACTGAACGCTGCATTGCCTGTGTGGCTTGAGGTTACTTTGATTATTGTGGCAACATGAAAGGAGCAAGTGTGTGTTTCTTCCTCTGACTCATCCGTGGACTGCAAACACACACACGCACACACGCACGCACGCACTCGGGTTTGATTTCTCAAGGGTCACAGGGTGAATCATTCCCAGATTGGTGACATCCATGGCCACACATCCAGCCAACGTTGCTTCATTACTACAGTGCAGGAACAGAGACAGGGGAAATAACTGTACATTTATATAAAATGCCATGTTTTCATTTACAAAGTGCAGCAGAGTTAAAACCAGTCAGCCAGTGTTTTTCTATTATTTCAACCTAATGAGGTTTAACGCCTCCCAGTTTACCTGCTGCTCCGGGGGAGTTGAGGAAACGAATGTTAAAGAAGTGAGAGAAACAAGTGAGCGTCGACGCTCGTCAGGTGTGAAAGTGACTAAAAACAGATTGTCTTCACAGGCGTCCCGCGCACAGGCTCCTCCGGGTCAACCCACATACTGTACAGCATGCAAGAACAAGAGCTGTGACCTCATCCGCAGGAGAAAGCACATTTGTAGTGTTAAAAACAACTACAGTAGCAGCAGAGGTAAAAGCAGAAGCATTGTGGGAGTCGTTGTGGCCTAAACTTCTCAGGATCGACACAGATGTTTCATCAACATCACCTCGGTTTTACATAACGCTGACACCGACGGCAGGAGCACAACGTGAAATGTGCACCTTTATGTAGAGAGAATGCAAAAATCCACAACTCAGGTGTGAACAGGAAGCACTTCATGAAATGATACAAGAGTCTGATGAGGCAAAGGCAAATTCTCAATTTATACAATGTCAGCATCTGTTTTTTGCCGGACGTTCATGTTCCTTAAGTGAAATTAACCCCCAGGAGTCCCCAGTCACACCAGCATGACGTGGTGTAACACTAACCCTTATCTTATGTAAAGGCAAAATCAGAGTATTCCTATTAACCCCCCCCAAACATCACACTAACCCTCGGCCAAGACTCCTAAGGGGTTAAGCACACTGACACGGAACAGGCAAGAAGCCACGAGCACGACGCTACAATCAGGTAAGACATCAAATTCCTAAAGGTTTATTCTGGTAAACATGTCGGCCTCAAACCAACAGAGCAATCAGAGAAAGGCACACTCAGCCGACAGGGAGTGAATGCAGGAAAGGTGAGCGCCGTGCAGAGGACAATCCTCTCGTCATTCTGTACGTCCTTGATTCCCTCCCTCTCCTCCACCAGCGGAGGAGGGCATGGGGAGAGGGGAGTGGAGGGAACGGGCTTTTAACAAAGTGACACGTCGTTGCTTCAGAGCTGTCATTTAAAGTCACGTCAGACAATCATGACATATTTTATGATCTGTCAGATGAACAGTGTTCATGACTTAAATATTTGCTTTTAACTGCATTCCCAATGTTCCTGCTGTGTGGAAGGGCCTGACAGGAAACTAAAAAAAAAAAAAACAGAACAGGTGCTCCCCTTGTTTAGGACATGATTGTACAGCCTACATCTAATGATGTAATGTCTTTAATGTCTTCTGGTGTAATGCCAGAGAGATGGCCTATTAGAGCCGGCAGTCACTGGACTAACAGCTGCAGGGAGAGGTTGTGTTCTTGGAGCAGTGGGTCTTTGTTTTCAGAACAGACATTTTTCAGACAATTAGGATTGTTCGGAGTTCAGAGACAACTGTGGCTTAGTGGGTGGTCCACCAATCAGAAGAGGGTTCCATCCCTGGCTCCTCCAGTCCACATGGCAAAGGGTCCATGGGCAAGACACTGAACACAGAACTGAAGTTGTGCTTCGGTATGAGAGTGTGTGTGTGTGTGAATGATTAGCTTCCTTCTGGTGAAAGGTTGGCAACCTCCCATTAGTATAGATGTGGTGTGTGAATGTAGCATTAAAACACTAGAAAAAGGTGCTGTACAGGTACAGCTCATTTGCCCTTCACTTCTGGGCCAATGGGCAGCACGTCATGGTTCACACAGGTCTATTTACAGTATAAAACAGTACCGAGAGAACACAAAAATGCAGAGGCTGCCACTCCTCACAAACTCAAAGGGAACAAACTAAGAACCAATGGCAGAGCGCAGGAAACGCAAAAACTAACAAAAGGCGGACAGCTAACAAAACAATTCACAAAAACTTAGCTGCAGAGTTTCAGGGGCTGATCTGGGCAATCGGAGCCCAGCAAGGGTTCTGAAGCTGGAGGCGGGAGTCGGGAACCGGGACGGGCAGGGCAGGGCAGGGCAGGTCTGGGAGTGAGCAGCAGAGTCGACATACTGCCGATGAGTGGATGCCTGAACTAGACTTATTAAATAGCAGGAGGTGGATGATTAATTGCAGGTGACCCACACAGCTGTCTCCACTCCTGCAATCACACCCAGAGAGAGGAAGAGACAGACAAAACAGGGCCGCCCCGAGACACAGGCAGGGGCAGGAGCAGTGGTCCTGACACACATAGTCCTCTGTATGATCATGTTATTTTTTTACTGAGACAGTAAACAGAATCACACCCCAGCAGATCTTACAGTGGCTGCATCGACTGTAATCTGTTATGTATCTGAGGCATTGGAAAATGAAGCGTGGGGTTTGGATTAATAGATAAATTATAAATAAATAGATAAATAAAAACTTAAACAAAACACAGTTGCTTGCTAATGTTTCAATGCGTTAAATATTTTATAGCAACTCAACTTAAGTTAGTGCCGCTGGTGTCGAGAGATTGACTTTGTTCTAAAAATACAGGTAGGTCTCAAAAACCTCACCTCTAACATAATTAGGCACTGCGCAGTAAATAGTTGTGTAATAATTATAGACTAATTTCCCAAAAGACATTAGGCTTTTATTATAAGTGAAAAGGAAATGCAGAGTTACAAGCAGTGATTGGACCACCTGTATGTATTAACAAGATACACATCACGGGTAGAAGAATTCATTTGTCGTTCAAATAAGCAGCAACAAATTAAAAGTACTGTTTTAATTAAACTGCTTGTGCATTATGATAATTATACAAATGAGCGCAGGCCTTTCACAGTTTTCAGGGTTTTGCCCTAAATGTATCAATATTTTATGAAGGCATCATTGTAAGAGCTGAGCAATCTGGCCGGGGGATAATGATTCGAGTGAGAAGAAATTGCTCGCTTCGTTACATCATCAGCATAAAAACATTTCCAGATGGTCCATATTGTCTCTTTGTAAGGGCCTTCGCCTCTGGGCTCGGCTTAATTCATTACTGTAGACCGTGCAGAAAGGCAGACGGCATCAGAGCCAACACGCTGAGAATAGTCGTGTCACAACACAATACTCTGCAGTCAGATGCAGGCAGCGTAGGCAAAATCTCAAGCTATTCAGCAAATCTTAGAATCATATTTTCAATGTGCCCATGAAGGTATTCAAAGACTCTTTTGACTGTGTCCGCTGAATCAAGGCTGCCACACAAAAAGACATAAAACCTCTTTCAATTCCAGCCTGGGTCTGGTTTCGCAAGTCTGAAGTCTGATGCAGTTCATTTTCATTTCTTAAATACTGAAGGTTTTGGGTGTAAATGTAGCAGAAGACCACGCGTCAGGTGACCTCTGAACAGGCCAAGAAAAACATCAGCATCAGTGCTGCTCCATCATGACCTTGGAAATGGTAGCTTCACAAAAGAAATTCTTGGCTCAATGTCCATTACTAATACTGGGTTTCCTCCAGGGTTTCAGCCACATCCCATCATGCATCATCACCAGAACATGGGCAGTGAGGGTAATAGTAGAGGTGGCACAGAGACGGTCCTCAAGAAGCCTGAAATTAAAAGTTGGCATTCATCTGCAATTGTGAAAACTTGTGTCATTAGCTTTAAAACTGTGGATGTTCCCTCTGAAAGAGGCACACACAACATAACTACCCACAACTTGTCAGCAGTGTGTCACGTGGTTCGATGCTGGTATGTAATGTGGTTGGCTAACTAATATTTCAGAAATTAGCCGAGAAATGAAGCAGCATTACCTTGAGTTTGAGAAGCGGCCGCAGAGAGCTGGTCCATCGTCACTGTTTTCTCATGTTACTGAAGATGAGCTGAGAAATAAAGCGGTGACTAAACGTCAAAGCAGATCTGAAACACTAACATCCAATAGTCTGTTTTATTGTAGATTAGAAGTACCACAAAATATGGTTCAATTCTAACATTCTGTCTCCAGCAATAATGTTTAAACTGCATAGTCAGTTCACTGATGGGAATAAAGCTTCAGCAGCATTACAGCAGTTCAATATTTTAGGCTGAGTTATTATGAGATATATGCTTAAATGTGTCATAAAGTCTTCATCGCTAATTGCTCCAATTGGTTGTATGGCATGGTTGGATTTAAATGAGAAGGAGGCTGCTTACGTACGAGGCCCAGATTTTCATGTGACCAAAGTTCCGTACATGGTTCACAGGATGACAACTAACCATCTCCAGCTGAGCACAAGGCTTCTGCCGATGAAGGCCAAAGATGATGCGGCTGAAAACTCAGGAGAGCATCTAAAAATGGACCTTGAGTTGTCAAACAGCATCAATCATTTGTTCAAATGCCTGAATAGACCTGCAGTCACATTCATGTAACTGACAAGGACCTCTGGTGTAAATTGTGATTCTTAAGTAGTTAAGGAGCAATATAACTAAGTTCTTGTTCTTTTAACCTTGGCAACAAAAGTTTCCTAACCCAGAGCCAGAAAACAGCAATACTGGACATTTTTAAAGAAACAACAGTCTGTCTGCAGCTCATTGGTTATAAATCACCTTCACTATTCCTCTTTGTACTTGTGACTCGCTGCACTTGATGATCAAAATCCACAGAATCTTCATAATCAGAAAAAAATACTGGATTTTCATGAGCGGAATCAGAACCATCAACCTCGCAGCATGACTGAGAGATTTGAGAGAGCCCCGCTGAAGAACGAGACAGTCTGAAAACATTACGCTGATGGATAAATTGTGTGGCGTGACGGTGAAATGAAGTTCACCTCACTCGAATGAGACTCGCCTTGAGTTCTCTCTTTGCGGAGTAGGCCACGTCGGGCCACCCACCGCCTCACATAAACGCTTCTTCCTTTCCTGTTGTTCGTCTTTTCCTACAGGAGCTGCGACACAAACGACCAAACCACTTGACGGTTTAACGGATGTTCATCTTTGCATTGGTAAAGCTCCATGCAGGATGTGGACCCCGAACACAGTCTACCTTCAGTGTCACGGCCAGATTATTAGTCAACAGGCCACTGACTCACAGACATGTGAGAAGCCCCCACCCCCTCCTGCCTTTTGGAGCGTAGATGTGATTTTGTAGCATACCTCTTCAGCATTTCTTCATGGTGAGTTTGTGTCTCTTTGTGGTGGTTTTTGCCGACATTGACCCCTAGGGCCACGTGATCCTGCGGGCCAGGCAGAAAAATCTGTGCATGCTGGAGAAAGTCATCACATGTGGGGTGCTGAATGTGCATATCTTTCAAAAAAAAAAAAAAGTTAATGAGCACCATAATATTGCTCCAGAGAAATATTGCACCTAATATAGCAGTTTGCTACATATTTTTTTGTAAGGATAGAACTGATGTTCGGCACATACAGTGATGCCACAGGCCACAGTGCTCAAGTGCTCTGAAAGATTAGTCTGCCGCATGAGGGACGTGGTTGACACTGACCTCCAGTGAGGAGATATCCAGCCTCACAGTGGTGTCTGGGCTTCTCAGCATTGTAAAGAAGCGTGGACCACTCCGCCCACTCCGCTGACTGCCCACACTGCCTTCACCTCACTGCTATTAGGCACACAATATTGTGCCAGTAATGATAAGCCCTTTTAGAAGTAAGTTCTTCCTCAGTGCTGTGTGGATCTTCAGCATCAGAGCTGCATGTTGAATGGCATCTTTATTTTATGGTCTAATCTACAGACTCTGCATTGCATCTGGTGAACTCATACTCATATTTATTTACTTATGCAATGCTTCACCTGTTTGATTTGAGGTATTACTTGTATGTCTAGAATGCATTTGCTATCATGTGCTACGATGTTACACGTCGTGATTAATTTCATGCTTTGGTGTATATTTTGTGTCTCTTTTAACGAGCCCTGCGCTCACCACACACACTCTCGCCACGGTTAGCAAATACAGACTGTTTTCCGGCTGAGCTCAGGTTGTGAGGAGATCACCCCTTTCATGCAACTCACCCATTGTGTGGGAACCACCCCGTCTAGTGGGGCAGGTCACTCTCTTCTCCAGTTAGAACTACAGACAGCATTTAAGACTGAGACTGGACATGAATTTCAATCGTAATAAAATGAATTGAGTGGAAGCTAATTATCTTATAGTGCAAATCAGTTTCAGCCTGCCGGTGGACAACTGGGGCCCCTGTTAAATAACTGGAGGCCAGCTCATGTCAGACACCATACTGATGGGTGGAGGCCCCCGTGGGATTGTTGGGTGATGTGCTGACTGGACCTGCCACTGTTTATCAGCACCTGACAGAGACAGACCTCAGTATCACATCACATCACATCACAGTCACTGAGTCATAGTGGTTTAATATGCATCTGGTTCCTCTCTCTAAATAACAGTTTGACACAATAAGCACAGTTTGATCTATGTTTCTGATGCAAAAGCACTGTATGATGATGGTAACTTGAAATGAATATGTTTTCTAAAAGCTGACTATGAGGTTACAGGCACGCCAGCGGTCCCTCCTCTGTTTATCTTCCATTCTTCTCCATTCTTTATCATTAATGGTTGTTTTTGGGGGGAGTTGTTCCTTCTCTGAATCTCTGAAACACAAGATATGGACTTAACATGGGCGGCTGTGGCTCAGTGGTAGAGTGGGTCGTCCCTCAATCAGAAGGTCGGGGGTTTGATCCCCAGCTCCTATGGGTCAACATGTTGAAGTGTCCTTGGGCAAGACACTGAACTCCAACAGCTCCTGAAGCAGCTTCAGTGTCTGAATGAGTGTGAAAGAACAGTCTCCTCCAGATTACATTCCTCCTGTATGAATGATGTGTGAATGGGTGAATGAGGATGTGATGTAAAGCGCTTTGAGTAGTTGAAATAACTAGAAAGGAGCTGTACAAATACAGACCATTTACATTAACTGCGTGTGTCAGAACTATACTACTGCCTGAGAGTTGTCATTCTACTCTTCTGCACACATTTGTGTGAATCATATGAGTCAATCAGTGTGACTGAGACAGACTTTACATCTCTGTGACAGAATTAAGCAACCGATGCTAGCTTACATGGCCGTCACGTGCTAAAAAACCTCAAGTTTAATCTGTATTCTGTCGCACTAAAATCCCCCCCGGACATCAAAGATATTTTCTCTTTTGGAGGATGATAAACTTTAAGAATTAAGAAAAGATAGAGGAGCATATTCTGTTTCCTGTGATGAGGCGAAAGGAAATTAAAACAGGAGGGAAATGTCTCCTGAGAAGTGAACGCAGGCCCTTATCTTGTTGGCCAAAGAGGGAAGGGAAGTTTATGTGTTTCATTTAAGAGGAAATAAGAGATAAAATAAGGACTTAATATTGGGAACAATGATTTTTACCCTGATGAAAAATTGAATACAACAGAAAACTAATTTGCACTCGCTTTTTTTTAAAAGTGAGAGCCCAGTGCACAGATGTGTGCCTGTGAAGGTCAACTGAGTATTATTCGGTCAAATGATTCAGCTTTTGACAGAGTGAATTTTGGAGCACATTCATTTTCGTTTTAATTCATAGCGGAGCGGTGCCTTTGTGACAGGGAGACATAGTTTTGAACATAGTTGCAGGTTGTGCACAAAAACATCGTAGAAAAACATTCTGCTTTCTCCGACTTGATGGACATTTTAATTAAAAACGCCATTGGTTACATAAGCTGTGAACACAGAGGCTCAAACATTTCTGCAAAACGTTATTTTCTCACATAACAGTTTTATCATGTTAGCACAGTGTTTTTGAATTAGAAATAATCCAAAGTGAAACGTAACTTTCAAGGTATTTGTACTTTATTTGTACCTTATTCCCATTGTCTGCTACTTTATACCTCTGCTTTTCTATATCTCAGAGGCAGCTATTGTACTTTTCATAAACCTTTCATACCAAGGTACAGGAACGTTCTTTCACCTATTTTTGTATATATTTTTTTATATATTCTTTGTTTAATATATTCTTATAAATATCTTTTTTATTCTTCAAAAATCCAATGTTAATACCCCCCGTACAGGTTTTGCACTGAAGTTTATTCCGTCGTTGTTTTGCATTATTCTGTATTTTGCACCTTCCGTTGTTTTGCACTGTCAATGAGAGCTGCTGTTTTTTATTTCAATTTCGTTGTGCGTCTTTGCACAATGACAATAAAAGAATTCTGATTCTGATTCTGACCTCTCCTGTCTACTGAGAACCATTTATCTCTAAATGTGGTGTTTTTGAGTTTGCAGGTGCCTGAACTCAGGAGAGATCATAGTGAACAGAGAAAAGTAAAGTATGAACATAGCCTGCCTCCCAAAATGTCTGGTGAGAGATTATTCCAGAGGACAGGAGCTCAGTGGGCCAAGTCTTAACCACCAGAGGAGCTCTCATTAAAAAATGAGGACTAGTGAAGTAACGAGAGAGGTGACGTAAAGAATGTGACTGGGTATGTGGAGAAATGAGGCTGGAGATGTAGTGACGCTGTGGGACATCTGCAAATATATGGTGATCTGAGACCATGATGCATTGCTGTAGATTAAACTGCCCAACAGTATATAAAGTTCAACTTAAACATCTACAGCAGTAAAATGCAACATCCACATTAATGCAGCAGTAATACTGAACAAGACGACGCTGATAGGAAACCCTTTACTGCAGTATAAGTACTTTTACTTTAAGTACATTTTGCTGATAGTCCTTACATGCTTTTACTTCGTTAAGGTTTTGAATGTTAGGATTTTCCTTATAGCGGTTTATTTTCAGTGTGCTACTGTTCATAAGGGATCTAAATACCACTGTCACTAATGTGTCATTTTGGGAAGAGGATGTCATAAGAAAATTAATAATACTCTCGTGTCTATCCATAATTAAGGAGCTACAGCCAAGGTACAGTTAGCTTAGCATGAAGACTGGACAACCACATATTGCAATTTGTTACAATCATTAACAATTTAATTGTTGGCCACTGTGCGTGATGCTGTATTCATGTTACATGGAGTTTGTTTTGTTCTATCTGAACCCCCCCCCCCCCCCCAAACCCCCACCAACCCAAACTTCTCGTGAACGTCCCCTCAGGTTGAAACAACAACTTGGAAAGTCAGCTTGCCAGGGCTGACATCATATCCAGAGAAACGTGGTCATTAAACACATCAACACATGTCTAATGACCAGTTTCGGATCTGTAAATACTACTCATGTAAACATCCATGTTGTGGTTACGACTTTCTCCAATATTTCTCACATGGTGCCTCATATCAGCCCGAGTCTGTAGCTCAAGGTAACAAACCTAGACTGCACGGATATAAAGACATCCTGTCACGGTATTTCTAACCCTCGCCGCTGATAGGTGCGCTGTAGCTCAGGACGTGCAGCGGGCCGTCCAATGAGGCTGCACCTTCGTTGTGTGAATGACTAGAAACTCCACGTGATGAGCAGGTTGGCACCTTGCACGGCAGTCCCTGCCCTCAGTGTAGAGCATGACTGTGTGTGTGTGTGAGTGTGTGTGTGTGTGTGTGTCTCTATGGGGTAAATTTTTTTCCATGCACTGTAAAACTGCTTTTATTGGTCTGAAGACTAGAAAGGCGACATACAAAAGCTCAGCAGGGCTGCTGGATACAGGGCTATTTTACTGCGTCTGGCGACACCTGTAAGCTGCAGAAGGTGAGAAGTGTGTGTTTGTTACGTTTATTATGATGCAATTCAATGTCATACACAGTGGATCGATAGGTCCCCCTCTACCACTCTTATACCACGGTCGTGTAACAGTCATGACTCGGCTCGTTTCATCAGGCAAGTGAACAGGTAATGTAGAGTGAAGCATCAGTGTTGTTGCCATGGTTACATGCAGTTTCATATACCTTGCACACTGATTTAGAACATCGGTTGAACTTTTGACCAGAACTATGTTTCAAGTGTTCTGATTTCCTGCCAGCTGTCAACAAGTATTTTCTGTGGCGCTGGTATAAGTAGACATAAAGTATAAGAAAAGGCATTAAACATATCAAAGTTTGAAAGGTGTTATATATGCCGGTGACCTTGTCGGATGTGTTTTCTGGATCCCTGGAAGAACGTCCACCAAGAAGACCACCACAATTATAATCCTCAAAGCAAGTACAATAAAATTGTTTTAATTTTACCTCACAGAACGCAGGGCTTCGTGTGACTTCAGTGTTTGAAATAGTTAGTGTTGATCTTATCTAATGCTGTAAAGCCTTTTAGGTCACATAAAACACCAACAAAACTCCCTGTGTTAAGCAATGTAAAATTATTGGTTTTGTAAATGGAGTCTGGTGGCTTTGATGAGAGACCTGTGCTATTTGTGGTTAAACAAAAAGCATCTGACAGGTCTCTCTCTGCAGGGATTCCTTCCATAATATTGACACTTAGAATAGCAATCTGAGCCTGTCAGTGGCAAAAACAAGAACTTTTAGTAGATGTGCTGTGATCGGGTGCAGCTGCCCCAAAAGATTATATTGTGGCCCATTTTGCAGCTGCTGATTAAGGTGATTTTTTTTTTTTTTTGGAACTAACAGTCATTTAACGACCAAAATATGTACAAATAGGGAGCAATGTTCTCCTTCAACTGAAGACAAACTAAAGTATGCACAGAGGTGAAATAAAAGTGTGTGCTACAAATAGAAATAAAGTACATCTACGAGTGATGTATGAAACAAAATAAATGAGGGCAAAATGAAGTACTACATGTGAGCTTTAGAGGTTCCATGTGAATCAGCTGTGTGGCTGAAGGTGGGGCCTACCTTTGATAGATGACCTTTAAACTACTCCAAGCATCAGTAGGTCATCCTGTGTGAATTTAATGCACGTAGAAAGACGAAATCAGTGAATTTAAGCTGTAGCCTACATGTCATAGCAGCGGTCTGTTAGTGGTGAACAGTGAGGACCACACCAGCATCCAACCACACCGGCGTCACGTTCACAGGTACGTCTCCATGCTGTTTAATGTGCTGCAACTAATTAGCTTTGTAACCCGCTGACAGTGAACTTCTCTCTGCTGAGCGTTCGGTCACGCATTCAACACATGAATGAAATGTAAACGTGGACAAAATGTTTTTATGTATGCTTCTTCTCAAAGGTAGACTTTTTAGATGGGATTTGACTTCAGGCACTTATAGCGGTGGAATGTTCATAAGGGCATTACTTTAGTTGAGTATTTCTATTTTATGCTTTCATAAAATAGTCCTCTACAATTCAAAGGCAAATATTGTACTTTTTACTCCACTACATTTAACCGACTTGTTTCTTTGCAGATTCAGATTATTCATGCAAAATATAATCAACTAAGAAATTATTATGGATTTTTATGAAATAAGTTCCCCGCTAACAGTAATATATACAGCAGCATATATACAATATATAAAGTGGCTGAAATTAGCTCCGTCCTTAACAGCTGCATACACATTAATGCCGCACTAATTATAATCCAGTAATTTAGTATAGATTTTTTCTGAAATGGCCCTGTCTGCATAATGCGTACTTCTATTTTTATGAGTAGGTTTGTGGTATTGATACTTTTAAAGTCCATGTAAAAAAAAAAAAAAAAGTGTCACACCACAGAAAAATGTGGTCTTAGCTACCCAGCCGAATTTTACTGAATAAAAAAAATCACCAGATACATAAAGTTAGGCTTCAAATTGGTGAAAAAAAAGCAATATTGGCTGCTCTGAACAAATCTGAGTTTGCTCTACTCAGACTTAAAAGATCTGAGTACTTCTTCCATCACTGGGCTCTTACTAACCTACTGACTTAGATAGTGTTACTCATTCCTGAAAAACGTTACAAGCGTCATGTCACATTATTAAATGACAGTTCTATTACAGTAAAACATTTCTCATCAATGCCCAAAGCTGAGCTCAAATGAACAGAGAAAGACAATAAACAACAAACTAATGCACACCTCCTTTATTTCATTTTCTGTACGTCATGCCATTACAACACAACCATGATAGTCGGTGCTAACATTTTCATTCTCAACCGTGTGACTTCGTCTATCTGTGAGTGGAAAACTGTGATATGATACAGTATAATTCAGCTTAACAGCTCCTTTACATCAGCATGGTTGAATCGTTTTTTTTTTTCTAACTTGCAAAATAAACCTAAATCCACAAATCCACTAAACAGTGAGAATCCTAAACTAAGAGAGGTTTATGCATTCGGAACAAAGACCAGAGGTGGAGAAATGTGAGTAAAAAAAAAAAAGAAAAAGAAACGTAAGAGAAAAATTCAGGCACTTAGAAATACTCTCGTGTCCTTGGCTACACTGTGCTTCATTACACCGTACATGCATTTTATATCCTATCCTGATTCAGTCATGAGGAGTATGAGGTCGCCTCTACAAGACAAGGCTAAGGGGTGTAGCACATTCAAGAACAACTAATTAAAGGGATTTCAAGTATTTCACACAACATCAACGTTCCTATTTACATGTGATTCTAGTGTTTTCTACCTACATACTCATTGCATATCCCCTAAGACGTCATTTAAACACCCACTATTGTACAAATTTTGTAACGAACAATTAAAACACGAACTGAAAAGAAATCTCACGAGATACCAGCAACACCTTGTATCCAAATGTCACCAGTCGAGAACAGGATTTCTTTAGGTTATCGTTTAAAGTAGGTAGCATTTATGATCTTAGCTTTTTGGTGAAAATCTAATTTCCTGTACCTTAACAGAGCAGTGTTGTCTTTCATGCGGCTTTCATTGTCTTTCTCGGCTCCTATATTTTAGTGAGCTCCAGTGGCTGTGATGGCAGGGAAGCCATTTGAGAAAATGACAGCATCAATTTTCTCTTCACCCGCAGCGGGAACATTGCTGTACACAGTGTTATTAAAGGGAAATGATGCATGCATTGGCAGCTTGGCTTGAATAGGGATGTTTGTGTTGATTTGTCATGACTGAGATGATCATATAGTCTGCTATCCCCATGTCTGAAAAATCTGTCCTCCCTTTGAAAGGGCCTGCTAAGAATTAAATAGAGTGAAGGCAAACGGTAACAATTACCAGTAACAGTATTGACTCTGAAGGACTGCAGTAATCACAAAACACCAACAAGAAGAGTCCATTGAAATTGACATTTAGTCTTGTGCTTACTTCTGATCAGTACAGATATACAAAGACCGACTCTGATTGACAACAGTTGACTAATGACAACAGGAACAAACGTAGACTTCACAAACCAAAGGAAGAAATGTACAGTACAACACACCAACAGCCTGTCTACGGATGTTAAACCATCACCACAAACCTTAGATTTCAAAACATCAAATAACACACTCTTAGTCACACAACTGTGACAAAATAATCTCAATTCAAGGTCTCCAGCTTTGTCCAGAGTCTTTGGCCATATCTCCCAGTCTTCATCTGCAGAGGGAGTTTACTCAGTTGTCAGTTCAGTGAGACAGTTCAGTTTGCTGGTGCCATGCCATTGTCCCAATAGATCATTATTCTGAAATTCCAATCGTCCGCTACTTGGAGCCCCCACGCTTGGGGCTTGAGATACATTGAGCTTGCCAGAGGCCCGTTGCACACATGGGGAGGTTGGCCCAGTGGTTTGGAGAACCTGCAACCCCTGCAGGTGGTTTGTTACCAAGCTGTCAGCCAAGGAAGAACGTTGGTGAAAGGTCGAATGTGACATTTTTTGGACTATTGGGGTTTTGGAATAATGGGCAACGGGTAGTCCCCAGTTTCTGGTACTATTTGACCTAAGCAACTCAACATGGGGTCAAACCGTGGAACATGTTCAGAGATGTTTCTTAATGTCTTGTCTTGCCGACGTTGTCGCTCTCTGTAGTATCTTGGCACGGCAGCTACGATATTGATAAAGTTTGGGCTAATAAACAGTGATTAAGGCAACTAAATCTCTTAAGGTTAGGGGAAGATTCTGCAGGTCTGTAACTGGATGCAAACTCTCCTTCCCTTTATCAAAGTCAGACATGCCACACACCTTTCCACTACCCCGACTTCCACACTAACTGAAAGGCGCACTACTTGCTGCACTGGCACAGAATGTTGACACTGGTCATATCTTGTTCAGTGTGGACATAACTGGCCTCTTTGTCCAGTCATTTACTGATTCCCAGTATGGAAGAGTTCTGCGACCAGTTTTGGTTGCCGATGTTATCTGTGTGCTGCCGATTCAGTCTTTTGTCCAGAGTTCTAGCTGTTTCACCAATGTAGTATTCCTTGCAACTGTTGCCTATGATGTCCTGTACCAGGGGTCTTGCGTTTAGGGAGAACCAACAGAGGTCTTAAGACAACGAAAGGTTTATGGTTAGTGCCGACTCCCTGTGACTTGAGGACTCTGGTTGGATGTTTCAAGGTCCCACTGGGTTGCTTCTGTCCCCATTAAGTTAGCAGTGTCCATGCTGCTCTTATATTGGGAATCTCATCACTCACTCCTTGTAAGCACCAGTACAACCACCTCGTCTCATGATCATGTGATGACAACTTAACCAACTCCATCTGCTGAGGACAACTAAAAATTAGGTCAAAAGCTCTTGAAAAAGCTAGAAACTGGACTATGAGTTAAGTTGGTTTTTTTTTAATTACTTTTCCCAAAGTCAGTTATTCATCAGTTACAGTCCTTTACTAAACTTATACTGTAGTTCTCTGTCATAATAATTCAGGCCAGAGTTCATACTCAAAGCCAATGGATATATTGGATACCATTTGTTTGCAGCAACCTTTACCATGAATGCCCATGGCCACATTTGGAGGAACAAGCCCTGCTCACTTGCAATGACATATCTGGTCTTGAGCTGCATCCTCAAGAGGAGACGGACGCTGAACTGGGGCACCGCTATGGTCTCTTTCATTTCTCGCCATCTCTACGCAAAAGTCTATTTGCCGTTGAGGGCCATTTGATTTAACACCAGGCTGAAAAGTAGTTTTTTCATTGTTCTGTTTGGTGTCTCTGACCACACGCAGCATCACTGCTGGTTGTGGTTTGGTCTGAAGTGTGCTTTGTTGCACCTGTAATCACACCCAACAAGGATGTCATGGTGTGCTACGTACGCTGCAGCAGTAAGAAGAGACATTAAACCACCGGAGGGCTGCAAAAACAAGATTTTCAGAAGATGTTAACTTCATTTTTAAACTTGTTTGCACAAACCATTTGTGCAGCTCAGCTGAGGGATGGACTTTAGATTGTAAGATAATGACTGCAGACTATCAGGAATTCAGTGCAACTGTAAAGAAAGAAGGGGGAATCTGAAATGCTGTACTGACAATAAAGTGATGGTAAATTGCTATTCATAGCACCATAAACTAAAGTCATTTCACAGAAACCAGAAACCATTCTGGTTCCAACACAAGGACACGCACATGTTGCAATTCAAATCAATATTTCATAATTTCAGCATCCTTTGAGCACATTTTGTGGAATTGAAGTACTCCAAAATAAGATTAAACCCAGACAAAGATTTAAAACATGCAACCCTGCACCACTGCTGTTTGTAGGATTAGGTCTGTGAGTATATTTTAAATAATTACAGTGTAACATATTCTACATTTGAATGCAACATCAATATTAAAACATTTAAGATGTTAACATTGCAAGGCAGATAAATAAATCTGATATAAATAAACAATAATCTTGGTATGGTGCAAAATCAAAAGATTTTCTTGCACATAATCTACATGCACCCATTGAATCATCTAAAAGCATCTAAATGAATCCTAATTGAATTGTTCTCACATAATGACCTTAATCTACTTGTGGACGGTGACAGAGCTGTTAATAGCAGTGACTGTCTGTCGTGTGCCGTTTTGTGTGGCAGGTTGTTGTCGACACCATGACAAGAATGATTAGCTCAGTTTCTCATTAAATCAAAACGTTCTCGTTATAACATGATACCTTCATGCTATAATAACATTTTTTTTTTTAGCTATGACAAGGCTTAAATTTTGGTTTCATATTATGTTAAATACAAATGTTTGACAAAAAGGACTATTTACAATGTCTGCAATGCATCTATAAACTTAAACAATGTCAATCTTTGACTGATTATCAGTTCAAGTATCTTTTTAGGAAAATTATCTGTAAATGAAAATGGATAAATGATTTCTTTTAGGGGCGCTGGGGGACTTTTTTCAGCCCTGAGTAGTGTCTGTCAGTCAAAAGCTGCGTACAGCCCCAACATCGTCCACCAAGAAGGCAGAGCGGCTTGTATCTTGCCTGAGGGGCAAAAAAAGTAAGTAAATGATTTGCTATTGCTTTTAAAACTTGCTTTGACTGCAGAGTAGTGACTGAAGGGCACTCAGGTGCACATATTAACATTCTGATCAACTCAGAGCTTCTTCCATCTGGGTTTGATGGAAAGACAGCGAGAAGACATTGGTTAGTGGTATTTTAATAACTTATGACATGGCCGACAGTTTACTAAAATAAAAATATGTGTCATAACATGAAAAGGATCTCATTATAGTGAGAACATTTTGTCATCGTTACATTATTACTGAGTAGAATTCTTTTGTGAGGATAGCGGCAAAAGGCTGGTGTAGTTTCGGAACAAAAAAAATCACCATCAGCAGGTTAGGCGCCAACGCCCGACCTCCTCATATCCCTCAGCTACTAGAAGAGTCAACTCCTAAACGATGAAGCTTGTGTTAGGCGGAAGCCACCAACTTGCCATGCTGTTTCAGCAAAAAAAAAAGCCTAAATACAAATCATCATTAGTATTAGCATTATGATGAGCACATATTTGTATATAACAAATAATGCACAATGCAACCATTGAAGAATCATGCATGCTGTGAGCCATTTGCACCCACTTACGCCTCAACAGAGTGCATCATTGCTCAATACTATCCTGCTTATACCATGACCACTTGCTACAGTTAAAATACAGAAACTTTGCTGTCTTCTAATTCTGGGGCAGTACATTCCTCAGATTGGAAACTTTGCATTGCTACTATCTTTGTCAACCTTGTAATGAACATTACTTTGTTACTCCAGCAGCCTCGTAGACTTGTGAGGACTGAAGTCAGCAGCGCTCCATCTATGAGAATGAATTGATAACCCCCAGTGAGAACACTGCAGGTGCGAAGTGTGGTTATCTGAAAATAATGCGTATCCTCTAACCATTCAGGTTCTGTGGAAGCCCATTCCTGTCAGGAAAAGGACAAAAAAAAAAAACACATGTAAGAAATGGCAAAAATACATATACTCATAGTAAATGGAAATTATGAGATGGTAAGTCATTAATCTCTGTTACTAACTTACAATGACTATTTAAGGAATCACTTCTCCTAAAAATGTCTTTTTCAAATCTTTTTCTTGAAGTTTTCCATCTCAACATCTGTCTCAGCGTGCCACACATCGGATGAATCTCACACCGAGCAGGAGCAGCTTTAGAGTGGGAGAGGAATCTTAAGTTAAAGCCTTCTGCTGCTGCTGTTGTCCGGTCTTTATTCATCCGTTTCGGGTGGCTGTTGTGTTGCCAGAACTGTGACGGTTGGAGACCACTAGTTCAAAGCTAATTTAACCTGGCCAGTTAATGCTGACAAGCGAGCTAAAGCTGGCTACAATCTCTAAAGTTTTAATCATAAAGATCATTTGGAGTTAGTCACTCATAGTTTTGAGTATTTTTTAATCATTCATAGCCTTAATCATCCATTTCTTTTCATGACAGAAATGAGCTTCCGTAGATTCTCTGCAGCCGTGATGTGACATGGTTTACTAAATGTAAAGTCAAGTCTCTATGTTATCTTTACCGCAATCGTGATTTGTCTGTATAAAAACAGGAAACCTCAGCTCAAGACAACCAAGACTGCTTTATACATCATATCTGCACACCCCATATCCAAGGCTGTATTGGTCTACAATGTTACGCAATATATAGATTAAATAGTCTCCATAAGCAGGCCAGGGATTCAGATATTTTAAGTTACATGTAATTTTAAGGGACATGAAAGATGCAGGTATTCTGGCAAACTCAACGTAAGTTTTATCCTGGGCTTTGAGATACCAAAATGAGGCCTCTGGGTAATACAGTTTAGGGTGTCTTGTCTTACAAATCTATGATTTATCAGATATTCCAAATTTTATGTCTAAAAAAAAGCCATTATCATGTCAATATTTAAACCTGAGATTTAAAATTCAAATTTTCAAAACTCCATATGCAATTTTTGTAGAAAAGACAATGTTGGTGACTCTGTGGCCTCCCCTCTCATCTCATCTCAGATCAGTCTTGAACAAACCCTGGTAAGGACGTACGACAAAATTTCCAAAATACAAAGATTTCTCAGCGGATTTGATGTTCACATCATCAAGTTCGAAATCGTAAACACTTATAAATGTGGGTCCTGTTACATAAACATTTTGGTGTTCATTTGGTTAGTGTCACTTTGACACTGCTGTCAGACAACAGTGCTTATGTCGTCAGCCTCGTCGGGTTTCTTGGGCTTGCTGGGGAGGGACTTGAGGTACTCCAGGTGGCGCCGGGCATCCTCCTGGTTCTGACGGACATAATACACCACATATGAAATGACCATGGCAAACCATCCAAACATGGTCACCAGCATAGCGTAGTCTGTGGTCCTTTTGGCCAGGTTACAGAGGTCTGTGTCCACCGCCAAGAAAGGTCGTCCCTCCTGGTCACGAAGCTCCGAGCTCCTGCAGAGGACCCGAGTGGCTGCCTCGTGGTTGTGGGCCATTCCTCCGATGGCCTGCTGGAGGGCACAGTCACAATGCCAGGGGTTATCATCCACAATGACGCGGGCCTTGAGCCGAGCGAAGGCATCCTTGTGTACGCTAGTGATGCGGTTGTGGGAGAGGTCCAGCACCTGTAAAGTTGCCTCTATGCCACTGAAGGCACCTTCTCCTAAAGTCTCCACTGCATTGTAAGAAAGGTTGAGCTCCCTCAAAAGCTTTAGTCCATGGAAGGCTTGATCGGGCACGGCGCCTATCTGGTTGTGGTCCAGCCTCAACAGGACGGTATCGACCGGGAGGCTGGGGGGAATTTCTTTGAGGCGGGACTGACTGCAGGAAACATTGAGGCCGTGGAGGTGGGGGTCGCGTTGGCAGATACAGCCCTTCGGACACATGCTGGCCGAGGGGAAGCACAGGGCCATGAGCACAAGGCTCTGGAGGAGCAGGCACATGGGGATGGAGCGCGACAGCCACAAGTCCAGCAGAGTCATACTGACCGGCCGTCAGCAGCATCCCGCCTGGGGCCACAACACTGCCTCTGGTCCCTTACACACATCTCATCGTGGCAACTGGTCCTCACTGTCCGCCCACTGTGGATACTGGAGAGTGAACAAATGTTGTCATGCTGCCCTGAGGCCTGAAACAAGATCAAACAGAAAGACTGTGAGCAAATAAGGTTCCTGCATTTGATCTAATGTGACATTTTATTTGTTCTGTTTGTCATTTTCACCATCATGGCCCTTTTAAATGTGGATATTTGTGTTAGCTTGATGTGATTAGTGACAATTTGACAGGAGCCCATATATTTCTAGGAATGTATCACGTTTTTTGGCCCCAATCCTAATCTCAGTCCTCTATATTAGGTATCTGCTGATACCGATTCCAATCCCACACTTACATTTAGTTAAATGTCGGTTATGTATAAATGTGTATAGCACAGTGAAACAGCAGCTGTAGCTCAATACACCTTTTCTCATCAGCCACTTGATCCACATACTGAAGGTCCTGATTCCAAAAAAGTCAGTAAACTTAAATTAGTGAAGTGATTTGAATTAAACTCCACAGATTGACCTCCTGACAGTTAGAGAGGGAATCACTCTATTGGTGGACGTCTGTTCACGTGCGATTGAAGAGAATGGAGCTTCTTCAGGCACAAACCAGGCGACGGACAAGTTTCATTTTGGCCTGTTATCAAGCGACTCCCTCAGTTCAGGTTCATTAGCGACAGCTGGTTTAATCTGCCACCAACAACATTTGCCATTTTAACTAGAGACAGAAATGGTCAACAAGGGCTAAAAATGAGAGCCTGCGACCTGAATGTTTTCTACCCGCTCTTTGCTGGTGGTAATTGGTGTCAGAGCTTAGTGAATTCATTCATTTTCACTCATTTACACACCCTAATTTCCACCTGCACACGAGGTGAAATCGACCGTCATTAAGGAGAGCAGTCCTCAAGTTCAAACCTAAACATGATCTCAACAAGTATAGGAATGGTTTGAATTTTGCAGAGACAATCACGGTGCCCAGAGGATGAATCCTGATGACTCTGTCGGCAGGTCAAAGTTTCCAATGATCCAGTAGACATCCTTCAGAGCAGATTCTAGATGGATTGGCACAACATGTTTTACGGACATTTATAGTTATAGCGTAGTAATGGTTACTTATTTAGTTACTTAAAGGACCAGGACCAACCGATATGCAGTAGGTGTAACATATACAGAGTTACAGTATTTAGAATAGCGACCATGTAGACTCTACATAACCAAAATACACTTTTAGGCTGCAGTCATTTCAACAATGTTATATTGCTGACAGGTACAACTTTAATAAGCCTGACACATTTTAGTTCAACTCTGGTTTCACAGCTGCTTACTGTGCTACAGACTTTCAAGAGGATTAATCCTCATGACAGTCTCCTGACTCTTCAGCAAGTGGTTGACATTTGTGTTCAGAGGGAAATGTCTCAAGAGCTGTTTGATGGACTGCTGTTAAATCAGAAATGATGGGACAGTACATTCTATCTATCTATGTAAAAAGATTTTGGTCTTCTGGATTGGCCTTCACACTGACTTACTCTGCCCCAAGCCAGATATCTGTTGGTGCTGAGGGGAATGATGTTTTTATTGCCAAAGAATTTAATGATAATTAATTGTATTTCACAACATAGGCGACAGCCAGCAGTTTCATTTAACGATGTCTGTCTGCAGAATATTCTCAAATTCAAGGGTATACTGCAGTGAGACCATTAGCTTTATTTCTATGAATCAGTGGGACAGACCTTTAAAATAGATTAGCTGTCTGAAATGCCTCCTCATCGGTGACCCTCCAGCTGGTGGAGAAAGATACACAGTACAATACCACAACATCCAGGCCGCCGCTCTCTCTCTCTTCGCCCAATCCCAGGAGATGAGAGGCTGTCTACCGCTCATACAGGCCTCTACCATTTCTGTCCTGGCACAGGACTACGCAGTTATGTCCAACAACAGCCAGTGGCGCCATAGTTTTGAAGTGGGGTGGGGGGGGGGCTTTGGATGATGAAATAGGAACCATCCCTTCAATCTCAGCCAAGCCTGTTATTATTGTTCAACTAAAAGATGGTAAGAAATGCATTCCCTCTTCTCATTGGGTTTCTTTTTGGGCAGTGGTCCGTCAACAAGCAAGCGAGGCCTTCTGTGGTTGATGGAGCTCTTCTTCTTACTTTAGACATTAAGGACAAGGGGTTGCCGACTCAAAAGAAGTGTCCCGGTTCTTTAGTCCTGGATCTTCCATGCAATAGGTTTAGACATCATGTGCGAATGTTCTATGACCATAATGAGTGGAGATAACATTATAACCAATTTACCACCATAACATCTGAAAGTGGGAGGACAAAAAGGCTTGTTGTCACCCCCCCCTCCCCCCGTTTGGGTGCCAGTGAAAACAGCCTCTGAGGAAGTGGAGAGGGTAGGGATCATCCATTTGTCGCAGCATAGTGAGGACCAGTGGCAGCTCCCGGGCCCAAGCTATCAGCTCTCAAGCTGTTTGTCCAGCTGCTGCTCTGCCATGAAAGGCGAAACCTGTTGTTGAACGGAAACAGGTTTTGTGCTGGATCTATTAAACCTGCACTGTGTGTATGGGAGACCTGATCTGTTGACATGCGGCTTCATTATTGCTGTTCATTAAAAACCGCCTCATAAATTACCTCGCTACTACTGGTTTGTTCATCAGGCAGAGTCACCACACGCTGAGAATAACAAACGATGTAAGTGGATCCAAAGGGAGTGGATAACATAGCAGAGGGATCTTCAGTAACATCCTAATACACAATTTAAATGCAGTGGTGAAGTTCACAATGCTTGGTGTTTGATGAGACTTCCAAGTTTACTGCTATTCACACTAAGTGTCTTTCATTTGGTCCTGAGGGGCTGTTTCTGTTTCTGAATGCTGCTGCTGTTCTATAACGCTGTTTTTGGACACAGTGTGCTGTGATGATCTTCCTCTAGAAGTTACGTCAGCTGCAGTGATTTGAAACAGCACGGCTATAATCTAAGAGTCATACTGTGGACACAATCCTTAAGATTTCATCCAACCCTGTTCTTGATAATATTTATGGTTGACTATCCAATCAATTATTTACACTCTATAATTATCTCTCAGTATTAAGAATGTTCATACTTGGATTCCTGCGCTGGATTCAGATTGCTTTCACATGCATGAGGGATTCACAGGAGACAATGAAGAATGTCTTTACACTGTTTCAAAGATGTAATGAGTTACTGCTAATGCAAAAACCAACATTTCCTGCTGCTGCTACTTCACATTAACAGCGTTCACTCGTACAGCTGAGGCTAATGAAACTGGGTAACAAACTAAATTGGTCCAATTCAAATTTTGACCTGATGATGGCTGCAGATGAAAGAGGATCACCAACTTTTATAACAATCCATCTAATAGCTGTTGAGACATTTCACTGAAAACAGAGGAAATCACTCATTAGGAGTCATTAGGATTCCTCCTCTGGGAACCATGAATACCTGTAGAAAATATTGTGCCAATCCATCGAGTAGACGTTGAGTTATTTCACAGAAGAGGTGACATTTCTAATGTGTGGGTAGCGCTGAAGGAAAAGTCAGGGAATCCCCAGCCATTTGGATTTATCTTCAGGGCACCGTAGATGTGTGTGTACAAAATGTCAGGGAAATCCATCCGGTAGGTGTAGAGATATTTCAGGCCGGACCAAAGTGAAAGGCTGACAAAGCATTTCCATATCCAGAGCCACACAGCCAGCCTGACGAAAAAAATGAAGTGTCAAATGGAATTTGAAGACGTTAGCTCGAGGGGCCTTTCAGATGACGGGAATACGCTCCTGTGTGCAGGCTTATTTCTGTCTAACAGCTCGCTCTGTTCCAGAATAAGATCCCAACAGCTCAAGGCTTATAGATGAACCTTGTACCAACATCTACTTTTCAAACCTTTATTATTTCAGTTTTTATTGTGCACACATGCTGCACATTCCTAAAAAAAAAGGATATATTTAAAGGCTATGACTGGTGATATTCTGCAGCTTTCTTCTTGTCAACAATTCTCATCAAAAGACCCAAATCAACAGTGAATGCTCTCTAAAAAGTATAGTGTGTGTGTGTCCATCAAAGCCTGACATACTGTGCCATAGATATAAGTGTGTGTCTGTGCCATAGATATTAAAGTACATATCCAACAGGCTGCTGTTGTATTCTGGACGATTTAAGGTCAGAGTATATTTTCTAGAAGCAGACTTCTCATATTTCATATTTATCTGCCATAAGCTGCTCCCCTTATGAGCCACTGAACAAGTTTCAAATGAATATGCACAGTTATGTACAGTTGTGCAACTCTGTGTTGCACAATGGATAAATTACCTTGACACCTCTCTGCTAATCTGTGTGCAGTTGAGTCTTAAAAGCGCTGCTACTATGTTCTGTGACAAGAAAGAATGTTCAGAAACCTGGATAAGGGATTCTATTGGAGTAATTCAGTCCTATCCAGCTTTCTGAACTAGGATATGGTGGCTATGGCTCAGAGGTAGAACAGGTCGTCCATCCATCGGAGGATCAGCGGTTTAATGTCTGGCTCCTTGGGCAAGACATTGAACCCCAACTTGCTCCTGAAGCACAGTCACGGTGTGTGAATGCGTGTGAAAGATGGGCTCTTTCAATGTAGAGTCCTCCTGCATGAATGATGGGTCGATGTGAATGTAGTGTAAAAGTGCTGTGAGTGGTCAAAAAGACTAGAAAGGCACAAAACGAGTGCAGATCATTTACCACTCACATGTGCAAAACATGACTGGGATCCTCCCAAAACGTGATCATAACCACACTGATGTGCGTGTAGATGCATTCCATGTGTTTCAATCGACGACAGGAAGGAATAGGAACAGGAAGGACGCAGCTAAAACCCATCCCAGTGTGAGAGAGTATGACCTCCAGGACCTCTGTACCTCTGTACGAATGCTCTGCTCTGTCCTTTTCCTCCCTGTGCGCCGCCATTCCACGTAACCTTTGAACTACAGTCTCATCTCATCTCATCTCATCTCATCTCATCTCTCTGCGCCGGCTAAAGCTTCAGCCGTGTTTAAAACTAATCCACGTTTCATTATCTTTGTTAAGTCCCAAATTGAATACAGGAGGTAGGAGATTACTTACACGGAGGGATTTGTATAACAATTTAAAGTTTTTGGCTGGTAGGAGGAAAGTGGTATTCCTGCACAGCATTTGAAGCAGCGTCTGCAACTGAGGCATCTCTTTTGTCAGGTCACAGGCTCTTGAGCAACGCCGCCTCAAGAGTTCAACGTTTTCTTTCCAGTATTTCAAGGATTCTTGGTCTGGGTTATGAAACCCAACACTATTATTCGATGATTGTGTACCAGTTAATTAAGATGACTAATGATTCAAGGCTGGCATGGGAGAAAGAATTAAATGTCCCATTCACAGAGACGGAACAATGCTGCTGAGTATAATTAAAAAAAAAAGCTACCAAGGGATGTCAGAACTCAACTTACTCAGTTTAGATTTTAATTGTTTTTACTGGATTCCATAAATGCTAGACTTAACGATGATGCCGACCGTTGGAGGTGTGAAATATCCATTGGGATTCCTGTTGTGTGTGAGAACATCCTTTACTATGACCATACTTTTTCTGCCAAGAACTCATAAATTAATTCCATCTATGGTCATAGGACTGTATGATTTATATATTGTCTGATAATAGAAAAATGGTTTCATAATGAGCTCTACCGTCTATTTCGTTGTGTCACTAATCGCACCCTCTAGAGATGCTGTTCATCATTTGGACGACGCTTTACAACCTTCCAAATGTCACAGGTGCAGACGGGGAATTTGCCAGAAATAAACATGGAAAATGAACGAACGGGGGAACTCCGGACTCCACCAGCCAACACAAAACAAGGGGCTCGTATCTTAAACGGGGGCCACTTGTGTTGTGGTGCAGGCCTCAAACCTCTTTTACCACCTACGCAAGACACATGTCACGCTTAACTGAAAATATGACCAAAGGTTCTAAAAAAAGGGGAAAAACATTCTAATATAATTAAGTGCCCTTTAACTGTCGAGTATTATAAGAAACATTTTACATAAAACTATTCATTCATTATATTTACAAGAAATGTGCTACATGTGATATGTAGGTTATCGATATCTGGATATGAAATGAACTATAATGGGATACAAGATTGCAGTAAAACACAAAATGGTCAAATGATGTAACATTTTGATGTAACCTTCTGCTCAACCATATGGTAGAGCACATTTTGACTCACTATATCTTATTGAAAACATGTTTTACTTACGACATCTCAACCGTTTGGTAGAGGCCAATATTTCAAAAAATGTTTGTTCATAAAAAAACATTGATTTTTGTAATTAGTGCCCCAAGGAAATAAAATAAATAAAGAATAAATTTTTTCATTGCTTTTTTCTTGGTGAGGACGTTAAAGGGTTAAGGTCTCCGTGTGCTTCTGCTGTATTAGTCTGTACATATTGTCCAACTCTGTCTAAGGCTGAGTGGACATACTGAAAGGGAGGGAAAAGCCGTAGCGTCCTTCTGACTGCGTCTCTGTTGTATTAACATGATTTATCACTCATCACAGATAGATAGATATTACATTTGTATCCTTCTAATCTGAAACATGTGTGCATGAGGAAAGACTCTTAGTCTTAGTAAAAAGCACTGCTCAAAAGAAATGAAGGAAACCTTTAATCATCACAATATAACACCATATCAATCTATCCAGTCAGGAAGCAAAGCGACTGTGAATCAGTTTCACCCGTTTTGGTGCAAATGGAAGTGACAACAGGTGCACCGGAGAGGCAACCGCAGGACAACCCCCCCCCCAAAAGGGAATGGTTTTGCAGGTGGTGGCCTCAGACAATCACTCTCTCCTTCCTGGCTGATTCTTCTCTAGTTTTGTCCTTGTCACTGCTGGTAGCATGAGGCGGTACCTGCAGCCCTTTCAGGTTGCACAGGTGGTTCAGCTCCTCCAGGATGGCACATCCATACGTGCCGTCTCAAGTAGGTCTGCTGTGTCTCCCAGCACAGTCTCAAGAGCATACCCTACCAGAGCCCTACAAAATGACCTCCACTGGCTACTGGTGTGCATGTTTCTGACCAAACTGTCAGAAACAGACTCCGTGAGGGTGGCATGAGGGCCCGCCGTCCTCTACTGGGACCTGTGCTCACAGCCCAGCACCGTGCAGCTCGACTGGCAGAGAACACCAGAGTTGGCAGCTCCGCCATTGGCGCCCCGTTCTCTCACAGGAGGTTCACACTGAGCACATGTGACAGATGTGAGAGAGTCTGGAGACGCTGTGGTGAACGTTATGCTGCCCGCATCGTCATCCAGTATGACTGGTTTAGTGGTGGGTCGGTGATGGTCTGGGGAGGCATATCCTTGGTGGGTCACACAGACCCCCACATGCTACCCAGCGTTACCCTGTCTGCTGTTAGGTACCAGGATCAGAGCCACTGTCAGACCTTATGCTGGGCCCTGGTTCCTCCTGGTGCAGGACAATGCCCGGCCTCTTGTGGTCAGAGTGTGGAGGCAGTCCCTGGATGACGAAGGCATTGATGCCACAGACTGGCCCTCACGTTCCCCAGACCTGAATCCAACTGAGAACCTCTGGGACGTTATGTACCTGACGCTGCAAAGTAGAGCCACAGACTGTCCAGGAGCTCACCGAACCCCTGATCCAGGTCTGGGAGGAGATCCCCAGGACACCATCTGCCATCTCATCAGGAGCCCAGACACTGTGCATACAGGCACGTGGGGGGGCCATACACACTACTGAGCCACATTATGAGTTGCCGTGATGAAAAGTTGGATCAGCCTGTGATTTCAATTTTTCACTTTAATTTCCAGTGTGATTTTGAATCCAGCACTCAATCGGTTGGTGATTTTGGTTTCCACTGACCAGTGTTACGTCATTTTGGTCTCAACAAGTTACACAATGTACAGTAAAGCTTTTGATCTTGAATATTTAGTTTCATCAAGATCCAATGTGCCATTTAAGTGTTCCCTTAATTGTTTTGCAGTGTATGAACTAAGTCAGCACGGACCCACAGCACGACACAGGACGCATTCACACAATCTTTCCTTAAACTCAATCACAGTGATTCTCCTGACCAAACAGAGGAGATGCAAACCATCTCACGTGCTTTGAACACACCCCGTGCACCCTGGCCTCCCCACGCCTCCTGTGTGGTACACGAACAAAGAACGGCCCTTACTTGAAAAAAAACTGTTGCCAGTGAACATTCCAGGCAGCAGTGACGCTTCCTTCAAAAACTATTTGGCAAAGCAAATCAGTAGTAAATGAGCATAATTTCTTTGGGACATGGTTGGATAATGGTTGGATAATGTATACCAAAGGGGAGCCCGTTCTCCTCAAAAGCACTGAGTGGTGTTGCACTCAGTTTGAGTGCAACCTAAAAGGTTATGGAAGCAGTGGTGTAATGAATGAAAAGAGAAGCACGGGGGCATGCTCGTCCGATTGTTTACTAAAATTGCCCATTGATTCTATCACTGGAAAGAGGGCTTCAAATGCTTTTAGACAATGCTACAAGCACCTTGTGTTAAGCACACTGAGCCCTTAACCATTGCCTCACCAGCAGCTATATTATTATACTTCAGTATGAAGCAAGTCCTGACTACACATCGAGATACAGTCACAACATTCTGCTGTATCGGTATGTACATGTAACCTTAACACCTAAACAACTTTAACACCTCCAGTCCAGTTTCCACCGAACCATCCAGACTGAGAGATCCTGAGGTTGCAGTTCAATCCGAGTTATCTGACTTGGATGAAGCAATAATTTCAAATTACCTGCATGACACATCAGAAAAGACGGCGTTATCTATTTATACTCCGACTTCTGGTGGAGATAATGCATTTCCAGAGAGGTTGAGGGGGGAGGTTTCCCCATCTTCTTCAATACAGTCAGCGTCTAAGCTGGGGCCACGACCGCTACATCAAACTGTCAATTTGCCATGGAGCTGATGTCACCAGAAAACCCCTAAAACATACATCATCATTTGCACAACATATTGAGAAAATATGAGCACGGTTAAAGTGATCAATATACAGGTCTGATTCATTCACAGTCATAGCTGACTGACACAGCTCTACTTTGAAAGGAGGCAAATTTGTGAAAGCGTCAACTCTGCCTGCAATCAGAATGTCTCTGCTTTTCCGGGGAAGGGAGGAACTTGCAATCAAAGAATCATTAGCCTGCTGGTCAGAAGCTCTTACGGTCTCCACACTCTTTCTTCAGCAGGATGAATAACAAGGCCCGGTTTGGCAGGACCGACATCCTCCAACGTCCAAAACACAGAGTGAGGCTCCTTCACTGCTATTACAGGGTTAGATCGTGAAAGGTCAGATCACCTCGCCTGTGAGAATGAGGGATTACATGCTGTGCAGCAGCTAACAGGCTGAAATATCAGGTGCTCCCGTGTGTGTGTGTGTGTGTGTGTGTGTGTGTAGGGTGGGGGTATATTTAGATAGTGGGGTGCCAAATCTAAGGAAAAAAACATACCTTGTTGCAATGTTAAGGCAGTTATTACGGTAAAAATAATGAGCCCAGGTTTTAGATTGAGGAATTAAACATTTTATGTAATTTTTAAAAGGGGATGTCCCAATGAGAGCCATGTGAGCTACAATAGTATAGAATGAAGTAGTTCAGCACTCAGTTTAAAGCATCTTATAGATCCAAGATGAGACTGACAGAAAACACTGAGAGAATAAAAAAGTTGCCCACGACTTCAGCTCCATGGAAAGCGCTATTGGAAATCATTCATCTGTGCACGCAAAAGACCCAACATGGGTTAACGGCCCCTAACATGGGGGGGTGCATCCTGGTCATTTTGCCCACAAGAGGGACGGCATCTCCCCTCAAATCACAATGAACCCAAAAGGTTGTCTTTCACATTTGTAGAGCTGTACCAAAACTGCACTAATCAATCATTTCATATGAACAATGGGTCAAACGGCTGAGTAATTTGAAAGAATCTCTCAGTGACAAACCCACAGAGAGTTAGCAGCCAACTCTGTGGTTCCTCGAACCTCTACGGAGCCTTTCAGCATCTTTCAGCTCATTTTTTCAATTTCACACCCTGCTGGGCTGATTCAGTCTCACTAGCAGGTGTTTTTTTTTTTATGTGAATAAGCTCCTAGGAAACCACCGTCCAGCACCAAACAGCAAAGGGACAAAGTCAGAGACCAGCTGGTTGATCATTTAACAGCTAAAGAGCCTGACAGTTTTCTCAGGAGAACAAAATGAAGTGACGTTTGACATATTGTATCTGAATAAGACTCCAAATGAAGGCTAATGTTATGCTGGAAACTGTTAGCTGACACGTTTGCCATAACAACATTATATATGTGGGCAGCAGAGACGACGAGCCACCAAGAGCATCTCGCTGAAGAGGCATTTAGCTACCTGGACACAGGTCGGGGCCTGATTACCCCTGGCTGGGTCGCCTGGAAGAGGGTGTCTGATGATAAGACCCGAAACACCCCATGACGCCAGGTCCATCACTGACGAGGTGTCCAGGTTGCACCGTGATGTGTATCAGATGACTATATATATATATATATATATATACGTTATGTTTACAGTTTGTTCTGCTGCCCTCAAGTGGCCAAAAAATGCATGAATCAATGCAGCTTTAAAAAGCAACAGCACGAGCCAGTAGGCAGGAGGACTGGACATATAGAAACTGGTCTCTAAATTAAAGAATTTCTGTACTCATTTAAAACTTAAAAGTTATGACAGGGCTATGGCTCTAATGGCTCTAATGGCTCTAATGGCTCAGATGGCTCAGATGGCTCAGATGTAAGATTTACTGAGAACACGGCTGATAAATAAGCCTAACCAGGAGAGCAGCCAGTGATGGCCCATCAGACATCACCGTTTCTCCATTCAGACTATTTTAGGCTCCGTTCAAATACGTTGAGCTGCATTGTTTAACCTTTTGTCTGTTACTGTCATTAATACTACCACTATTATCCTTAAATAGTGAGTTTAAAGGTTCATTAGACTGAGGGCACACAGCCTATATTTCCTAATGACTAATACTTTGTACCATTCTCATGCAAGAATAACGTTGAAAAAAGCAAAGAATAAACCAAAACAGGTTAAAGAGTTTATGCATTTTAACATTTTTGAACTTGATATACCTGTATATCCATCCATCCATTGTCTATGTCTATTGTCTATTAGCCTTTTCAGGGTAACCTGAAAGGCAGTGGCACCCGAATATGGCTGTTTTTATTCAAACATGGAGGACTAAACACAGCGGGCATGGGAAAATACATCATTAAATATGACTGAAAACTTAACTGCACAAATAGAATATGAAAAATCGAATCAAATCCTGGTTCCAGCTGGACGCTGCTCACCGTGATGGCACAATGACGAACATGTCTGCATGTTTGCAGAATGTAATCCACACAGACGACTGGAAATTGGGGAAATTTATGGATCTGAATTCTCTTCCCCCGCAGACAAGCAACTCATCAGTCCATGTTACTGCATTTAACTGCAGCACAGCGGTGTCAGCAGATACAGCTGGAACGACTGGCTGATGAATGTTTTTGACAGCTGACATTACATTTATCCTAAACCACCCTGATGATGGACTGATCGCTCAAGTCGTTTTCCTGCAAACATTCTCCAGTTCCCGCTGGATGGTGAGGATGAGTCGCCTCGCTGGCTGCACGCCTGTTTGTGCATCAAGTGTCTTTGGGTTTTGGACAGTTTGTCAGACTAAACAGGCCATCTGAAGACTTCACCCTGGAGGTCTTCACCTTCTCTGACATTTTCTAGACCAAACACCCAATTAAACAAGCAAATAATCAGAGGTTTTGATAAGATGTTACCTCTCCAGCCTGGCTTAAACACAAGTTATTCATCTTCATTTATGCAGTTATTCCAACCAGGTTCTCCTTGTTCGGCCTCATTCTGAGAGTCATCTATCATTTGGGCCTGAATACCTGCTCACACTGTGCCTTACCAACAACACATCGTTGAGGGGGGGGGGGGCATATTTGAACAGTTGCGGGGTTTACCTCGTCCGTCTGCAGCCTGGTTGGATGCTGAGAGGAAGAGCGCAGCAGCCTCTGACCCGAGGTCTGCGTGGACATCCAGCTGTGTGCTCACATGTGGGGGGAGACCTCGCTGCAGCTGGAGCACAACTACTTAAAATCCGCATGCATTTGATCCGTTCACGGCTCTGCCATCGTGTGACAGACGTGGCTCTGCAAACCCAGCCTGCTCAGCTGGGAGCTGGCCAAACAGCGCCTCGTCTACTTCACCATCAGCTCCCCAAACGCACGTACTGTTATCAGCGCGTCCAGCCCAGTAAACCCGGCGGAGCCTGAACTGTGGCCCCGATACGCCTCGTCAATGGAAAGGACGTCACGCAAAACTCCATTTAACAATTTACTAATTTAATATATTAATCGTAATTGACGAGCAATAGTCCCACTTATTGTAAAATTAGACATCGATTGTGAATCTCTAGGGGCGACATCAGATTTCGGCACAGGCCGAACACACCCAGCAGCAATTATTTCAATAGCATTTTAACTTTTAGAAAAGGTTGGCACTGGTCGCTACCGCCCTCCGAGCTGCATTTCATTGGAGAAAGATGGCAATAAACTGCAGGCAAAGGAGGAATAAAGTTGGGATTTTCCAAAACATAAAGAGATGACTGTGGGTTCTTTATACGCCGAATAAATCTGTGGCTTTAAACACTCAAAATTCATATTTGGTTATACTCTACACGTGCTGTTGTTTCGGTAATATCCAAAGAAATATTAAATGTGATTTTTGTAAATGGCGTCTGGCAGGACGTTCCCTGTGAAAACATCACGCATCAGCCTTACCTGAAGTGCCGACACCGAATCAAAGCTCGCTGTTCTCCAATTGTGACAAAAGCCAGAATGCAAAGTACCGAGCACGAGCAGACGTTTCTAGGGATCCAGCATCTGATCCCACAGGCTCGATCCCTCCCGGTGAACAGCCGCCGTGGCAGAGGACGGACGGCTCAGACGTTTCACAGCAGAGACGAGCACAGGAGCAACAGGCGACACGAGCGAGCCTCCTCACCTGCACACAGTCCGCAGCTGTGGGAGTGGGGAGTGTGTGTGTGTAGGGCGGGGGGGAGGAGGGGGGACGATCAGATCACATGAAGGCGCTGAGAGGGCAGCCTGCCCGCCTGCCCGCCGGGGAATCCGCTCACTGAGGCACGAGTCTGACTGTGAATCCGCATCTTTACCTCTCAGTGTGGAACACTGCACAGGAGTGAATGGGGAGAAAGGGAGGGGTTCACTGTGTGAAGTCACCGGCTCACAAAGACTACAGCACTTCCGGTCTCAGCCTCAAGTACAAGCTGGTGTAATAAGAGAAATAAAATGATTGATCCCACTGTCCCTGACTGGGAAAGATCGAGGAAACCGGTTCAGGGACTGGACTTGGTGTCAGACTGGCTCGGCTCAGGGCCGTGCAGGACCGGGCTGCACGGGGCCTCACAGTGATCACAGCCACTTGATCTTTAAAACCAAACCTGAGTGTAAAACCAGCAGATTGAGTCAAGTGAAGTGAGCTGATCCACATGTTGTCATAAGAGGATCTGTCCCAGCGTCTCCTCCTCTCTGCTCAGCGTGCACCCCTCCATGTGGCTGTCTGTGTGCAGTAATGATAATAATGGGATCTGTGGAATGTTACCAGTTAATTAACCCCCCGTCCCCGACCCTCCCACTGTCCACTGCTGTCCAATTCTCTGATGACCTCAGATGAATTGATCCTGTGTGTGTGTGTGTGTGTGTGTGTGTGTGTGTGTGTGTGTGTGTGTGTGCGTGTTGCCGTCAGAGAACTCACCTGTGTTCATGTGCACCCTGCTCTGCTCTCCCTCCTCCAGTCTGTGTCTGTGTCCTGTGTCAGAGTGACCACAGGGAGGGGTTCTCTGTGGAGCAAAGACAGCAGCCCTTCTGCTCTCAGCCCAGTAAGGCTTGTGCAAGCTGGTGCTGAGAAAAAAAAAATAACGATGGACCCCCCCCACCCCCCTTTGTCTGCCTTTGGGTCGAGCTTCCTCTTTAGTGCAGAGGGAAAATGTGAAAAACCTTTGAAATCCTTGAGTAAATCATCAGCAGGGTAGAGACACCTGTTGATGGACAGGCTTCATTTGGCCTGCGGTGGATTCATCAGCAGCAGCAGCCTGGGCTTTTGGGGAGGGGGCACTTTGGTGGGAGAGGTCCACCATAAGGACATCCTGTGTGTCTATCGAGAGGAACGCTGAAATACTGAAACAGTCTTTGGGCACTTGTTTGGATCTTCTGTCATTTTAACCTGAAAATGGCTTGTTAAGTAATTTTTAGAACAAAACAGAAAATATGAAACAAAGTCCTGAGAGTCAGAACAGAAGCTGTTCCTCCAGTTATTTCTTTAATGCCGTTTGTAACACGTTATCACAAGAAAAACGAGCTTCGTTATCTCGAGATAACAAAATAATTAACTTTTTTCTTTTTAAATGACAAAGCCAGCTTCCTTGTGATAAGGGGTTAATTTATCTTGTGAAAAATGGAGTGAGCTTGTTCGACGATTCAGGCAGACACCAGCCACACAAAGGAACACTTAGTATTCCCAGTGCTCACATAAAACCCACCACTGCTTTAGGAGCAGGACGAGATGACTTCTATTTCTAGACTTTTGTCGAGTTGCACGTGACGTGTGAAGAGCAGAAGTAGTGATGTTTCATTGTAGCCTGGAATATTTTTTGGCATATTTCCATCATTTATCCAGGACTTCTGGCTAATTGTCTCAAACATGTATCTTCCAGCAAACTATATCAACTGTTTATCTTACAGTAACCGCTTGCCCAGTCCCTCGGGATGTCCTGTGATACAGTTAACTTGTCTGTCTGATGCATTGTGGCAGAAATACTCTGCTCCTCAAAGTGGCGAACGCTTTGTTTTTATTTTGAAAGCAGAATCACCTGGTTTCCTGGTGTTGTCGTGGCTAACTGCAGCAGCTTCGCGCAGCTGTGGAGATTAAATGAATGGAAAGTCATCATTTGGCAGACAGGTAATGGGTTTTGCATGTGTGTGTGTGTGTGTGTGTTAATGATAATACATTTCCAAAGGACAGTTTCTGTCTTCATCAATTATTATCATTACTATTAATTAGTATTATTGCTGTTGTTGCTCTGGTTGCCGTTCGGAGTGGGGTGGGGGCATTATTCGAGGGGCCCACAGTTGCTGGAGCCTGGTGCCCTGTGACATACCACAGATTACAGACAATCTACATAGAGCACATCTATAATCTGTTTATGTCACAGTTCTATTCGATCAATAGAGCGGAGCATCTCAGCGTTAATCCTGCGGCTCAATGTGAAACCGTGCTCAGGAGGTTATGGGTGGTATTTGGCTCAGGTCACGGCAACCCAAAGGGAAGCAGGTCACAGCACCGCACATTCCTGCCAATCCAGGCCACGGCCGTGTAGCCGGCAGCCAATCATTCTTCACCCTCATTTAAACCTAGCAGGGTAAGACGTGAACATACAGTGATTCAGTGTCCACCCCTCTGGCAGCACCAATCACGTGGAGCACTTCTTTATTTGGCATCCATCTGTTTGACGAGCGCATCTTGAAAACTGCAGCAAAGGCTGCACTGGCATGAAGTTTGCTTCGTTTCTTTTTTGTGTTCCCCATTTCTTTTGTCAAAGACGTCGCCCTTAGCTCAAAATGGAGCCTATGGGCAACTTCAGTTTGGTAAATAAAAATAATCCAAATAGCATTTTGCTGAGGCTGGAGCAACCTGCCAAGGGGCCTCAGGGCAGAACTGAGCTGCTGGACTCCCATTAACCTCCCATTCCCTCCACACTGTGCTCCAGGTTTAACTTCATGTGCAGCATACAGTGTATGCACAGAACTAAACTAATTAAAGTGAAGTAGGAGATCCACTTCATGGACCTGATCCTGGTGACACTGGTTTAGTCTTTTAGTTTTAGTGTTTCCAATCAAAGTGTATTTGATGATCAAATAACTACAAATCAGCATTGTTGATATTATCAAGAAAAGAAAAATCCCTTCATGTCCCTCGGAATGAGCGCAGCAGTAATGTGGGTTGTTCAGTCTGAGGGAATATGAGTGTATAGGTGTTATCTGAGGTTTTAGCAGCTATTCTCAGGCCAAACCAAGACAGTGAGCAGTAAGTGACCGAATCCAGCTTCTGAATGATCACACTACTCTGCAGAGGAGAGTACAGGTAGCTGCACTGATACCAAGTGAGAAGGAACATCAGTGAGCGAACAGCTGTGCTCAAACAGCCAGAATTTGGGAGTGACAGGTGAGTTTGCAAAGGAGAGTCAATCATAGCTGCAGAGCAGAGTGACACTGTGTGTGTCGCGCACACAGAGCAGTGCCTTTTTCCACCGTCCTCAGGATGAATGTGAACGCCTCTAACTATTTTAACTCTATGCACCAAAGACGGTGACAGCGGTAGCCTTCAAATATTTAGAAGACGTGTTTGTATCATCGACTCCTGTCTCAAAACTGTTTGCAAACCACTCCTGTCCCGTCAAGCAGTTCGTACTACCGACAGAGGAGCTTAAATAAAAGTACATTAAAACTGTTCATAAATCAGAAACTGATTTCTTGCATCCAGCTGAAACAAGTTGTGAACATGACACCTTTTAAGGAGATTGTGCAAACTGTTTAGCAGTAAGAGTTTCTTATTATTGACATCCGGCAGTTACGAAGCAACATAATAAATCATTTGCACTCGTGTTTGCATCCACCTGATGTCCATTATTCTCTTTTAGCTCTGATTTTGGTCTCTGCCACCTCCTGGGGGAAATATCTGGCTCTTCTAGCTGCTAAATGCTCCACCACGTTCACCTACTGGCCTCTAAGTTTGTCTGCTGAGTGCTGCTGAGCAGGTGGTGTACGTTGGGTCCAAGGCCTTTTGAAATACAATCCTATGATCTCTATAGTATAGATTAAAATGATGATAGTAACAGCGCCCAGATTTTGGGATGTTGTCACTGTAATATCTATAACATCAGATTCGGTTTCTCTTTCTTATTATTGTACATGTTGTCATGTTGTGAATAACTAGCAGGTACACTAAGTACAGCTGACTGACCGACTGATGGAGAACAGGAAGGGATCTGCAGGAGGCAACCTTCAAAAATGTGTGTAAAACAACAGGAAAAAAGGTAGGGTGCTACATCTGGCCTTGTTCAGTCCTACAAAATCCACCTACCAATTCTACAGGCAAACGCAGTGTGATCTTTGGAACAGAGGCTCAGTCGGCGGATTCTGGCAGCCTCATTAACTCAACATAAACTAAAGAAAAAAGGTTTCAGATCAACTTTAACAGCGAATGTCGTTTTTTATCTGTGAAATAACACTAGCTAACTGTCTACCCAGCAGCTGAGTCTGATCTCCCCACTCATTTTGTGACTAATGTGTTTGGTTATTGTGACGCGACGGGGACCTCTGAGGAAAATGCTGCGTCGTAGCATGTTCATGTTCATATGTTCATACGTTACGCCTACACAAACACAAACTCACTCATTTATACTGATGCCATCTCTCCCAATCTTCCTGTGCCACCGACAGCATAACCAGGCAGGTGCACGACGCTGGGACATCG
This sequence comes from Pempheris klunzingeri, assembly GCF_042242105.1. Taxonomy (NCBI): domain Eukaryota; kingdom Metazoa; phylum Chordata; class Actinopteri; order Acropomatiformes; family Pempheridae; genus Pempheris; species Pempheris klunzingeri. The sequence continues at coordinate 19,998,580 of NC_092027.1, forward strand.
AGGTTCTACTTTTATTATTCACCTGTTTTATTCACAGTTCATCTAAAACTCGATATCCATTGGGGCAATTGAAATATTATTCACAGGAGTGTTTTCAATTCATAAAAAAGTGTTAAAAGTAGGTCCTGAGCTTGGAAAGCTCTACAGTAACTACGCTGGTGCTGTTAAGACAGTTTGTCATTGGCCAACATTGCAAATTCGCAGTTGAACTCAACACAAAGATCCGTGCACAGTAAATCACAGCCGACCTCTCACTCGATCACTTATCATCTGAAGACAATTTAGCTTCTAGGGGGGGAAAAGGCCGATGTCTCTAAGCTTCTATTGTAGGCAGCAGATATCCAGAGAACAGAGAATAGATATGAACACATGTTTAAAAAGCTAAACTGTTCTCAGATGATAGCTGGTGGGTTCCAAGATTATATTTCAGCTAGTGCGTTCCACCTGTTTTGCTGTTCTCACGGACTGTTGCTCAAACATGGTTTGTCAATACAAACCAGAACGCTGATACCAAAAATCTTGTCCCTTGCTTGCATATTCTATGTCCATATCTGCTTATAGAGATTACCCCCCCCCCCCCACACACACACACACACACACACACACACACACACACACACACACACACACATACCCTACCTGCAAATCCACTGAATAAATCAATTTAAAATCACATTAGCCATTTAAGATGGCCTAAAAACTAAAACTAAATCAAAATGAATGTCAAAATCAGCCAGTTGACACACAGTCAGCCTGGAGGGTTGGGGTTTGGGGCCCCTACAGTTTGTTGACCTCTGGGCAGGGGCTTAATTTAGAAGATATCCATTCTTATCTTACTTACAAAGTAAGAACAACTGTTGTTAACGGAGGGATTTAAACAAAAAGTTATTCTTGTTCTAATTGTTGAGAGTATAGCTTAAATACTGCTGATATCATGATTGCAGACTTTATTAGGAATAAAAATAATGAGCCGACAGACTGGTTAGGATGATGCTTGGTATTGTCTTTTGAATTCCTTGGCAACTCTGTTGTCACGAGAAACCGACACTGCTCAGCTGAACTGCTCATTTATTACAACAAGTACATCTCCAAAAGGTTCATTAGCGCAGATGAGTCATTATTCCAGAGTGTGACAACCAACACCCTTTTCCACTGCGCTCCTAAGACTCCTTCAGGGTGTTTCAACTGGCGTTTAGAGGGTCCAAAAAGCCAACTAATTCCTTGTAAATTACAGGAAACACGGTCATGATTTGTTCCCGTCTTTACTAAGTGGTCAGTCTTCCTGCAGCAGGAGATAATTACCATATAAGCTGTATATGGAGCCGGAGGAAAGAGAGGCATCACAAATGCTTTGGAGGCTTTTAGCTTTCATCTCGATACACAGCTTATTATGCCATTCACCTGGTGAGAAGCATAAACAATGCTTCCTGTTCAAATGTCACCGGATGACTCATATGTTTTCATTTACAATTCACAGCCATGTAATCTTACAAATATTTACACGCTCAGGGGCCTGACAGATGAAACACTGTGGCTGTGATACACACCAAGAATTATTTTTTTATCCTCCTAGAAAGAACACCAACTACTCATAAATCATTCATGAATCATTATCATATTGACTTTGAGCAATACAATGGCCCCTCGCTGCTTCTTTGAACATCAACATGACCACAAAATAACGTTTGATCGATCTGCGATGCTCTTATGGAAAGGTCAGCCGCTCCGATGCGCTGGGTTAGTGGAGTCTCAGTGGTCGATACATGCAGAGGGATGGTGAAGTGTTTGACAGCAGAGCACAGATGGAGGGATTTCTTTAACTGGCACAGATCAGAGACAGTATGTCCTTTCTCACACAAAGAAGATAAAAATGATTGAAATTCACTTATGAGGCCATGTCCATTTATAGATTTTTATTTGTTCAGCTGGAATAAGCCTAAACCCCAATTATCATCCATCTCTCTATCTATCTATTGATCCATTGGTTCCTCTGTCCATCCATCTGTCTAATTGGTCCAGAAAGAGATATCACAGTTGCTCGAAATATATCCGTGACATTCACTGTGAATATTCCTGGTCCTTCCTTATACTTCCTTATGTGTTTGGTGACCCTCCGATGTTTCGTTCAACACTACATCGGAGAACTTTTCCTTATTTTGAAACCTGATGGAATGATTTCCATAGAATCTGTTTAGGATAATAATGGACCCCAGAGATTGAACCCTAGTACTTTGGTGACCTCCTATCTTTAGTCTAGCGCCTCCATCAAGGCTGGAATTTCCATTTGAGCTCACAAATATTCAAACTAATAGACAGATGCCATGAAATGAACTGAACACATTCGTGCTACCCAGAGGATCAACCGTCAGCAAGTTTGCAGGAACTTAAAGAGATATTTAGCCACTGGAAAGATGTTTTTTTCATATTACTGGGCTGTCTATGCAGTAGAAAGGTGCAAATATTTTTGAAATTGGTGCTACTTGAACAAAGAAAACAGAGAAAAAGGGCTGTGCTATTCTTTTTTGCTCAAAAGGTAGAAATCCTCCAATCATCAGAATGCACTGCACCACTATCTTCACCAGCTTGTGGTGCTTGATTATCTTCCTCCTCTGTATATCACGATTCTTCCACCCTGTATTCTAGCTCATATAAGTATCCCTGAATGTCTGATTCCAGCATCAAACTTATGGGTGCAGGATTGTTCATTTTCATACACTGCAAACCATAAGACACTGCTTGAATATTAACGTTTAACCAACTATCTTTCCCTGACCTAAACCAAAGTGTTTTTGTTGCTTAAACTTAACCTCAGACTGAGCTTAGACTGTGAAACTGGTCTTGGTGTTAAAGCCCTGTGCTTTGTACCCCATCCACCTCTCTGCAACTCTGATGCATATAGCTTACATTAATGTAGCGCATCATCATTCAGTCACATAATCTCTTCACGTAATTCAAACAGCAATAACATTTGTCAGATGAAGGATTTTGGCAACACAGTTTGGTAATGTATAAACAGAAATTGTAGGAGACGAGGTTGAAAAGACGAAATCAACCTAACCCCCCCTGTGTTTGTAATTGAAGTCTATTTTTTTTTACTAGAGTTTACTGACATTATTTACCAGATAGAATGCTCTGCACAACATCAGCATCATGCTGTGTAGCAAGATGAGCCTCCTTTATTTGCACCCAGAATGCTGTTCATTTATAATCTCCAGTGCCATCAACCAGGCAGGAAAAAGTAGGAGATATTGTATATTAGCAGATATTTCATATTAATAATATCAATATCATTTCAATAATTCCCCGTATCTCCTGCTCAAAAGTACAACTGGAAGGCTGACAAGAATGGTGTTTCCCAGTTGGTTGCTTATATTTACAGACTGAACGGCGTAATCGTGGCCTTAACTCTCCTTTGTTGACCCCATGAGTCTAGTTTAGCACCACCTTTGGGACAAATGTTGTATTTTTAGATCAACTCTGAGTAAGGCTATGCGGAAGAAACTTAGACTCAACAGAACAGTGTACATTCTGCTCCACAGTTTATATTACGGGGTGTAATGAACAGCAGCTCGGGGGTGTCAGTGGTGCTTCGGTCCTCAAATATTATTGATATTTTTCTATTTGACTTAGCGTAATGTAATGATTAGAAAGGGGAAGGTCTTTTGCTAAATAGAAGCCAAAGGCAACAACAGTGAAGCAGCTGCATACAAAATGGTTTGCTGTAAGCCTCATCACAGATATATCACCAACAAAAGACTTTTTGAATGGTGGCATCTAGGACCATGCAACACTGACAGCAGCATAGAGTGAAGGTGCACATATATATATATATCTATATATATATAGATATATATATATCATGCACCACAGCTAAACTTACCCTACTGAAAAAGGGGCTAAAAATGGCCTGCCTTCATGCAGCAATTAAATATGAAGAGGCCATGATTATCCAAGCATTTCACCCTCTGATCCTCTCATCTCATTCCCCTGAGAAGACTCTCACATTCATCCTCAGTCTCACTGCAGTATGAAAAAAATGAGGAACACCTTCTCTTTCAGTCACAGTTCATTAACACTTTGATCTTTCGATCTGCAAGAAAAACGAAAACAGACTTTGTGAGGGGAACTTTATTTACTGTCTATATTTAGAAGCAAGTCTTAACACTTCTGTTTGAAGGCTTAATGCACATTATGGATGGTAATTGCGTTAAACTGTGCAGAAGAGAAAAGATAGAGGGTGCACAGTCTAATCCCTTCACTGTAAAAACGCAGAAATGCAAAAGAATACATTTGTTTAAGCCAAAGCTTCGAGAATGAAAAGGAACCAGTCCAAACTAATTCACCACAATAAGCAGCATCACATGACAGGACAACTTTGACTCTACCTGATGTGTAGTTGGCAAAGTGAAATGATTAGAGTTAAACAGTTTGGGAAATGTGCATATTTGCTTTCTTTCTAAGAGTGACATGAGAAGATTGATGGCAATCTCATCTTGAAAAGGAAATTAGCTAGTAGCTAAATCTGGTACAACACAGCTCTTCCTTTTGAATGAGATTAATGTTTTCGTAGGCCCCTGACGAAAATGTTTTACCAAACCCCTGCATGTGATATAAGACTCGGATACTGGACCCGAAGATGGTGCCTATTCAGTCCAATAACAACTGCTCGCTCGACATGTACACCAAATAGTAAAAAGTTTCTAGCTTCCAGGTTAGAAGAATGGGAGTGAGGGAGTACGTGGCCCACTGGTTTCAGCTGGGCTATGCGAATGGCTCGTACCACAGTGGTGACATCACTCGCAAAAGAATGACTTTTCTTCACTTTTGGAAGAGTTTTCAAAATATCAAATCCCCATGGCTAAAAATATACAATGCAAAGAGTAATAAGTCACCATGTCTGTGGCTGGAGGCATCCTGTTAACAAATTTACGGGGGGGTGGGTCTATGTTGAGTATATTTTTTGGGCTGCAGCAGATTTTTAGTTGCCATATCACAAGTGGCCGCTGGGAAAATTTGGAAGCAGGGCAGAGGGATGGCGCCATATCCAGGTCTTATGATTCGCTAATGACTGCATCTGTCAACAGTGATGTCACAATGTACTGACACACCCTGGAGTACACTTCTACATCACTGCAGCAAGTTTCTCTTTAAAGAGAAAATGATTTGGATTAAAATGAGTTTATGCCTCCACCTAAGCCTAATAGCCCCCTCTTATTTGTGCATTAGTTTATTTCATAATGTTACTGTACCGTGCCAATGACAGAATGGTTGCATAAAGAAAGGTAAAGCATGGCCTTTAGATGCCGCTGGGTGGATTCTTCCGAGGGCATGAATGTAGACATCAGATTTAAAGCTGCAGTTCAAGGTCAATACGAACAAACAGAAGGAGGTGATCACATAAACTCTGCTTCTCGGCAGACGCTCTAATTAACCCATTAGTTAAAATGATGTTAATCAAAATAGACTGTATTTAATTGGACAGTAAGCCGTAGCTACTCCAAGAATACTGAATACAGGGTTGGATGTAGTCACTACAGCAGCAGGCGTGTGGATCCTCTCGGCTGGGTCAGGACTGACAGATTCTCATGGCAAGCAGGGCAGGCTGCTTCCCCTGATATTTGGTGTAATAACCTCTACATCGCCCGCTCTGACAGTTGCAGCTGTGGTCTTCCTTCTCCCTTCCCCAGTTCGACATTAATAACACTTGACATGCTCGCACACCATGAGCAACACACTGTGGCTTTGCCTGAAAAACCCCACAGAGAGGTGTATACTGTCAAATGGCAAGTAATGCAAGAATCAAACCTGACAAAATACTGAGCTCAGTGTTATTGCTTTTGACCTTTAAAATCTAAATGAAATACAAAGAACTTAAATACACGCTCATCGTACTGACTGACAGTACATTGTTCATGTTATATGAGAATGAAAAGGTAACTTAATAATGAATGGATTCTTTAAAAAAAACTGCATTCATTGATTTTTTTTATTTTTTTATTTTTTTTATCACATTGTTGTTTTTGGTCAATTCAGGAGCAAAACATATAATGACCTTATACTCGTCCAAAACGCAAGCTTGAATCTAAACTGAAAACATATTTTCAAGTGGGTTATTCAAAAATGTCTAGAAACATACAATATACATATTTTAATGGTCCTCAGATCTGTGCTATGATGTCTGTACATTAACGGTGCGATGTACTATTTTAAAGCCCCACAGAGTTATAATTTCTTGTATTTAAATTTACTGGGTTTACTACAGATGTACCTTCAGCTCAACCAGTAGTTTTCTATGTATGATAATATAGTGTAAATAATTGCACTAATTTTGTGAACACAATAGTAACATATGATCCTTGATACGGGGAATTTGGTAGAAAACAGTTGTGCATTTTCACATGCAGCAGTAACAATTATCGTTCACTCTGAGTTGTGTTTGTGTCGACCTCATGACATGTCAGTCCAATATTCACTTTTTTTGCTCTGTTTTTGATCTCCACCAACTTCTCGCTCTCTGTGAAATACACCACCATGTTCACCAGCAACCTGTGAAAAGAAGAAGAAAGGCATTAGCTCAGCAGCTCAGTAATTAGGTAGCTGGAGAGGCACCGTTCATCGCCTGGGCACTGCTGAGTGAAAAAGAATTTCCTCATGAAGGAAGTAATACAGTTATTTGTCTAAGCTCAGCAGAGCTGGGAGAAACTGCTAATTTAGTCATTATCCTCTGTGGGTTCTTTGCGTTTTACTAGCTGAAAATACCTAGTAGGCTAAATTATTATTTTTAGTTACAGATTTCTGGATTCAATGTCACGCTGGAATGTTTCCGAACCACTCAGAGCCAATATTATTGTGATTGGAAATTATGAACTGTCAAAATATCTCATTTGGGGCAATAATGATGTTCATCATATTAACTCAGGGGTGTAGTGAGGAAATATGAACATAATTGTAGCGACTCTTTCCTCCCTCATCTCTCTTCCGGTCCCTCCATTATTACATCTGGTCCCTCCATTATTACATCTATGGTATGAAAAACATCCGTCTTCCATCCACATCACAATCCCACCTCCACACAGATATTTACTGATCTCTCATTGGACCCTACTTGGAATCATAGGCTCTTGATCGCCCTCATCAACAGTCAAAATCCCACTTTCAACAGCTGCTTACAAAATCTGTCTTGGGAGGTTCAATTCTGTCCAAGTCTTTTCTGCGTCTGGATGGATGGGGCAGTGCGGGGGGGGGGGGGGGGGGCCTCCCTCAACGTTACACCATTAGATCTCTTCCTCAACACCCATGTAATATGGAAGCCCATTTCTGCCAGTGCGATGAAAAATATAGATCCTGTCAGTTATTATAATGGCTTTCTTGAAATAATGAGATACCTTCCCAAGTTGTTTTTTTTTAGCAAAGTTTCTCATTCTAATGACTTACAGGATCTTTCTTGTCATCACATTGGCAGAAATGAGCTTCCCTACATGTAAAACTGTTGAGAATTTTCTGTCTAAATGGTTTTTTGCTAAGGATCTAACGCTGCATGTCAGACAGTCCTTTTTGTTATTTCTTATTATACTCTGTATGAATTCATGCTCTCCGTTAACCTTTGTCACCTCGCTGTCTGGTACAGCAGCACACAGTGGAGCAGTAGGAGATGAAATGTGAAACCATCCGATAAGATAAAAATACAAAGTGCAATGTAATAGAAATGTAAATTTACACATTCTTAGCCCTTCTTCCTCTGACTAAACTCATCCTGATCTAGTCTACAGTGCCATGCATGTCGGCCTGCAGAGGAAGAGTGGCTGCAGTTCATCCTGCTAGTGCATTCCTCTGTTCACATCTTCCGTACCATCATCATCACCAAACATTTCAATTGTAAAGGTTTAGTTTATTTATTAGTAATACATGATTATATATGTTTTTGTATCATTAACAATAAACCTAAGGCGGTGTATTTATTGTCTTTCAATTAATCAATCTTTCATTTTATTGATTTTGGTTTTGGTGTGAGTGTACAAGATGAGAGAGACAAAGTAGGACAACCTCAACAATGAATCCTGTGCTGTTATACTTGCATGATCATCAGCACTACAGTGTATGACAGATTACCGGGCTGTGCTGTCAGTCTGCTGTAGGCACCGCTAAGACATACAGTCCTTGCACTAACCCTCCACCAACATATTCACAAAAAGAAGTGTCAGCATGGTCCCCATACAGTGTAATCCAGTGTCTATGGTGTCAGTGTGTGAATGAGTGTGAAAGAATAGTCTGATACCGAGATACAAAGCGCCCTTTTCTGTCTGTATAAGACATCCTGTCTCCATCTGTATGAGAATCTAAAGGGCAATGTTGTGCAGAACAGTAATAAAAGTGTCCATGTGGAAGTGGAAGAGTGGTTGGATGACTCAAACACTAGACTTAAACCCTGGAGATTGGGGATTGTGTCCTGTGTCTCACCAAAAGTTAAACTTTACGAATATCAGTAATGACATACTTTAACCCAAATCATCATCTTGTCCTAAACCCAACCAATATTTCAGTGCCTAAATGTCACAAAAGTGCAACATTTCTTCAAACAAACTGAAAACAGAGGGTATCTTTAGGGTTATACGGCCATAAATGGTAACCGAATGTGACAGAGAGATATTCATAATGTTAGCAGTACCTACCTCAGACAAACATCATCAATATTGATTGAAACTTGTTCATTTCTCCCTGATTTCAGATCAAATTCCTGCTCAAGCAGTTGCAGTGCTGAGGTTTTTGGTTTAGAAACAGCTATTGTGATGATATTGAAGTTAGTGCCGCTAAACTTGGAACAATGGAGCACCAGTAGAGCTGATGCAGAAACATACCTGCTGACCAACCCAACTGCAAAAGCTGACCAATATCATGAGGGGGGTGTTACAGAGATGGGAGCTAAAAAATGGAGCGTCTCTGAGAGAGCTGCACTTTGATATGACAAAACAACGTGTTGTTTGAACATGAAACCCCGGAAACCTATTCTAGTTGGACCCCAAAATACAAGAAAGACCCTGAAAATTAGCATGATATGGTACCTTTAACAATAAAACTTAAACCACGCTAACTAGCTTTATCAATCAACACGCCTTAAATGTGAATATAGAGGCCATAAACGCTGCAAGAGGAATTGTGAACTAGGTTTATCCTGACTGAACTTTTATCAGGCTATTGAATGAGTGTTCACATCACACATCTGTCCCAAATATATGTACAAGTGGAGGCCTGCTAGGTTCATCCAAAGCCAAAGTTTGTTAAGCCCATGTTTACATTTAGTGTTGGGCAGCAGTGTCTAGTGTCTAGTAATCATCACGGAAGCCATGGAGGATGGTAGGTGACATAGCATGTTGATAGGAGTAGATGATATGCACGTTCCTGCCTATTGGTAGGTGCAGTGGGCCCCGTCTTAAGCATTACAGCGGTAGTGATAACAACTGATAAAGGGCCTTTTTATGATTACCACTAGAATCTTGACTTGCTGAAGAACACTTGCTGATAACAGTCAATCCAGGTGCTACTTTTGGGCCTACAATAGAGATACTGGTCAATGGTGCAAATTCCCCAATCAAAGATCACCAAAGTGAAATGAATTTGTTGTTTTAAATGGTGCCATGACCAGGCTTTGATCTCAGCAGAGATCAAATTGCTGGGAGCTATTACTACAGCGTACAGATCTTTTGTTTGATTTGTGCCTCATGTTGAACATTCTGAGCAGAGAAGGGAGACAGACAATGCATGGATTGCTTTGCCTCTGGGACAAAAAAAATGAAGGTGTTTCCCAAACTGTCCTGGATATCTACACAATTACACAAGAAAGAACAATGTTTCCGACATGCACATGAAGAAATGAAACATTACAGCAGGCCGTGGGTGCTTCCTTGTCCAGTTGCTGATTGTCTGCTGCTGGTTCTCAGAACAAGTCGATACCTTCATGCAAAATTTGTAACTAAACAGACTTTTTCTTAATAATGTCCACTGAGCTTTTCTGCCGTCACATGCCGTGTCTTATTGAGACGTGTTCACGACACAATGTGAAGTCCAATGTCAAGTCCAATGTCAAGTGCACAATGTGGAAGTTTCTCAAGTGCAGATGAGAAATGGATGCTGGACGATGCAGAGACATCAGTTACCTAGGTAACACGGCGAATGGATAGATTAAGTCCATTATCCTGTATATGTGTACCCTGAATAATGAATACAGATCTTCATCATTTACAAATCTGTTCAAACTGAACTGAACTTAACCTTGATGTAAAAATGGCAATGCAGCCAGTCAGCCTGTCTGTTCAGCACTCAAGGAACCTTGACCACTACAATGGTAATGGCTACTAAATCGACTGAGGATATTGATGATCTCTGGAGGATGTATGCCAATAATGAGGCGATGAACTCCCTGGACATCACAATCATCATGAGCTGCTATACTAAGACGCTATACTAAGTATTATCATTCTATTCTGGGCCAGAAGGTCAGATCTAAAACTAATGAGCAGATTGCAAAGAAATCCACCAAACCAATTCATAGTCTCCAGAGGATGAGCTCTTTTCATTTTAGACGCATGAATTTGAATTGGGTCAAATTTGTCTGCATGAGTAAAGACAGCGCCGCACCAGTGGCAGTCTGTTACAGCAGCTGTCACCCAGCTTTGAGTTTCCTCCTGCTTTTTCCTACTTTTGTTTTCTATTTAACTACATATTTTAGAGTTATTGTTTTTTTTCTTTTTGATCAGAAGGTTAATATGCAGTCCAAAGGCTCCGTGATTGCTTTGGCCCTTCTGCTGTTTTTTGCACTTTTGACGACTGTGTCTGGGACCCCCGGGAGCAGCCATGGCCCTATTGTTTACAGTAGGGATCAGCTGATGGCGGAGGAGACAGGGAAGCCCTGCTGGGGTGACCCGTCCTCCCGTCCATTCCATGTGTCCTTCGACCTGCCTCTGATACATGGCTCACAGCTGCCCCCACAGTTAACCTCGTCAGCCCAACCCCACAACCTACACATTCCAGCTCACAGCCCCCCTGCTCCAACCTGTGTCCACGACGGTGCGCTGCGGTCTCACCTGGGTCAGTCCGTCCCCTCTGCAGCTATTGGTCCATCCTCCTCTTCTCGGTCGATGACGTCACTACCCAGCCGTCCAACGTCCCTGCCAATTACATCAGCAGGGACGTTTTAAAATACGGCCGGGTGGCTGTGCTGTAACCTGAGCAGTCCACAGTGGCCCTTCAGCTGTGCTACCAGTGCTTGTGCTTGTCTTTATAAGCTGACTTGTGACTTCTGAAAGCTTTTGTTATAAGTGCGTTCTTTAATTTGTATAAAGACACTCGTTTTGGTCGGGACTGGACAAAGGTTTAGTTTTCTTTTGTTTTTGACCATTGTACCTTCACGTAGTGTTTTTTCCTGTGTAGCACACTAGGATAAGGGCAGCCGTCCACCCCTACCAACCCATCTGATTGTCCTGGTTCATGGTCATTGATTTGTCCACTTGTACAATAAACAGCAACTATATACCATACAACACCAGCTTTTTATGTTCTTCCCTTTCCTAGACACGGGACGTAACATAAAACGCCAGTGTTGTTAGGTGTACAGTCGCCATATATACACACACACACACACACACACACACACACACATATATATATTCAATTAAATTCAAGTATTCAATTTTCATGATACCTAATGCACCATTTTTTCTTCTTCTGTCTTGTTTTAAGATACTGATGAAGGTGTGAGACTTGATGACTTGTTAAACTGGCTGCTCCCTGAACTGCATTGATGTAATGTAGGATAATAAATAGTGACTGGTATTGCGAGCAATGGCTTACTATAGACATTGTGGAGAATAGTAGTGTTTGTGAGGGATTAGTGAATAAGCGAAAGGCCTTGCAGTGTATTGAGTGAATACAGTCTGTGTTGGTGACATTGGCTTGTGGCAAAGTGTTTTGAGAAATATTTCCATCTGTGCTGTGCGAGAAGCATCTGTTGAATTCTACACAGCTCACGGAGGCTGTCTAAACATTCACACCACAATGGTACTGCTCCAACAGATCCTGAACACAGTCTTGCAAATATAATCACACTGTCAGCAGGCTATTGTCTTTCTCATTTTAAAGAATGCAAGCGTTATACTTCATCTGGCTTTTGTGATACAAACCATTCAAACGTGCTGAAAAGCCACAGAAAACAAACTTGAATAGGAATACTGTAAATGAGACAGGAACTGCAGACAGAAGGCTGGCAAATCAAATCAAATTAAATGATCAACAGAGACGATGAGGAAGAAATTTTTTGGTGATATCCCAGACAGAACATGCCATACTAAAAGTAGGATTTCTTAAATCATGAGTCAGAGGAAGTTAAATGATCAGTTTATTCTTAGTTAAGGCTGATTTATTCACAGGTGTAGTCAGAGTCAGAATGTCTAAAGCACCCTGATTCAGCACAGACCAACAGATCCCACCTTCCCTTAAGGGCCAGAGATGTGTATATGTGTGCATCTGGAGATGTATGGATTTCAACGTGTATACAGTTGCACCTAAAATTATTCAACCTCCATTGCAAAGTAGGTGTATTGGCAAAATGCACAAACGTTCAGCTGTGTTCAATGAACAACTTAGACATGAACGATTGAAATAGTTCAGCACAACTAATATTACAGGTGGTTTCTCCAAATTCAACACAAAATGCCACTTTTAATGACTCAAAATTATTCAACCTTCTGAATAGAGTCCTTCATAAGAGTATTCATTATTTGGGCCTCATTAGTTGCATCAGGTGGCTGTGGTGAACAGGTGGTGTCTCTTAAATATGTGCAAAGATGGAGCATTGCAGATGTCGGCTGGCAGAGCATTCCAGAGGGTTGGGGCTGCAACACTGAAAGCTCTGTCGACAAAGGTGGGAGGGATGTTAAGGAGGCCAGAGTCTGACGACCGGGTGAATGGTCGAAGAAGGTCAGTGACGTACTCAGGAGCGATTCAGGAGGCATTTGTATGTGAGTAGGAGGATTTTGTAATTGATGCGGTACTTGATTGGAGTGTACTGTAGGTTTATAGGTGTTTTGGTGATGTGCTGCCAGGACTTGGTGCGCATGAGAATCCTGGCAGCTGAATTCTGAATGTACTGGAGCCTGTCTAGGGCCATGTTGGGAACCCCAGACAGGATTCCATTGTCGAGACGGAAGGTTATGAAGGAGTGGATGAGGGTTTCTGCCACTGAGTCTGAGAGCGATGATTGGAACCAAGAGATGTTTTTAAGGTGGAAAAAGGCAGACTGTGATGAGCAATTGGATACAGAGGGTGGAGCCCAGGATGACACCAAGGTTGCGGACCTTGGGGGACGAGCCTTGGTGACCAGTTTGGCCACCAGGGGGATATCCACATATGTGAAGGCAAAGAGGAGAGCACTGAGAGAGGGGAACACGGGAGGGAGCAGTGTTCTGAGGCATAGGGCGAAATGAGAGGTACAGAGGCACGTGCCAGGAGTCGCTGATGGATAAGCATCAACCTTCTTATGGAAGAAATCCAAGAACTTGGAGCAAGGGTTGGGGTTGCCTTGGGGGAGGCAGGGGTCAATGGGGCGAAGTAGGGATTTGATGGTAGAGAACAGTAGTGGGTGGTTTAGTACTGCTTCTTGGCTCTTGAGAGAGCCTCCTTGTAGGAGGACATGTGATCTCTGTAGGCCTCCAGGTGGACAGTGAGGCCAGATTTCTTGGCAACATGGAGCAGAGTTCAGTGGTGTACCATGGGACTGGACTGGTGAAGGAGACAAAGCAAGTTTTCAGGGATATAGCAGTGTTGTAGCCGGCTGCCAGAGCATCCACTGTGGTCATGGAGGGCTTAGAGGTCAGGTGGGTAGCTATTTCATTTGATCGGGCTGGAATGCTAGTATGGTACTTTTAGCATGGTGCTGGGGAGGGGGTAGGAACGGTAAAGGTCCAGGCACTGAAGATGGAGGGGATTAATGCCAGTAGAGCACACAAGATCCAGTGTGTGACTTTTGGTGTGGGTCAGACCTTGAACATGTTGTGTGATGTTAAAGCAGTCCAGTAGAGAGAGAAGTTCAGAGGCAAAGGTGCAGCTGGTGAAGTCCACATGGATATTAAAATCACAGAACTGTACTGGCGAGGGGTTTCTTCACAGTGACGCTTGGTTCCATGTTAGAAATATGGGTAAATCAAGAGAATTGTCCAAAAAGTTAAGAGAGGAGATCGTTGCCTTGCATAAACAAGGGAAGGGATACAAAAAGATAGCAAAGGCACTGAATGTTCCTAGAGATACTTTTGGAAGCATAGTTCGCAAGTTCTAAGCTAAAGGAACACTGGCTACACTACCTGGACGTGGCAGAAAGAGGAAGCTATCAACAGCTGCCACCAGATTTCTGAGGAGGCAGGTGGACAAAAACCCGCAAGTGACTGCAAAAGACCTGCAAGTCTTGGTGGCAGCAGGCATTGAGGTTTCAGTTTCTACGGTAAGGTGCATGCTAAACGCTGAAGGACTCCATACATGAACTCCTATACATTCACCACTACTGACCCAAATACACAAGATAAGCCGGTTCCAATATGCTTGAAACCATATAAATAAGCCACAGAAGTCCTTTCCTTTGAACGGGTCAATGATCCCAAGCATACCTCAAAGTCCACCAAGGCTTGGCTTCAGAAAAAGTCCTGGAAGATACTAGAGTGGCTGTCACAGTTGCATGACTTGAATCCCATTGAAAATCTCTTGTGGGATTTGAAGAAGACAGTTGCAGCAAGCAAACCCAAGAATATTAGAGAGCTGGAGGCTATTGCCCATGAGGAACGGACTAAGAATCCTCAGGAACACCGTCAGAGTCTGGTGTCTGGCTATGCCGCACATTTGCAGCGGATCATAACAGCAAAAGGATGCTCTACTAAGTACTCAAGATGCTAGTCTAGAAGGGGTTGAACAATTCTTAGGCCGTAGTACTCATTAAAAGTGGCATATTGTTCTTTTTCTTGTTTGAGATGTTCATCGAACGAAATAATGTGCATGCCTTTCTCTGTGGGGTTCTATGTGAAACAAGTCTCTGTCCACCTAAATCATGGAAGCAGGGACATTGTACTACTATCTATCTGCAGTGGAAAGTAAAGTACCAGGTGCCTGGAGTTGAAGTGAACCATATCATATAGTGGCAACACGGCATTTTATTCCTACAAGCCTTGGTTTACTTTTAGACCCCTCACGTAAACATATATGACATGTGACGCTACATGGAAACCAAAGAGACTAAATGCATGCTGCACGACTGCTCCCTAACCTCCCTCTCCCTGCACACAGAGAGATTTCTAATTGGTAACACAAACTTATAAAAGGTTTATAGAGGATAGTTGATATGGAATGACTATGAGAATCCAAGTACAAGACCATATTAAATGTAATTATCTCAGGTCAGCATTCAAAAACCACCAAACACTATTAGCCAATACAGACTCTCAGGATCTGCAGAAGAAAAGCTTATTTGTGTTAATTTGGCTGTGTTTACAGAGATATGCTGCTCATAAGGAAAATGTATTCTGTCGCTGGTCTGCAGTGTTTTATCAGTGTTCAATGATGACAAGACAAATAGGATGTCCCTGATTATAGGATGAGTGAAAGCGTCGCATCACAGCTGTTTTCACATGAACAGATGGTAATCTTGATTTTGCTTTACCTTAATGGTATGGTTCAAACATTAATCTGACAAATGACATAAAATTCAATCTGTTTCTCTGAGACGCAGATTAATTAGTCTTTTAAAGTTGTATCATAGTATCTTATGATTTATAAATTATTACCATAGTTACTCTGAAACATTAATATACTTCAAAGGTCTGAATTTTACATTTTAGGATTCTAGGCACAGGATTTGTGTGTAGATGGTACACAATGTGCAGCTAAAGTGTTTCTACTAATATTTCTAACAATGTTACATATGAGTTACCAGTAAGGCTTTTGTCCCTGTTGTTGTGTTTTTTGTTTCCTATAAGAGTACTGACCAGTTTAATGAGTGACATATGTGGGATTCCTAATCTGAGTAACTCCATATGATATCAGCAGCTGGATCCTCCTGATATAAATGTAAGGATTCAAAGCATGCATTTATATTTTCCATTCATATAAACAACACAAGCATCAGCAAATTAACAACTGACTATAACATTAAGCTAAAACTCTCCCAAAGAGCAAAATATGGAAGACATCAGGGCCCTTTGAAAGATAAACCACAATAATAGTGTTTGTATGTCTGTGCATATGAAAGAGAAAAAATGTCTCCACTAGAGTTAAACCAAATTTACATTCTTGAAATAATCATTGACTGATGGCATCAGTGTCATTATTGGTATTTAAATGGGTTATACTGCAAATAAAATTCTTTGGTACTGAGTTTCAAAATGTTAGCATAACCAACCTCTTTATTATGGTTGGTGGGAAATCTGTTATGTTGGTTTAAGTCACAAAACAGCACAAAGTTTTCTAAGCGTCTGTTAGCAGCAGATGGTGGAAGGAGCGAACAGCTAATAACCCTAATTGAGGACAAAACTGTGTGAATGAACGAGCAGCATCCATTTATAGAATTCTACCTTTCTTTCACAAACGCTACGCGGTGAAACTTTAAATACTGGGATGTATTGTGTATTACACTTATGATTTCTGTGATCACATGGTGAAAAAGAAAGCTACTCTCAGTGCTTCTCTGACGTCTTGATTTTATTTCTCAGCCGGCTGCAGGGACTCATCAAATTATGCAGAGAGATTGCTGCAGTCCTTGACTATAATTGTGCACTGCAAAATATTCTCTTTTGGAAGATAATTACAAGGCCTAAAGCAGAATGCAGTACAGTACTAAACATGTTTCAATTGGCTAATTACAGTACACATGGTGCTTTATGATGACTGAAAATCACCAAATATGATTACAGCTTGTAAACAGCTCATGGGAATGTCATCAGGGTTGTAATTGGCATTGTAATGATATACAGCAGCTGTAGGGGTTAAGGGACTGTGTGGGACGCACAGGAAAGAATGAATGAGCAACTTCTGAAAGCCAAAAGGTCTTTTAGTTTGTGACATTCATGCTTCGTATCTTTACTGCAGAATCTCGTGGAGAGGCAGTATTTGAATTAAATGTATTTTAAACACATATTTGCTAAGCAATACATATATTTTGTCATTTGTATGCTGCAGGACAGAAAATATGAGATATAGTTTGTAACAAAGTACTTTATGAGCTTGTGTTTTACTTGTACAGAGCAGGTCGTCCATCAATCAGAAGATTCCTGCTTCGATCCCCGGCTCCTCCAGTCTAAGTGTGCTTGGGCAAGAACCCCTAATAGTTTCAGTGTCCCTCCTGATGGCGGGGTTGGCATGGTGGTTGGAATGGTGTGTCAAAGCGCTTTGAGGCACTATACATATACTGTGTATTTGAAATCCTTAAAATACATTTTCTTCTGAAATAAGGCGGAGTTTCATCCCCAGTATTAAACTGTACAATAAAGTGAGCCTAATCACAATTCTTAGCATGTGACATGTCTTGTCTGTTCCAGCACCGCCCTCAGTGTGAACTACAGTATTTCATTTTTGTTCCTCCTGACCAGTAGCTTGAGGAAGCTGTGGTGCAGCTCATCTAGAGAGTCGGAGTCTCGCCTATTTATACTCGTGGTTCATAGCAAAAATAGACAGTACAAATGATCTGTGACCATCATATTGACATTATACCAGCAACATTAAACGTCTTTCACTACAATTTCAATGCCTGTACCTGTAGCATGAGATGTGGACATGAAAAAATTGTTATGTTTTTTTAAACTCAGCACTTCCTTCGGTTCCCTCTAAGAATCCCCATGTTATCATGGTGGTGGTGGGGGGGGGGGGGGGGGTTGTGCGCCCCTGTGAACCTGTGAGTTGTGTTGTCTGTAGCATTTTCCAGGGCAAACTGGTTCCAGTGGAGGGGCCAGATTAAGACTGAAAAAAAAACCCTGTGTGAAGCCGAGCCAAAAGTTCCTTCGGGAAACCCCCTCCCGGGGCCAGACCTGGTGGCCGAGCCTGGATCCACGGGGCCCTGCCCGGACACACTGAAGGACTAATGTGGAGCCGCTGCCCTGCGGGCTCACCACCTGCAGGGGCCCTCACAGGGGTTGGGTGCATGGCGAGCTGAGTGACAGGCCAAAGTGGAATCCTGGCTGTGCAGACCCCCAGCATCGCAGACGTCCGCAGTACGTACATGGTTGTAAAGCGCATCTCCAGATCTGCAGCTTACAAGGGCAACCTGATCTTATCAAGACCCTTTATGGTTGCTTGATAACCCGTTCACTTATCACATCTGTGACTGTAAGTGGTGGTCACATGTGTGTTTTTGGGCCTCACCCTAACAGAGATCCAAACAGTGTCCTGGCCGACAGCTTTAACTGTTTTTCTTCATCTGAACATCGAATTTCTTTCTTTTGATTTGGATTTGCACTCGTCCCTGACACTTCATCATCTGTCGTCATCAACCTTGTCTTTGTTCAGCCAGGATAATTGTTTGCTAGCAGAGACTGTAGAAAACAGTACACCGATTGTGCCCAAACTCTCCCACCCACTTTGTAACACCAAAGAACACTGCAGATGCAAAGCTTTTCATCAGTGGGCTGTAGGCTAAGTCACCACTGTGTTAACTAATGAGGGAGCGGATAGTGGTCAGTTTGCATAGAATGTATTTTTATATTTTCAGCTAATATCATTGATAATGTTAATGGAGACAATACCCAAAGTTAGATCTGCAGGCAGTGACAAATGAACTGTGTGTACCAGGAGTACAGGTCAAAAGCACTCATAACACATAGCACTCATTGCCTTGTACTGTACAGGTGTAATGACAATAAAGTTGAATCTAATCTAATCTAATCTAATCTAACAAACTCACTGCAGAATTTCGTAAGTGTTATTCATAAGCCACACAAGATAATGAGTAGAGACTCCGCACACCTCTTTTCATTTTTTTTTTTGTGTAACAATGTGATGCACCTTCAAACCAGAGACATCAGTCAGCAGCTCTATCAGCTGTCACTGTGTCACACACTGAACCTCTAAACGCAGGTCAAACTAACCCCCACAGCATTGATCAGTTTGTCAGCCTGACAAACGAAATGGGTGTGTCTTCCCCACCAGGTTCTGTGTGAAACTGAACCACAAGACAACCAGCATCCTGCAGCTTACAGCGGCCAAATACAGTGGTAAATTCCTCCAATCTGCCTTTTACTCTCTTAAATATTGTTTCATTTGAAGAGGATTCACTCTAGAAAACAACCAACACAGTTTGATTTTGCATTTAGGTTCAATAGCATTAGCATGACATGAATTGTGTTCTTGATGGTGTGCACATTTTTTTAATTTTGTACTTTAAACACTTCTGTTCTTTGACTGTTAATTTAAGGTATATTAATATAATTTTCTTTAGAGTCAATGTGCTGCCAGCTATCAAAAGGTGTACTTGTACTTTTCCTCTTTAAGAGTGATTTATTATACTTTTTCCCTCATTAAGTGTTTTGTTTTTTTTTCTGTTTTGAGTTGTGCATTTGGGTTCATGCTTCAGAGTCTGGCCATGACAGATTTCTGCTGGAGAACGTTGTTTTGTCTGCCATGTATCTGCGCCTGTTTTCTAATCTGCTTTGTACAAGAAATCTAACTACCGAAGTGTTCTGTGTAACCAAGTCACTACAGTGCACACGCTCCCTGAATATTTGGATAAACTCGTCTCTCTGAGTAAAATAGTTGCTCAAAAGAGTTCCAATCTGATGCCATGCCATCGTTCCCATGGTCCATTATTCCAGAGCCTCAATAGTGTGGGTGTCTGTCTCACTACTGAGGAGTCATTCAGGGAGGAATGCAGAGGGAAGGACCTATGGGACATTTTTTACAACTATTGGGGTTTCAGACGCTGATGTATTATGAGCACTGGGTACAAAAGACAAAGATGATGCCTTTTCAGTCCAGTGAGAATTGCTCGCCTGACGCATATGCCAAAAAAACGTCTCTGGCAACTGGGTTACATTCTGTGGATCTGGTCCAGCTCTGCTTGTCAGTGGCTTGTACCACAGAGGTGATGTCATTCAGTAAAAGACTAAGAGTAGTAATTGACCGTGTTTACAGCTGGTGCCGTCCTGTCAGCAATTTTACAGACGTCTCCTTCACAGTGGCAGTCTAAGTGTTTTCGGGCCACAGCGCATGTTTAGTTACAATGCTACGAGTGGCCTCTGGGAAAAATTGGAAGCAAGGCTGGCTAGTATCCAGTTCTTATAATACACCCATGGCTTCAGAACAATGGGCACTCCCAATCAGTTTAGCATTCCACTCATAACGTTGTCAGACTCATAATGGTCAGTGAGTCCATGCAACATTAATGCAGATATCATCTATTTTTTATTTCACACGTTCTCCTCATCCTCAGCCAAAATGTATTACTCACAACGCATCTTGACAGCCATCAGTTTGGTTGGTGCCACCAGCCTCAAGCAGAGGCGAGGGGCAGACTACACTGGTCTGGAAAGGCCACATCTTTATGTTGCCACACCTCCAGATTTCTTTCTTTGGTCTTCAGCCCCAGTTGATGCTGACTTATCAGACTTCTGACTGCTCCCTCTGGAGACACAAAAGGAAGGCTTTATTTAACATATTCCACATATGAAGAACACCCCAACACCTGGAAACACACTATGATGTGTAAAATCAGTGGCGTTCCTACTGAAGTGCATGTCAGGGCACAGAGTGAGTGAAGTGTTAATAAATGTAGTCCACCAAACGCCTGCCACAAAGAGGAGAGAGCCCTTTGGCTTGCATATATTGGCATTCATTTTGCACGTTTAGCTCAGGGGTCAGGGCTTAGTTATTACTGAGTTGGTAGCAAACTATCTAGTGCTCATTTCTAGCTGTTGTGTTTTGTCCTCCCCCCACATAAGTTAAAATGCTGTAGTATATGTTCTCGAGATGCCCGTTTGTCTAAGTACCTTTTGAGCCAATTATGCACACTTTCTGGAAGTCTGCAACTCTGCAGAGTTTGACGAAGGGGAACACCCACAATGCATAGAGTTGTGAGATTAAAATGGCAGTGACAACGGAATAGGAATGAAATGAACAAACCATGGAAGGCGTCTATGAGATGATGGTTCACGCTGTTAAGCAGCACAGCTTGCGTGCTTGTTTGTCTTGTGATGATAGCGACTTCCAAATGTGTTTATTTGGTTGAACAGAACTGTAACTCATACTTACTGTATATCCAGGGAGCGAACAATTCACACTCCAGTTCTTTAAACTAGAGCACAGTTTGAAATAAAGGCCTCACTTTTCAGTCCACAGAAATACCTCTCACCAGGTGAGGGGCTTTCTCTCTCTTCATACAGCGTTTCAGCATTACAGCCCTCACACTACCTCAGACGCTCACAGTGATGTCACACAAGCGCTGTTTAAAGTCTGTGAGGGTTCAGGGCTGAAGGCTTGGGGGGGCAGTTACTCACTTTTGGTTCAGTTATATTTTACGGCCCAATATTGATTCGCCTGGGAACCAGACTAATCTACCAGCTCATGTTTTATTTGCTCTGGCAGATGCGTCTGGTCCCCCTCCAGTTCAGACTGATTTCCAGCCAGCCTGACCCGGGTCAGCCAAACACAACCATTCATCTAATGTGAGGCAGGTTGAGGTAATGAGGTTGAGTAAACAACCAAGATGGCTCCCGCCACTGTGGAACGTTCTGTTGAATCCACTTTAGAGTCATTATTAAACGAAGTGGACGGTATGTTTTCTCTTAAGGAAGAGCAAAAACTGCACTTTTGTGGATATGAGAGATGTGTTCAACATATTCTAGACAGGATTTGGTTATGTTCTGGTCACATTGTGTTGCTCTGATTGGCCGTAGGTCTATCCAATTGTGTCAAGAGGCATTTTGATCTGCACCCACTGATAATAAATGAACTGAGAAGTTCCAGATTAATCTACATTTGTGAATCGGCCTGGTGATGTCAGGCTAAATATTGATAGCTATTTATTGAAAACCCACTGGTTGTGGGAATATGTAATATGTGAACCAGGAAATGTGTCTTTTGTATCTGTGTTTTTAGTTATTTTTATCATTACTTGCACAGCTTTAAATATATTTTTCAATTTCATCATTTCCACATCATGCCACTTGAAGGGCCTGGGGATGGCGGCACCACTTTTAATTAGACTCAAATGTCCTGAGAAATATTGAACAAGCACTAAATTTGGTTAACACATTTATGATCCCCACAGGATGAATCCTAATGACTTTGCAACACCAGCAAATCAGAATTTCAATCTATCCACTGGTTTGGTTTTTGACAAATAAGTCTGGTCCTTAGTGTCATTAGTAAAATTAGACAAACTCAAACCAATAACACAGAAATATCATTCACTTTTAAGCTGGTATGGTGGACTAGTTAGCAAACATCATCAATCATAGCAACATTTACACATCCATCAGCTACAGAGCAACAGCCTGTTTCTGGATACCTGATGAATGTAAGTGGTATACTCTTCCTTTTAGCTCTGTTTTTGGTCTCCACCAGCTCCTGAAGGAAATATCTGGTTCTGTGGCTGCTAAATGCTCCACTGTGTTCACCAGCTCAGTCACTACCCCAAACATTCGTGGCCCCTTTTTTTTCTGAATGGTCACTGACATATTGTAAGATTGTTAAAGGGTAGCTTCAGCATTTTTAAACCTTGACCGAAGGTTTGGAAGTTTTGGTTTGGAATTGTGTATTACACAAATTTGTGTTGGATCTAAACTACCCCCTGTAAAACACCAAAGTCACACAATAACACTAACTAACCAATGGAGGCAGCGGTTCTGCTGGGTAATTAGTGTTTTTTCAGTGGAGTCTTGTGGCTTTGAAGAGAGCAATGTACTTTGATGGGTCGCAGTTGCCTCAAAGGAATGTGCTGCAGCCATTGTAGCCCCCTCACGGTTACTGACTGAGGCGATCTACTGAACCAGCTCCAAACCTTCCTACCAGTCAATCACCCAAAATATGTCAAATAATAAGAAATGCTGGCACAGATACATCGTATTTACTCCAGTCATTTTTGAAAAGCAGAAATTAATTGCACATAGATACTTTATTCATCCCAGAGGGGGAATCCATCTCACTGTAAGTGTCGTTTTTTTCTACACTATAGTGAGAATGCCTTTATGTCATCCTCATTTATGTAAACATTTATGTAAAATCAGACTTTGTGTTTTCATCTGAGTAGTTTCAAGCCATGGTCATAGCCTGAGTGCTGGGGGAAAGGCAGTTGCTGTACCTTTTTGTAATGCATTATAATGAATGTAAATGTAAAACATTCTGTGAGGTTGGTGTTCGTGCCTGTTGACTCTTCCCTGGTGTGGAACCAGAGGAACATTTTGGAGATGGGCTTGAATGAAAAAGTGATGATTACAGGCATCAGCTATTATTATCCAGCTTTGTGAAGCGATCATAAACATTTTTCTTCGTTAAAGGATGTGGGTTAATTATACATGTGTTGATGAGTGATCGCGCCTCCACTCCTACTGACATTTCATTTCAATACAAGAGCTGAGGAGAAGATATCATCAGCACTACTGACACCAATGCCGGAAAAGCAGCAAGTGCTTCTTCTGTGTTCACCTTGTGATGCAACAACTGAAGCATGTGTGACATGTTTGCGGCGTCCTTGACCTCTTCTGACTGCAACTGACCCACTGTTTATTTCACGGCACTCGACTTTAACTAGCCGTTCTTTGCATATCTTTGTAACTGTAGCTTCATTTAAAATTAGTGGTCAACCTGTTATAATGTCTGCTCCATGGAGAATGTGGCCTCCCTTCTCTGTATGAGTCACGTGGCAGTGTGACATCAATGTCTGCCATGCACAGGATAGATGACAATGTACTGCACTGGATCACAACATATGAACAAATACTTGAGATTCTTGCAAGTGCACATAGCAGACCCACCTACCAGCTGCTCCTGGGGTCCCAGGTGCACAGTTTGTCAACTGTTTTGCTGAATTGAGTAACGGGGTTGGGCTCTATGTTAAAATTTGCCAACCGACCACCGTCAGCCTAACAACCAGTGATTATCCATATGATCCCACAGGTGTGTGTGTGCAGCATGTGCAGTAGGCGGGGGGGGGGGGCTTCACTTCCATTTTCATGAAGGAGCTCATTGCAAAATATGAAAGAACACAAAATCCCCTATTTGGGATTATTTTGTGCTATATCTGACATCCTATACAATGCATTACATTACACACCCAACGTGTGCACGTGGTCATGGTTCTCTGGCTTCCATGGATCACTGCAGCAGATCATAATATTAGTTGTGCTATTATTATTATTCATATATTCATTATTGCCGTGTTATTCACTGTTACCATATTGCTCATTATTAGTCATGTTCCTATCATCAGCAATATACTACTATTATTCTCCCCTTCCACCTCCCAACTCCCTTCTCTCTGTCTCTCTCTCTCTCTCTCTGTCCAACCTCCACCCAACACAGAACCCGACAGAAAGCCCCCCCCCCCCAAGCCTGGTTCTGTTCGAAGTTTCTCCCCATTAAAGGGGAGTTTTTCCTTTCACTGCCTGATGCTGCTCATGTGGGGACTCTTGAATCCTTGATTTTGAATTCCTGAATCGTTGGGTCTCTCTCTCAATTAAAGAGTTTGGTCTGGAACCTGCTCTTTATGGAAAGCGTCTTGAGATAACGCTGTTATGAATTGACACTATAGAAAAAAATATTGATTGATTGATTGACTATCACTGAACATACCTCTGTGTAAATAAACAGTTGCATGCATCCTCTTTCTCAGCGCATAATCATCATATCACTTCCAGAGAGTCTCCCCGCCAGTTGCAGGCGCAAACCCACATGATGAACTAATTGAAACAATACATAGCGCCTAGCAAAGTGAACCCGTACGCTTACACTTCAGCCGAAGCGTTGTTGATATACACCAGAGCTGCCACTGTTTGCTATGATGTCGTCGTCACAACTACATTGCATTGTGGGATAATTATGTTGGTGAAACTACCAAGTTGAAGGACCTAAATGAAGCAGTTTACCATCTTTGCAAACATATAGTGCTGTTAGTTAAATTCGTGAGGATGCTGACCATTAAATGAGCAAATGACTAAAATCATCCAAAGAATGACCTAAAACAAAACAAACTGTGATGGAGTCGGCCAGTTGTTGGTAGCATACATCCATCCCCACCCCCCATCACCCAAACGTAGTGAGTAATTACTCATTTGTTAGGAATTTAGACCATTAAAGTAGAATATCACATAAGGTGGGTTTTGCATTATCATCTGACCTGGTGGTGTTGAAAGGCAGAGGCTACTTTATATCAACATCATGTTAAAAGAACTTTATCATTTTAGTTTATATGGATACTTTGTCTTAAGCTTTTTAACAGGTGCTTGACTACTGAGAGACCAGCAACATATTTCTACTCCCCGTTCCTCTGGGCTGGCTCCCAGCCTTTCTGGTCTGGGACCCTCAATTTGTGACCCCTTGTCAACAGTTACGCTTGTCAGCACTTAAAGCAAAGAATCATCAATGGATCATTTCTAGAGCCCCGAAGAAAATGTTACAGAAATGTTTTTTTAAATAAAACTTAAGAATTAAGACGTAATCATTTCTTGTAGTAGAAATGTTTTCTTGTCAATCATCCAATAGCCACTCAGATTTTACCTGCAGACACCACACATGCATTATAAAGTGTTTAACACAGAGTATTACTGCAACTTCCTGGACCCATTTGGCTCAAAATCCAGAATTCCACAACTGAACAAAATGCTAAGAGTGGACCTGAATAATGGTCATGGCTGAAGAATGAAAGCCATCTAGTATGTGCCACAGCGAGAGAGTGGGGGGGGTCTAATTTTAGAACCTGGTGATAAGCTGTGCTCCATGTGGGACAGGGTGATATCAAAGGGAATGCATGCTGACTCTGTTGCCATGGTGATCATAATTCAGCTTGGATATCTCCTAATTAGGAGGCGGGGATGTAAAAAAGGAAAAACAGAGGAGTAGAAGGAATAACAGGATCCAGAATCATCATCATTACAGCAATAGGAATCAATAGTTCCTGCCCAGCAAAGGCACTATTGATATGGAGAGGTGGAATCGGTGCAATTAGCTCTCAGAGGACACAGGGCGGGACTCATATACATACATACATAATGCTGTATTATTTTTGGCATATATGTCCATTCACTTCTAACACTATGTAAAGGTAATCCCATCCATGTAATGGTACAGTGGTTATAATTCACACCTTCATACACAACAAAGCAATGGTGCATGTAACCTCTTGATACAATGAGACAAAAGTGAAAGTAAGAAAACTGCTGAAAAACACCAACACACATATCATGTACCAGGGTGAGAAACCCGGGTTGGACAGAGAGTGATGTATAAGGCCTGAGGCCTAAATATTCCCCATGAAGACGCCGGGCTTTCCTTTCTAAATCTTTAAAAAAAAAAAAAAGAAAAAAAAGAGGCTTGTCGCAACTCATTCATCAATGTCAGATTATTTCAAATTAAAAAATGGATGAATAATTGATTTATTCATTAGCTGGATGTGACATCCAGAAGAGTTAATAAAACGTAATCTCTAAAAATGGGTCTGGAAAGACATTCCCCAGTACAGTAATTTATCATCTGGGTCCAGCTTTACATCATGCTATTCAATTCAGTCAGGACAGTACAATTATTCATCAAGTGAAATACAGAGCAAGAGAGCCAAGAGGGTTTGAGAACCAGGATTTGGGCAAATTTGGCTTCATTCGCTACTTATGAGGCATCAAAACAGGAAGGAATTGGAGGAATGTTGTGAGAGCAGAATAAGAAGAGCTCATGCAATCATTCACAAAAGCAAAGTGAAGGTTATATCTCTGCTACTGAATGTTATTTTTGTCCACTAACTGAAGGATCTTAAGATGGTGATATTGGTTAGCTGGTTTGTCAACGTTAAAAACAAACCATGAAGGGGGAGCACAGTCTGTTGTAAGAGTGATAGCTGTTAGCTTGCCAACCCCATGCAGGCAAGGAGCCTTAAAAGCCATCCATCCCATTGCAGTTGTGGCAACTTTTGTTTTTGTTGGCCAAATTCAAACGGAGTGTTTTTGTGCTACCTGGGCTATAATGTTTATAGATCATAGCATAGTTTAACGGTTGTTAATTTCGAACCCTGTCTGTGTGTGCCAGCGTGTGTGTGGCAGGGTGCACCTTTGGCAGTTGCGGCTTTTGAATTCACAAAAACTGTGAAATATGTAAGGAATAACGCTCCACTGCACAGTTCTCTACCACGTGGTCCATTAATTCCTGATAATGGACACCTTGAACGGCATTATCCTGCATATACCATGGTGATTTGCCAAAGACCATTCATTAAAACTGGATAAACTAGAGCACTAGAACAAAACACAACAAAAATACGATGAAAACACCATAAAAACAAGCATTTAACAGTGATAAATAAGCATGTGTGCAAAATGCAGTTGGCCGGGTTAGATGTCTGTAGTTGTAGTTTGACAGAGAAACACTCTATATTGCTCTGAACATCACAGCAGGTATCAGGTATCAGGGGGAGCCACTGAGCACCACCAGAGTTCAGCAGTCTAACTGTTCCTCAGTCTGGTAGTCCTGCTCCGGACGCTCTGCAGCCTCCTGCCTGAGGGGAGAGGGGTGAAGAGTGAGTGTGCAGGGTGGGTGGGGTCCTCAATGATGCAGACAGCCCTCTTCCTGCACCTGCTGGTGTAAATGTGTGTAGTGATGGGTAGGCCGCTCCCCACAATCCTCTGTGCAGCCTTCACCACCCTCTGCAGAGCCTTCCTCTCAGCAGCAGAGCAGCTGCCGTGCCACACAGTGATGCAGGAGCAGAGGATGCTCTCCACCACACATCTGTAGAAGGTCAGCAGGTCAGGACTGAGCTCCCCAGTCCAGTCTCAGCCTCCTAAGGAAGCAGGGCCTTCCTGACCAGGCAGGAAGTGCTGCAGCTCCAGGTGAAGTCCTGAAGTCAGGTACCTGAAGCTGGAGACTGCTTCCACAGCTGCTCCTCCAGTGTGCAGAGGAGGGAGGGGGTCTGGTTTGGAAAGCGCCCTCCTACACTTAGTGATCACAGAAGGCCCTACTGTGAGGTCATGCCTCTACTAGAGTGTTATCAAAATCAGCTGCACACACCTCTAGCACCGCTTATTTCCCAATTGCAGTAAATTGTCAGAGCTCTTTGGACAAACACAGCCTGGATATTGGAAGCTAATAGCTGGCAATTAACAGTTACTGTCTTCTTAATGCAATTATCCACATCAACCTATTCTACGACTTTACTCTCAGTTTACTCTAATGGATCTATCTAAAAGCCTCCTGACTGCTCCTCCAAACACTTTGATATTTCCTGCTCTAAGGTCGGGGAAGGACGACAGGATGAGCCCTGAGCCCTGGTCTTTGACCTCAGTCCGTTTGGATGCTTGTACATGTGGTGATGCTTAGTATCTGTTCCACTGGTGTCTACTGAATGGTGAACTGTACTGGAAGTGTAGATGAAAAAGCAACATGCAGGACTTGCTGTGAGCTAACGCCACCTGCTGGAACAACACATCAACACAACACATCATGGCTTTGATATATTCATATTTTTCTTGTTATATAAAACCTGGCTGTTTTATGTGGCCTATTGCTAGCTATTTGGTTTTTAAATCATTCTTATCATGTGTAATTTAGAAGGAAAACACGTGCATTTCAGTGTTCAAGGTTTGCTAAAAGTGTCCCAAATGAATTTTAAAAGTAGCTAAATACCTTGCTATGTGCTTTTTGAAAAAAAAGTTGCCAGAGTACTTTGAATTTTATACTTTTTAGTCCTACTACATTTACTTGACTGCTCCAGTTTTGCTTTTCAGATTAACATTTTACCTTAAAAACATGATAAGCATCCAAAATGTCTGGTTGGAGGCCCTCATGTCATCAAGATGTCTATGAGTTATTAGCAGTTTCACTAAAGTTTTTTCTTCTTTATTCATTCATCATCATTTCATGAAACCTCAGATTTATCTTGTGACCCTTTGGAGGGGCATTTAAATGTGACATACATGAATGTGTCTGATGGCCTTTCCTAACTGCCAGGATTATAATATTTCTGGTGGGGAAACGTAAAGGTAAATCCCTTCATCTGATTTCATTTTGCATTAAGACGGTAATATTTAAGAATATGTAACCTAAGATCACAAGTCCAGAGCTTTCTCAATGGTCTTTTTTCAACAAATGTAGCTGGTTCACATGAGCTTGGTGTGAACTTTTGGTCACAAAAGAATATACTACTTGGGTGACATCATAAACTACCTCATCTCAGTTTAAGGACTGCATTTGTTGACCTTGTTGCCCTGGTCGCTGCAGCCATCTCTGTTGTATGACACACATATTCATACATACTGTGAAGTATTAGCACAAAGTTAGGCCCATCTCACCACCGTCTGAAAGCTACTTTTGAAGTCAAATTCATCCATATCAGGTGATATTACATGCAGTGTTCAGGAAAACTTAGCACAGTGGTAGTTATAGAGGAGAGAGCTGCCGCACCCAGTCCTTTTACAACAGCTCATCAGTGATGAAGGTCTTGGGAAAATGTGTGGCAGCTTTCTCTTCTCTTGCTTTTCGACATTTCCTTCAACGCACCAGGCTAAACTAAAGCAGTGCACGAGCCTTTCAGTCAAGTTAAAATTGTTGAAATACTCCTTTTACTTCCTTTGAGTAGCGTCATGGCCAGAAGCTCTCAGTTAGAGTGAAACCATCTGTTGAGCAGAGTTACTTTTCTGTAGACTTCAACTGTGTGCTGCTATAAAAAATGATCTGTTAATCTTTTAATTGATCAAATTAATTTTATTAAATCAATCAGCAACTTCATCCAGTGTCAGCTGGGATTGTCTCCAGCCTCCTGCAACCCTAAAGGATCAGCGGTACAGACAATGAATGGATGGATGGGTAATCATCCATTTTCAGTATAAAATCATTATTGAAATCATTTTTGAAGCACAAAAAAACAAAAATGTCCTCGCTAAAGCTTCTGCTTAGAACTTTCAAGTCTTCTTTTCTTTATTTAGTATAAATGCACATTAAATATTTCTGGTGACATTTGTGCTATTCATTTTACAATATATTTTGCTGTTTAATAGACTTTTAAAGAATCGAATAAGGGAAAACAGAACGAACAGATTAAACCCGTAAGTGCGATAAGTTGGCCACTGAGCAGTGGTAATGAGTGAGTCGTGTGCGGGTTACTTCCTCTCCAGTTGTCCTTCCTCCTATCCAGTCACAAGCCCTGCGTTCCAAATCGCATACGTTTTACTCGTAGCGTGCTGCAGCTGCCCTCACAAAGTATGTGCCTGCAATATACAAACAACTGGCACACACTACTTCACCATTACACTGTGCCATGCCTCTGACCTGCTTGCTTATACATCCGTTGCAGTCCTGTCATGTCTAGTCATCTGGTTGTGTTCTCTCAGTGGCTCAGACCATGTGACGTATCTTCTGCTGAGCAGAGGACTGTAGGTCAGAAAAGCCAGAAAAGCACACCTGCATGTGCATTGAGACATACGAAATCCTTTTCTGGTGCACTAAATAGTATGATATTATGGGTGCTGGTATGCAGCTTCAGTCATTTTTTGGCATGTTTTGCCTTTATTAGATAGTAACGGTGGAGGCAGACAGGAAACAGGGGAGTGGAAGAGGACGAATGACATGCAGCAAAGGTCAGTGGAAGCGAATTGGTGACAGATGTGACCACCCAGCGCTCCACAAGCTGCCAAATATTAACATTAATATTGATGAGCAAACAACACACAAGCCGGTTCCTCTAAAAAAACAGCCCGACTGCTAAATAATACATTTACAGCAAAAAAATATTACCAGGAATTTTTTTAAATCTTTGCAGTTTAAAGGCTGCCAGAGTTATTCCTTAAAATCAGATAAGAATGCAGACGGGATGAGATGAGATCAGACTCCTAATAAGAACTGGTCTCAGTGTGACATCAGATGCTGGAGAGACACAGTGAGGCGTTGGTGCCACCAAATCCAAAAGAGTTTGTGAGAGCGACCCGTCGGCCTTGAGTCCTCCACGGCTGCGCTGTGCAGGGGACATAGTTCAGGTCGAACTCTGGCTCGGTGCGGTCCAGGTTGAGGGTCGGGGGCAGGACCCCATGGTAGCAGGCCAACGCAGTGAACGCTGCCTCCAGGGCCCCCGCAGCGCCGAGCAGATGTCCCGTGGCTCCCTTGGTGGAGGAGACGGCCAGGTTCTCAAGATTTTGCTGAAAAAGCCTCTTGATGGCAGCGTTTTCAGCTGCATCACCCAAAGGAGTGGATGTGGCGTGAGCGTTCACGTACGTCACATCGACTGCTGAGACGCCAGCATCTCTGAGGGCTGCAGACATTGATCTGTAACGACAGTTAAAGGGTGATTCCAGCTTATTATAACTTTGATCTTACTTACTTTTGCTGTTTTGGCTCAATTTGCTCACTCCTAATGTGAAAGGTGTCGATAATTCACAAAAAACACAAATATGGGAAGACCTGTCAGAGGATGTGATCTTGTGTGTAAGTTGGGCTTCAAGAGATGCAAGAAGTCGTTCATCCAAATACATTTCTACTATTTTATCAAATCAGATCTAGTTTATTATGAAGCGTGTTTAAAAACAACTGGAGTTGACCACCAATTTAATGTGAAGGGCACAATAGTAATTAAAAAATCACACTGACAACAAGGAATAGCAATAAAAACACATAATAAACAACAAATGGTTTAAAATGGGCTTCACCTGAGATAATTAATGTTGGAAATGTGAAAAAAGAGTGGCTCAAACAACCAAACTACCTTTTCATCGTGTCTTTTTACTATGTTCAGTAAATACACATACACTACTCACAAAAAGTTAGGGATATTCAGCTTTCAGGTGAAATTTCAGGATGAACCTAAAATGCATTCTAACCTTTCCAGGTGAACTTAATGTGACCTTCTCTAAACTTTTGAATGCACATGTCCAACTGTTCAGTGTTTCAGTACTTTTTGCACAAGTTGCTGTTCTCTAACAAGAAGCTTAACAGCAACATTCACAACAGGTTTGATCCATGAATCCACCAATACATTTCCTGCTTCAGTTAGAATTGGTATTTAAACAGTCCTCCTCATCATGCTGTTCACATTCTGACATCATGAGACCAAGACGACACCTAACAGTTGATCAGCAGCACCTCAACACTGGAGGCTTCAAACAGGAAGTCCTCAGACGGAGGTGTTCACTGAGCTTAGAGGGTCACAGAGTGTCATCAGGAGGTTGGAACAGTGATACAGAGAGACTGGAAGAGTCACAGAAAGGAGAGGAGTGGACGTCCTTTGGCCACGTCCCAATTTATTGAGGCACCGAAAATGTTTTGTTGTGGTATACCTACCACTGTTGTTAGATTTTCTTTCAATAAATTGTTTAAGATGAATAAAATTACCAGTGCATGCTTCTACTTAAATGCCCTACTTTCATGATATAATATCACTGTAGCATTCACTTTTTACATTTTCCATATATTTCACCTGAAAGTCGAATATCCCTAACTTTTTGTGAGTAGTGTGTGTACTATCTATACTATATTATGCTAAAATGTTAAAACAAATACAAACTTCAATTAGAAATACCAAATATTGGAAAGTGGAAAAAAATAAACAATAAAGAGATAAACAAGCATGATCACATGTGGCACAGATGTGTTTTTATCTGCTTTCCTATTCTGTTAACCCCTCTGAGTTATCAACAGCCCTGATCCCCACAAACCACTGCTTAAATAAATGACTGTAGTTTTTTAGTCATTTGTAAATATTACAAACAAAAACAAGTATCTGCTTCCAAAAAAACCCAAAAACAATTGTAAAATGAGTTACCTGAATGCTCCATCTCCATCCGCAGTGGGCGCGGTGATGTGGCTGGCATCCCCTGAGAGTCCATAGCCCAGGACCTCTGCGTAGATCCTGGCTCCTCTTTTCAATGCATGGTCCAGCTCCTCGAGAAGGAGCACCGCAGCCCCTTCGCCCATCACAAAGCCCTCTCTCTCTGGGTGAAAGGGTCTTGATGCCTGCGTGGGGTTGTCGTTCCATTTGGTGGCGAGGGCCCGTGCTCTGGCAAAGCCAGCTAGGGACAGAGGCCCCACACAGGATTCTGTTCCCCCTGTGACCATAGCAACTGCATCCCCATGGGCGATGAACCTGGCGGCATCACCTATGGCATGCGCACCTGTGGTGCAAGCGGTGGACACTGCATGGTTGGGACCCTTCAGTTTGTATTTGATACTTATGTGCCCAGCAGCCATGTTGACAAGGATGCGAGGCACAAAGAAGGGGCTGACTCTGTTGTAGCCTTTTTCGTGGAAGGCAGTGGATGTGCGAGCAATTTCATCCAGCGATACCATGCCCATGCCAACAGCCACCCCAGTCGTGAGTTGCTCCTCTGGGGTTTTCGGGTACCACCCTGAGTCCTCTAAAGCCAGCTGAGCAGCTCCAAGGGCCATCACAGTGGCTGGTGACATGCTGTTGATCTCTCCACGTGAGGCAAACCTCTCCTCCTTAAACTGACCCTCTTCATCCCCTCTGGGTACCAGTGCTGCCACTTTACAGGGGACTGTCTTGTACTCCTCTGAGTTAAGGGCAACAATCCCACTTTGGCCTTTAATCAGGTGGTCCCAGGGCAGTGCAGTGCCTGTGCCCAGAGGGCACACCAATCCTATGCCAGTTATAACAATCCTCCTTTTGTGTTTTTCAGAGCTGTGATGTCTGGAGTTTTGGTCTGGACACACACAGACGATCTTTTGGAGAAGTGCCCTCATGCTCTGTGGTCTCAGCTGGAGTTTGGTCCAGCAGCAGGACAGGGATAAAGCAGACATGCTCTAATCTGTCAAGTTGGACACAGCTAGCTTGTAGCTTTGCTGAACCCCTTCGTACAGTCAGAGGAATAAATGTGCAAAACCAAAAGTGGACTGCAGACGCAACTGCATTTAAGCTTGAGACTTACTGGGCCGGGCACTGCTTCAGACCAGGCTGTCAACTATGAAGACATTCATGACACGAGACATCGAGTTCATCCTTGACTGTAACTATTTTTAGGTAGCATTTTAGAACGCCTGATTAGTTAAAAATGTAAATATGGACTTAAATTTTTTATTAATCCGACCAAGAAGATGATAATACCGCTATATGAAATGCAATTATGATGAAATATAATATTGTGTTTTTTTAAAGCTGCAAATACGTATTCAGGCGCTGATAGGTCAGCTACACCTAGGACCTAAGACATCTATTAGTCGCATTTGCACTGTTAGCACTAGCTCTCATCCTCCAAAGTGAAAGGAGTTTTAATTTGTACAAGAACTAGCAGTATGGCTGTGTCTCCGGCAGTCACAGCACTGTGTGAGAATTCAAATGAAGTCTTTCTAGATGCCGCCAGGTTGTTACTTACGTACGCGGACAACATTTTAAGGTAACGTTAAAGCTGTGAACTGTGTGCAACACGCACTATACCAGCGGAGTGTTCAGATGTGATGTGTTAACGCTGGCTAAACCGAGATTAGATTTGAAATGTTCTGTAACGTTACTGTCCAGCAGTAGCTGACACCCTGGCACCAGCAGCCTAGAAACGGTAAAGCTAACCTAGCTGTACATGAGCCACGATATATGCCGTTGATGCTGTTAACACACAGCGTCAAACCAAACTGTTAAAAAAAAAGCCGGCATTTGATTCTTCCATGTGTATCAGCACACACTCATACATATAAACCCTAACATGACTTAATTATTAACGGCAAGCGTGCTCTGGTTAATTCGGCTTTCGAATAACTCACCAGGAAACAGGTTTAAGTTGTGAAAATCTATTATTCACCCTCTACGACTCTCTAGAATAGACTGTGAGCGTGGCGTGAAATATGGGTGCAAGAAAATGCCCACTTACCACAACTTAATCTAATGACACCAATTTATTATTTGCTTACATATTAGCCTTTGTAGATGGTAATTTGTCTCAAAATATATTTTCTTAAAAGCGACGAGAACAGCTCTACTTCCGCATATGGTGTCACCTCCCAACAGGTATCCCAATGAGGAAAAGTACAGATCCATCCGCATAGGCAATCCTACTTTCTCCACCAAGCTGTTGCCCATCAAAGGTGCTGTGGAGTGTCTCTTTGAGATGGGATTTGAGGAGGTAATTAACACGTAATTAATAAGTAAACTGAATTATAGAGAGCACACCCATCGTACGATTAGCTTAATTGCCAAAGGTCTATTTGATCATCGGTCGTCGGCCTAACTGTGACGACATCTGCACCTCTTTTCAGGCTGAGACCCACCTAGTGTTCCCCAAGTCTGCATCAGTGGAACAGCTAAAGCTTATCCGGGAGTCCATAGCAGCAGAGCGAGATCAGAGGCTGCGTGGAGGACATCCTGTCCAGCCCACCGCTCAGGCTGCTGCTGCTGCTGCTGCATCTGCATCGACCTCGGCCTCAACCTCAGCAACACAGAGCTCTCCTGCTGCCCCCAGCCAGCCAGTAGCACCAGCACCACCCCCACCACAGCCACCACAGCCGACATCCTTGGTAAATATGGGTCCATCCGTAGCTTAAATATCAGAAATTGTGATTGAGCATGACACTGTAGCAGGGTCACAGTGGAGACTGAAGACACCTCAGCTCACTTTTGTTGCAGATGATGGCCTCAGTGTGTGCAACCATTCATAAAGGTGTTCTTTGCCATATGCTTGGGGCAGCAATCCTGTTTCAGGGCTTTATTTTCCTGTACAATAATGAACATGGGCTGCAATTGGTGATTATATTCACTGACAATTAACAATGACCTATTCGATTAATAGAATGAGTAAGTCCAAGGCGACATCCTCAAATGACTTGTTGTGTCAGACCAACAGTCCATACAATCCCTTACATCTCTGATAAACGCTATGTTTACCTCCTTCATTCACGACCATTTGTCACGCCGTCTCTACTTTTCCTTACTCTCGGCTTGTTTGTAATCCGGATGCTTTCTTGTCGTTTTGTCAGGAGAGCAGTATGAGTTTCTTTGTGACTCTACAGTCAAACTTCCAACATGTGATGCTGTATGAAAACCCTGAGCTACAGCAGAAAGCCAGGAGCTGCATCCCTCACCAGCAGCTGTCCTCTGCTGCAGAGCACAAGCTGAAGGAGGTGAAAGACGCCGATCCAGGTGAAGTCCTCTCACCCATTCAGAAGAACTGGTTAGATCTGGATCATATAGCATGCAATTAAAGACACAAATAAGGAGTCATTCAAAGAGACCAACTGACTTGCTTTCCTGCCTGTAGAATGTAAACTTGGAATTGAAGACTACCTGGTGCTGGAGTTGCTCAGATGGTTCAAACAGGACTTCTTCTCATGGGTGAACAGTCTGCCCTGCAGCAGCTGCGGAGGCCCGACCCAGAACGCAAGCTCCCTCAGCCCCACCACCGATGACCTCCGCTGGGGAGCCCAGAGAGTGGAGAACCACTACTGTCAGAGCTGCCAGCTCTCCACCAGATTCCCTAGGTCTGTGTGTGTGTGTGTGTGTGTGTGTGTGTGTGTGTGTGTGTGTGTGTGTGTGTGTGTGTGTGTGTGTGTGTGTGTGTGTGTGTGTGTGTGTGTGTGTGTGTGTGTGTGTGTGTGTGTGTGTGTGTGTGTGTGTGTGTGTGTGTGTGTGTGTGTGTGTGTGTGTGTTTGTTTTGGCTAGTTCTACTATGGCAGTGAGGCCACCTGGGATCAGTTTTAGAGATAAAATTCAGATTTGGACGAAGCTGCAGAAAGAGTCAGGCACATTAAGCAATGATACGGATCCGTTTTAACTGCTTGTACTTGTCATTGTTAAATTTCTTGTATTCAGCAGTATTTACTGTTAACAACACTTTAAAATGGTAAGAAGTAAAACATGTTTCCTGGAAACAGTCGTAACGAGTATGAATGAATCCGACCACAAAATGCATGGAGAATAATTGATTGCTTTTCAGTTATGCTCATTTTCTATGCTTTTTGTTAATATCAGGTATAACAATCCTGAGAAGCTTCTGGAAACCAGGAGGGGGCGCTGTGGAGAGTGGGCTAACTGTTTCACACTGTGCTGCAGAGCCATGGGCCTAGAGGCCAGATATATCTGGGACAGCACGGGTAAGTACAGAAGTGACAGATGTGGCTCTTGCATTGCTAATTTAATTCTCTGTCCTGCAGAGAAAAGCAGCAGTTTGACACATTGAAAGGAAATGTTGTTGACTAGTAGTCCTGAGAACTAGTCGGTCCGGTCCCTTCAAGAACAATATTCTATGTGAAACACTTTTTAAATCGTGCCACTGAAAGTGTTTGGTAGCTTTGACATAACTTGTCACATTTCCAACATCACAACATGTTTTACTTTCATACTTGCTGTTCATACGTGTTGTGCATAAAGTGTGTGGAAGGCTCAGTGAAAGCCAGCTGTGTTGTCGCCCTGCTCTTTCAGACCACGTGTGGACAGAGATTTATTCGGCCTCTCAGCGCCGTTGGCTGCACTGTGACTCGTGTGAGAACGCCTGTGATAAGCCTCTACTGTATGAGGTTGGCTGGGGGAAGAAACTGGCCTATGTTCTGGCTTTTTCTAAGGATCAGGTGAGACAAATAGGCGCTACATATTACTACTGTTACAACTACCACTATCAGTTGGTAAAGTTTTACGCTGGTATCGGTCATGTTTTAATGTAACTTCAGATTTTTGCCTTTTTGCGATCTTATTTCTGGGTGTCAGTTAAAATAAACACTAAGGTATCACATCCTTAAAGGATAAAGATGCTTACAGTCTTTCATATTTTACCAGCAACCATACAAACTTAGTCTCTAAAACAGCTGGTCACTGTACTGTTTTTAACAAATGTTACTCAGACAGAAAGAAGCTGCATTTGCTGGGGACTACTCTTTGTTATGTTTTGGATTAATACCCACATGGCATGTCCATGTTTGGAAAAGAATGGAGCTCCTGGCACAGATGAACGAGTTATTTCAGGTTTTAGATCCAGGCTTAGTTAGTAGGATCAATGCATTGTTGGTTTGGTTATTTTCATGGGATTTGTTGATAATAAGAAAACTATGAAATATCAGACAACTTTCTTGGCTTTAACTTCATTGATCATTATGAAGTAAACAGTGATTGCACAGTGTAATTGCGATAGAATAATGACACCATCTGTGTTTAGAATGGTTCCCTATAAGTAATTCTGTCCTGTCTACTGGGAGAATGAAGTAACACTTTGCAGCCCAAAGGAAGTGCATCAACCACTGTAAAACCAAACAGCCACTGAGTTGACATTGCTTGTACTTAATCAGTAAATAACTGTTGGTATTTTTTTTCAAAGCTCTGTAATCAGGTTTTCATAATTGTCCAGCAGTGGCCTTTCTAAAATGAGCAGTAGTGAAGTTACTGTAGTGTGTCGTGATCAAGGACTTGTTAAACAGACAAATGGTTGAATATTTGAAGGTGGAACTTTTGGTGGACTTCACAATTTTATGCATTAATGTGTCAAATCTCATTTGTTACATCTCACATCTTTCAAAGCGACATAAATGCTTGTTGGTGTAACATTATTCCGGCAAACAGAATGTGCCCTGTAGAGTTATCTGGTAAACCAACATGTTTGTAATTCATGAATTCATTCATTGAAATCATTTCCTTCCTTGTTAAATATTTGCAAAGCTGGTTTGAAGAGCTGTGCACTGTTGACTGTTGTTTAGGTGTGAACTCCCTTCCTGGGACAGACAGGTCATGTACTTGAGTATGTGTGTGGTGCAGGTGGTTGATGTGACCTGGAGGTACTCCTGCAAACATCCAGAGGTTTTGTCGAGAAGGACCAGGGTTCAGGAGGCCTGGCTGCTGCACACCATCAACGGGCTCAATGCCTCGGTAAGCCTCGAGGCTCAGACCCTTTTGACTGATTGTTGTGGTGACTGATGAAACGTCATGCTACCCTCCGTCTGCTCTGATACTGAAGAGGCAGCAGCCCCTGGGTCCAGACAGGAAGAAGGAGCTGACAGAAAGGCTGCTCGTCGAGCTGGTGGAGTTTATTTCCCCCAAGAAACCAAAACCAGGAGAACTGGGGGGGCGCAACTCTGGCTCTCTGGCCTGGAGGATAGCACGGGGGGAGACCAGAGGGGCTGACACAGAGGCCTCCACACAGGTACAGTATATTGAATATGGTATTATAATCGAGCGCAGTTTATTCGGTATATCCAGCTAAAGCTAATACAACAGTCCACCTTCATGACGGTTATTATGTTCCGTTTTTGTTTCATATTTATGGTATTATTATTAATGTGTAATCACAACTGCATTAAACATCACTGGCAGCTCAGTTTTTGGGTTCACTGAGCCACCAGCATTGTTTTATTGATATTTTATTAGCTTAGTTCATGATAACTTGGTAGCTAGATGTCTAACTTTGTGTGTGTGTGTGTGTGTGTGTGTGTGTGTGTGTGTTCCCTCAGACTGCAGGTTATGTGTTTACTCCTACTGAGAAAGAAAAGAGTGACCGGTTACTGCACGTGCGCTACAGTGCCTCCACAGACCAGTACTGTCGGGTGTCCAATGACTCTGAGGTCATCCAGAGCTGGGACGGGTGTGTGTGGAGGAAGGAGTGCGTGTTCAGGAAGCTGGAGAATGATTGGCAGATGGTACGTTTATTATTGTTTCATAACAAACCCGTATCCTTTCATGATTTTGTCATCGTTCTATTGCTCAGGATAGGAAATGAATGGATTTAAAATGTCTACGGCATGCATGTTTCATGAAATAAATAATTCATTTAAACGTGAAGTTCTCTACTTTTTGTAACCTACTAGTCATTTATCCACCAAAACATGAACAGGGCCCAAGTTCTCCTTTAAGAATGAGAGTGTTATGTTAAGAGAAAGCACCTACAGTATTTCAGAGAGCAGCCAACACACGGATACCAAAAAAAGTGCTTCCTAAAGCAAGATCATGTATGACTTAACATGTCTGAGATCAGGAAGAGATTGGAAATATCCTATAGGTATAATACATATCCTATAGCAAACAAAGACCTGCCGCAGTGACAAATATTGCAGAGTACATTTGTTCATCCCAGAGTCATCTTTTTTGATCCAGGTGCAGCGTGCAGCGGTAGGCATGCTGAGCAGATTGTATTTCTCTCCTCAGGTGTACATCGCTCGAACAGAAGGTTCTCCTGTGGGAAGAATCAGTTGGAAGTTTGACTTTGCTCCAGCAGGAATGAAGATAAAGTCTGTCTCGATCATGGCCAGCAGCCAGACCTTCCACTCTGGGAAAGTCTGCTGGCACTTGCAGGCGGGCCAGACTACTACAGAGTTCTCTGGAGGTACGGTTATGTAATAGATACTCTGATATAATATCCCAAACGTGATTGCGGGCCATGATCCCTGCTAAATAACTTCCTCTCCTGTGTTTGAACGTTTTAGATGGGAAGACGCAGTCGTTCCAGGGTCTCTCCGGCTCCTCAGAATTGGTTGTTGTAGCAGGACTCAGTGGTGGAGAGGGCGAGACGTCATGGCAGCACTCTCAGCTCTTCAGACAAAGCTTAAAGGAGACGGAGGAGACTTCATTTGAGATCATCATCCACTTAGATAAAGATGTTTAATAGTCGTTTTACTCAAAGAAATCGGACCTCTTTCACCACCGACTGCTTTTACAAGGTACAAGCTAGTCGTTTGGATGATAGTTTTCTTTGACAAGTCGGTGCAATATTTAAACGTGTCAGTCCTCCAGAATGATTAAACATGCATGGCCTGATGATAGATGAATGAAGACGTGGATTTTGTACCTATCGCAGAGTACAGATGCCACACTCTTAATTTATTTTTTGATTTGACCCTGGGCCAAATAAC
Source organism: Pempheris klunzingeri (assembly GCF_042242105.1). NCBI lineage: Eukaryota > Metazoa > Chordata > Actinopteri > Acropomatiformes > Pempheridae > Pempheris > Pempheris klunzingeri. The sequence continues at coordinate 20,039,545 of NC_092027.1, forward strand.
TTATGAGACATGCATTCTGAAATATACCCGTGAAGAGTTTTAACCATAAAGCCATAGTTTTTTTTTGTATTTTTTTTTAGCAATTTCCTCCACTGTGGATGTGTCTGTAATGTATGTGCTGCATGGAGACAATCCCTCACAGCAAACCAGGGTTGATGCCCTTGTCAGCTCAGGTTGCTCCAGTTCTCCTGCTGGTGATAAACTGTATCGTATTGGTGAGTGTGTCATTTGATACTTAGCAATGGTATTTTTACACCTTGCCATGCCCTCCAAAAATCCATGTGTATGATAATAAAGTGGGTAGATTAATATTGGTGTTGGGTTGATGGTAAGGGCTGAATGTTAAAAAAAACAAAAACAACATATGGTGGTATAATAAAGATATTTTCATTATAATGCTATGGAAAGGTGTGCATTACATTCCACACTGGTCCCTGAGTGAGGACATTTGAGCGGGGCTTTGTCGCCATCTTGTGTCGGGAAAAGAGCATAGGTCACCAAATGTTGACTTTCCGTATTGGTCGAAGTGCCGGTGCCTTTGAAAAGCAGCCACCTGATTGGTCAGTTTAACTGCGAGACGATTCGCCGTCTATCCTGCAGATGGAGGAGCCGGACAGCGGATGCTACTGCTAGCTAATATTCGTTTTTTATTTCTAAATGAAATGTATTTAAGTGTATCGTTTTCAGTGCGTGTCTGTTAATCTCCTGCTTTATTCTGTTAAGCTTTCACATGAAATTGTAAGCCTATTTAATGCGTGCGTTTTGTATAGTATTTATTTAGCAGCAAGTAGCCCGGTTAGCATCTTTGTTGGAAGTTAAGGCCCAACTGTGCCACCGCTTGTCGATTTTAACAATAGCCGCGACACACTCCCCTCCTCCGCTTGTTGTGATACATTCAAAGGAGTACATTAAAAGCAAACGGAGAAGGAACATGGGACATAAACTGGTCCGGGTACCATTCTTCAACTGAGACATTTGTTATGCAGACGGACTTTTAATTTCACTGGAACTGAAGACATTTTGCGAGCTGCATTTAAAAAAAAAAAAAAAAAAAACTAGGATCACAAAGGAAGATGTCCAACGGCGCAGCAGGAAGCGGCGGTCTGGCTTGGATGGTAAGTTACTTTGTCTCACAACTCGCCAACTTACACTTTCCTAATGTAAGCCATGTTTTTGCAACACTGAGGAGTGTTCCGCTCGGTGAAGCTGAGGGGGGTGGAGGAGGGGGGCTAGGTGCTGAAGCTATCTGTGAAATCTCCCAGCAAGTCCGTAGTGTCGAGCCTCCTGTCCGGAGAAAGCGTGTTAAAGACCAGCGAGCTGCGGTCTGCGTTTAAATAGTTCACTGTGAGGGCCTGGTCCCGGAGCGTTGGCCCTGCTGTGGGACCGGCTGGTACAAAGATTTACAACCGGGGCTGCCGTAGCATGTTGTCCGGGGGGTCAGTGCGCTAGTGCCACCCCCCTATATGAAGACAAAATCAAGCCGGGCGGAGAAAACTTGGCTAACGTGACTATTGAATGTTGCACCGTTCATTCAGTTAAATATCCAGCATGCAGCAGGAGCTTAAAGCAGTCACTGGGAGAAGTGTTTATTATGTCTGGAGTTGCTCACTGTGATCAAGTTAATAAATCACAGTGGAGCGATCTGCCTGCTGCTGTGGGACGTCTAGGATTCTGTTATGGGAGATGTGGACTATTACCACCGAGCAGGGTAGATGCTTCATACAGGAGTAGTAACCTGTATGGTGACCCAGATGTCCCCCACCCACCCCCCACACCCTCCACTGTAGTGGCCCAGACCCCCTCACACACACACACACACACAGGGTGTCTGGTCCCTTTGTGCCGTGAATGTATCAGGTATTGATCACACAGTATTTACTCGGCATGGTCTCCTTATCAGCTCCCTCATTAACATGGTTTGACAAGCAGCTCTTTATCAGCTCATAAATAAGATGCCTGCAAGCAAGAAAGTGGGGAAAGAAAACACACGGAAATAGAACAGTAAGGTGTTAAAACTAATGCACACAATGTTTAGACTGTGAACGGCCTGATAGTGAGATCCATAAAGTGAATAACGTGTGAGATGCAGTTCAGACTAAACCTGATGCCGAACAGCAAGGATCACACAGTAAAAATGCCTTTTAAGTGTCCAAAAATGGAAGCGATCATGAATAAGAAATCCAAGTATACGCCAAATATAACGTCAAAAAGAAATCCAAACATACATAATGTTACTGTGCTCATTGTATAAGTGTAGTATATGTGTAGTATAGGTACAAAACCTTTAACCCTGCTGCTGTGTGCTGTGTGATGGGAAAGCGAAGGTCTGGAAACTTTGAGGAAAAGTTGTTGAAAAATCTCATGCAGATCTCAAATCTCATGCAGAGTTCGGCATTAATATTCTGGTGTTCACATTTTTGGATTCCACATGACAAAAGTTTTCTGGTTTTTGTCGTGCATACGAAATATTGAATGTATGTATACAAGCACGTTCATTTAGTTTTTCATTATTCAGTTTCACTGCCTTTTGGATTTTGAAATATGGCATATTATGCGTTCGCAGAGCTTGGTGTTTAACTTTCCTGAATCTTACTGTGGTTTAGAGTACACAGATATTCGTTTTAAAGCTCACTTCACATTAAACACAACATGAGCAGTTACAGTATAATGGCCTTTGCTTTTGTTGACTGCCACTAGGATCCCAAAGCTACAGAGAGGAGGGCGTTCTCTCGGTGGTGGGGAGCGCTGGTTATCTGTTGTCAACAGGACAGCGCAGCAGAGTCGGTGTCTTGCTGCTCCTGGGGTTGTAACGCAGTTATGTCGGCATTAATAACGGAAGTGCTTCTGCTAAACAGGAGGCGACGAATGGCCGAGGTGATACCAGCAAGATGGAGGGGGCCAAGAAAGAAAAGGCCGGCTCCAAGCTGTCTGTGGAGCGAGTGTATCAGAAGAAGACCCAGCTAGAGCACATTCTTCTCCGTCCAGACACGTACATCGGCAGCGTGGAGCCCATCACCCAGGTGAGTCCAGAACAAACTGCCTTCCACTGCTGGCTTCAGGAGGAGGCCGACACTGTAACACACAAACACCACGAGTTTTACATGTTGGCATTATGCTACAAGAGGACCTCTGGACGTTTCTCTGTAAGTGTTGCCGTCTGTGTCTGATGTGTAATCAGAAGAAATCATATTAAGAGGAGTGCTTCTTCTGACAAATGTAGTTTGGTCAACTCTGGGATTGGTTGCTCTTTGGGGCACGGTACCGGCACCAGCCTGGACCGTAGACAAGCAGATGATAGATTAAATCTGCTGTGTTTGTGTGTGACCAACCATGGGATCACAGAGATCTTACTATGTAAAGAGACGCCCCTTGAGCACAGAACTTGACGGAGACATTAGAGAGCCGCTGTCTGAGATAACACGACGGCTCGGCAGAGCGTTGTAGTAAACAATCCCTCGTGCGGTGCCTAACTCCTGTTTCATGTCGAGTTTCACACACTAAATACAACGTTAACACATGCAGATTCCTCACACAGGACGGCTTCCTGCCAAGCCAAGGATTCACTTACACTACAGAAACCTACAGCATGTGTAAAGGGCAAAAAGCTGCTCCTGTGCTGCGTCAGCTACCTGTCCTGTCCAGTACTGTTAAACAAGCCCTTCCCTTAGGTCACTGAGTAAAGTTTACATCGTTTAATTGTCCAGTGATGTTTCTTTTTATATTAATTCTTTGTATAAAGGCAGCATTGTAATAACCATCCGATCAGACTGTCTGCATGAACTGGATCAGTCCCATCAGGGTTTATTTGATGACTCGGTTCAAATCACAGCTGAAAACAATTGTCAGTTTACTGAATATCAGTCAAGAAGATGGTCGGGAATTCTGACAGTTAACTCAAGTAATTTGTCAAGTCCAAATATCAAATATTTGCTCGTTTCGGCTTCTCTAATGAGAGGATTGTTGCAAAAACGTTGTAGCTAAATTATCAAAAGAACAATCAGTGTTTTAATCACTGATAGAATAATAGTTTGTCGTATATCCAGTCAATGTACTGTAAGAAGATATCAATGTCAGTAATTTAAAAATCTCCATTAGCCTTTAAACTTACATATTTATTACTGCTAATCAGCTGACACACGACTGTTAACGTGTTAATCTGCACATCGGACACTCTTAACTTTGTTGTGTTGACAGTGTTTTTTTATGATCACTGTGAGCAATTCAATTATTTCTATCTTTTTCTTTCAGCCAATGTGGGTGTTTGACGAAGAAGTCGGAATGAACCAGAGGGAAATCACCTACGTTCCTGGACTGTACAAAATCTTTGACGAAATTCTTGGTGAGCAAATCCACACCGTTCATCATCCTCTGGCACTCTTTAATCTGCACAATTAGTATGAAAGATCATTTGTCACTTGAGATTGTCCTTCTGTAACTGGGCTATTGAAAGCTTGTTATCGCTATAAAAATGTCAGCTTCATTCCCTGAGTCACAGTCTGCTGTCGGCACTGCTAAGCGGCATTGATCTAGGACTGTATGTGGAGATTAGTTTCCCTCTGTGAGCTCGTCTTTGTGCGACTGTTTGCAGCCTGATTAGAGACATTTGTGAGAAACGAAAAGTTGACTGAGAAATCATTTCAGCGTTTGTCAAGTCAAAGCTGCGGTCTCACTTATGTTCCTTGGTAAAAATGCGACTGTGCTCAGACAGCTTTTCTCAGCTAAATGAAGGTTAGCGAGTCGGTTGTGTGGTCTATTTGTGACGTGTGCACAGCTGTAAAATGTGAAAGAGATGCTGTGCCCGATGCCTCTGTCAGTAAAGTGCAGCAGTGTGATCAGTTTTAAATGATGCTGCGCTGCTCCCCCCCCCCCACGGGAGTGTAGCTTTCATCTGTGCACCCACGGCCCCTGTTGTGTGTTTAGAAAGGTACTTGATTAACGACAGTGTGTCATTGTCTGGATATTACTGCTGCGTCAGTGTAATTACACCAGAGGCTCCGGCCAGGAGCACTCATCCATGGCTCACTCATTCTCAGCAAAAACACAAGATCCAGTTTCCTTTCTACCCGTGTGAAATAATAATTGGGTCCTTTTGTTGGTCACCATTGAACCATGTGGGGTATGTGATTCTTTTCAATTGCCTTGATATCCATGTTGTACTTATAGTAATTCTTCCTCCCTCTTAATGGTCGAGGTGAACAGAGGTTTTGCCAACATGAATGTCTCCCTCACTATTTCCATATGAAATAGGCTCACATTTTTCAGGAAACGAGAAACATTTCACAGAGACAGGATGCTGCCTATTATATCTTCTGTTATCAGTCCGACATCTCACTATCGGCAAGAGAAATTCATTCAAATACATTCTCCTGAGTACTTTCCTCTTTTTACATGATCACAAGATCTAGGGAATAACAAGCATTCATGTGCCCGCTCAGGCTGTAGCCAGGATTTTTTTTCTTTCATCATCATTCATTCATTGTTGTTTCAGCTTATCAATTAATTGTTTAGTCTACAAATGTTTTGTTGTAATGCTGAAAAAAGATGACGGCAAGGTCCCACAGCCTAAAGGGACAACTTTTAATTACTTGTTTTGTCTGACCAACAGTCTAAAACCCCCAAGATATACAGTTTATCGAGATTTAAAAAAAAACCAGCAGCAAATCCTCTCACTGGAGAAGCTGGAACCAAAGAATGATTGGCACTTTGGCATTGATAAACGACTTAACTGCTTAATCTATTGTCAGGCACCCTCTCGTGCCCACACTATCGCCAACATTGCTGTTGTTTGCTTGTCATGTGAGGTGTGGTTTTTAAGAAATGACTTATGACTGATATACGATATTCTGCTGTATCCTGTAAGGACTGCAGCTGTAGTGCTTCATATAATATAGTACCATTCATGAGAGAAATAGAGCCGACGCTTTCTTTGTTTAGTTCATTCCGGAAACAGCTTGTTGATTAATCAATCAGGTGATCAATAGAAAATGAATAAACAACAGTTTTCAAGTTGATTATTCTTCCAAGTCATTGATTAAGAACCTTCCCTGGTTCCAGCTTCTCAGATGTAACAGTCTGCCACCTTTTCCTGGAATATGTTTGGGTTCTGGCCTGCTGGTCAGATGTGTGAAATCCTGCTGTGCACTGTTTGTCTGACATGTTAACAGACAATTGATCAATGAAAGCATCATGTCTTGTACTTGGATACTGTGTGTACTGTGTTTGAATTTCAATGTTCATATCCTTTACAGTCAATGCCGCAGACAACAAACAAAGGGACAAGAACATGACTGCTATTAAGATCACCATCGATCCGTGAGTACAATGTTTCATAATGTAACTACAGACAAGAGTGCACTAAGTGGAGTGTGTACCATCCTTAAAAAGCAATTTGCAGCTCCTTTTGGCACGACCATGCTTGTTCTTTTCTCAGGCTGTGATTTTATTTTAGTGTATCAGTAAGCTGAGGTGATGGGGGGGGTCTGGCCCAGGCTCTCTTTAGATGGCTGTTTTCTTCATGCTGTGGCTATAACCAGGGTGAATACATGCAGTAGATGGGAGGTTGGAGACATCGATCTAGGCGAGATACAGTCTAATGAGCCTGTGGTGAAATGCACTCCGCTCTTCTCTCATATGCAGTTCATCCCCAGCCCGCCAGCTGCATCCATATCTGACTGCTTAAACAGCAGCGTGTCCTTCAGCCGAGCTGCTGCTGCTCGCTCTAATGTCGGCCGCTGTATAAATGATACCATTAGCCCCGTCGCTCTCAGGTCTCTGGGCAGCTAATGTGGTTTTATAGAGAGAGTTAACGCTCCTCACCACAGCCCCCCCAGCCTGTTTGTGGTGAGCTTTTTATTCTGAGTCACCACAAACCTTGTGCCCCCCCCCCCCTCCCCCTTGTTGCTCCAGTGCCCCTCCATATGTCTTTCTTTCTGTCTTAACCTGACACACTTTTTAAGAGAAAACATCCTTCTGCCACCCAGAATTCATGGAACCCTAGTTGCATACTAACTCTCATTTTCATCCCCGCCGTGTGTTCTGCCCCCACCAGAGAGTCCAACACTATTTCTATCTGGAACAATGGTAAAGGAATACCTGTGGTGGAGCACAAGGATGAGAAGATGTACGTCCCAGCTCTCATTTTCGGTCACCTGCTCACCTCCAGTAACTACGATGATGATGAGAAAAAGGTCACAGGTGAGCAGAGCCACCTTAACATCCTCATCAGTGCTTCTAGAGGTCCTTTCAGGAAAGTTAACATGACTGTAATAACGGTTTGCTTTGCCCCCAGGTGGAAGGAATGGGTACGGTGCTAAACTCTGCAACATCTTCAGTACCAAGTTCACAGTGGAAACCGCCTGCAAGGAATACAGACACAGTTTTAAGCAGGTGAGGATGTCTCTTCTGTTTGATACCATGACACTCGGCTCAAACGTTCACGTTCATTATTGGTTTTAAAGACTGCTACATTTGCTTGTCACAAAGAGGATGTTTGCTTTTTTTGGTCAAAGGTAATGTTGTCCACTGTTCTAAAAGATAAACTAGGTGACTGTAATAATGAAAATGGTTTTTGTTTTCATCCGCTTCCTCCCTCTGAAAGCTTAAACGTTTTTTTTTAGCAGTACCAGTGCACATTTCTTCCTGTGATGTTTTTCCAAGTGGAACATAGTTGTGCTTACAGGAAGCTGCTAATGTGCTACTACAATTTCAATTAGGGTCACCCGAAGCCACTGGTTTTGTTTGCTTACAAAGTAATGACTGATTTGATCTACTTGCAGCAAATTTCAGTATAAAATCTTCACCAGTGCTGTCTGAGGTTTGAATGAAGTAATTGCTGTTTTATAGGGTTTTAACATGTGGTCATATCCGAGGTAAGGCTGGGTATATTCTCACCCTTTGTGGTTGCACCCTCCAGGGTGTACGGGCATAATTATAACCAAATGTTTCTTGTCACACTTGTTTTCGTGATGGACTAAGCACACTTGATACAGTAAAGGGGGTCTTGGTTTAAGAGGATCACGCATATACCTGTGTGTGTGTGTGTGTGTGAGTGTGTGTGTGTAAGATCTTTTATTACATTGTCAGTAATAAATTGAAATAATTAAGAATTGGAGAATACAACTTTTCGGGCAACAGCTGGAATGTGTATATGTTACCGTGTGTTTTATCTTCCTCAGACGTGGCAGAACAACATGAGCAAGACTTCTGAGCCCAAGATCAAATTCTTTGATGGAGACGATTTCACCTGCGTGACGTTCCAGCCAGACCTGTCCAAGTTCAAGATGGAGAAACTGGATAAGGATATTGTAGCACTCCTTACACGCAGAGCATACGATATAGCCGGCTCCTGCAAGGGGGTTAAAGTCTCTCTGAATGGGAAAAAATTACCTGTGAGTCTCTTTTCCATCATCATTATACCACTGTTGTACTGTACTAGCTTTAGCAACAATCTGTTGACAGCACATACTGAATGCACAATGTCCTTTATTTTGAAGTTGTTTTGACCAAATTTGTTTAGAAATCTCTCTGTATTTCACGTTTAGCTGTTTTCATGAACAAGTTATTGTTTTTTTTATCTGATTTTTATATGCCACGGTTAGCCAGCCTGCCCATACTGGTAGGCTTTCAATGTGAAATGTTTAATGTACAGTTCTCACCTTCTCTACTACTGTGTGGAGTGTTTTAAACAGCTGATAGTGTTAGAAATGTTCATATGTCATAATAGTCATGAATTTCAGCAGAGGTGCTGTCATCAAACAGTAAATAATAATAATAATAATAATAAGTTGGATTTATATAGCGCCTTTCAAGAAGCCCAAGGACACTTTACATAGAGAGCAAAGATATAATGTTCAACATAGCACAGAAGTGGAAATTAAAATGAAATTAGCATGGCAGATCTGAGAGCAGATGTGACTTTTATTCATGGTGTTCCGCAGGTGAATATTACTTATTGAACCTAACTTCTATCCTTTCTGTCACTAAAGATTAATGGGTTCCGCAGCTATGTGGATCTGTACGTGAAGGACAAACTGGACGAGACGGGCGTGGCCCTGAAGGTGGTGAATGAGACTGTGAATGACCGGTGGGAGGTGTGCCTCACGCTCAGCGAGAAGGGATTCCAACAAATCAGCTTTGTTAACAGCATCGCCACCACTAAGGTCTCTAAATCTGAACAATAAAAACTGTCAGAAACCCAGTTTTACTCGTTGCCTCCATGTTTACTCACACCACTTCTAACACTGAGAGTATGTGTGTTTCAGGGTGGCAGACATATTGACTATGTGGTGGACCAGATAGTGTCCAAACTTATTGAAGTGGTGAAGAAGAAGAACAAGGCAGGAGTGTCAGTCAAACCCTTCCAGGTAGAGTTACGAATGATTTTCTGCAACATTTCAAACTCAAGGCGGCCGCGGTGGTTTCATTATAGATGGGATTGACCTTCCTCTCCTTTGTGCTTCAGGTGAAGAGCCACATCTGGGTGTTTGTGAACGCACTGATTGAGAACCCCTCCTTTGACTCTCAGACCAAGGAGAATATGACACTCCAGACCAAGAGCTTTGGGTCCAAGTGCCTTCTGTCAGACAAGTTTGTCAGGGCTGTAAGGACACTTCTCATTCTTCTACTTTCAATCACCCCTCCTTTTTAGTGTCTCGTACAATAACTGGGCATCAGTCAACAAACAATGTTTTCCCTTTGTCGCCTGCAGGCAACCAACTGTGGGGTCGTTGAGAGTATACTCAACTGGGTGAAGTTTAAAGCTCAGACGCAGCTGAACAAGAAGTGCTCATCCGTGAAGCACAGCAAGATCAAAGGCATCCCCAAGCTAGACGACGCTAATGACGCTGGTGTGTTAACAGTGTGATTATTCATGAATGTGTAGAAGAGTGTGTTGTTCTGAATATCTGCCGCTGACGACAGAGTCGTGGTTGTTGCCTCTTGAAATGTTGATGTGGAGTAGAGACAGGCTTACAAAGCACTTTATAACTTATGAGGTGTTGCTTAAAAGGCATTATATGGCTTCTGGGGTGCATTATTGGCACTACCAGGCCTTTATTTGCAATCTTTACAAGTATGTTTTATCTTAGTTTATGAAAGGAACAGTCCTAAACCTGAGCCCCATCTGCACATATTTCAGCATCAGATGTTAAACAGGCTGAGTAATGCAATCTGAAATGACTGATTACTGTTTGGGAGACTTTGGTGTTTTAAAAGGTTAGTTCAGATCGAAACCAGCCATTTACAACACCAAATTCACACAATAGCAAGCAGGGCTGCAGTAGGCCTGCGAGGTGAAAGGGCTGTTTAGTCAATTGAGTCTGGTGGTTTTGAAGAGAGCGATATAACGGCTGGATCTGGTTAAACAGGATCTGCAGCCTCTTTCATGGCTGCTTACTGAACTGATTCCAAAACTATACTTGCCGAGTTACAGTCCAGTAAAGACAGAACTGTATTTTGTTCATCTTGATTGTAGCTGATACCGATTCATTAAAAATTGCTGGAATCGATACCGATACTGGGCCTTAGGGTGGGCTCAGGACTTCTTTAATAATGTTACTAAGAACACTGTTTTTACTGCTATAACAAAACCAGAGAGAAGGCCTATTATGTGAGGCTCTGCCAATATTTTAATATCGGTTTGTATCAGAGATTACACTGTAATTCTGGAGCCATCCAGACAACAATAGAATGATACACAATGATTCAAAGTATAAATCTTTTCTATACCCATGTCCTAGGCGGCAAACACTCCTCTGAATGCACACTCATCCTCACTGAGGGAGACTCAGCCAAGTCTCTGGCTGTCTCTGGACTAGGAGTCATTGGGCGAGATCGCTATGGAGTGTTCCCACTAAGAGGAAAGATCCTTAACGTGCGAGAGGCAACACACAAGCAGGTATGAGACAGGATATGTGTGACGAGGGACTCTGATCTGCAGATTGTAGACAAAATAAAGCGGACAGTGAAAAGCAGTTGTCAGAATTTGTAGTAAGTACCACAGAACGGCGAAGGTGACCATTCTGATGACTGGAACTTCAATGTCAGCTGTCATGAAAGCAGAGGAAGCTTATCGGGCTCCACACAAAGCAAACGGCTTGTGTTCAGATTGGAGGAACATCACTCACAGATTGTTCAGCTTGACAGACGTATCGTATGCCATGACAGCACATGCTAAACCCTGACAAAGTGCACCAGAGAACAGGATCAGAATCAGGAAGGTAAAGCTCAGATTAAACAGGAAAGTTGCTGACATCACATGTGCTGCCCTACGGAATCAATGCAGTTGACAGCTATAATGATTAATGAGGAGGAGAGTAAAATGGGGGTCATTGCAATGAAAAAAGTTATATATTGTGATGAGTGGTTCACCCTTTTCCCCACATCTGAATGTGTTTACTGGTTTGTACGCGCCTGTAACACTGTCTGTATCCAAAATGTAGTGGGGATCTACAATGTTATTTAGAGGTCATTTAGGCCACAGGAGTTGCATTTTCGTGTTTTGGGAAAGGGATTATAAAGCAAGTATTCTCATTTTACAGGGCCCTAAAGCCCTAACATGCACTGCTAAATAAATGTTGGACGGTGTCGAGAAAGCTGTATGTAGTTGATACACCTTCCATGACCGTCCCATTCACTAGATCATAACTCTGTTAGATATTTATTGGAAATACAAAACAGAATGTCCAACGCATAGACTTTCAAAGAACTGGTTTGGCGAAGGACAGGACATGATGTAACACAGTGCAGCAAGGAAGATGTTATAAAGGCAGAGCACGGCCCTGGTCTTTGATATCAATGCGCTTTGGTGTTCAAAATCCAAAATGAATATCAGATTATTGCTTAAAGGAACTTTTTATGTTCTGTCTGGAGTCTGAAGTGACCCTTTGTGTCAACAGATCATGGAAAATGCAGAGATTAACAACATCATCAAAATCGTTGGCCTCCAATACAAGAAGAGCTATGACGATGCAGAGTCGCTGAGGAGCCTCCGCTACGGCAAAATCATGATCATGACGGATCAGGTGAGCTGCCCCGGGGACACCCACGCACTCTAGTGTGATTAATAGCTGCTCAACCTGTAGTTTTAACAGCTTTCGTCTTGTCCCAGGATCAAGATGGCTCCCATATCAAAGGTCTGCTCATCAACTTCTTCCACCACAACTGGCCATCCTTACTGAAACACACATTCCTGGAGGAGTTCATCACACCCATCGTCAAAGTAAGAGAGACACACACAGGCAGCCTCACACACTGTACATTACTGTTTTAATACTCCTTCCTAAAAGGCATGGGAGTGAAATGCAGAGGTGAAGCAGTCTTCTAAGGGGTTGTTTGCATCATGTGAAACATTTGGTGCACTGAATGAAAACTCAACACAAACGCACAGTAAAGCTGGACCTCACTGATATTCACTTGTTGTCTGCAGGTGACCAAGAGCAAGCAGGAGCTGGCCTTCTACAGCATTCCAGAGTTTGACGAGTGGAAGAAACAGACAGAGAACTATAAATCCTGGCATATAAAGTACTACAAAGGTTCGCTCCTCTGGGTTTTAAATATATTAAAGTTAATACATTATGTTCCTTCTGTTTTTGTTTGAAAAATAGTTTGATTTAAAAGTCTTTCATTCATTTTCCAGGTTTGGGTACAAGTACGAGCAAAGAGGCGAAGGAGTACTTTGCCGACATGGAGAAGCATCGCATCACGTTCAGATACAGCGGCGCAGAGGACGACGCCGCTATTACTCTGGTGAGTTTGGTGCTGCAAGCTAGTCTGTTCTCTAAGGCAGCGGAATTGTTAAGAATACCTTCCAGTATAAGGCACAGTCAAACGCCACTGTTAAATAGTCCAAACTTCAAATCTAGAACTGAATCAGTTCCTCTCCAACATCACTGGCTTCTTATAGGTAAGATCTGTGGCAGGGATTTTCTTTTGGATTGCTTGACACTGTGCAGGGGGTCTATATTTCTGGCCTCAGCGTGTATGTAGACTGTTGAATATATTGGCCAGGGCACAAGACACCCACAGTGTATATGTGTCTAAATAAAATGAGATAAAGGCTACCTTCATGTATGTGTAGGCATTAATATCGTGACGTTTTTTTGATAATAGTGCCATTATTATACCTGAGATTTGGTAGCAAAACAATACTTTTTTTGACACCTTTTCAACAAAACATTTCAATCAACAGAAAAGGTTCTTAAATGTTAAATACAGTCTAAAGGCATGCAGTAAATGGAGGCTGAGCTGCTGGTTGTTGTGCCCCAGGCCTTCAGTAAGAAGAAGACCGATGACAGGAAGGAGTGGCTGACTAACTTCATGGAGGACAGACGCCAGAGGAGGATGCACGGCCTGCCAGAGGTTTGTGATTTTGCTTAAAGTTGTGTGGAAGTCAAGATGTGTGTGTGATGTTTTTGTTTTAGTGTGTGTTCTGCTCCCACTGAGGGAAATCTTTGGGCTGAGCTTCACAGACTGATAGTGTGGAATTCCATAATTGTGTGTGGTTGTCAGACACTGATATCGATGTTGTTTGTGTTGGAAATGTCTCTTTTGAAAACTTTCAAAGGGCTAATTGCTGTGGTAAAACACATCTGAACCCACCCTGATGTAACATTTTGTTAGTGACTGAAAGATGTGTGCTTTTCCTTTTGTTTTTCAGCAATACCTGTATGGAACTCAGGCCAGGCATCTCTCCTACAATGACTTCATCAACAAAGAGCTGATTCTGTTCTCCAACTCTGACAATGAGAGATCAATTCCATCCTTGGTCGATGGTTTGTATAATAATAATAATAATAATAGCTTGCATTTATATAGCGCCTTTCAAAAAACCCAAGGACGCTTTACAGACAAACAAAACAACAGATTAGCTGCCAAAGGCCTGAGTGAACAAACTCCATATCTGAGAACTGTGTGGTGTCCTGCTTTCCTGTTACAATTTTCCTTTCCCTTAAGCCCTAGTGAAAGAATCAACAACATCAACAATGCAAAAAGGCATATTTTGTTAAACTATTTTAAATCACATTCTGTTGTCACCTGAGAAGAACAGCATTGTGTTGACAGGGCCTGAAATTAGCACTCGCCACATTCCAAATGGGGGCAAATGATTGGCAGTGGCGGAAGGAATTATCAGGGGAGATGCACAACAGGAAGACACATTTACTAGTGTTGGCATATGACCGGACAGAGCTATACGTCGGCTGTAGAACCTTTATTCGTTTCAAGTTCACAGAATTCTAACTAATCAGGACACACATACACACCCCCTCGTCACTGTAGCAACACTAGCTACCCCACATGAATTTTGTCTGACAGGTGTCTGATTAGCTGCTACAATAGGTGAGTTTTCATAACATCAGATCTATGTGGACCCGTGAGGAAACCGAAACCTTCCTCACATGAATTCATGAAAAGAAAAACCAGACAATCTGAACTTTCATACTTCGACATTGTTTTCCAAATTGCTTTTTACTGCTTGAGGTTGACCAGCACTCTTTTTCTGTAATGGCATAATGGTTTTCTGACTGGAGAATAGTCACAATCCACTGTTTGTCACTATGAACCAACTCCTAATAATCACATAACTGCGGTGGATGGAAGCAAGCATGCTTTCAAATTCTTTACATTCAGTGATGTCTGGATGACCTAGATGTTATTCTACAGTTATTCTTTCATTTAACACAGTTTTCAAAAGTGACAGGTACAATTTGTTAGTGGTAAACCAAAACATGCTTCCCTACCACTGTGGCAGGCAGTGGAAATGACATTTCAGACCCTGTGTGTTGATGATGGGATGTGTGTGTTTCCAGGTTTAAAACCAGGCCAGAGGAAAGTGCTGTTCACCTGCATGAAGAGGAACGATAAGAGGGAAGTGAAGGTTGCTCAGCTGGCTGGCTCAGTGGCAGAAATGTCTGCTTATCATCATGGAGAGGTACAGTCAGCTCGATGTGTGACAGTGTACTGACTGTCATTAGAACAATGGGGAAGATGGGCAGTTAGCAGGCTTTTCACAATTTCTGACCGCCCATTTCCCATTTGTCCTCATAGCAAGCTCTCATGATGACCATCGTGAACTTGGCCCAGAACTTTGTGGGCAGTAACAACGTGAACATACTGCAGCCACTGGGTCAGTTTGGTACTCGCATCAATGGAGGCAAAGACGCTGCCAGCCCTCGTTACATCTTCACCATGCTCAGGTAAAGCAACGATGAACTGAATAGTTAGGATTCAGTTCTTAATGTCAGTTCATGGTACAAGTATACATGTTCTATGAAGTAACTCAATCAGTAAGTCTCATAACGGTGGCCGCATTTCCCACAGTCCTCTTGCCAAGCTGTTGTTCCCAGCGATGGATGCCAACCTACTTAAGTTCCTGTACGACGACAACCAGAAGGTGGAGCCCGAGTGGTACATTCCCATCATTCCTCTGGTGCTGGTGAACGGTGCTGAAGGCATCGGGACAGGCTGGGCGTGTAAAATCCCCAACTACGACCCACGAGAGATCGTCAACAACATCAACCGCTTGCTCAACCACCAGGACCCCCTGCTGATGGTAAACAGTCTGAGGACTCAGAGAAACTCGCTCACCTGTGCCAGTGTGACTTCTGTTGTTCACACCTCAAGCAATGTGATCATCAATCAGTCAGTCAGTCTTTATTCATATAGCACCAGTTCATAACAGTGTTATCTCAGTACGCTTTCCATAAAGAGCAGGCAGTCCCTGATTTCTGAGTGACTATGGGTAGTGTTGTGCAACATGATATCTTCTGATATCCCAATGTAATCACATACCTTTATTTGAAAGGTGTTTAATTCAGCCAAATATATTCCATGTGTAGTTTTATCTTCAGACACGCTTTTCACTGAATTTCCTGAAAATGTACTGTATCATGGTGCATATCAGATACCAATATATCAATATTATCATACAATAAATTACATATCATGCAATAGATGATTTATCTACCCACCTCAAACCATGGACAGTATGAGAGACCATGGAAGTCGGTTTATGAAACACAATCAAGAATAGACAGAAAATTCTCTCCTGAATTCAGTGAGTATTTACAATTCATAAGACAATCTATGAATGAAATTAGAATCAGTAAAAATAGCCTATTAGAAAAAATGTTTTAATTTACAAATTCCAAACAATACAGGCAGACTGACAGGGTCAATGAAATCTGAGTGCCAATGGCAGTCTGACAAGCTCGTGTCCATACTCCTGCACTCCTTCAAAGAAAAGTTGTAGAGAATTAGGAGTCTGAATGTAGTTTTGCCAACTATCCTTTTTCCTAAATTAAATCACATTG
The DNA here is from genome assembly GCF_042242105.1 of Pempheris klunzingeri. Classification (NCBI taxonomy): domain Eukaryota; kingdom Metazoa; phylum Chordata; class Actinopteri; order Acropomatiformes; family Pempheridae; genus Pempheris; species Pempheris klunzingeri. The sequence continues at coordinate 20,055,852 of NC_092027.1, forward strand.
TTGTGGAAACAAAACAAAGGAAACTTTTGGCAGCTCCGACTAAATTTTCTTGGCTTTTAAGCTTGTTGGCAGGACACACATCGGCTGTGTATCCTTGATTGTTGGTGGTGCTCCGTGGCTTGTTGTTCGCAGTGTGGATGCAGGCTTTGCATCAAAAGTTGCTACATTTGTTTCTGAGAAAAATTGGAGCATTCTCAGTTTCTCTCTCTGTGTAACTGTTGTCCTCAAACAGCTTCCCAGCTACAAAAACTTCAAAGGGGTGATCCATGAGCTGGGCCAGAACCAGTACCTGGTCAGTGGAGAGGTGTCAGTCATAGACAGGAACACCATAGAGATCACAGAGCTTCCTGTCCGGACGTGGACACAGGTACTCTTCAGCCTCTTTTCACAAGGATACATCGGATACAAACACAAACAATAAAAATAGGATGTGTGGTAAATCTTACATTGTCACATGTACTATTGTGAATTCCCTCTTGTTTGCAGACCTATAAGGAATCTGTACTGGAGCCCATGCTACAGGGCACTGACAAAACACCAGCTCTCATCAATGATTATAAGGAATACCACACAGACACCACGGTCAAGTTTGTGGTTCGCTTGTCTGAAGAGAAACTGGCCCAGGCCGAGGCAGTTGGCCTCCACAAAGTCTTCAAGCTGCAGTCCAGCCTGACCTGCAACTCCATGGTAAGCTGTGATTTCAGTTCAGCCCAAAGCCAAATATAAACAGTGGAAAGTGCTCCTGGCCTCCCAGGTTCATTCGTTTTAAAGTCAGGCATCTTTGTTTTTTGTTCAGTCTTTGTTAAATGTCAATGCTGCATCATTAACTGATTTTTTTTTTTTTTTTTTATCGACCTCACCCGTAGGTGCTGTTTGACCACATGGGCTGTCTGAAGAGGTACGATTCAGTCCAAGACATCCTCAAGGAGTTCTTCGAGCTCCGCCTGCACTACTACAAACTGAGGAAGGACTGGTCAGTGGGCAGCCTGGGGGCCGAGTCTGCCAAACTGTCCAACCAGGCTCGCTTTGTCCTGGAGAAGATTGAAGGAAAAGTTTCAATCGGTGAGATGGCTTTCTTTTAAAAAGTATCAGGCTTTTATTTAGCAGTGAGTGGTTGAATATATTTCCATTTCTAACCTAATTTTTGTTTTATGCTAACAGAGAACAAATCCAAGCGTGAACTGATCCGCATGCTGGTCCAGAAAGGCTATGAGTCTGACCCAGTGGCTGCCTGGGTCAAGGCTCAGGAAAAGGTACAATTACAGAGGCCTTGATATACATCTACACACAAATTCACGAGTTTCTGTCATCATTAAGATGAATCTTGTTTGTCTCTGACAGGCTCAGGAAGAAGATTACCAGGAAGGAAATGACAGCGACAGCTCTGTGGACTCTGGCTCCTCGTCAGGGCCAAACTTCAACTACATCCTCAACATGCCTCTGTGGTGCCTGACTAAAGAGAAGGTGGATGAGCTGCTCAAACAGAGGGACCAAAAGGTATCATCAGTCGCTGTTGTATTTCTTTTCATCTTACCAGACAGCCGTCATGCCTGTCAGGACTCCGTGGTTATTGTAGTGACTGCATTTATTTATCTGAGGTTAACCAAACAGGAGTGAGTGACCCAACTCCAGTAGCATTACATATTTTATTCAGTTGACTATGACCGAGGACCACACCTCAGACTTACTGTATGAAGTTGTGTAGTCGAGGTGTTGATTAACAAAGCGAGTGTGTGCTGATGTGCAGAGAGTAGAGCTGAATGATCTCCAGAAGAAACTTCCAGAAGATCTGTGGAGGGAGGACTTGGCGGTGTTCATCGAGGAGTTGGATGTAAGTTCTGTGTTTAAGACATTTGTTGTTGTCTCAGTGCGCGACACTGTGAAAGTTGATGTGCTTTCAGATAACAACTGATTTTGTTCTGATATCAGAAACAAATTGAAACCTAGGATAATGTCCGTTTCCATTCCACCAGAGCAACATGTTGAGTCATGTCACACTCACTGCTCTCTTCTCTAACAGAAACACTGTTTTCATCCACGCAAAATGTTTCCAGCTGCTTCGACTTTGCCATTTTTCTCTCCAGTCAATTTAAGGAATAGTTGGACATTTTGGGAAATGACCGTATTGGCTTTCTGGCAAAGATCAGACATCGACATACAGAATGGATACAGGGGGACAGCCAGCCAGGCTCTGTCAGAAGGAAACAAAACCTACCAGCACCTCTAAAGCTCACTAATTAAAACATTATATCTCATTAGTTGAATCCATACATAAACCAAAAGAGTAGAAAGCTACATGAAACTAAGAAACTTGTAAACTATGTACACTATGTGGAATGAACCACGTGAGAGTGGACTATTCCGCCTTTCCTCCTTGTTTTTGATCTGGCCTTCATGAGTTTGAGTTGTCTAACCGAAGAATTGCCGTGTCTGTTTGTCAGAAACTGGAGGCCATAGAACGAGAGGAGCAGAGTTTAGGGAAGGCCATCAAACTGGTGAAGGGTAAAGTGGGCAAACCTAAAGTGAAGAAGATGAACTTGGAGGAGACCATGCCCTCACCGTTTGGTCGCAGGGTGGAGCCTCCAACTCAGCCGATCAAAGCAGACGCAGCCAAGAAACTGACCAAAAAGAAGAAGGTACCGTAACGTCTGGTGATGCTACACTGAAACGAGGAGAGCGATGTCAGCGATCCAGGATAGTTACAGGGTGTTGTTTTTCTCTCAGGGCGACGCAGATGCGAGTGTAAAGTTGGAGTTTGATGATGATGGCGTGGGTGGCGAGGGAGGAGCGGGAGAAAACTCTGTGGCCAAACCAAAGGCTCCACGTGTCAAGAAAGAGAAGAAGGAGCCAGGTCAGTGCTAAAAACTGAAAACTCAGCTATTCCATCAAACACGTTCACTTCATTTCCTTTCAGTTTTTTTACTTAAAGTTTTAATAGGTCCCATTTCTGTCCAAATGTAAGAGTGCTCCATTAAAAAGGTCAAATGGGAAAGAGTGAGATGTTTTTCAGTTGCAAACTTTCTGAGATGAAAGGTGTAGGAGTTTAAGAAACGATGGAGCTGGACTTGCTGTATCAGTAGATGAATGATTTATCAGCACAGACAGATATTTGTCAATTGCGACTATCCTCAGATGATGCAGCGTTCTGTCTCTTTTGCGTACCGTCCGACTGGTTTGAAAGTAGCTTTTACCCTGGGCCTCTTTGATGCTTTGCAGTGCAGTGAGAAAACTGTCATCAATTATTGAACAACCAGCAGCTCCCCAGTCTGAACTCAGAATGCAGACAGTCAACAAATAGTCTAACGGTTATTTACTGTGTTGCAGGAACTCCCAGAGTGAGAAAACCTCCCGGACCCAAAGCGGCCTCTGCTAAGAAGGTGAAGAAGAGAAACCCCTGGTCTGAGGACGAGTCCAAGTCAGACAGCGACCTGGAGAACAGTGAGCCTGTGATCATTCCCAGAGAGAACAAGTCCCAGAGGGCATCAGGTAAAGTAGTCTGAATATTCACTGTCATCTCTAGCACCACCGTCAGGCCACTTTATGCACCGTGTTAATCTTTGCAGCTATTTTTAGTCTAAATCTGAAAGAGTGTTTGGTGATTTTCAGTATTTTACTTCCTGTCAACTAATCTTAGAAAAAAAAAGACCCAAACAAACACTGAATGTGTCCTACTAACAAGCACTTTGTGTGTGAACGCCTCCATTGTTATCCAAAAATCTGTTAGAACCACAACAATGAGGTACAGTGTTACACCGTCTAACATGTTCTTTCATCACCACGAACACACACTGTCGTTTGTTTCGACTCAGTCCCACGCACACAGTCCTGCTGCCCCAAACGCTCACTCAGCTCCAAATGTGGATGAACCTGAAACATGCATTTCTAATCTGTTTTATAAGGCAAGCTGCATGTCTACAGTTTGAAATCAGGGCTGAGAGCCACAGACGAGGTAGGAAAGTATCATGGACAATTTTTATCAGTGTAAACATAGTTTTTTATCACCAAGCGCAAGGCAGGAGACATTATTACACTGACCGATAACTCTTTCATATACATGCACATATGGTATATGAGTGTTGTATTGAAACCGCCTTTAAAAAAACATGGACTTGTCCTTTAAAGGAGTTGGACGTAAATCTGCATGAACAGAATTTGAACCAGTTGTGCTTTTAGCTTGTTTACCTGTTACAGCATCAGTGATGAATTTTCAGCCTCCGTCTCTTTTGATAAGTACGTCTGCACCCTGCAGCTGATCACAGGGCGACTGGTTCCATTTCATTTCCATCCATCTCAAGCCGACTGGGGCCAAAAATAACTTGTGAACCGGGCCCGCATTTCCTCAGTCTGATCAGCCTCTGAAGTCGTCTGATGCAACCCTGCAGCAACAGGAATAATTATTGAACAAGGCACCAGAATCCACAGCAATAATAAGGCGGTTTGACACGGACTCTGCTCTTGTCTTTCAGCTTCCAAGCCAAAATACACGTTCGACTTTTCGGAGGAGGAGGAGGCAGATGAAGAGGAGAACGGTGATGACGACATGGCTTCTTCTCCGGTGAGGTCATTTAAAGATGACTTCCCTTCCTCGGAGACCAAGGAGCGGTACAGCGACCACAATGATGACGACGAGGACGAGGACAACGAAGACTCCTACTCTCCCTCCAAACTGAAGACCACGTAAGGTTTAGACAGGAGCTCATGTGGACGCGTTGAATGATTGTAGGAACGGTTACAGTGTGTTGAAGGGACAGATTTTGGCAATTGTTGGATTGCAGTCATACTTTGGGACTTCTCTGTGTACTCCGGGCCTAATGGTGTGTTCCATTTCAAGTTAAAAGTCAAATTAAAAGGAGAATTCAGCTGGACCGCCCCCTGAAGACAGATTTCTGACTTGGAAACCAACCTCAACTAAAAAAAACCAAGATGGCTGCTCCGTGCATCCCCAGTGTGAAAGCTGTAGTAATATACTGTATATTAGCACTTCTGTCTTATTTAGGTCTTATTAAATCAGTAGTACACACAGTCCTGTCCAATCTCTATCTGTGGTCATGCTGCTACGGTGTTTGTATGTGCAAAATCCGGCGTAAGGCTGCGTTATCCACTGGTATTGCTAACAATGGCTAACCTGACCTGGTTTTCCAACTGCTCTCTAAAGGCAAAGATGCCCAAAAACACACAGAAAAGTAACGTGGGCCATGTTATCTGTGCTTCTCTGAAGGCCTGCACCAGCAGCTAAAAAGAAAGAGACGACCAGCATCTTCTCGTCCAAGTCGGCCTTCTCTGAAAAAAGCAACGACAGCGGTGAGTACAGGCCCGGTGTTGCTCTCTAAAATGTACTGCAGTGAAGTGTTTGGTCAATTATTATTTTGTCTGTGTGAAGGTAAGAGTTTATCGACAGTGAGAGATTTTTCTGTTCCGCTGCAGCACGAGCAGTGATTTGGGTTTAAGACTGCAGGTCTGACTAACCTGTGAAAGTTAGATCATATGAGACGATACAACGAAAACTGGAAAATACATTTGACATTTTAGATGCTGGGAAAAGAGAACTTAAAAAACTTCAAATAATCCAACAGTCGAATTGTCTTCTGATTGTCTGATCAACTAATCAAGTAATCGTTGTTGCTCTGGTGCCGTCTATACCGAGCAGCCTCTCCCTTTAATGTGTCTGGCTGCATGAGGTCAACGAACAGAATTCATTTATGTCAGTAGTGGATTTATAGGATTTTTTTTTATCAATGCAATGAAGCGCTTCCAGGAGTATAATTCAGTGAAAAACAGGCGCTCCCATCTCTGGAGTATCCATTAGAATTTCGACAGTTTTTTTTGGGAATGACGTTGTGTTTCCTTGATTTACTGTCACAACAGCACAGAAGGTGTGATCAGTTTGTCTAAAGTATGGAATCACAGAGCTTCACACCAGACGCAAACTTTTCTTTCACGCACCGTAATACAGAAGTGCTTCCTGAGTCCACTGAGCCTGCAGAGCATCGCGGCTCAGGATGAATTTGAATTTTTGGTCCGTGTTTGTCTTGCAGATGGTTCCAAGTCTGACAGCGACGACGGCAATGGCCCAGTGTTCTCCACGTACTCCAGCAGCTCCGCGTTTGACAAACACTCGCCAGCAAAGAAAGGTAAAGACTGCCTTTTGTCCACCAGAGGGAGCTCTAATGCAGCAACACAGCTGACAGCACAAAAGAGGGGAGGGGGATTTAAAGGGGATTACTGATGTGTTAATGAATTCAATGACACTTGAAGCGGAGCTCATTAAGCCCAGATAAGGACACTCATCAAAGCATGATGCTGTAACAGTGTATAAAATAGAGGTAGCACAAAGCATCCAGCGTGATGGATTGTGGCAGATCAGTCACCACGTGTAGCAGTGTTTAATGGTCACATGTGTGATCTGCAGCAGCTAAGAAGCCCTCTGATGCAGCTCCCAAACCCAAGAAGCCACCAGCACCAAAAGCAAAGAAACCAGACAAATCCATCTGGGACTCTGACTCTGACACTGGGTCCAAGAAGCCAGCACCAGCCCTCAAAGGTACAGCACGACTACTTATTCAAACACTCATTGGAATTCACACTGCTGGTGGTGAATGTTTTGGTCACTTTTTTTTTTTTCCTTTGCACAGGTAAAGGCAGGGGGAGGAAGAGGAAGGGCTCCGGCTCTGAAGATGATTACAGTCCAATGAAGAAAGCAGCAAAACCTGTGGGCAGAGTGAGTGTCTCCCTGGGTTCATTAGATGAGCTTGGGACTCCCTCTGCTTCTTCAGTATTACACTCTCAGTGGCCTGATGATGGACATATTACATTCACAACAAACACTGTATGTCTTCAGCAGCCAGATAAAGTCATCTGCTTTATCTTAATTATCCTAAATAAAGAACAAAAGTGGGCAGAAAGTCGTTCATTGTTATCTAAAATCTATTATTCTAGAATCTGTTAATAAATATTTCAAATTTTACTTTTTAAATTACTTAAAAGCCTCAGAAACAAAACATCCCATAATAACTACCCTTTGGAAAAGGATGGCATATTGTTAGTTTGTAAAAGTATTGAAAGAGTCGTACCAAAGTCATTTTCTCTCCTGAGTGCAGAAAAGTGCACCTAGTCTGAAGGTAGGTGTGTAAAGGAGCAGTACACCTTATGCTGGAATAAGACCTGAACTAAGCACAGGAGCTGAGGAGCAGCATGTCCTGCTCGTCTGAGACATGAGGCCCACAGTTACTTATCTCTATACAGGATTTCTGGGATGTAAACCTCAGATTCAGCAGAATGTACCTTTTTTTTTTTTTTTTTAACGTATGACATGTAGCTGCTGTGCAGTTTCAGTTCAGTACCGACCTGAACGGCGACTATAACGAAGTGTTCTATCGTCCCCGTGTGCAGAAACCTCAGAAGCCTCCATCAGACGACGAGGACGATGACAGCAACAGCCTGAGCGCGATGAACGCTCCGTCCCGCGACCGACCGGGCCGGGCCAAGAAGGAGGTGAAGTACTTCGACGAGTCGGACAACGAGGAAGAAGACGACGACGACGACATGTTCGATTAAAGCAACCTCTGCTCAGCGTTCAAACACACTCCGCTCGTATGGAAGTTTCCTCCTCCTTCTGTGTTCCCACAGACTTTTGTACATTTCCTGTTTCATTTTGTTTTCATTAATGGTGATGTTCAATGATTTTTAATGTGTAGGTGTTTTACACTTTTTATTATACATATACAGGTTTCTTTTTTTATGCTCATTGAAATGTTCTGTATTTGTCCGAAGCGGCTTTTAGAAGTTTAGAATGCTGTGCTTCAGCACATTTTAATTGTTAAAATACTACGTAACTTTTTGAACATGAAGTTGAAAGTAAACAATGAAATGTAGTTATTTGCTGGCCTGATTATTTCATGACTGAGCAGCACTGCACATCAGAGATCTCATCATTCACACAGGAATATTGTGATGCACTTCCTGTCGACAGTATCAGCGAGGAGTCGGCCTCGCTGTGAACCAATGGGCTGTTAGACTCAGAGGGTGACGGGCAGTTTCACATCAAGGTAAACTCCTTTAGCTCGCTGGGTGCTGCAGTGGAGGAACGGTGTCCGTGTCAGCACGGCTCAAGGAAAGATCCTCCATGTTTTGACGAGCAGTTCTCTGTTTTGTCTGTATTCCGTGCTCTACAGGCACACACACGTGCAAAGGGGAGCATGAGGACAGAGGACTGCCAAACGTGGACAACAAACATGGAAGTGAACAGTCAAAATATTCCAAAAATCTGCTTCTCAAATGTTTATGAGAAAGAGAATGGTGCAACATGTTTGTTTGGTCTCAGTGTGTCTGACGGTGTTACAAGAGAATCGGGAAGGAAAGGGAGTCGGGACAGCAGGCTGCTGTAACAGCTAAGAAGGCCTTCTGGTGTCAGCCCCACAACTGATCGGAGAATTCCTGCTGTTTCATTTCATTTCTTTGGCTGTGCTGGTTGTCGGTCCGTTTTCATTCAGTCCACACACACATCTCGGTGGTTACTGGCCAGCAGAGCGGGGTCGCTGGAATAACCAGCTAACTTCGTGGGCAGTTCGGGTTCACTTGCTTTAGTTGCCGTGGTAACTAATGCCGCAAGTCAAACCTGCAAGGTTTTGTTCAGACTTAGACGCAGCATCACTGTTGGGTGCTAAATATCACGAGGCTGTTTTTAAAAACCCAGATATCGTCCCCAAATATTGCTTTCCCGTTCCATGCGACTTCACATATCTAAATACTGTCAGTTGAGGCCATTAAAATATTTATATATTCCAAATTTTGTTAAAATAAAATACTGCTTTTAGTCTTTTGTGAAGAAGCTACAGTTCAGGTACATTAAGAGATAACCTCACCCTCATCAGGTGCTGGTGCAGTTTGGACTTTGGACGCAGCATCCATCAGACAGTGAGCTAAATGTGAACAATGTTACCGCACTTTAAAGCTGTAAGCATTTATTTTTTTGGCCACTTGGGGGCAGCAGAGACTGCGAACACAACACCGACCTGCGATCACCTTGTAAAGTTAAGTTGCCTATACCGCACAGAGCAGCATATACAGCCATTCTTTCTATATGAGTGTCTGCCACCCGACAGATATTCAATGCAAAGTTCACTCTCCTTCAGCTCTGTTGCTAGGTAGCTCGTGGCTGGTGAAAAAAATATTTCATTTGTAGACCGTAAAACTAAAAGACGCTCATAAAATCTGAACCTGAAGAGTCGAGCACTTTCACGCTCCGTGACTCGGCTGCTTTGAACTGCAAAAATCATCACTAAGTTGTTGATTCATGTCTTCTAACACACAGGAGCCCCTGTTGGAGTTCTATGAGCACTTTGAGGGAACTCTACACTCACAACGTCCTCTCTCTCCGGTGAAAGGTTGTCATACGGACACACACGCGTATTTTAAAATAAATATATTTTATTACTTTGCCAGGACAGTTCATGGTAAAGTTAACAGTATATGAACATAAAAAGCATATGTTAATGTACAAACAAAGACAATATTTAAAATGGAGAGCTGAAACAGATTGAAGCTCAAACCTCAGAGCGGCACCTGAGGTCCACTTCTCCCTACGGGCCGGGCCGGCAGCAGGGGCTGATGGGATAAATCCACAGCCACCCCCCTGCGCCTTCCTCCCTCGTGGCCAGCAAAGACGTGACCGTCGTATCTCATATTAACACGTCTGTACAACACTGCATATGATCGGTGGTGGGGTCCTCTGATACCGATGGAAAGAAGGCGACTGGACAGTTTGATGTCGACCAAGAACACCCCCAGGACAGACGACAACAGAGCTACTGGTAATGATTGATATTGAGGTTCACAGTCAAGGTTTCTGGCTCCAAGGTAAGTCGTTTTATCTAGGGTTAGACCGATATATCGGGCTGATATTCATTTTCACACCTGCAACGCAATGACGCAATTTTTTTTTGTCTTTTAGTTAATTGCGCAGCGGGAAAACCTGTTCACACCAGCCTCCTACTTTAAACGACCGACACCGAAAGAATTAAATAAGTGTCAAGAAATTGGTGGCAAAATGTCTGCAGGCCTGAAGTTCTATCTAAATAGAATCCAGTTCTTGTTATTCAGCTGATTGATCTAATGAAAAGGAGAAACACAGTTCATCTGTTTTCACGGGTTAATGATGAACATATAAGGCTTTATATGACGTGGCCATGAGGCTAGCACACTGGGATTAACCATCTCTGGATAATGTGTGATCATCCCAAGTCAGAGTAACGGGGCTCCTATCACTCTTCTCTCTTTGCCAGCATGCTGTCAGTGTCAGTGTTGATGTCTGTGTGGAAGTCCTTTCCTGAAGCATTCCAGAGATGTAGGGAGTGGTATTTGTAACTCTGAGGCATTCAACGGCTCAAAATTCACTGACGATAACTGGCCAAATGTGAGCAATATAACCAAACTTTAAAGCTGCAGTAGCCGATTGTTTGGCCACTTGGGGGCGGCAGAGTAAAGCATGATCGCAGCACTGACATAATATCGCCTGTAAAGCTGGTACGGCAAACACTCGCCTACATCACACAGGACAACATGAGCATTAGAGCTGTGTTTCTGGCCACCTGACAGATGTTACTGTAATATTAACCTTCTTTTAGCTCGGTTGCTGGTTAACTCGTTGCTAAAGAGGCTGCGGAGCAGATACCTTTCACATTTCCCACAGATCCATTGTTAGTGAAAAAATATCTTGTGATATTTGCCCATCTTTAAGATGTTCCCAGTGGAGGGCGGCTGCCTGGAACACGGGCTACACTTCAAAACACCCCCCCGACTGATATCAAAGTGTTAAACAGCCTCTGATGATCGATGTTTTCCCCCTTGGACTGACGAAACCTATTCAAAGCCCGATATCGGTCGAACCCCAGTTCATTAGTTGACCCGTTAAACCAAATGTCTGTCGATTGATTGGGTTTGATTGATTGACGACAGCAAATTGGCTTCTTGGCTGAGGGGGGGTAGGGGGGTGGGGGGTAGCTCTGTTGTTTGACACGGAACAGGAACAGAACATATCGATGACATCGGGTGCTGAGGTGACTCGGTCGTCCATTTTCTCCCACTCGCTGGCTTCGCTTTCTCCTCGTCCCAAACCACATCTGTGTGAGTGTGTCGGGCAGAGTGTGACCTGGGATCCAGATCAGCCCGCCAAGTCCCCGCTCCTCCTCCTCCTCCTCCTCCTCCTCCTCCCTCCTTTTATACACGTGGATGTGAGTTGATGTTCCCAAGGACAAATAACAGAGCGTCTTTTCCACAGAGCTGCCAATCGGAATGCAAAGCACACACCATTTATATAACATCTCTGCAGTGAGCTAGATAGTAGAGTATTACAGTTACGTCGGTACAACATTCAACAGAAACGAACGAGAGTAATTCAGCATTGTGAAGTTGTTTCCCTAAAGGAACAGATAACAGTCCCTGCTGCGGTCAGGCGCCTGAGGGCTGGTCTGACACTTCAGGGGTGGATGTGGACATTCTTCGGCTGTGAAGGTTTTCCAGCTTCAAAAAAAAAAAAAAAAAGGAAAGAAAAAAAAAAAAAACCCACCAAGATGCCTCCCTTCATCTCTCACCAGGAGAGCAAGACAGAGAGAGAACCAAGGGAGAGCATTTCCTATGTTACATTGAGATAGAAGTAAGAATTCCTTAACACTGCATATCATTCTTCTGACTCCATGACATTATTCACATTCAAACACATTAAAAGAAAAAATTGAAACAGCTCTGGTTTCCCTTATGATATGTATTTCTGAGCAGGGATGGAATGCAGATGGGGTTTTTTTTTTAAATTATGTGCTGCTGAGACCCAGAACCCTTCACCGCCCTGAGGGGTCGTCGTCCTCTTCCTGTTTCACGTCAAATGCCAGAGTGACGCATTTAGTCGCCGCAACGGCTGATGCGGTTTCTATCTCTGCGAACATCACGGGGCGTTTAGGACGACAAAACAGGGGATGTTTGTGCCGGAGAACAGGCGCCGAATTTCATTTTAGTTCTGAATGAGATTTGAGCTTTGTGGACATTTTTTTAGGTTAAATTATACACAGAGTAACCGTAGCGCAGGAGGTAGTGGCTGTGGACAGCCTACCTGTGAGTTGTCCTAGAGAGGACAGCATCTGGACGAGTTAAACTTCTAATAAAGTCAAGTCATTCAAAATGAGCTGTGTAGTGATGTCACTAGTGCGACTCACTCCACTCTCTCTGAGCTTGCTTTGATGAATAAGTGTATTTCCAAAAATATGGAACTGCTTAGAATCAATGAACAACTACAGTTCCATGGCAACTGACGTCAGCTCTGTCCGCTGATGAAAGTCATGTAGATGTAGTTGAAAGCTTGAGAGCAAGCGAGTAAAGGCCTTCTTCACACTCGGTTTTAAAATGTGTCGTGGCTGATCAGAAAACAAGCGGACAGCGCTGTGGTGTAAATGATCAGACCACATACTTTGAACGCTAATGCGTCCTGAAGCGTCCCGGACGAGGACACAACAGGAAAACACATCATCAGTGTGAGGCTGTTAGCAATGCTGGGCTTTCACTGCTGCTGTTCTAACATTCTTCCTTTTTCTTCTGGCTGTGCTCTTTTGCTAGTCACAAAAGACTTTTTCCTGTGGATCTCAAACGCTGGAATAGCCTGTGTGTGTGTGTGTGTGTGTATATATATATATATATATACACACACATACACACACTGTGGATACTATACTATATATTACTGCGAATACGTGTGTTTGGATCATAAAAGTGCATTTTAAAACCAGAGCAGACCTCGAGATGATTTTCAACTGCTGAGCTGCCTAATTTGACTCAATATTCAAACTGGGCAGGAAGACCTTAAAATTCAGTTACATTCCTTTTAGAAATGAGAAAGCTTGTTTGCCCTGCACATACTGAACAAAGCCAATGCAAATTCATCTTTGATCAAACTTGCTATCACGGCTTGAAATGACAAAATGCCAATTGAGACGAACCGAATCCAATACCTGGTGGCACAAACACCTGCTTCTAACCCTTTACCAGAGTGGAAAAACTAAAGACTGAGAACTCTGTTGTGCTTCAGACCTGCACAACTTCCTGAATCCTTCTGCGCTATTTCCGAAAAAACATGTTTTTTCTAAAAGCGACGTGAACAGCTGATTAATATTGATATTCTCAGTGATGTAAAACTTTTGTGCTTAGTTTCTTTAAAGCTGAACTCTGGCCTCCTCCTGTGGTTGCAGAGGTTCTACTGTTAGCATTCGTAAGTGCTCGAGTTTGCCTGTCCTGTGCTGCAAGCGAACGACCACTTGATCTGAGAGCGAACGGAGCCGTTCCTCAGCCAGCAGAGCAGTGAGGGATCTGGGTCCCATATTAGGACATAATGGACTTGATTTCCTGTCCTTCAGTATCATGTGTGACTTTAGCTGTGGTGAAAAGCAGCTTTCTAGGATCATCTTTTAATTTCTGCGGGACCACCTCATCTGATGTAAGTCACACCGCACACTTCCCCCGCCAACGAGATTAAGAGCTCAGTTGGATCTACTGTCCAAGGAGAAGCTTTACTTGACTGCACTTCTCAGGGGGTTGAAAGGTCCTCTGGAATCTCCTTTTGCATCATTAAATGTAGCTTACACTGTCAAGTCTGAAGAGCAAGGCGCATGTTCGGAGAGGATTTGTGGATCCCACCCCACCGTGTGCTTTCCACATTAGTGTACAATCGTCCCGACCCACATGGTCCGGTCATCACTGTGTTTTAAGGATTGCATTGCCCCCGTGTTTCACCGGTTCAAACAAGACACTTCTGAAAAGAGAGAGAAAAGCGGGTTGAGGAGCTCTGTTCGTAAGGCCATAACAGAGCCCATGTGCGTTTGTTGAGCCCGGTTGGTATTACATGCTGTTACCGGTAGATACACACTCATTAGGCTGACGTTCAGGCAAGTTTTCAAAGGTCGAAGCTGCCGTAAGCCGCGATCAGACTGAAAGCTCAGAACCTAACACCGCTAGTCAACCTGGAAAACAAGAATTTAAAGGCCACAAGGCGTGTTACATGTGACCTAAAGCAACAAACGGGCCACAGAAAAACTATAGTCTATCACAATTTGGGTTTGTAGTTTGGGCCGTGACTTCTACTGCTTACAGGGTGACTACGGTATTTTTAAACCTGGGCCCCGGGCTAGAGATGAGCTGGTCCAGTAAACTGTCTCAGCCATGAAACAGACTGCAATCGCTGCAACATTGTGTGACTCATTTTAAACAGTAAGTAGGTATCCAATATATGTGCAGCACACAATAACACTAACTAACTAACCGATCCTGTGTTCTGCAGGGTCAAATGACTTTATAGAGAGCCACATAACGGCTTTTTGTGGTCAAACAAAACAGATCTTCCAGGTCTCTCTCTGTAGGGATCCTTTCCATGATGCTGTCACACACTTAGAATAACACTCTGAGCCTGTCAGTGGATCAAACAAGCTCTTTTAGAGGACCTGCATTGATCGGGCGCAGTTGCCCCAAAGGACTATGTTGTAGCCATTGCAGCCCATGTCATGGCTACCAGCTGAGAAGATCTACTGGACCATTGACCAGGCTTCGTTTAAGCTACAGTGTCATGTTCCCAGACCTTAGCAGTGACTGCGGTCAGACAAATGTTAATGTGAATGACAGAAATTATGAGCAGAACTGCAAAGAAAAGACCAAAAGTAACCGTATAAAGCTGAATCTAAATCTAAGTGAGCCTCTGTAACTTTTGAGAGCAGAATTAAAGGAATCACGCGTGAAAAGCTACACTCACGGGCGATAAGCTCACCCTGGCAAAGTTCAGTGCATTCAAGGGTTTTACTGCTGCAGCAGTACCTGTTCTGGTATCTGGTATCTAGTACTAGTGTACTGTCGGGTGACGGATGCTGCTTGTGAATGTCAAATCAACATCCAGGACTTGATACCAAAGAATACTGCAAATGTAAGGGCCTTCCTCAGTGGGCCACAGGCGTTAACTCGCGTGGTGATTTAACAGATATTTATTGAACCGGACATCTTCCAGATTATAACCGTAATGTTGGATCGTGTAACTGATGTCATCGAGTTAGCTGAAAGACTGACGTCTTAGCGTTTAGCATCATCCCTGCCTGGACTGCCGCTCAGCACAAGTTACACAGGCTCACTTCACGGGAGGCCACGGGACTCTGACTGCGCTCGCTAACGGAGGAACGACGTGCCGGTCTGGAGGGGAGATAATGAGGAGACATATTTTCATCTCAGTTTAATTGTTGCTGTGCCAACATCTGTGTTCCCTCGCTTTCCTCTAATAAATGTGTTTCCCCGGCCACGAGACACATTTTGCAGTTTGTTTTTTTTTAGGGGAAATAAATTGCGGCGCAACAATGTGCTTGTTAAACTCGTTAAACCTTCATCTGACTCGATGGTGATAATAAAGTGCGACACAGTTTAAGCTAAATCACGGTGCAGATGAAACACAGGCGGGAAACGGATGTGGTCAAAGCCTGCTGCAGAAAAATCTCTGGCATCTATCAGAAACCTCATTTGCCCAATTTGTTTTGACAGTGAGGTAAACTGATTTGCTGAGGAGATACAGCCACCAAATGAGTTGATTTCATAGACTGGCTTTCCCTCAATCTAATCTCATACGTCAGGTCTCGGCGGTTCACGTCGGGACTTCGAGCTAGACGGAGGCGGTCGGCCTGATGAGTGTGTATCGAAGGCTTCGGCCGTTGTGCTTCCCTCCTTTGAGGAAACGTGGAGAGAAGCTTTGCATTCTGGTGGTGTGGATGTACACTCATTCATGTAGACACATGAACCAAGAAGTGTTATAAAAGACAAACAACAGTTTTAAATATAGGAACAGATATAAAATATTAGACTTCCATAATGTCTATATGCAATAACATTCTAGATAACTTTTTGAAGGACTTACAATTAGTCCTGCTTTAAACCTTGATGTATCGCCTCAAAGGTAATATTTAAGACAATGAAAAAAGCACCACAAAATTCATCATAGAAACAGAGATCTAACCATACAATGGTATGTACAATGTTCGTATGCCAACAATACGAGAGATGAAGGGATGAGGACAGAGAGAGACAGAGAGAGAGACAGAGAGAGAGTAAAACCACTTATCAAACTCCCGTCATGCAGATAAGAATTAACACAGGAGACCTGAGGAGTATCATCTCTGGTGGTTTGCGAGGGCCACGCCCTTCGTGTCGCAGTCCCTGTCCCAGAGACACCACGCCAAATAAGAGCTCAATTCAGAATTATACACAAAGCACTGATCCTTTGAGGCCTCCGTGTTGACGTTTTCTTTTTAATTCTAGGGGGAATGGAGGAGAAAAATAGGACGAGGATATAAAGATAACGTAATACCAAGCAAAGGAGTCGGGGTGAGGGGGGGGGGGTTATAGGGGGTCGGTGCCTTGCCCCACTGTTCCTTTGTCGTGCAAAGGAATGTCAGAGAGAGTTTGGGATGCACCTGCGGGTGCCTCCTAGGGCTCATCGCTGGGCGCTGTAGCCGTAGCCTCCTCGGTGTCCAAGGACTCCGGTGACTCTGCAGCAGCGGGGTCCTCCTTTGGGCTGCCCTTACTTTTGGGGCTGGCCCCCGCCTCAGCTGAAGTGCTGCTGCTGCTGCTGCTGCTGCTGCTGCTCTGGCCATCTTGGCCCTCTGAGTTCTCCAGCATCTCCTGGATGAGCGGCGGCATAGAACCCGGGATCTCCATCTTCAGAGAGATGACTCGCTCTGCTCCTGCAAGACCACGATGAGGGCAAAGATTTAAATTCAAGCCTTATTTTGTAAAAAAAAAAAAAAAAAAATCCGCTGCAGGAACCTCCACATTAACTTTACATGAATTAGTTATTTGATTCATATGATGCACTTTAAAAACAACTTAGAGGACACCAAACAAAAAAAAAGGAGAAAAACCAAAACCAAAGAGTAATAAAACCCCAAAGGATTCGAGGACAAATAGACCCAGAGCAAACACTGACAGCATAAGCTGGTAATGCAACCAGAGAAACTTCTGCAGCATTCCAAAAAGATGAGGTTTAAAGTAAGATACGACCTATAGAGACGTCTGCATTAACTTCTCCAGGCAGGTCATTCCAAAGTCACGGTGCCAGGTCTGCTGTGGGCAGGAGCGCCTTTGAGGATCACAGAGTACGCTCAGGCTCATGTGGGGTTATAGGCTCAGCACTGTGAGCCAGCCCACAAACTTCAAATCAACACGGGATTTACATTCAGTTTAGTTTCACACATCTTGAAAACACCCAAACCTACATCAGAACGATGTTTGTTGATAATCTCCCCCTTGGAACTGACTGGCAAACTTGAGTAACGCTCTCTGCTGCTGGATATTGGACTTCCTCACAAACAGACCCCAGTTCAGACTGGCGGTCGCACCTCCTCCCCTCCAGTGCTTCACCAGAGCTGTGTGCTCAGCCCCCTCGTGTTCACGTGTTACACCCCCGACTGCAATCCCAGACATGGGGGAGAGCTCTGACACCACCAACATCTGGGTGGAAATCATCAACCTTGGGGGGGGCAGGTGAGCAGTTAAAGGTTCCTGGGCACGGCCTCAGAAACAGCTGAATTTCTTTCATCGGGAAACTTGAAAAAGCAAAATACTCATGTTAAGTTCCTGTCAACTTTCACAGAGGAGCACTATCAGCTGGCATGGGATGTGCACAGCCCAGGACGGGTGGGGGGGCGGGGCTCTGCAGCAGCAGTGGGACCCATCCACCGAGCAGCAGTGATGTCGGTGCCTGCGCAGAGCCCAGAGGATATTAAAAGACATCATCCACCCCAGTCGCAGCCTGTTCACCCTGCTGTCATCTGGCAAGAGGCACAGAAGTACCCACACCAGGCTACAGAGGAGCTTCTCCCCTCAGGCTGCGAGATTCCTCAGCCCCCCCCCACCCATAAAATGGCTAAATAACATCGTTATAGCCAGTGTTGGAAATGTAATAGGTTATTTGTTAGGTCAGGTGTTCATCAGGTGTTCTCAGATCACCTGATGAATGGAAGTCCAATATTCTCCTCTCTCCTCTGATTTGGTCTCCACCAACTCCTAAACAAAATATCTGGCTCTTTAGCTGCTGTGTAGACATTCATAGTTAGTTTTAGTCGGATCTTTCTGATTGTTCTCTGGGTTTGTCACAAGCAACATTTTTCACATTACACATAATCATTAGAGCCATCATTACTTAATCATAGTAATACTGATGAGACGACATTACAGCTACTTTGGGCAGCCGACACATGGAGGGCTAGTGGTCTGCTAGTGACCATGTTAGATGGACATAACGTTCTACCACATCCCCGACCACAGTGACCAGCAGCCATTTCACAGCTCTGCTGATCGCTGCATCTTGTAGAAGAAGGTAATTATAGAAGGAACGCGATTCTCAACATGCCTACCCCACAGAAATGTACAGGCCTCCATGGGCATCAAATGAAGCACCCGTTGGAAGCCTCTGAAGCGCCCTCTCTTGGTTTCAAAGTGGGAGTAGCTGTTTGAGGCACCTCCAGTTCCAGTGTGATAGTCATTTTCTCCAGAGACAATCACAGATGACTCACAAATGAAGCACTAACTCTCCAGTTTGACACATCGGTACAAAAGACGAACAACTTCGCTAGAAAACACGTGGCTCTTAGAAAAAAAAAAAGTCGAAGGTACAAAGACTGAACGTAGAAACTTGAGTCGAGGCTCCCAAGGTGCAGTTTTGTAAGAAACATCAAATTGCTGAGCCAAAACTTAGTCCGACACGCTGCTGTAAGACAACTTACAACGCAATCTATTTACTTTCACAGTCTGAATAAATGATTTTGGACGAAGGATCCAACAACTGCAGCGGCGACTGTTTTGAGATTCCTTACTGCTCTGATTTGCTCGCCTCACTTCTCCAAAGCGACAGCGGTCAAGGCTCTTATGGGCACAGCGGTACTTAGAGCAATCTATCATGCCAGACTGCTAGACAAACTGTGATTTCTCAACAAACCATAACATAAAGGGGACTGCCCATTGCTCTGACAGCCCATTATTCCAAAACCCCAATAGTCCGAAAAATGTCCGCTGTCCTGAAAACAAACGCTCAATGCTCCAAAGGCCCATTACTCCAAAAATATACACTCTGGATTCTGTGGCGCTGAATCTGCGGGGCTTTGCCTTTAATCTTTCGGGCCTTACACCGAACTAAACCAAACATTACTGTCGCTGAAAAATCTCCAGTGTCGGAGTAAAGGCCCAAGAGTTGGCGTGTGCCCACGTCACCTCGGAGCTTAGATGACGGCTGAGAGGAAAAAATAGTTCTGGAACCAGCTGCGACTCCACATGGTTGTAACTTTTCAGACAACCAGACAATTCATTCATTCAAGTGTGTCGAGGTCACAAAGCCCAAGCAGGCTTTCCCCTAAACAAGTGTGGCCGTTGAGAACAGGTTTAAATACTTGCCTGAGGGATACTGGGACTGCAGCAGACCTAGACCGCCCCTGCAATATTGGAATCTGTGCCTGCGGTCACCCGGGGTAAACTACAGGTGGAGAGCCGTCCTACCTTTAGCGCTGATGCTGCGCAGGTCTGTGATCTTCATCAGGGTTTTGGGGAACATGTGCGGTTTGCTGGGCCGGCGCTTCCTCACGTAGATCTTCAGAGCTTCCAGGAGCGGCTCTTGGAGTTGGTCCACCTTCGAGGGTTCCTCCAGGTCCTGGCGGTCTGTCACACACACACACACACACACACACACACACACACATATCAAGTCAGACTTGAGGCTAAACAATGACAAATCCCTGTCTTGGCTTTATCTGATTCAGACAAGCTGGAGGCTAATGTATGGCTCACAGCATTAGCCTCGTGTTTGATTAAGAAGGAAGAGTTTATCTCATTATGTCAACTCATTTGCTGCAGAGGAGATATTGCAGAGATGGTTACAATTAGATAAACGGAGCAGAAAACTAATTTGGCCCCGTTTCCTTTTGAGTGCGAGTGTTAAGCTCCGATAACTGAGGTTTGAAAGTCTCAACAGCAGTGAAGCAACAACTGGAAGCATCAAAACTAACCAGCAGATGTGGTATAAAGGCTATCCGTCTATTCAGAGAGATCTTTTCGGCACATCATTAGCTTTCTCAGTGGTCAAATGGAGCAGCGCCTCGGCTCTATGATCAGAGATGCCAGCTCACATCAACAAATGTCTCGGACCTTTTAGTAGGCAGCGTGTGGCTAAGACACATCCTTTACTACATCATCTCAAACATGGTGAAAAGAAGTTTTTTGGTCCTGTGTTATGGTCATATAAGTCATATCTGATGTGGTTCTCTGGTTCCTGTGGGTCCTGTGGATCCTGGTCCTGGCCCTGCTGATGTGGTTCTCTGGTTCCTGTGGGTCCTGGTCCTGGTTCTGCTGATGTGGTTCCCTGGTTCCTATGGATCCTGGTCCTGGCCCCGCTGATGTGGTTCTCCATCAGCCAATGGATGTGCGTCTGTCCAAGGCTACAGCCTGTCCGTCCTTGGGAGCTGGATCTCTCCTTCACTGTGGTGCTCCTGGAGGTTTCTCTTTTCCCACTGGGTTTTTTGAGTTTTTCCTTCCCGAAGAAGGAGGGTCATAAAGGGCAGGTGATGCCTCGGACTGATCCACTGGACTGATCCATTGGCCTCATCGACTGCTGGACTCTTTATTAGATTGTTTGTTCGCTTACACTTGTTTATTTCAGTGAACTTTGCAAAGCACTGTGAGACACTCTGTTGTGATATTGGGCTATACAAATAAATTGAATCTGAATAACCATAACAAGGACATGCTTTATACTCTATATAAAGAGTATATATATCTCTATATAAAATGCTGGACCTTGAGGCCGAACCATAACCTTAACCCAATCAGGCTTTGAAAAAGCTTTAATACAATCAGCGCTTTATTTTTGTAGCAGCGTCACGCTCATACTGGTTAAGAGTATACTGACTTCAGTAAATGCTGAGATCTGAGAACTGAAGCACAGTTGGTCCAACGGGAGACGAAAACAGTTTGGAAACATTTTTCAATCAGTCGGTCTGATTTGTTCAAAATTCAATTTGCAATATTTACTGTTTTTAGAAACTCGGAAACTCCACAAGAATTTAAAGCAGTTTTCCAGTCTGTCTTTAAACATTCAGTCTGTGGAGGCTATCACTGCTGAAAAATGTTCTCTCCTTCTTGTTGCACCTCCAGCGCAGCCCGACAGGGAACCACTCAACAAAGCTGGTTTGGGAATGGTTGACTTGGTAGTGGTTCAGTGAGGTTTTACGGTTCAGCTGACGAAAAGCAACTGATTCATTACACAAGTCACTACCTAAGATGCATCGCATTGCATTTGATTGTGATGTGTGAATATTTAATTGTTGGTTGGGATCTGGGCGATGGGAACACTCTCAGACTAAATAATTCATGAATGAAAAATCGACACAACACAAACAAAGTCAACCGTGATAAATAAAAATGAGGTGTTTTCCGATTTGACAATCGTTCAGTCCATATTATAGTAATACAATGACAATATGCTACAGTCACTGAAGGTTTTAACTCAAGTTAGACCTGTCACACACACACACACACACTACACCAGGGGGCCATAGGGTGGCAGTGTGTGCACTCAAATCAGCAAGTCAAGGTGTGTGATTACAGATGCAATCAGGAGGTGTCTGGCATTGTCCGTGGATTATGCAAGAGCCTGTAATATTTGCCGAGGCTCCGGGGATTGAGCATATAAATACATATTGTTGAATGAAAACCCAGCAGCGATGGAGCCTGAGCAGGGGAGAGGGGGGGGGGGGAGTGATAATGAGAGGTGAAGCTGTGTAACTTTTGGTGGACGTACAGTAAAACTTTGTGAGTGTGTGTGTGTGTGAGGGGGGAGAGTGTGTTAATGTGTGTGTAGTCTAACATGAGAGAGGTAGTCATGCCTTTGATATCTTAGTGGAAAACAACCAGAGCGGGCTTATTTCCTGTGGGAGGGCTGTTCGAAACAGTCCAGCCGGCTGAGTGACACCGCTGTGACACACCTGCACGTCATCCCCCTCCCCCCCTCCCCCCCTCGCCCTCCCGTGTTTGGCAGTCAGCGTTGTGCTGCCTCACTGACAGCAACCTGTGGTTGACCTGGTTTCAGACTCCCGTGGAGGATGGCTTACTCTCATCCCAAACTGGGCTGCAGCTCCACTCAATATTTCACTGGAGGGATCAATAAAGGCTGACTACCGTATGTTGAATAGAGAGCAGTCAGGCATGGTTTGAATGTGGAGAAGATCAGTTCATTTATTCCACTTGATGCACTCCAATTCTACACTGTCATCTCTGCTCATATCTGTTTAAATCAGAAGTTATGCTAAACATGATGTAATCAGGCTGCAGAAAGCCTTTCATTTGATGGATCCCTCTCAGAGGAGGAGTTTGGGATGTAGCAGATAGACGCTGATGTCGGCTGAAGCTGCCTGATGCCGTGTGTCTTTACAGTGTCTCTTTCTGCGGATCAGGACCCCTTCAAAGGGTCACAAGCTAAATCTGAGGGGATCACAAGATGATTAACAAGAT
Organism: Pempheris klunzingeri; assembly: GCF_042242105.1. NCBI lineage: Eukaryota > Metazoa > Chordata > Actinopteri > Acropomatiformes > Pempheridae > Pempheris > Pempheris klunzingeri. The sequence continues at coordinate 20,078,409 of NC_092027.1, forward strand.
ATTTCACAAATAAGAAACATCGAGCACTCAGTATTGTGTATTGTCTTTTTCTGGATTCTTTTCAAATGTTTATCTGGAGTTCAGTGTAACAGAAGTACAGGCGAAGAGTGAGGCGAACAGACAAACATTAGTCTCCATAAACTAGTGATTGGGTGTGCTGAGTTAAAGAAGGGTGTGTCTTATTTCTTAGGAATCCAGCTTTTCATTTTTGAGAGAAAACCGTGTTATGTTTTCTTCCACGGTCTTAAGTTTTATAAATGTACCTGTGGAGGTCATCTTAGATACAGTGTGATGTGGTCCTTATTCCTTCACACCACATGAAGCTTGTTTTCTTTGTCTCTCCCTGTCCCCGCCCCCCCCCCCCCCACAGCTCAGTTGCAATAATGATTTGAAAGTCATTAGTAAAGTGTAAATATTACACATATGCATGAAGCGCTGACGGGTCTCAGGGAAGGTAAGGAAGCAGAGCTTGACACTAATATTTGTGTCTCTTTCTTTCCCTGTGAGTCATATTCTTATCTTGTCCTTCTTTGCTGCCCCCCCCCCCCCCCCCCCCCCTCCTCTGTATGCCCCGGCTCGCCCACCTCCGGAGATGAGACAGATGGCGCTGAGGAGGCCTGTCTCCGTGTCGTCCATCTCAATGGGCAGCAGCTGGTTGGCAAAAGTGAACACCAGGTCGGTGAGCGGGCCGAAGCCAGCGTTGTGCATCTGCGTCCGGTTGAGGGTCAGTCCGTCTGAAAAGGTCATGGTGTCCTGATCGGGGGTGTACCTCGTACAGATGCGCAGGATCTGATGGGGAGGAAAGGAAGGCAGAGAGAAGATTAGTCAGCGGGGGTTAGGTGGACAGGAAACTTTTTATTGCGAAAACTGGCATGCATGGAGTGTGGAAACTTTTATCATCATCAGTGTGAAGAAGGTCCCAAAAAAGCATCGTTGTTATGGAGTGAAGTGGTGAACAGTGGTGAACAGTGGTGAACAGTGGTGAACAGTGGTGAACAGTGGTGAACAGTGGTGAACAGTGGTGAACAGTGGTGAACAGTGGTGAACAGTGGTGAACACTCAGTGGGTTTTTTTGTCTTACTTCTGTCAACAAAAGTAACTTTTTAAGCGCACAGCTAAAAGTGTAAACTTAGAAACTTAGAAATCAGTCACTGACTGGTCGAAGCAAAATAACAGAACGACTCTCTGACCAGCTAGAATCCATAAAATAAACCACAAAATACTGTTGATGTGGTATATTGGTGGATAAATGGTATATTGGTGGATAATGATGATGTACAGACTAATGCTTTATTGATCATTGCCATTAATACAAACAGCTTTTAGTTTGCTACTACTGGACAAAGCGATTTTTGTGCAAGTGGGGAACCTGATTAGTGCTTTTAAAGGAGAACTTCAGTATTTTTGAACCTGGGACCTATTTGTACATGTGTTGGAGTCTAAATGACCAGTAAGTAAACACAGTTTGGTCAAACAGATTGCTGCGAAAACGGGCTGCAATGTAATTCTATAACATATTTCTTTGTAGCGACTGCTAAAGTATGTCCACAAGCTCAGGTTGTCGGTCAAAGTGTCTGAGAACATTATGAAAAGGAAAAGGACACAGAGAAACACCTTTTGTTTAAGAGTGAGATCTCTTGCGTTAAATCACAGACGGCCGTTAGATGACTCTTTTGAAGCCACCAGACTCCACTGACAAAAACAGTGATTTTTTGTCAGGAGGAAGGAAGGAAGTCAGCAACAACAACCACGGCCGACCGCAGCTGAAGCTGAAGCCCTTCAGGTCGTGGGGAGGGTTTCAGCGAAGGTGAGGCAGATTATATGGACAAACAACTGTTGTGAGAGACTAACTGAACACTAGTTTCACGTGTATCAGTGTGGAATGTTTCCACCCTCTGGCCTTCCTCAAGATGTGTTTTTGATGTTAATAAGACCAGAGGGCTTACACAGTGACAGATTATTCTATATAACAAACACGTTAAAGGGTCAGTTCACCCAAATTAAACAAAAATGGGATGCCTCACCTATCTGACCATGCTAATACTCTCTGGTTTTGCTTTCATCACTTGTGTGTGATGCTTGTTTGCAGTGACAGACCTCCAGAGGATTATCACCACCTCTTCACTCTCTCTCAGCTTTACGGAGCCTTTTAGCACCTCTGAGCTCCATGTTTTGGAGCTCAGCAGACAAAGTTAACTAATAGCTGGTTGATCCCTGGGGGGGCGGGGGGTGCACTGGGTCATGCTGTACATATAAGCATTACATAAGTATGTAAAAAAAACCTGTGCACATGGTGACAAGATATGATGTGTTCTGCCTCCCTCAAGTGGCAACAATCAATTAATGGAGCTTTAAAAGTGAGAAAATGTGTGTGTGGGTGAGTCAAGCTGTTAATCAGAATCAAACAGAGATAGAAAACGACCTGGTGACCAGCTGGTACACTTGTGATGTTTGCTTTTCATTTCCAGAGCATCATTTAACTCACATCTCACTCTAACTGTCCATGATGGGCAGGTAGACTCCGCAACGATGTCGGAGGTCTATCAAGTTTCCAATAAAGAGCAGCAGAGACAACAAGCACAAGCAAAACAATGACCTTCCACACACTCAAAGAGAATAACCTCTGGGTCTACCTGCTGCACCGCGTGTGTGTGTGTGTGTGTGTGTGTGTGTGTACACCTAATGAAGCGACTGATGGTGGATGTGAAGCCTACAGTCGCCTTTGAAGCCATTTGAGTGGGCTGGCTCTGACAGTGAGTGGCAGGCGTGTCTGCAACATGAAACAGAATAAAACATGGCTACTGGCGGTGACTCGCACCGGCTGGCCAGGCCTTCACTTAGGCACACACACACACACACACACACACACACATAATGTTTGATCTTCCTCTGACACTCCCTCACCCAGCCCTTGTGCACAATATCTACGCCCTTCACCATAGAAATGGGCCGGTGAGCGGATGTTGATGGCTGAGCGAGAGCCAGAAAGTCATCACAGCCGGCCTTCAACTTGTCCCCTCTGTGTCCCTGGGAGTTCACCTCACTGCTTTGTCACATCTGACAAGTATGACTTAGTCAATACAAACTCCACAACTCATCCATTAATGTGGAGCTGCCACAGAAACTGAACCACTTCACGGCAAGCACACGCTGAATAACAAATAGGTCTACTGTACGTACAGCAAACCAGTCCTCGTTTTCATCAGCATTCATTTATCCAGGTTGTGTCTGGATGTGATTTAGCTACTTTGCATTTACACCTCACATAAATATGCATCTTCATGCATTAATCATTGGTTTTTCTTTCCCTCACCAAAATGCAGATCATCCTGTTTCCTGAACCTCTTCCTCTTTCATTTTCCATGTCCTTTAAGGGCACATATGCCAGGCTACACGGAGGATTCACTGATTTCTAAAAAAAAAAAAAAAAGCACCCTCTACGAAGTGTAACTAATGTCTTTAATTCAGTCAATCAATCTTTATTTATATTGCACCAATTCATAACAGACGTTTTCCATGAAGAGCCAACGATTCAGGAATTCAAAATGAAGGATTCAAGAATCCCCACACGAGCAGCAGCAGGTATTAATAAGTCATTTAGGTTATATATACAGTATCAGTAGAAAGCCTGTGATCAGAGTAATATTTAGGTTGCTTTACTTTACATCTCAAGGTTGGTGAGTGACTAATAAAGGGTTCTTACAACAGGTTACATGTAGCCTGTATTCAGCATAATTTTCACATGCAATAGTAAGAAGAACTCCAGTTATCCGGTGTTATCTCCACAACTGACCACATTTAGAAAATGGGAAAATCTCTATTCAGGTCCTTATTAATAACCACAGACCGAATCTAAAAATGGACACGGTGTCTCCACTTCCTCCAACTGTACAAAAATGAAGCCTAAATATCCCAAATATCCTGTAGTCAGGAAGAATTTGGGTTCATTTATATGACATGTACTTTTTTTTTAGTTTGGCCCATGTCCCATCCGCTAACCTGGAGGGGGCAGGCAGCCAGCCACCAGGGGGAGATCCAGATGTTTGGGCTTCACTTTTAGGAGCTGTCATGTCATCTATCTTTATATACAGGCTGTGATGAGACCACTAGAGCTCCTCATGATGCTTGTAATAGTCTACACACTGTATATACCACATCACTAATGCCACTAGCACAGAGGTGAACTCAGAGTTGTAGTCCATGTCCCAAAGTAGAACTATATTACACATAACAAGCTCGTTCTTCCCATGTTCTCTTCCTGTCCCTCGGAGCAAAGAATGCTAATCAAATTATTGCCCCCCCCCAAAAAACCCACAACAGCCAAGCATGCAGGAGAGAGACAGATGAGGAAGAGAGACAGCCATTTGCCTTTTTCCATCTCATTACTGCGGCTACATTAGTACAGCACATCGCTTCACTTAACAACTCTTAAATAACAAACAAACATTGAGCTGCCGCTGCCGGACCACTCTGCAGACATTTCCACATGTGTACTCCATAGAGAGCATCATTAACAAACACTGACAGGCCAGTATTTTTAAAAAAAACAAACAAAAAAACAACCATCCCAAAAAAAAAAGATTAGAGGCTGAAATATGTTTCTGTGTGCATAATCCAATCTCTGCTACAGACAGCTCCTCCACATGAAGAATTGAACTGAATGACATGATCAATTAATCAGATTTCCACTGGCCAGCTGAGTAGGTCAGCCAATAAGGTTCGAGGTTTGGTCTAATGGGAGTTGGGCTTGGGGTTAAGCCTGCCAGACCCATGAGGTCTGAGACTATTGACTCACCACACAGTCTAAATGAATTCATGGATTTTTGCACACACAGGATAAACAGGGAAACTAGAAAATGAATATGAAAACGTTGACATGATAAAGATTTATCCTCATATAGCCACGTTATGTCACTGCTGGAAGGTTTTTAGCTCATTGTTGAATGTTTTAGAGTGTAGATTCTACTGAAGCAGCATCTAAACTGTGTATCTTCTTTGTTAAAGGGAAACTGGCTCACAAGCGTGACATCTAATGTACATAAAGAGACTGCGACTGGAACACTGTGCACTGTGCTAATGTGAAAATATCCCACAACCAAAATGTTATTCTTTGTGCGTGTGTGTTTTCCTTTTGGCTAATGTAGAGATTTATGGCTCACTAATTGTTGGAACATTTTGGAAATGGGTCATTTACACAGACGTGAGCTTCAGTGGGCAAACCTACCAAACACAGCACCAAACAAGCAGGTCCTGACTGGATCATGTCCACAAAACTGTCACGAATTTACCATCAAATAGTATTTTGTGTTGCATGTTGCATTGCCAGGTTCTTCTCATTACAATCATTTCACCAGCCAATTTTTATTCATCCAGAGACGCCAAGTTTGGAGATAAATGGTCCACCAAACGTTGGCGAAGACACAAAGCCTTGGGAACCAGACGAATGTCCACTTCTGAAAGATGTCCAGCTGTTTATCTAATATAGAGCAGGTCTGATGCAATACGCTGTTGAGACATTTTTGTAAATAAGCAAGATGGCTTCCACTGATGTGGAAGGCACCGCAAGAAGAACAAACCCTTAAAGCTTGTATTTATGAGAAAGATGTGTTTGCTGTACTTCCAACAGGTTTTGGTAGAAGCTGAATTTATGCTCAGTGCTACATCACATGTTCCGTAGCTCTGATTGGTCGTAGGTCTATTCAGTTATGTCCAGAGACATTTTGGTCTGCGCCAGAGTGGCTCCAAATTAATCCACATTTGGAAACTAGTCTAGTGATGTCAAGCTAGAAGAAGTCCATTAGGGCAGAAATTGACATCATGCGTAACTGATTCAGCTCGTGTTGAGGAATTAAGATTCCTTTGGGGACAGTAGATGTATCAACAAATCTGTAGCTGTCAAATAAAACTAAAACTCGTGACTAAAATAAAAAAGTGAATAGTGAAAAAGACAACACTGACCAGAATGTCCAGGCAGGCGGCTTTCAGGAGCGTGATCTGGTCCGCGATGGTCAGCCCCGTGAAGCCAGGCACTCGTTTGGCAAATTCCACGATCTTGATAATGCACTTAGTGGCCAGCTCGCTGAACTTGTCCCACAGGCCCAGGTCCAGCCTCACACGGTGGTCTGCACTCGAGTTCTGCAACACACACACACACACAAATGCAAACACACACAAACAGAGAGGAAGACGTCAGGCGAAGAGGCAGCTACTTTCGTCATTGCACCGACTGCTGCTAATGATCTCCTCAGAGCCCCCCCCCCCTTCACTCTGCTCCATATGTGTCACACTAACATACAGTAAATAGGCTCTGTAAGACCCGAGCTCTCAAATACACTGGCAGGATTGTTGTTGTGAATACTGAGCTGAGCCGGGTGGCCGGGCCCTGCGATAATGAGCGTAACAGTGTCAGTGGGATGCTTTGGCAATGATGGGATGCAGAAACAGAGCTGTGACAGGTAGCACAGAGCAGTTTGAAGCCAGAGGTGCCATTAATGCTGCTATATAGTTCAGAACCTACACAAACACCAGAGGGGAGGGGGGGGGAGGGAAGCCAGGGAGCAATAAAGACATAGGCACAGATCGCAATGTGTGGGAAAGGGAGGAAAGTTAAGCGTCTGAGAGAAAGGGAGGTTTCATGAATCCTGGGAGCTTTTCTCATGTGTGAGCTGAGGTGAGAGTGATAGATCACTTAGCTGATTTATAGCCTTTGATTAAAAATGACATGAAAGCTGGTGTTGTTCACCTCTGACATAGTCTTTGTTCTTACTGTCGATTTTGGACCTTTGCCAAGTGAAATCATTCTGGAACTTTCAACGGACTTAATTCCCGTTTACTTGTTTCTCCTCATGATATCTTATTTTGGTGGTTTTTGGTCGTCCTACCGACCAGCCATGATAACATTATCATTTTCAGTTTAATTGCTGAGTGACATGGTAACGTCACCACAGCGAGCTGCAATCAAACAGGTTGTAAACAGACTAATTGAACAGACCTGAAATCTTCATAAAAATTAATCACGGCTAAGCCTCAGAGCTTCAGTATTCATGGGGCTCACTGGGACACTTGAATAGAGCAGAGCCGTCGTTAATGTCATTAGTAACACCTGTACTTCTCCAACTGCGACAAGTCCAACTAGTTTCTGTCCAAATTTAATGCAAATCTTAACCTAATTCCCAGAAAATCGACAAAAGAGAGTGAAAGCAGGTTTCCTTCCATCAGTCTGCAAATATTGTCGTTGCATTGACAGAACAGTTGGTGGTGCTAATTCTCCAGTAGGTGCTGTTAAACCACTGCAGAAGAAGAAGGTGAAACTCATCCATCCATTGCCTATACCGCTTATCTTTCAGGGTCGCGGAGGGGGGGGGCTGGAGCCAATCCCAGCTGACATTGGGCGAGAGGCGGGGTACACCCTGGACTGGTCGCCAGCCAATCACAGGGCCGACACACAGAGACAGACAAACACTCACACTCACACTTACGGGCAATTTAGAGTCACCAATTAACCTGCATGTCTCTGGATTGTGGGAGGAAGCCGGAGTACCGGGAGAGAACCCACACAAGCACAGAGAGAACATGCAACTCCACACAGAAAGACCCCAGGTTCAAACCTGGATTCAAACCTGGAACCTTGTTGCTGTGAGGTGAAATGAAATGACTAAGAGTGCCGTCAGACCTCAAATGGTAGAAAACCACGTGGAAACATGATGGAAATATCTGAGAGTGCAAGTTAGAGAGAAGAAGAGAAGCAAGACTGCATCACCCCTGCAGCTTGTTCAAGTCCATCACAACACAGCAGAGTCCTGTGGTGTGTGTGGCTGACACTAATATACTGACGCTCCTCAGTATATCATATATACTGTACTACTGAGTACAGTTAGGAGGTAAAAGTACCTCAACTGTTTACATTTTAGAGCAAGATACTAGATACGTTCACTCCAGTTCTCCAGTACTTCTGGAGTATTTGTACTTTATAATCAACATTTTAATGGTGTTTTCATGAATCCACTTACAACTAACAAATACACATGATGATAACAGTGAAGAAACATCAGTTTGGTTTTGGGACTGTTTACATTCTCCTTGAGATGGTTAAAATAGTTTTTCAGCACGGTGGTGAAACAAGTTCTAAATAAGTAACAGCTGTCATGATCCTGTATTTTGCTAAGTTCAGTTTTTTGTCTCGTCTCATGTTGTCTTGTCATTTCCTGTTTTATTTTGTAGTAACCCTGTTTTTGCCTCGTTTTAGTTACATTTACTTCCTGCCGCCTGTGATTGTCTAGCCCCTCCCTGATTGTTTCCACCTGTTCCCCATCACCTTGTGTTTTTATTGTCTGTGTCTCCCTTTGTCCTGTGCCAGTTCTTCATGTCCATTGTCTTGCCTTTATGCGCTATCTTGTCCTTGAAATCGATTGTTGGAGTTCCATTTTGGAGGTTTGGTGTTTTCAGTTGTTGACTTTGTCTCAAGTTCTGTCTTGCTCCTTTTGTTGTTCACTTTAAGATCAGTCTAGCTTAGTTTTTTCAGTTGTTCCTTTGTACCGTGTTTCTAGTTTGGAGTGCCTTTTGGCCTGAGTATTTCTGTTCTTAGGGTTTTGATTTTGTTTTGTCTATTCGCTCCTGTTTTTTCACAGTCGCCTTTTGTTAATTTAGCCTCAGTGTTTTGCATTTGTCCCTGTTTTTCCCCTTGCCTTTGTTTAATAAAGTGTTTATTTTGTCACTTTGAGTCGTGCATGTGGGTTTTCCCTGTCTTGTTGGCCCTGGTTTTTGACAACAGTGTTGAAACTGAGAAATTTGGAATGACTTTTTTTCCAACTGAGATTTCAGTTTTATATTTACAGAGATTACACTACAAAGCAAAAGTCCAGACACTGGTACTGGTTTCAGAAACGGTTCAAATGTAAACCAGAAGTATAAGTTTGTGAAACATCATGCTATGTAGAGATGTTTTTCTGCTTTGCATTATGACTGCTGAACTGTCACTTTCTGATACAAAAGACTGAGTTTATTATATTGGGAGAAAATCGGCTTTCTGTTGGTCTGAAGTAAGTAATAATAAAAACATGGCCCTGGGTCTTGGGTCTGGTCTGGTCTGGTCTTTAAGGGGAGAGTGCTGGCAGGGTTCAGGTCTAATCTTCTGACTGCTCATGTTTCTTTCCCCCATTGGACTCCTGTTTAGTGATGTCATTGTCTTCCCAGATCTCAGCCAATAACTGAGTGAGTATGATATGAATGTTACCTTCACTATAAAAACAGACCCCACTTCTCAGAAACAAGAACTCCAGAGTTGAAATGGTAAACGCTCTGTATTTGTAGCACCTTCCTGGTCATTTCGACCACTTTTCCATCACATCCTCATTCACACATCATTCATTCAGGAGGAATCTAAGATGGAGGAGACTGTTCTTTTACACACTGAAGCTGCTTCAGGAGCGAGTTGGGGTTCAGTGTCTTGCCCAAGGACACTCGGACAGCCGCCCTAGCCGGTTTACAACTCCGGTCCAGATGCTTTAACTTGATATGGACACAGATTTGAGTGAAACTCTCGCAGTTGATTCCAAAAAATGTCAGCATTCCGCTTCGCTTGTTCAAGCTGGAATCAACTTGTCCACAGTCTAGCGCTGACAGCATCATGTCCTAATCCTTTTTTATCCACCACTGTAATGTCTGTTCCACCATTATTAGCAAGTTGTCACAAGAAAGGCATTTGGCCGTGGTGATTCTCTAGTGGTTGGGAGAAATGTTCAGATCCGGTTTAGTGTGACCTGGGGCTGCAACTGAGAATGTCTTGCAATTAACAATTATTCTGTTGGTTATTTTTCCAATGAATCCTAAAAATGTTCAATCATTTAGTCCGTACAATGTTGGGAAATAATGAAACATGATGAGTCTTGATTTGCCATTCAGGCATTCAACATTTTACCAAAACTTGCAAATAGTCTAGTCCTATACATTTAGTTGTTTACACATGAGGTCAATGGGAATAAAATATAAATCTGGTATTTTTTTTTTTTTACAAACAAAAGAGCAAACAGGATAAAAAAAAAAGAGTAAATAATTGACAGGACCAAAAACAAAGGCACACAACCAAACAAACAGGGGTGGGGGTGGGGGTAGGTGGTGAGGGGGGTCGAGTTGTTTAGGAATTCAATATGAGAAGATTTATTGATGTGGGGTGTCAAAACATCACAGTAACTTCAGGTGTGCATATTGCGTATGAGGAGATTCAGATTCAGTGCAGTCCAGGAAGGGGGGGGGGGCACATTTGACCACATTTGTCAGCAGAACCATGAGGTATAAACCTGAGTTTCTCTCATTCCGAGTGCTGTGTGACATCTCCAAACCACTGCATAGAAGTGGGAGGATGCGGGTTTTTCTCGGTTTGGTAGAACGCTGCATGCTGCTAACGTTAGAGAGGTAGTGTAATTAGTTGGTCTCAGAGGACTATCCTCTCCCTGCCTGCAGAACATGGCAATCAAAGAATCAGGATTTATAAAATTAGCAAATATTTTAATGTTTCCCCCGGAGTTTTTCGACACTAAACAGAGCTGCTCTGAATTCGAAATGACAGGAGGCGGCCAGGAGGAAGCAGAAAAAGAGGGAAAGAAAAGGCCATCGAGCAGAAGATATTACGACGGACAGGCTCAGAGAGACAGAGGGCAGGACGAGCGGCAGTTGGGGAATTGTTGGGTGGAGTGAGGGGAGAAAGCGGTTGTGTGCTGGCTGATGGTGGGGATGGAGCATCTGATGATCATTTGTTTGTTTTCTGATGGTTAACATGGAATAGCCAATCTGTTCTACATGAATGAGTCTCCACATGTAGCAAGGACACAGCACATATGCTCAGAGAGGAGGAGGAGACGCACGGCGACACTAAAACATCGGGAAGGAATGGGTCCTTACAGAATCTGCACTGTATACAGGCTGGACAACTTCTGGTTGCTTTGACCTTTTAAACTGGAACATCTGGGTTTTTTTTTTTTTTTTAGCTTTTGACATTTTCTGACTATTACTAGGCCAAAATAATTCAAGAAAACTGTATTTCTTTCTGTATTCCGGTTTACTTGCATAATGTAGTCCACAGTACGGTCTACAGTCACCCTTGTGAACTTCGGCATAGTGGTGGTTTGAGCGAATGCAACAAATGTAATGCATCGTCGGCCTGTGAACGCACTCATACAGACAATGCTAACGCTGTGTATTCAGTATTTCTGTGTGATGTTTACAGCCTTAGTTTTATGTGTTAGCACGTTAATGTTTGCTTACTAGCACTAAACCCAAAGTACAGCTGGGGATGATGGGAATGTCAATAGTTTTGCGGGTATTTCATCATAAGCCAAAGTATAGGAGGAATCAGAACTTTGGCCTGATGCCTGAGAAATGTCTGTGTACAAAGGTCTGACAGATCTTAAATCGAGCCTAATCATCTGGCAGAGCTTTCAACCACATCAGTAGACGTCACGGAGACGACTCAGACCATACTTGAAGAAAGACGGAGGTTACGACCATATTCATATTGATACAGACCATGATAACATTTTAACAGTCACATATTTTAAAGGGATACTAAAACTGAGATGTACTGACCAGAACTTTATACAGTCTAAAAATCCTATTGTCAGTGCTCTCTGATGGGCAAACTACATAATGGAGACACAGTTTCTAAATAACCTCAAACATATCTTTGAGCTATGTTACTGAAATGTAATTCTGCCAACATGTGAGCAGATACTGACCTGCGCGCACTGGCCTAGTACTCAACACGTCTTCATACCCAAATGACAGAATGGGTCGATTTCCACTGACTTCAATAACAGCTTATACGAGCGCTTTCAGCACTCACTATAGGACGGATGGGTAATGTATGTGTTAACATGAAATGGTCACCATGACCATGTGTCACGTAGATAGTGTCTTTTTCTTGTAGAATTACATTTTTTAGATGTTTGTCGAGTCCACTGTTTCCCTCTTTTTAATTTCTCTACTATGTAACAGGGTTAGAGCTTGACAAGCAAACAGACAACTGTAGAAGAAGTGTTCCTGACATTGTGATATGACAGCTGTAATTCAGACAGATCATAAAACAGATCATCAACACAACTGCAAACCGACATTTACAAAGAGTGCTTAGCGCCTCCAAACAAACTCCTTTGACATTTAGTCTGTTTTTTTTTTTTAAATCAACAACTCCAGAGAAGTCAGTAGCATAAAGCAGAGTATCTGTATTCAGTCTGAATGTACTGACAGACGGCCTGATTAAAGCTGCAGCTTGACATGAAGCAGTGATAATTCTTTTGGTTATAGCTGACTTTTTCAATTTTTGGAAAATTTAATGTTGAGAATTTGAAAGTAAAGTCCATGTTTTCAAGTTTTTAACTTTTAATGGTTGAACCAAGGGAGTTCACGCGTGTCTGCCCTGCAGCTTTAAGGAGTGTAAAGCAAAAGAAAAGGTTAGACTACAAGATTCCTGTTCAGGCCAGTCACAGGGGTGTTGTGTAATATATTTATTTATGCCAAATATACTCTTTCTGGATTTTATGCTTGTGATGGTAGAAAATGTTCTGCTTAAAGTGGAAAAAAAATAATAAAATAGGTGCCAGCGCCCCCCCTATTCACATGCTGCTGTTTGTATTGACACATCATGTGAGCATCATGTTGTGCCCCTGGGTACCGCAGTTTATTCAGAGCCATTATGAATCGTCCAGAGCTTGTGAGAAGTGCCAGTGAGCAAAAAAAAAGTCACAATACACCCAAGAGTAAAATGTAAAAGTGTGTACCAGCCCACTTCAAGCACCGCTCTGGAACCCAGTCACTTCAATGGTCTTCTACACATTATTCAAAGCTGGATCTTTTTCACCTGCTTCTTTTTCTTCAAAAGCTACTTTTTTTTTTAGGTGAGGCCAGCATGAACAAACAGAGGCTGAATACAAACATCAATTGGGCGGAATGACCTGTATTACAGCTCCCATGGTTGGTTCAGCATAATGTACCTTTCCACCTTGTTTTAACAGAGACACTCTCTTTCACTGTTCAGTCATTCCAAATGCTTCCACTTTGCCGTTTTTGCCATCGGTGTTAGAACTTGATATCTCCTGCTTTTAATGTTTCACATAAAAAGCAAGGAAAAGCAGAACTTTTGCACACCTGTAGGTCGACGGGTGCGTCTGAGAAGATCATAGGTGAACTACACTATAGGCAAGAACTCTTGAACGCTGTTATGTACACTTGCAATAAAAAACTTTACATTTATTGGGAACAATGTTTAGTTCAGAGACCTTCATCATGTTACTTTTAAAAATACCATCACCATTATTTTTTACCTATACCTGGCCATATTTAAAGTTTAGAGTGTAAAGTTTCTTAATTGGCTCATTTGAATTTGGTCGCCAAAACCCTGAAAGTAATATCACTGTACCAAAACGCTGGTCCCAATAAATCTCTTTTAAATGCAAGTGTGCAGGAGATCTTGCTTCTATATTACAGGCGAAAAAGTGAGGAATTATGCTGCTGAAAGGCTTTTATTGTGAAATGTTTTGTAATCTGTTCTTGTTGAGTTTCACCGGCAGAAGCTTAACAGTGATCGAAGAAATGGCAAAGTAGACACAATTGGAATTACATAGTGAATTAAGCTACACCTTGCCTTTTTTACAGTTGTAGTGGTTATTTGCTGACGTGCAAAGGGAACTTCCAATCTCATAGACAAAAGGTAAATATGGAGGAAGTTGTGAATGTTTTTTTTTTTAAATAAAATCTAATAAAACCAAATAGAGTTTAACAGCAATTGCACTTGGCCAGAGCTGTCCTGCTTTATCCAAGTTATACATGAATTTAGCTCTTGTTCAAAGAAGTAGATTGTTATTTCACATCATACTGGACGTGTTTCATGTTTCCACAAACAGAAAACTTAAGAGATAGTTACGATCCTTCTTTGTGGTTTCTATCATTGAAGTTTTCATATCTAACCATTCAGTTAAATTATGTATGTCTAAAAGCTTACTTCACATTGCAGGAATACTGAATCCTTTATTCAGTTGTGGCCAGAAAGTAGTCCAATTTACACAACCTGAGCCGAAAAGAATTCTGACCGCATTTCAGTTTTAAATGGTTGAATGTAAAGTCTCTCCATTCGCTCATTTGAATTTGGTTCCGAAAAGGACGGAGTTTATGATCAACAGAGATCAGGCTGCTGATGGTGTGCTGGAAGTGGAGCCAGGTTTTACAGCCCAACACCCCTGGAGCTACTGAAGAAAAAAAGCTGGTGGAAAAACTGACCAATATCACATCCTTTACTGAAAATCCAATATGTACTCAATATGTTGGCAAACTCCAACATCAGTCTAAGCCCAGCCCCAGGACCTCTTTCCCTGTGAGAGGGTTTGACTATAGCAGCGCCCTGCAGCCCCAAACAGCCCACCAAAGTGACTGTGGAGACAGCTGGAGCAGCCCTCTGCTCCACAGCACATCAATCCCCCTGAGGTTGTTACTGTGAGGCACCGCGGCTGCTGGACGCTGTCACGAGCAAACAATCTATTGTGTGGCCACCCGAGAGAGAGAGAACGAGCGGGAGATAAAGGGAGACCGAGAACAGCAGAGAGGGAGAGAGAGAGATCATTTAATATGATCTGGGGTTAAGTGAGAGGCACATTAGGGCCATGCTTAAATCACAGACAACGAGCTGCAGTCGACACAACAGCACTACGGACGCACATTCTACTGATTGACGTCCGATTTGATGGGGAAGGAGGAGGTGCAGAGACATGCGAGTGTATGTGTGAGAGAGAGAGAGAGATAGTGTGTTTGCACAATGCACATATGTCGGGAGGGGGTTGAGGTGGCTGATATTAAAGCAACTTATCTTGCTCTTCCCTCTGGGTGGAGAGGGAAAGCGAAGAAAGAAGGGGAGCTGAGAGGAGGAAGGAGGGTGGGATAATTTCCAGTTGGATGCTTTTTTTTTTACCCCCCCCCACTGCAATCTCAGTCAATTACACAAGTCCCATAATTCAATAGAGGAAAACAAGGAAGTTGCTGGGGATTTCTAATTTCATTTAAGAACATTTATCCAAACAAATTAGACAAGTTGCGACATTAGAAAAGAAGCCGGCAGTGTAGAAACGAGCGCTCTGCAGTACATCAGCAGGCTCGTGTGTACAGATGCAGAAAGCGAAAAGGCAGTAAAAGCAGCCGGCACCTGTGACGAATAGCGTCGGCAGACAAACTGTAATGTGGCTAATATCTCCAGGCTGGGCCGTGTACTGTACATCAGGAGCCGCCGCCGCCGCCGCCACCGCCTGCAGCCGCCGGGCCCCGCAGAGCGCTAATGTTTTATTTTGTCTTTGAAACTGCCAGGCTCGTTTTTCATCACCATCACTGTCAATGAAGCGTTATTCATTGTCGAGCTAAGCCCTCTCACTCGCACAGCTATCTCCGCTAACCCAGCAATGAACTCCTAAATCACTGCAGACTAGGATTTGAATATTTCACCACATAATTGGAGCTTTAACCTAATCTAGGGGCACGGGAGCTCCTCTTCTGTTTCCGATGAGGAGGGCTCAAAAGGCGCATCAGGATCCAATCGCTTGTAATAATGAGGAACTTCTCACAGTCTGTGAGCAAGCATAATTACCACTGATCCAGATTAAGGCTTTATCTGAGGCCCAACTGCCACTCCAACAAACAGCAAACACTGGCTTATATCACAACTAGGGAGCAAGATTTTTACTATAATGTCCCAATATTTTCAGCTGTGGATTTTGACTCAATGCAGACTGTTTATTTTGTAAAATCAGGAAGTGTCTCACGGGAGAGGGAATGGGATGAGGGTGGAGTAGAGAGGGGTTACAGCGATTAGGAGCTTTGTGTTGGGCTTGAAAGGGAAAAATAAAGAGTTATGGAGATGGAAGCTTACTGTACATTGAAATGACAGCAACAGCGTACAGCTGCACGCAGCGGAGAGCTTGCAGTGTGTGCCAATTTACTCCGTTTTAGCATCTCTTGCTCATCTCCGCTCCAAAGTTTATTGTCGGCGACTGAATGATTTTCATCACCGCAACAAGAGAGGCATTACTGCACATTATGACTGCTCAGCGGATTTGTTTATCTTAAAATAAACAGTATTTTATATGATTGGCAGGTGTCATGAGATTTCCAGAACCAGCACCACCAAACCATTAAACATACCCCCCCCCCTCCTCCTCCAGCTGCTCCCTAAAGAAGACTGTTTGCAGAGTGCCGGTGTCAATCACGGCTTACTCCCGCTGACTGTAATCTATATGTAAGTCAGCTTAAAAACAAACACATTAGACGCCGTCAGCTCCCTGAACAATGCTGCCATGCATACCTGTCAATCAAAGTGCCACTACCTCCGCTCGCTATCAAGCTATCAGCCGTTCTGCAGCTCCAACCGTTTGCCTGTCAGCACGTCACAAATATTCAGCCAAACACGGGTTTGCAGCTCACACTAGAGGTTTTCTCGACATCTGAATGACCTCCATCTTTCGCACCGAGTCATGGCAAGTGCAGAACCGTCCCACAGGGGGAAAGAGAAGCTCGTTGTCACTCAAATGAGGGGAATATACTGTCCTTTACAGGGTCGGCTGCTTTGAGACTAGACAAGCAAGGGGCCTGATGTGTCCGGCTGATGAGATTCTTCTTCAAGGTCCTGCGAGGATTAGCATCGCTTCGCTATCTGGCCTTTCATGGGTTGTTAGTTTAGCGCAGGACCCAGCGTTTGTGGGAGGTTCAGGGACAGCACAGAACTCTCAACCTTGAGGTCTGCTGGGAGATGGCGGGAGAATAAAGCCCTCACAAACCCTGACAAGCATTCTTGACAGCCATCTTTAATGCCGTCGCACATCAGCGCACGAAATCCGTGCAGATAATGATGCAAGTTGGATTAGCCGCATTCATTTCTCTTCTCAGACATGTCAAAAAACTAGAGGGTCGGGTTGGGATCTGCCTCAGCCAGACTGATGGGCAGCTGCTTACTGGCGAGCATTTCCCTGATGAGAGTTTGAGGTTGGCAGCTGCAACGTCTTCCAGTCCTGACATCTCTCTTTTAATTTCTCCTCTCTGTGTTGCAACATATGGGGTAAACAAACCCTGCTACCGTCTCAGATCGTCTCACCAGAGGCAGCTGAAAGCCATGATATGTTAGTTGCACGGTGCCATTATGATGCATTGCTTTTTATTGGCTTTCCATCACACTTAATGTCCAGTCAATAGCTACTGAGAAAAGAAGAGCAAGAAGAAGAAATGTGGGGCGATGTCTGCCTGGACAGTCAGTGGCGTACTCTCGGGCTGCATTAAAAGGGGATTTAGAGTACAGTACAAGAAATTGATTATCATTATGAGCTTTGCACTCTGCTAGTTTTGCAAGACCAGATCAAAGGGGCATATGGTGCAATCAGCGAAACCGGGTCATAGAGTCAAAAAAACATTGCAGCTCTGATATGTTTATAATTCCAAAGGATTTTTCCAGGCATTGCAGAACGGTGAACTCACCGTGGTGTATTTGCCAAGCTGGCAGAGGGAGGGGAAGGTTTCTTGATGGGCCTTACGAATCTTTTCAATGATGGTCTCCAGCTCGGCTGTCAGCTCGTAGCTTTCTGCCAGCTCTGGCTTTGGGTTCTCCTTCTTCTTCTTATTTCGGTCATTTCGAACAGCTGAAAGAGAACAGAGGATTAGGATTAGCGAAAACAATGACTTGCAAAATGGATGATTTGATCATCAAAGCAAATGTAGTTTAGTGTTGGAAATAAAAAGATTTTCAGGAGCAACAGAACTTTGCCGCTAGTAAGCACTTTTCTGGTGAGAGATGCAGCAATTTGTCGATTCATAAAGTGAGACCTTGCATAAGGACAAAGTTTCTAGCTGCAGTCTGCTCCGTCAGCTCAGTGACATTGGCAAATACTCAAAACGGGAAACAACTAAAGTGTCTCAAGTGTTTCACAAATGGATTGTGGGATTTGTGCAGCCTTTCTCAATTGCTTCCTTTCATTAGTTTCCTCTTAGAGCTATGGCCCTTTTTATGTGGCTTGTGTAAGCTGAGGTCTAAAGTGTAAACTAATATGACATTAACCAGGTTTCCATCCAAATGTGGCATATTTTTATCGCATACAATTTAGCCTGGGAACCAGATGAATTTGTGACCTCGTGTTTTTTTTGCTCTGCAGATGCATCTGGTGCCCCTCCCGTTCAAGCAGATTTCCATTTTTAATACAATGACTGTGACAATCAAGATGGCTGCCATTGATGTGATGTCCTAAAAAGAAGAACAAACAACTGTGCTTAAGGCTTTTGTTGGTACAAAGATGCTTTTGGCGTACTTCCACCGGGTTTTGGAGGTTTAAAAGTTTACTTTATGCTCAGCGCTATGTCACCTTTCGTTGCTCTGATTGGTTGCATGCTCACTGGTGATCTGGTTGATGGTTTCATGCCATTCCACTGATTGACAGTTTCCGAAACAGGCCAATACAAAACTAGGAATTAGCTGATAATGTGATAATTATGTGTTAATAAACCATCTAGGATATACACAGTGTACAATTTTAGCAAAATTATGACAAACAATGAATAAAAACACAACTTTGTATTTTTGTTTTTATGTTTTGTACCTTTAAAGGACACATACTGTGCTCATTTTCATGTTCACACTTTTATCTAGGAGTCCTACTAAAAACGTTCAAAAACCACATTATTTTTCTCATATTGAGCATGTTGCATTTGTTCTGTTTTAGCATTTTGACAGCCAAGCACAATTTGTGTGCTTTGCTCAACCATCAGCCCCTTATTACCAGAGCTAGCCTTAGCCACGTAGCAACGGCGATAGATCACTGAAATCAGTGATCAGTGAAATACAGTGGTCCCTCGTTTATTGCGGGGGTTATGTTCTAAAAATAACCCGCAATAGGCGAAATCCGTGAAGTAGTCAGCTTTATTTTTTACAATTCTTATATATATTTTAAGGCTGTAAAACCCCTCACCATACAGTTTAGACACTTTTCTCAGACAGGCATTAACATTTTCTCACATGTATCTCTTGTTTGACTTGTTTGTTTGTCTTGCAAACAGGCAGCACTTAAAAGTCACACTGCTAGCGATTGAACATTGATGTAAATTTGGCAAGCCGAACGCATTCTGTACTGTACGGAGACACGGCACGGAGGAGATTGATTGACGTCGGTCTACAGTCCCTTAGCCAATCAGGACGTAGAACACAATGCACGTTCATACTCTGTAAAAAAAAAAAACAGCATGCAAAATTGCACTAAAAAAATCCGTGAAACAGCGAGGCCGCCGGTAAAGGTGAACCGCGTTATAGCGAGGGACTACTGTATTTGACTTTTCAGTCCTGCTCTCCTAATAGTATGTGTGCTAGCTGATAACTGACCTAGCTAGCGTTACATTATAGCCTTTGAGTTAAGGTTAGTTTATGTTAGCCCGGTCAGTGTAGCCTGAGCTCCGACCAGTAGTTTACTGTTAGGAGCTTATAAAGAACACGGCTCCAACTACAAGCTATTCTTTAACAAGCTGTGTGTAAATGTGCTAATGCCTGAAAGCATCTGTGCTGGTAACATCAGGCTACAGCGGTTAATATCATATTCATGCAAGTAAAACTAGTCGGCTTCGTGCCCCTTAAATAAGCTAAGCTAACACAGGTGACTCATTTCACACACACCAGCATGTAGCATTAGCATGTAGCATTGAGCCATAAAACCTTCTATCAGTATCTTTTTCAGGCCATGGCGGGGGAACAAATCAGAGCTCAGCGATGTGGGATTTAGTCTTGGTGCAACCAACTCCACAGCTCCTCTTTGGCATAATGTTATTCATTTAAATGGACTTGTTTAAGTGGAGATGCTGGTACAGTCTATGTGTGTTTTCCCCCCTAAAGGGCCGCGGTGATGAGAGCCAACTCTGGCTCGACATCACACCGAATCTAAACAGAGCATTTTCACACTCATTTACTGAAACATGCAGCAAGAGAAAATGAGAGAGGATGGTCTTTTCTCCGAGTTTGAGGGTCTCTTGATGCACCTGGGATACATATTCATGTTGAAAAGACATTAAAAAGTCCATTTTGCATAATATGTCCCTTTTAATATTACTGCAATCCCATAGTAGTAATTGAAGGTGATCTAGATGAGCACATCAACTATTATTTACCAACGTAGTGTAGATATTCTCTCATACTGATTATGGCAGCTGGACAATAAGAGGACAGTGTGCCTTGCATTGAATATTATATTACATGTTGAAATGATTTCAAAAGTCCCCAGGAGAGAGTCCCACTGAACCAAACAGGCAGAATCTCCAACAAAACAGGTTGTTGTGCTTGTTGTGTGTAAAGTGCACCCTGAGAGAGTCCACAGAGTCCTTTCCTTCATTAGCTGCAGATCTTTGAAGTCTGTCACAGCAGGAGATTCAAACAAGCCAACCAGGTTTATTACTCAACACACAGCATGATCATCCAAGCATCACAAGTCTCTGATCAGCTGCACGCTCCCCTTTAAAATAATAAGGAATGGAGCTGGAGAGAAAGAGCTGGGCCCATTGTCAGAGCAAGACAGCCCAAGGGACCTTCCTTGGCTGACAATACAACAGTCACATCCTCTGCCCTAGTTTACAATAAAACCCTTTCTACTCAAGCACTAAAGCCAGCTCGTGATCCTATATTGCACAAACATGCTTCAATGGGGAGAGAGGATGCTGGCTGAGTGTGTGCTGGAGTTTATTCCTTGTGCACATGTGGTAAGTGACTGTGTGGAGCTTCAATGCATCCATTAGAAAGCCTTGCCGTATACTAGTGAATTTAACGTTTACAGAGCACACCCACATGAGCACCAACTTTCCTTTGCAGTTCTGGAATTATATTGTTGAATTATGTGTTAAAACTAATAGATTAATTTGTTAAAACTTATAGACTGCTGGCCAACACTTGTATGACATAAAGGTTAATGGTTGGGTTCATCACTTGTTTCACTAGTTGAAATGACCAAAACAATCATTTCACTATGATTTAAGATATCTCTGTCTCTATATCATAAAAATAATTCAGTTTGGCTTGTCAACATCATGGCCATAATGTCATTTATCAGTTAAATGGTGACTATTTTTAGCCTAATGCAGTCTATATACTCCAATCTTCTGGCCCATGTACTGATGGGTGATCTCCATAAAGCTAAACTGTTTTCACTGGAAATCTTGACCACTGACATATTGTGACATATTCTGAACCAGTACTGTTTACACTACATGCTCTTAACTTATTCACAAAACTTGTTTCAGTCTTTGTGCTAAACTACACTAAACACACACCACTGGACCTTTGGGGTCCTTGTCAGCAAAAATGGAATATTGTATTCATAACTATTTTCACCTGATGCTAAGAACTAAGAAGTCTGGGAACCCAAATGTTGACGAATAGAGACGTTATACTCATCATTTAGCACAAGAAGAAGCAAAGGAGCGTGAATCCTCGTCAGCCACCGTAGTTTCTGCAGGGGTGAGTGGTTTAGGGGCAATCTGCATCACAAGAAGTTCCTAAATCCTACATACTGGTCCTTTAAAGAGCTGCAGCACACTGCCCACTGATGCTAATGCTAACACACAACCACGACCTTTCCCAGCACCACCTCTCCGACTGTTGATGCGCAAAAGGGTTATGATATTGACCAAT
Source organism: Pempheris klunzingeri (assembly GCF_042242105.1). Taxonomy (NCBI): domain Eukaryota; kingdom Metazoa; phylum Chordata; class Actinopteri; order Acropomatiformes; family Pempheridae; genus Pempheris; species Pempheris klunzingeri. The sequence goes on from NC_092027.1 coordinate 20,100,079, forward strand.
TATAGTGGGTGTATAATGTGTGTAATGTGTATAACCAGGCATTAACCTCAGAATATCTCATGTGTTTTATTTATTTACTACCATAAACTTGTCTCTCTTGATTGAAATGGTGTATATTAACTGCATTAGCACAACTCAGTAAAAGAGCCCAAAATATCATACAGCTGGGATTCTATCAAAATATGTCAGTGCTTTTTAATGCACACAGTCTCAGATCCAAATCAGTCAGAACCGGGGCGTCCATATGCTGCATCTGTTTAATCCTGACATATTGGCTTGGACATCCGCCCACATCTCACATTTCATGCTCAGCCTCAACAGCATCCGATCATCTCAGTGCATCAGAATGAAAGAGGAGTGGATATAATTTTCTGTTTCGTAGTATTAGACTGTATGTTTTGGTCGGCCACGGGCTTGTGCTGATTACTGTCACTGCTGACATTAATCACTCCATACAATTTGACCTACATCTGTGACCTATATGTCCATTGTATGGGGGTGTGTATATGTACTTTCCACTACATCAACTGTGATTATTATATAGTTAGTAAAGCAAACTTTGACAGTGACAATGTAAATGACTTCATTAGAACAGACTCAAATGGGATGCAGATAAACAATGACTACATTTAACTTCACAAATGAAACAAAAGATACCATATGACATTTGATGGTACGGTCCTGCTGCATACTTGACAGTGATAATCTTCAAAGATGTCAGATGAAACTAGTCATAGTAGAATTGATCCTCACCTTGTCTCTCGTCACGGTTTATAATGTCAGTGTGGGGGCAGTGGAAGGGGTTTGACTGACGGAGGGCAGAGAGCATTGGGCCTCCTTCTATGTGCTGCACAGAGAGCTGCAATCACCGAGCACAGCAGCAGCCAATAGAGAGGACTGTGAAGTAGTCGTTCTGACTGGAGCAATAGAGATCTGCCACACGGTGCACTTCCAGTACTGGCTCATTATAAAAGAAAAGATATGGGATTCAAATCAAGCGATAAGAGGAAAAGATAGCACACTTCAAATCGGCTTCTAAACTGAGGGTATAAGTGGCAAAGTGAGCAATAAATGCACAATGCAACATACTGCCCTCAACAGAAAGCACACGTGGAAGCTATGTTTCAAAATGTGAAATACGATATCTCAGGTACCACATGTAAAATTTGTCAGATTTGATATTACATTGTGTAATGGCATGACCTCCATCAATGATTTGGGACGCACCACTGTCCTGTTTCCCAGCGTGGAGTCATCACAAAGACCTACGATGTCAGCATCTCTTTCACAGATTGACATGTTTTCTTACTGTTGGACACGTCTGCTGTGTGCTATAAGCACTAATTGACATGTGCCAAATGATAAACTTTCTAATTTGTTACATGTTGACAAATTCATCCGAAAGTAACGTCAAATAGAACGCGTTCGTGACGCATCTGTTTCTGTCTCTTGCGCAGTTTGCTGTGTGCATTTGACTTTTGACTTCACTGAAAAATCTCCCTAAATATTGGGAAGCTTGTTTCCAGTAAGATAAGATCAACTTTACTGATCCCAAAGGAAATTACTTTGCCACAGTACAAAGTTGGCACAACAACACAAAAGTTAAATACAAAGTACAAAGTGTAAAAGTGTAAAGTGTCTCTAAGTGTGTATAAAGTGTCTCTAAGTGAAAAGCAGAGAAATAGTGCCAAACAAATTAAATAAAATAAGTACAGAATGACCCTGACTCACTACCACTTCTCGCCATGATTGGCCATGTTTGTTGGGGGGGGGGGAGACAGTAAGCAGGCTTTCAGTGTGGTCGTTAGCCAACAGCTATAAACACTGCAGCTTTAGGACGAGGTCGGACTAACCTGAGCCTTACTCATTCAATCTAACTGCTGTATCTACTATAGGTGAGTGATGGGGGATTTTCCTATTGTCATGGCCAAAATGACACAACTAAAGGGCTTTTTTTTAAAAAAATCCTGTTCACAATGTTTAGAAAAACACACAGCTCTAAGTGTCATCTACAAGAGCAACACCTGATCTGCCAAAGATACAGCTAATTCTGTACAATACACTCCTGTCAGTGAGTAAGTAGAGTAAACAACAGAGGGCAGACGTGGTAAGGTGAAAGCAGAACCAGGCAGTTCATAAACCACTCTGTACGGACACAACACCCAAAGAACACACCCCTACAGATGGGGGGGATGGTGCGGAATAACGGTATAGAAAGGGGGGTGGCACACAATCTGTTCACGTGTGTGTGTGTTTATGTAATTTGTCATGGTGTGGCGACAAACCGCGTCTTGAGAGGGGGTTGCGGTCCGCGCAGAGGCTGACGAGCCACAAGATGTGATTTAGGAAGACAGCGATGTGGCTAGTGCAGCCCCCCACCCGCCCAGTGCAATCAATTACCACTGCACTCCAAGCAAATTACTGCGAGCATGAGCAGATACATCCAAATGATGCATCGGACAAGAGGCCATGAAAATATATGGCTTTTTAATACCCACAAAAGGGGCAGAGGGAACCCAAGCAATGCAGGGACTCCTCCTAATGTAGTGGCTGTGATCACTGCTCCTGACTTCCACATGAAAGGTACCTGCTCTTTTCTCGTTACTGGTCTAGAAGCACTGCTTGGACTCTGTTTTCTATGTAAAATTCTATGACCTCTTAGGCCCTGCATGTAAAAAAGGGGGCATAATGTGCATTGGTGTGGGTGTGTTGTTTCCGGCATCGATGAGATGATGAAATACGGTCCAGGACGTGTGAGTATCAGATGCCAACTTTTTGTCTTCTTTTCTGTGACGGCACCCCGTGTTGTCAATTCAAGTGTCCTTTGAAATGAACGAGGAGACTGTGCTTTGTTACGCTGTGCCGCCCGTTCATCTGAATGTGGCTTTTCTCTCATGGCTTGTGCATCACTAAAAGACTAGGGGTCGCAAATATAACCAATCAATATACAGATATTTTTTTAAATCTATTATTGAGAACCAAAAATACATAATCATTACGGGGATAGTTCAGATTATTTGAAGTGGGGTTGTATCAGGTATTTATTAATAGTCAGTGTTCTACGTACAATAGATGGGAGTCAACAGATCCTCAGGCAGGATTACTGGCATGGAAGCTAAGCAGTGTACTGCTTGCCTTTACCAATGAAGCCCTTCTTCTCTCTTCGTTCTCTTCAAAACTCCACTGACAAAAACAGTCATTTCACATTCCAGAACATAGGAGTTGCTAGTCTACCAGCTGCCTCAATCAATGAGCTACCACATTAGCTTGGATCCATACTGACCGTTTAAAACACCAAAGTCACATAATAACACAAAAAAAAAACGAACCGATCACGGCAGCGATAGACCTGCAGCTGCTTGTTCCACAAGGTACAATCACAGTTTTGGTCAATGAAGTCTGGCAGAGTGAATAGTGAGAATCTGCAGCTCCCTGTCAAAGGGCAGTCTGATGGCAATGTAAAGCAGATCAGCAGATGCTGCTACTGATACTGGGCCTTTTTTTTTGGCTTTTCCTGCTGCCCTGTCCACAGCTGTTCATTGCATGCTGTTCATGCCAGGACTCCTGTCTGCCTCTCTAAATTGGAGAAGTGGACATTCTCAAACTGTGATCCGTTCAAAGGTTGTAAATACAGTCCGATTACATGTTACAAATTACACCTGAAATATAATTATCTGATGCTTTAACAAATGCTGATGATATGTGGTATGATGGTTAAATATCAGTCCAATCTGAATACAGATGCATTATTGACAGGAGGAAACTGGAGGAAACAATCTAGGGTGCTGTGTGTGTGTGTGTGTGTGTGTGTGTGTGTGTGTGTGTGTGTGTGAGAGGCATTTGCTAGCAGACCTCCATCCTTTTCAGGTTTTGAGGGAGCGCTGTGAATGAGCGAAAGTCGAGTGTTCCTGAAGTGCTCTCCAGAGTGTTAGACCGAGACAAGAAGGGTCATTGAGTGGAGTTCAGACACGCTGTTAAATACACTCTTCACAGTGACGCCTACTGTCACACTCTCGTCCCTCGGCTTTCCGAGAAACTCATCTCGACCTCCTTTAGTCAATGAGCGATGTCCCACCCTCTGCCTTTTGTCCTCTTCTCTATTTCTTCTGTCACAGCTGCCTCCAGCCGCCCGGTGCAGCGTGATGATTGTTTTCAGTGCTCTGCTGCTTTATCAGCAGGTTGTGTGGCTCCGCTGCAGCAGGCGTGGACAGCAGCCGTTTTAAGAAGCCACCGACCAGCCATTTGCGTGCTGCCGAGCTCTGCACAGTGTGTCTCTGAGTGAACAGATGCAAAGGTAAATAAACACCATCTATCTGGAGGCCACGTGGCGCGGCCCGGGCTGCTCGCCACGGCACTTAACATGGCCGATCTCTAACGCTAACCAGGTGGGTGTCGAGCATTGATGATGATTCTTTGTTGTCACCACGGCGGTGAGTTTAAGGTAATGGTCCTGATGGAACAAGGGGGTGGAGAGGAGAGGGGGGGGGGGGGGTCGTCAGATGGGAGACCTGCACTGTAAAAAATATGACCTTGGAGCAGGAAGGCAGAGGCACGACGACACCACATCCAGCACAGACATCTGATCTAAAGGCTTTCCACAGTTATCTAACTTACAGCTAGCTCACTCTCTGTTGTAGCAGCAGCTCGATGCTTCTGTGGCAAAAAAGCTCCGATGTTTAACTTCTTAATATGATGATGCAGGTTATTCATTTGACACCATCACTAAACCTGCTGAGTTTTGCTTTGATGGTGTGGAATCTGATTTATCGACCTGAATTTCTCATCCGACAATAAAATCCACTATATAGGTTGGATTTTATTGAATTATCAGCTTGTTACTCAATAACAGTCTCATGACATGGAGAACTGGACTTTGTACCAAACCAGACGAGTGTTCATTGAGGAGAGAGGAAAAAGAAATATTGTATTAACACGCTTTGAACAAGACAGAATAACTTCTGTTATTCCATCATCACAAATACCAACACACCAGTCAGAATCACTATTATGATAGTAAGTTGACCAGCTGATCCTGGAGCTGCTCAGGAGAACTGATCTCATTAAAATGAGAACAGTGTAAATGCTGTGGATGTTTGTGGACGACTCCTTCATGCTGTCATATTGGGTTATAAAACTGCACAGATGTTTGTGAAGAAGAAGACATCCACCAACAATACTGCCCTCCACTACAACAAGGTTCATTTTGCTCAGGGACTGCAGACACAGTACCTAAAAACATTAGATTGTTATTTTTGGACAAAACCCTGAGCACACAGGAAATTCTTGCCAATTAAACGAATTTAACCGTAGATGTTGGATATTTATTGGAATATTACAATAACATTATTCTAGCCTTCAAATACTCATTTCACTCAAACTCTTCTTTTCTCTGTATCATTACCAGTTCACGTAATATTTGAGACCCCCTCCCCACACACACACACAGCTAATAACAGACACAGAGTGCACGTCCATACAGCCCCCCCATCCTCCTCTGCAGATTCCCCAGCTTAATAACAAATCACTTCAGTGCTCATGACGTTATGTGACTCATGACCACTTACCACTGGAAAAAAAAAAAATACAAAGACAACAACTCGTGTAATGACGCACCAAATCACATACCTGCTGGTGCAGCACACACACACACACACACTCAGTCACTCATAGACACAATCATGCACTCACACACGCAAAACATTGCCCCCTTTGTTTCATTCTAAGCAGCAGTCCAGTTATCTCCAGAGGCACATGATAGCACGAGTGGAGTGTCCAAAAGCAGATACTCAGTTCCATCTGACTCAGGCCTCAGACCTGAGCTCTCAGCACCCTACTTTCACTACGAAACAACCACTACATATAAGGAACGTGATTTTCACACTGACAGTCACTGTGAACTATTCAAAAAGTCTTCGATAAGAAGAAATCTGCCTTCCCCTCTGAATGTTCTGCAACGCCTGAGCATGCGTTTAAATGTCTGCTTGGCAAATGAATTGAATATAAACACATCAATGACACACAGCTAATGTAGGCAGATACAGAACTAGCATTATTTGACTGGTAGCTGTAATTAATAAAGCATCACAGAAGGTTTGGCCTGTCACTGCTGTAAAGCAACATTAATGTATTTTTGGCCAACACAGCAAGCTGCAAACAAGTTTTTATTATTTTAGCCCAATATGTGAATATTAAGTCCAATATTCACTTTCTTTTTATTCTGTTTTGGTCTACACCACCTCCTGGGACAAATATCAGCTCTTTGGCTAAAACAAAACAATATCAAGTGATGCCACTTGTGCTGGTGCGCTGCCCAGGAGCCGGACTGGAGTCACGGACAAAAGCAAATTTGACAGACATTTTTCTATTGTCACACAATAACTCTATCGTCATACCACACAGTTACAGCTATTGGGAACAGCTGAAAACATCAGGGGACTCCTGGTATTTTTGGTGATACCCTGACGTTGTCTGAACATTCATGCATGACCAGCAGTTACAAAGTATTTCTGGATATCTAGATATGTACACAACAGGACGTGGATATGAATCATGATGAGTAAGCAGACCCTTCCATAATTAAAACTCTAGAAACATGTGGTCTTTAGTGGATCTTCCTGATGATCCCTGATCCCTACAGTCCTTGAGCAGGTGCTGTTCAGAGCAGGAGGCTGAAGACACCAGCACACCGCCTCAATCCATCAACAGAGAGAAAGGGTAATAGTTCCCTTTCTCATCAGGAAACCTGTGGGGGGGCTTAGCTTGAGGATATCAAGAAATCATCTTTTCCATGACTCCTCTGCTGAGGTGTGTAACAACATAAGGGACAGGAATGACACCCCCCCCCCCTCTTGAGGCTAATGGAGCATGAAGTGGACCTGAACTATAAATGCTGATGCAATCAAAGGACACCAATAACCTGTGAAATGCAAACTGTTCCTATGGATGACAATGGAGCTGGGGGAACATGGGGGCACCGACAGCAGCGACTCACTGGTACTTCCTTAACACAGACTGTCTGAAATCTCTGGTATTAGAGGCAAAAGTAACATCTTAGATTTTATTACTTTTTTGGATTTCTCAGATCCCACTGGATAGGCTTTGTAAATGCTGCTCCTCCCCCTCACTGCCTGACATACTGGCCAGTCTCCACTTCACTGCAGCAGCTCTAACTCAGATGATTGATCACCCCTACATCATACTGATAACAATAAAGCCATTACAGATAATCCAGGCCAGCTGCTGATGAGATCTTATCTGACAGATACAACGCTGCGTACTCATATTACTAAACAACACATTTTCTTCACGTCTATATTCTAACATATAACAGGCAAATGACTGTATATGTATTTGTTGCAGCCCATTTTGCAAATATGGCAGCTCACAGTGAAAAAGAGGTGTTACATTTGATTTACATTTGATTTATTGCTTTATTCCTTTGCATTTGCAGTCAATTACTGCAAATAACTTTCTCCAGTGTGCACTGTAAACAATTGTGAACACAGTCTCCATACAGCAGGGAACATACTGAGGTGACTGAGGTGACACTGAATGTGTGGGTTTGTTTCACAGCAGATATTTGGACTGCAGGTGTTACTAAAAACATTGACAGAGGCTCTTTTCTATTAAAGTGTGCCGTTAAAACGTGACAGCGTGGCTGTGAGCCATTATGAGCGATGCCACGACCCTACAAGGAATTCAGGCATCATTTTGTTATTTGCACCATTCTCGACCCCAGGTCGTTCCAGGTTGAAGCTTTGTCACCCCCCTTTGGCACAACAAGGTACGCTTTAGCATCTGCATGAGACACTAAAGGGCAATGTAGAACGAAGAGCAGCACAGTCGATGTGAGGAGGACGGTTGGGGTTAATGTATGGGTTTTGTGTATGTTGATAATTATGTACATGTCACAAAAAGGTTTTTACACTCGACTGAGGAAGAATGTGGGTGCATTGATACAAGCAAATTGTCACAAAGTGTAGTGGAAAAAGATTTGAATTAAGTGTCTTAAGTGACTTAAGTGTCACTGAAGCTTCTGCTCCACTGGGGAGATGGAAAGATGGTGGCAGACAACCCCAGATTCCATCATGTTTTCTACATTCTTTTTGCACCATCTGAGGTTTGACAGCCGACTGCTGACTGGAAAATTAGCTCCACCAACTATTTACATTGCATATGTGGATGGAAATAGATGCACCTGCTCCTCCCAACCTCAACCTGCACAGGTCTAACAATTGAAAACACCTGTGTGGGTGTGCGGGTCCAGGTAGAGCCGCTCTTACCTACTTACTAACTGATTAAAATGTGAAGATACCGCACTGGTAATGACTCAAAATGAGGTTATCCCAAGATTCAAACATGAATGCTGGTGACTTTTCCTCTTAGATGTTCTTTTTGATGATTTCATTTGCATCTGGAAATCCAAAATATGTCTAAGAAATGAGTGTTAGATTAGGGCGAGTTTGGAGTGTAAGACGTGGTGGAGTAAGCTCATTTGGCTAATTTAAATAGATCAAGTCAATTCATTCCCTACTGCATTCCTGCATCTGTTTCCTAGCAAGGGGAGCTGCATCCCTGCACTGTGCTCATACATTCTTTATTGCACAGTGTCTCTTCAAGTTTGCTAAGAGCCTTTTATAAGTACTGACAAAATGCACCTCCTTACTTACAGCATGATGGGATGGTTTTAATGAGCTGGGCTGATTTGTGCTTTTGGTCATGTACTGTATGTTAATGCAGAGGTGTGTGTGTGTGTGTGTGTGTGTGTGTGTGTGACAGCCAGTATAAGTTTTGAACACTTGGACACTTTTGGGTGTTTAAGTGTGAAGAATATCATTCGATTTTGTGCTCAAGAGGAACAACAGAATTTACTATCATTTAAAGAAAGCATATATTCAAAACATATAGACGAGTCTTCACATCGATTTCTTGATTCCATGCAAATTTGCTTGTAATTGCACCTTTCATTGACATTGTAAGCGTTCACCTTCAAAATTTTACCTTTTCAAAACTATTTAGTATGTTTAGTGTGTGGAAAAAGTTCTATTATTATAAATGGTTAAAACTGTTTTCTATTCTTCTAAATTCGAAAAAAAAACATTGGCTTGTCATTGCTGTCAAAACACACGTATTGTATTGGTGCAAATATTGTAAAATTTCCAGTGATACCCAACCCTGCCTTTGATTGTATTTTGCACACGGACTGCCCATTGTTCGGTTCAGTATACCAAAACCCGAAATAGTCGGGAAAAATGTCCGTTACCCTGAAAACACCCATTGCTCTGCTCTGCCAAGTGTTTTTACTGTTGCAAACAAATTTCCGAAGTTGTGGAAAAATTGTGGAAGTTGTACCTCAGCTGGCGTGCACTCCCGTCACTATAATCACTACATGTGTGCTGCAGGGTAAGGCTACACAGCTTTATTATTGCTGTTGGTGCTTACTTTTCTGTATCGTTAGGGTTAGGGCTGCCAGACAAATGGGCTTTCAGTCCACCACGACATTTTCTGGACTCCTCAGGCTTCAGAATAATGGGCCGTCAGTATAACGCTGTGGTACAATTTTTCACTGGTATTTCAAATTAAATGTCATTTTCATTAATAAAAAATCTGAATTTTTTTCTTGTCAGGGTTAAAGGCCTTTGAAAGTGACCGGTGGATAGAAACCCATGACATGTTAACTGTGACTGCACTAAGTAAGCTAGTTAGCAAGCATTTTTATAAGGCTGGATGCTTTTCTTTGGCTGTACCTTTTGTTGTTAGCAAACAGAAGCTACAGATTTATGTTATGTTCTATATTATATCTGAGTTTTTTTAACATTGATCATTAGACCAACACCTGCTGTGTGCACTTCATTACAGAATTGTGTATCAGCACACTGTGTGAAATGGGTCTGAAACTCACACTCTTTGGACATTCCCACTCCAAAGCACTTCTGCAGGCGGCAGTACTGACAGCGGTTCCTCGTCACCTTGTTGATAATGCAGTTCTTGTCCCGGTGACACGTGTACACCATGTTCTTCTGGATGCTTCGGCGGAAAAAACCCTGAAGGGACAGACACACAGACAGAAGGGTTGGGGGGGGTTTCATGAAAAGAATAGGTCTCACAACGTTGACCTCCTTTTGCTTCCAAACTCATGCAGCCACCTATTTTCTAAAACATCCGCACAGCTCAGCTGAAATTCTCCTGCCACTGGATATCATAACGTCGCAACAGTCTATATAACAATGTGCTGGATGTTTTGTTTTTTCATTGCCATTAAGGCTGAGAGAAAAAGGGGTCTGCGTGTCCCTGCTGGGAGCTCTGCGGAGCTTCAAATGCTGGATTTAAGCTCAGAAACAGACTACTAGTGGGAACAGAGCGAAGAACCTCAGGGTATCAAACAACGAGGCTGCTGGTGCAGTATGGAAGAATAACTGAGGACTTTGGTTCAGCTGCGGGCGGGGAGCGCCGTGTCTGGACTTGACAAGGTGACATTGAGCTTCTAAGGAAGACCAAAGCCACTTTTCTTTTAAAAGAATGCCGTTATTGTAATTCTGTGGTACAGCAGTTAAGTAGTGGCTCTTAGTCAGGGCTCAGTCAATGTTGTAATGTTAAGAGAAGATATAAGTAAACAAGTAACTCTGTCAACCCTCGTGACAGTGGTAGAGATCTGCACTGAGCGAAGGGTGAGTACACTTTGAGCTCATGGATCCACATCAGGCTCACAGTGGATTCAGTTTTAACTCCTGGTTCGCTAAAATTAAAAGAAAACCCAAACGCGTAGCCACGAGGGTCAAGTTCTCCCCACTGGTTACAAAACCCTAATGGAGGACTGAATGTCCTTGAATTTCAGAAATGTTCAGTCATCGTTATGATGTACACTAAATATGGCGCTTTTCCACTAGTACCTACTCGACCCTTTTGGTTTTCCACTAGGCATAGTACCTGGTACCAGGTACCAGGGAGTGATGTCACTGGATGAGTCATGAGAGCGACTCGATCACAAGAATCAAGCCTGCCATTTTTAAAACCCTTGCTACAGCGACCGGGCGATTTTAGCATTTAGCGAAACATGGAAAATGGCTGCACGTAAACCAACACCGCGGTCCAACGAGTTCTTAGTTGTGTTGTGTGCTGTGTATTGTGTCGCATACAAATGACGTCGGAGGAGTTTCGGCCCGCCTTGCTATGATGACCCCACCCACGTTGAGGTGGTACTCAAATGTAATGGAAAACCAACCAAACCGTGTCGAGTCAAGCCGATTAGGTACTAGTGGAAAAGCGCCAATATATAAACCTACATCCATACAAAAACCATTTTACACAGTTTTTACTTCATAACATTTCCAATTAATCAAATGATTGATTGGGTAGCAATTCAGAGGACTGGAGGAGGGTACAAAGGAAGGTGCACCAAAAAAGCGAAATACATCCTGAGAAGGAAAGGGCTTTAATACTCAGTGAGATAAAAAAAAAACAAGCTCTAATCCGCTGCCCCTCTGCTCTCACTTAACTTTTGCTATACGATGAATATGCAGCAAACAGTCTTTTTTTTTTTTACATCTAAACCTCTCTTTTCTTTTCCTGTGAGACATTATTTATGTTTGATGACTCATCTTGAAGTTGTGCTTGGATCTCTGTCAGCAAAAACTTTTTCAGGTGTGTTAAGGGCTGATTCATCCTAATCCAAAAGCATGTGTAAGAAAGGCGTGGACGGAGGCCAGCAGTCCTCAGCAGCTCTGTGTGGTGCCGTGTTAGCTAAGCCTGAAGGGGCGAAAAGTCTCACGGGGCGTTCACAGCAGCTCCTGCAAAACGTATAAACTGGTAAAATCCTATTTTTTCGCCAAGTGAATGCAAAGCATAATTAGATTTTTTTTAAAAGCCACAGTGTATAAGTTGTGTTGTATATTTTAGAATATACTTCATAGTATTAAGTGATGATTTTGATATCTAAAGACATCCAAATATACATTATATACAATCATGAAAACATGTTCATAAAACAATCTACTGCTTGTAGAACATTTCTTTCATTTTTCTTTTTCATATTTCATTATGTCAAGTATATCCAGGCCTGTGATCATCATAAGAGAACCTTACTCACTGTAACATGTTATGAACCGCGTCCTCTTACAGCAGCTACTTCTAGGCATTGAAAGGACTTGTGTGTTCGCGTTGTGTAGTTAGGATTCGTATTACATTAAGCATTTTAGTAGCTCATTGTCCGCTCAGATCTAGCTCAGGACCTCAGCGCCTTTACATTTGTCTGACCTTGGAAGGAACTTTTCAATCAGCATTGTGCCTTCCATCAAAAGCCTGTGCAAGGCCAACACAGTAAGCACACACTTCAGTTCAGTTTGAAGCCGCCGCGCTTCTCTGATCCAGAGACCAGCCTTTTGAGTCGTCTTCATCTAAAACCAAATGTAACCGTGTGCTACGTTCGCTCGCACTGGTCTGCCTGCCTGAATGAGAGCAATGATGAAGACACTGTGATTCCTCCTTGAAAGTGCAAGAGCGGCGTTTGTTGCTGAGCGAAGTGACGGAAAGCAGAGGAGCATCCAAAGGAAGAGAGACAGTCTTCACTAATTTTTTCCTCTTGATATTAATTTGCCATTGCTCTGGGATCTTCTGCAATGATCGTCCATCATCCAGGCCCTTTCGCACATGTTTGCAGGCATTTGTGCCTGAGGAGCTTTGTTCAGTATAAGGGGGGGGGGGGGGGGTTGAAATTCCATTTACCATAGCTGCCTGTGACAGATGAGACCTTGCCTTTTCATTAGTGAAGCAGGATGCATGATGGGTAACAGATTAGATCACAGGACTGAAACGGCTGACTCTGTAGCCCATCTTGCCGCGGCCTCGACCATCCGTCAACCTCTGGACCGCCCCCTCAGTAGCACACATACAAACCGTAAGCAGCCAATCGTGTCTCAGCCTTGATGACATGTGACCAGTCCGAGGTCACCTCCCCTCAGTTGGTATTATTCATTTTCTTAATAGAGGCCTTTATCCTGGCTGATGTAAGCCGAGTGTGTTCGTAGACATTACCTGTGGGGTCTGATGGATGAGCGTGGAAGCAGCCCACACCCCCATCAGCCTCCATATAAGTGTGTTCAGGTTGGGTGCAGAACCCAAGGCTGCCCAGGTACTTATGTCATTCAAAGCTGAGAGCATGCAGGTCACTTAGCCTTGGAAATCTATGTGTGGGTGATGAGAGCTGTACAGTGTGCTGGGGGTGTTACTGGGAGCTGGAGCTGCTGCAGTTTGTGTGCTGTGCACTCATTGCAGATGGCTCCCCAAGATAGATTTGCATTTCGTGAGCTTCAGCTATTTGGAGAAGGTTTGTTGTCAGTTCAAGGCCTGAGCTGCAAAGCAAAGTTTCCTCCTCCACAACAGGGATATATTACAGTTTACACACACACACACACACACACACACACACACACACACACACACACACACACACACTTTGTTATATGATCAGCAGTGCAACTTTTGCAATGAGTTAGTTCAACCTGAGAAGTCGTTAGCTGGAGCAAGGCCTAATCAGGCTACTTCTAAAACAGTTTTCACTGGTACCCTCCACTGAAAATACAGTCACTCTGGGTTTATCCAGAGTAAAAGGGAAACTACCTCATGCCAGAAAGCATGGCTAGCAACTGTTTGAAATGTCATTTTCAATGCTGTGAGCACCAGAGAATTCCACCTGTGTCCATTGTATCAAGGTAGAGGCATAAAACTCAAAGTCAGCAACTAGCTGGTGAACATGGTGGAGCATGTAGCTGCTAAAGAGCCACATATTTTCTCAGTAGTTGATGGAGGCCAAAAAGAGAGTGAGACAGTCATCAGGTGGACGTGAATCCAAATGTTGCTCTGTGACTGTTGGACGTGGTCAGAATATGTCTGCATGCTGTTTCCAGCTCGTGGAGTTGGCCCCCAAGTGATCAAAAACATAATGTCAAGCAGGTTTGAGGCCCACTCAGACCAGTATTTATAGGAGCAGAACGCTTCAGTGAATCTGTGTGTATCTTCAGTGTTGAATTTATTAGGAAGCAAGACAAAAACAGGCCTGTGATGGAGACTCTGTCACTGATTGTGGACGGCACGTTTCAGGGTGTAAAACAGAGCCAAAGCATAGTGCTGGCTTATATAGAGGCTCCAGAGGTCCCCTGCAGGTGTGCTGATGGCGGAAGGTACCATCTCTAACCGGGTGATAGGTGATGTTACCTAACTGATGAAGCTGTGTGTCAAAGCGTTGGGGTTTATTTCAGGCCTTTGACTGGGAGGTGGTGATGCCTATAAGTAGTGATATTTGTGTGATATTTTTGATTCATGTAAGAACTGGCAGTGAAGCTGATTGTTTAAAGGGAAGATAATTGATTGATCAGCGGTTGGTTGGTCCAGGGGGAGGGGCTTAACATTTATAAGCCTCTGGCCACCAAAGCACACGAGGAGTCAGTGTGAGGGGGGGGTTGTGAACCAGACAGGTTCTTTCTGTCTTGCTGTGGACGTCCAACTTTCTCTTTTCCTCACTGTTTTTTGTGAATAAAAGCACCTCAAGCCATGTTTAGTTATCTTTTATTAGACAGATGACCCACTGATTTTTGTAACAAGGCCCCTCATTCCAATTTTGCCAGCTGAAATGAGAACTAGCTAATGAGCTAATATGTATAAGGCACACATTTTTTGTATTGTAAATATTTCTTGTCTTTATTAATGTTTCTTTCCTATATTTGTTTCTTGACTTGCAGAACTTGTCGTTTTTACTTCTACTTTCTACTTTTCTCTGTGTATTGTATGTACCAATATACTGAGGAATAAACCTGATTCTGATTTTGAAAGAGCATCCTCTGTCACATTGTGCTCGTCATTAATTACTTTTGGGTATTTTCAAACAGTATGTTTCACTTTTAGGACCTTTAGGACGAAGATGAATTGAAACGTTAGAGAGCTTAGTGCTATCCTGGGTAACGTTAGACGGAGTTGCTAGATTCCTCAAATCCTGCAAAGTGAGGATTATTAACACTTTCTTATCATAAATCTAAGAAAGCAAGCCATTTGTATTTGAAAGTGACTTCAGTTATGTAAAACATCTCAGTCATGACCCAGCTCATTCAATAATCCTGCACATTTGCAGGTTTGGGCTTAAGGACGTGCTGCTCTGACAAAACAGGTCCACATTGATTTTAAACTGACTTTGAAGAAATCCAGACTCTTGTCAAATCTTCAACCCTCCGATCTGGACAACTCAGTTATGTCTGTACGAAGAACAGGACAGAGCTGCTAACTTTACCGGTGATAGATATTATTCAATGACTGTCTGGTCACCAGACCAGCCACTGTTGTAAATAAAGCGTGTATGCTGTATGCAGGGTTTAATTGTGTGTAGAAGTGGCTGTTTGCGTAACATTGTAGATCTCCAGTGGTTTCTCAGCAGCGGAAGTGAACAGATGTCGTGGCTCAGAGCCCTTCATCTCTACAAGCCTCTGGGGGAAACACCAGTGTGTGACACTGACACTCACACAATCATCACATCTGCTCTTTCTGCCTTGATTTTTGTCTTTAACTCCCTCTTCTTTTTTTTTTTTTTTTTTTTTGACTTATCTGTATTTTCTCTTTTCTCCTTCCTCCGTCTCTTCTGTCTTCCTCCGCTTTTCATTCCTCTCCGCTGCCACAGGGCACGAGAGTGTTGACCTGAGACTGTAGACTGCTCTGATATTTGCCAGCGCGTGTCCTGCGGGTTTACTCATTTGAAGCTTATAAATGTGCAACCAAAAGACACCCTTGAGCTGAGTGTTGTACAAAGGTGTTTACCAAGGTAGAGTGCAGCGGGGGTGAGGGAGGGTGCTGCCAGGCTAAATAAATGATGGGATCAGAGGTTTCGGCTGTGGGGACACAATGAGAATGAATCACACCTCGAACGCAAGGATGCAGAGGAGGGCAGAGCTGCTAAACTCAGTTTACCCTCCAACAGTATCTGCACAATACAGCACTTCAACTAGCATCACTTCTTGAAGATTATTTTTATATTCTTGTATTAAACCTGCTAAATGGATTTCCTCCCAAGACTCCTCATTCTGTCCTTGTTTGTGTAGGAATATAAAACGGGACAATGGACCATAGAAACCACTGATGACAAAAACATCAACATATCAAAAATATATTCATGGCGCTGAAGGTCTTTCTATACACAAATACAGTTTGAAAAGCAGCATAGTCAGGAGGGCGGTAACCTCACCAAATAGTTTGAAAGTTTGAGGCTTCGTTCGTAACGTTGGCGTCCAAATTTTAAATCAACATTCAGCGCAGCGGCCTTCGAACATCTGCTTAAACTGATGATATGTACCAAATTTCAGCCCAGTTGTGAGGTGAGATCCCAAATAACAGCGTGCCCTCCTTAAAGGTTTGAACTTTATAACACAACAATGAATGACCCACAAGTAACGCTCAAGGCACACAACCCTTTGCGACACTTAAATAATTTGCAACCGTAATAATTGTACATTTACAAAATTATACTGGTGTACAGTGTCCCTGGTGTGCATATGGCATAACTTCCATCTTCCATCACTTCCATCTGTTCAGTATCTTATGTTCTTGTTTTATCCCTAACCCTAACCCTAAATTCTGTTTCTAACCACGTGGTTTTTGTGCCTGAACCTAACCAAACTGCAACTATTCCACAGCAAACTACACACACAGTCCTTCTTGTACTTTCTTTTGGCTGGCCCCCATCTGGTCCCACTTACTGACAGAAATAAAAAAATATTTTAACACAATGTTAAATTGATGTATCGGGCATTATGTTTCACTGGAAAGTTAAATGTGCTTATGTTTTTACTACAGTGCTCTTCATACCAGAACTCTGTCCATGTTGTTGTGGAGATAAGGCCATGTTGAGATGTAATGTGGGGGCATCAGGGGACATGGGCCCAGCCACCTGGGAGACGAGGCCACTTCCCCCTGGACTGATAAACTGCACCTTAACCGAGATCATTATCCAACATCTTGTTATCTTAATGGGCCAGGGATAGGGTGTCAGAGCGACAGCCCCGCCATCTTAGGCCTTCTCATTTACAGATTAAAAAACGAAAGTGCCGCCCATTAATTATTTAGCTACAATCCAACCCCTTGTCCACCTGGCCTCCTTCTCTTTCTCTCTCCCTCTCTCTTGCTCCCTGTTCCTGCCATCGACTGGCTGTCCGGCTCTTTGGACTCGGCCGCTGCGTTTTGTGTTGCCTGAGCATTCAGTACAGCCGAGGGGAGAGAGGCAGAGCGGCGGATTAGCTTTCGCTCTTAATCGTGTCGACATCTTATCACTGCCGTGGAAAGTGGAGAGGACACTGGAGACCCTGGGGGGTTCCAGAAAAATGAGGAGGAGAGGTAGAGTGAAGAGTAGGAAGGGGGGGATGAAGGGGGGGGGGGGCTGTGGGGGGGTGGGGGGGTTTATCCAGTTTATCCAGTCCAGGCTATTACTTACACCTGCAGTTCACTGGAAAGACACGGCAGAGTTCAGGAAGGGGACTGGGCTGCTAGGAAAGGACAGAGAGTAAAGCAGGTTCCCGAACAGGTTCCTGTCCCATTATACGAAATGAAACAGGAAGAGGTCACTGACTGCCGTCATAGGAAAACTTGAACCTTAATTCAAACAAAAACACAACGCTGTAAAGAAACAAAAAGAAGATTTTTAGAGTGTAAGGAGTAAATTAAAAGAGAGTTCAGTCTCTGACTTTTGACTAATATTCTTAGGTTGTTTTATTTGAGTGCCTAAAATAATCCAGACATTGAAGGATTAAGGGAAAATGCTATATTCACTATCTGATATTACTGCAGCCTAGTACCATACCGAAGCGTGTAAGTGACCTGCTCATCCAGCGGAGGATACCGTGTCAGCGCCACGTTTTGCTCGCCTAAGCATGTAAAGTACATACATGTCTGAAGGCGCAGTGCCAAACCATCATCTTTTCCTAAACCTAACCACGTAGTTTTGGTGCTTATTGACAAATACCCTCTAGCAGTGGGTCTATTACAGGCTCTAGGGTTAGAGTGGGTTGGACTGTGAGGTAACATAACACACAGCCAATGACTCGAAGAACATAAGGTTTGGTTGTACAATAAAAAAAAAAGCCATATATTTCTGTATTTTGTATTCTCGGTGAGGTAAGAGCACTATGAGATTCATTTAAGGTTTAGACTTAGATATGACAGGTGGATATAGAAGGTTTTTAAGCCATTACACACATTTGTGCACGTCATGGATCCAACACGGAGAACGGGCTGAAAACAAAAGCAAACTTACGCCATTATAATGATATTATAGTCACATAACAATTACACACACAGGGGCTTAGTAACCAACGTATGAAACAAAGTGACTTCATAGAAAGTTGGCTAACAACAGCTAACATAACAGCACAACACAGCGTCCCCTCCATTTTCTGTTTAATCGACGAGAGATGTATTTTTCAGAGGGAACGCTGCGTTATGTTTTGTTTCCAAAAGTCACAAGACTGCACGCTCGTGATGGTTTTAAACACATTGTGTTTATCAAATGTCTGAAATGCAGTTTGTAGCTACAGCCCCTAAAAGTCAACCATTTAGAGATAATAGATTTTAAACCATTTTTATAAGCCATTACACACACACACACACACACACACACAACCCATTCTCCAGTGAACACATCAAGGACTGAGTATCTGTGCCAAGTGGGCTTTGGCAAAGCTAAAAGTTGACATTTTGGAAACACAAAATGGGGACAGCGGCGATGTTGTGGTTCACCTGCCGTATCAACTGAAGAAACAGAACAACAGGACAAAAAAAGAACCCAGACGGCACAAAGACTCGCATTGTTGCCGTGGCAAATGTGAAACCTCAACAGATAAGCCACAAACAGAGCGGCAGTCAACAGCTACAACAGGGAAAACAAGAGACAGCTCTCTCAGACCCCCACTCCTCTCTTCTGTCCCTCCTCCTCTCCACACCACCCCCCCACCCCCCCGAAACCCAATCAGTGCTTATCTGTCCATCCGAGCACCTGAAGTGTACAGATGGACCAGGAGATACAGTAGAGATTGAAAGGCGAATAAGGGGAAAGTAGAAGGGAGAGGGCAAAAAAAAAGGAGGAAGAGAACAAGAGGAGGAAGAAAAAAGAGAGATAGCTAGTGAGAGGCCTGAACAGAGGAGCTGTGTGACTCACCCAACCTGCTCTGAATAGCTGCAGAGACAGAGAACCGGAGACCGAGCGAGAGGCATAAAAAGACAACGGAGGAGAGAATGAGGAGGTTTCAGATCACCCAGTTCTCCACAGACGCCCCACTGTGGCCCTATTCTTCGGGTTGCCGCTCACCATTCAGCGCTCGTCTTTCGGCCCCGGACCTGGCGGGGGCCCCCGGAGTGATCAGAAGCCATCTTTAAGCTCTCTCGCTCCCCGATGGGAGGCCTCCATTCTGCTCACTTACACATTAACACACACACCACACAGAGTCAGACCTGTTGCTGACCTGTCTGGACTCACAGTAACAGTAGTGTATCACAGCAGGGTTTCCAAAGTAAGGGCCTTTTGCCAGACTGTGACGCCATTATGATAGGTTCATTATTTACACTGTAAAATGTCCAAATATCAGCCAAGATTTACAGTCAGGTCCATAGATATTTGGACATTGACACAATTTTCAGCATTTTGGCTCCATACGCCACCACAA
This sequence comes from Pempheris klunzingeri, assembly GCF_042242105.1. Taxonomy (NCBI): domain Eukaryota; kingdom Metazoa; phylum Chordata; class Actinopteri; order Acropomatiformes; family Pempheridae; genus Pempheris; species Pempheris klunzingeri. Next base: position 20,119,764 of record NC_092027.1, read on the forward strand.
CGGATTTGAAATGAAACAATAGTGCAAGATGTGCTTTAAGTGCACACTTTCAGCTTTAATTTGAGGGTATTTACATCCAAATCAGGTGAACGGTGTAGGAATTATAACACATTTTATTTGTGCCCTGCACCCTTTTTAAGGGACAAACCAACATAATGCAGATCCTTTGCAGTCAATGACAGACGCAGTCCAAACGCAAATACCACACTTGAAATGAACTCTAGACCTTTTATCTGCTTCTTGTGAATGACAGAATGATGTGAATAACACACACCTGGCTGTGGAACAGCTGAGCAGCCAATTGTCCAATTACTTTTAGTCCCTTATAAAGGTGGAGGGCACATAAAAAACGTGTTATACTTCCTACACCGTCCCAATATTTATGGACCTGACTGTACATGTAATCACCCAGTCTGTCAAATTCACAAAAATCCAGTATCACAATATAAAGGTGGGCGGCTGTGCTTCAGAGGTGGAGTGGGTTCTCCATCAATCAGCACATCGGTGATTTGATCTCCAACTCCTCCAACTCCACATGTTGAAGTATGTATGTGTAATGTAAAAGTAATGAGTAGAAAAGCACTATACAAACACAGACCATTTACCACCAGTGTCAGCACTTGATATCTTAAGAGGCTTCTATTACAGCGTTAGCTGTTTGATCAGCTCCAACCTGAGGACCAACACTAATGTTGACACAAAGAGCATGTTAATACAACAATCAACTCATTTTTTTCAGCTCAAAATGTCTGTGCACGTCGCTGCACCTGCTTCTAAATACGCTCTAAGTCTCACAGTGGCTCAGCCGAGTGTTCCTAATCCATCTCATACGAACTTCATCAGGAAGGAAAACACGGAGAGGACACGGACGTCCAGCTGCTTATGACAGTCAAAAGATAAGGAGGGGATTGATGGAATACGGTAAATGCTCTGTATTTGTATAGCGCCTTTGCAGACATTTTGACTACTCAATCTTCGTTCATCTTAACCTTTCATACACATTCACACACTGAAGCTGTAAGTTAGGGAACAGTGTCTTGTCCGAAGATCTGGAGGAGCCAGGAATCGGCGCCACGTGCATCACTGCATTGTACAAGCAACCTTTACACACAGCTTTAAGCTCCTGAAATTCTATTCAAGAACTCTTGGCAAATACTGCTTGCTATGAAATATCAGATAACATCAATCTTGATATGAACCACACATTAAGATCTGACTACTCCGACCCCTTAACCCAATAAAGCCATTAGGAGGCATCTTATCTTAAGTGTCCAGACCAATCTGTGGTTTTCAAAACGGATGTTGTGAAAAGAACCAAACCCTATTTACTTTAATTGTTTACAATGAAAACTAGCTCATAAAAAGTGGCTTGTCTTTACTATGTTATAGCTTCAGCATTACATGTATTGTGTTATGTATTAATCCTTATGAGTCCAGATCTCTCCTATTCAAACAGAGCAGCTCCACCAGCATCACTGCCATTGTATCTAGATTACATGCAGCTGCTCTCTTCTCCTCTCGTCATCACTGTGGCCCGCAGCCCCCGAACCCATGTACCCATGTAAATGGTAGTCCACAAACCAATGGGTGACATCACGGTGGCCATGTCCACTGCTGACGTACGTCGTCATCTCTCGAAGGGCCACAAACAAGCTTCTGGAGAAACAGGGAGTCTGACAGTAGCTTCTCATGGCTGCTTAGTTCTGATTACCTGCTCTACATCTCTGTCCACTAGGTGGTGGCCAGTCGGTGTCTTCCATGCCCCCTGACCCTCCTGGTCTCATGCTAGGGTGTACCCTTTAAGAAAGCTTATTAGCAACTGTCCCATAATGCTGAACTATTCCTTTAAGAAACTGGCTTAGATGTTGATGGACATCTGAAACTGAACAGACATAGAGTGACTCAGTAAGGAGAGGATGTTCATCATCACTGATGTTCCTGTAAGGGTAGTTTCATTTGTACTAATACTACTAATAACGAAATAACATGCAATAGAAATTATGAGAAAAACTCATTTCACTGTTGTTTACTCTCTAACTGTAGTTTCTCTGTGAATGCAGCGCTCAGATGCATCTTTTCCACATTTCCCACAAATCAAAAAAAAGCAAACATGTTTACAATAAAAACTCCACAGGGTACCTTTAATGACAAACTCGCACATAAAACCAGAGGACTGCAGGGTCATCTCTCACAGCCAGGAAACCTGTTTTAGCAGGCGAGCGCTAATTCTCCTGACAAAAAGGAAGAAAAGATTCATTCCTCAAACGGCAGATCAAGCCTCCACAGCGACATGCCAAAGAGCACTTCGCGTGCTGTTACTTCACTTCACACATCCTCGATAATCGGAGCTCTCTCCAAAACACTCCAGGACATGCACACAGCACAAACAAAAAAATCAAGTGTGTCCTTTTTAACTGGCCATCTACTGAGGAGGGACAGACACGAGTCAGCGGCACCGGTTGAGCAGCAGATTGCACTGCAGGGAGAGGAGAACGATGTCGTGGCATAACAATCATATCTATTTCCTGTCACCCCTCTGCTGCGCTGACCCTCCGCGTTTGATTCTTCTCTTCTCTCTATTAGTGCTCGGGCTGCTTTTATGTTGTACAACGTTGACAAATCACATTATGGAGTGTGTGTTAGCGCCGGCGGGGGGGGGGGGGGGGGCTGTATAGATTACGGTGACAGGCAGAACGCGGGCAGAGAAAGGACCCGGCAGATCCATGTCCTCTTTTCGCTCTCTATCTCTGCAGTAAACTGTCAACTCAACTGGGTTCTTCATCATCGCCGTTCTGCAACAGCAGCGGACAGCGGGGAGTAAATAAAGATACGAAAAGCACACGGAAGGAGGATTATGAGATGTGAAGAGGGTGCTGCTGGGCCGAGCACCGCTGTGCATGTAGGCACGGCTATAGGGGGAAATAAAAAGTACTGTAAGAGATCTACATATAGCAAACAGCAAAAAAACAATGACATTTTTTCTGGTTATTTTGTAATTTAAATGCCAAATGAATGTGCATTTTGCCTTCGGTTAAACCCACATATATATCATTTTTAATAACCCCAGGCTAAGACGCATTAAAACACACAGTGGAAATGTGGCTGCAGATCCCAAAGTCAGTGAGTCCACAGAAGCAGAAATATGCATATGTAATCTTGTTACCAGATTTATAAACTCCTGCATTATGCATTGTTACACCAAAGAGGTTTTATTTTTAGTCCTGCTTTTGTGTTCGTCTGTTAGTCAGCAGTGCGCAAAATAGGCTACCCCCTGATGGAGAGGTGGTGGTGGTGGTGGTGGGGGGGGGGGGGGGGGGGGGGGGGCTACGTCCAAAACAGAGAATACCTAACTATATTGTTAATGAACTATTGTGAAAGAATAGGGAGGGTTTGTTTCAAAAATGAGTTTTAAGTTTAAATGTCAGGTTCAGATGGCTTTTCAGACACACTGCTGCTGCTGCTGCTGTGTTCTCTGTGTGGTATGCAGAAATACCCCCTTCACAAAACCCCAGGATTTCCATTTACAAAGTTAAAAACATGCAAAGATACGTAACAATTTAGTTTTGTAACAGAACTTTTAACTACGCTCACTAAGCAAGTTGCTTAGAGCCCCACAGACAATGCCAGGACTGAGTTCTGGGAATACAGGCCTGACAAAAGTGTGAGAGGACATCACTACGTTGCACATGAACATGTGTTCATACTTGTGTGTTGTCTGGACAATATATGGGCATGATGGCACTCCTCATTGGCGCTCATCATTCTAAAACAATTCATTGATTATCGAATCAACTTTTAGATCCAACTCTGGACTATGGACTAGCGACAACTCTGGACTTGTGAGATGAAAAAACAATGGATTGACAAAGACTATTGATTAAATGTTCAATTTAAAATGTTGATTCGGACATGCTGGTAAATATGGATATAATAACCCAGAAACTATTCAGCCAAGTCATGATATGGAAAGTACTATATGTTTGACCATGAATAAAGGAAATGTGAGGGAGTCAGTTTAATAAAGGAATAATAGTATTGTTATCTAGAAGTTACAGGTGATTCTAGAACATTGTCCAGAGCAGCAGACTCATTTGATCCACATCGAGCACAAGCCTCCATTTTATTTTACTATTTTGAGACAGCCATAGCCCATATGTGTATTAGTATATAGTCAAATACTGTTAGGACCAGACTAATCCTCAGGCAGTGTTATATCTTATTATTTTCTACATTTTAAATGTCTTATTTAGTTAATATTTTTTTATTTATATCTTCAGATTCTAAAGATATATTCTATTTATATAAATATGTTTTGGCTTTTACCTCAGTCTGTTCTGTATAGGGGAGACCAGTCCAAGGTGTACCCCGCCTCTCACCCCAATGTCAGCTGGGATTGGCTCCAGCCCCCCCCGCGACCCTTAAGGATAAGCGGTATGGACAATGGATGGATGGACGTTCTGTATAGCTCTGTTTATTCGTTTCTTTTCTATTCTTATTCTTTAACTGACAGATGGAGGAAAGTGTTTTAAGAGAGGGAGCACTGTGGTGGGAGCGCTGGGGTGTGAGGTGCGACTGTGTGGCAATAGTAAATGGTTTACATGGCTCACAGGTCAGGTGGGGGGGGGGGCTCCTCAGCAGAATTCTGCTAAGGTCCCCAGGGAGTTCACTACCAGCCCGATGTGAATGCACAACGGTGTATCCACTACAACAAACTGGACTATACCACTGGTCCACAGGCACCCAGAAGACCCCTCCCCCCACACAACAAAACCCAATTTAACCCCTTTATAAGACTTCAAACACAAATTCAAAAACTTTACAAACTTGTTTAAAACGGGGGCCCACAGACATTTGACTGATTTTTGCACATTTCAATAGTATGAACACACACACCAGAAGAAGAGTCAAGACACAGGCCCACACACTTGGCATTTATACTAAACATGGGGGCAGACTGTCCCTTTAGTCAGCCATGGGGTCCTCAAACATGGGCCTTGCCAATGTTCAAGCACACACACATCCAGCAGTCATTCGGCAGGAGGTTGGTGAGGCCCATAATTATCAATGTTCCCAAACATACAGAATCTGATATTTCCAGTTTTAAATCAGAGAGACTCCAATCCAGTCAGTGACATTAAGATTATGTCTGTAAACCCCTGACACTACAGGATCCAGACAGTCTGTTCAGACGAGCCCCGAGTCAGGGACACTCCCATGGGCGTTGGGGTGAGGGCTGAATCGAGACCCAAAATCTTACCACTTGTCCTCTGGTGTGGGGGCGGCACAAGTTCATCCACTGCACAAGTCTGTCTCATCCTTATCCAGTAAATATAGACCTTTTCCTAACTAAAAAAAAAAAAAACCTGGCTGACACTCAGCAGAAAATCTTTGTATTCTGGAGGAAGGACACATTTCTGGGAAGACTCAGCGAGGAAAGAGAAGATCCTCACTGTGTGTTTTGTGTGTCAGGTCACTGCGCTAAAATGCCCCTCTCATTACTCACTTCACAATATCGGTACAAATCCACAATTTGTGAACCACCGTTTGTGCTTTTGTCACTGATTGTTTCCATGAAAACATTTGTCACGGGTGTAGCTGACTGTTACCATGGAAACACGGGGCTTGGTTTGTCAAATAAAAAAATTCTCAGGTACGTGGGAGACAGTTCTTGCTCACCTAGACGAGGACTAATTTCTCATGGCCCTGTAGCACGCATGCTGTACAAGTGGTAGCCTTTTATTATTTCTTTCTCTTTCTCCTGCACACGTCTGATACCTGTTACTTATTGATTTGTCTCATTGTTTCAAGAAAGTTCCCAAACTACGACATACAAAAAAAAAAGGTCAGTTTTTGTTTTCATGAAGCTGTCTAACCTCACACATAATGAAAGAGGCTCAGAGCTGCTGCTGGACAGTATGGGCAAAGACTGTAGGGGCACACAGCGGCCTGGGGGATGAAATACATGATAAAAATGAAAAGACCTTAATAAATAAACATCTGAGATCTGTGCGGAAGGTGGAGCATGCATTCTTTTCGTACATGGCCATTGTTTGTATGTCAGGCCTCTAGTGTCAGGTAAGCCTTTCCTGGGAATAATTAAAGGAGTAACATTCTATAAAAAAAAAAAAAAATCAGTTTGTTAAGAATTCAGATTTGTAGGTGAATTCATTCGTCCATCCCATCCCCCCTGCTAGTGGGTTCGAGGTGGATAAACAGGGAGCACAGAGGGCTGGGGGTTCAGATAGAGGGGTGTTTCTTTCCCAATGAGAGCATTCGGAGTTGTGTTTTATTCAAAGAGGTTATGGTCTCCCGCTTGTCAAACCAGTTCCGTCAAACTAATCCTGCTGTGTCAACGCCTCAGGACCCAACAAGTGAAAGAGAGAGGGGGAGGAGTGTTCACGGCTCAAAGTTTTGTCCTCGTCCCTAAAGGCCTGTCAGCGCTGACGACACGCGTACAGATTCAAGCCGTCTCTCTTTTATGGACATTTCAGGGCTTATGCAAAACAATGTTAAGATGTCATTTTCTAAACTTTTCTGCATACATCCTACCCCCCAACCTTACCTCTGGTGGAATCTAGTCATACAGATATTTCTGCTTTTGGCAGCTTTAAAAATGACATACAGTACAAGCAAATGTTAGACATGTCGGGACTGTGCAACAACACTAATAAGAATCTGAAACTGACTAATATAAATAATGATTTTCTGTTATTCAGACATTGGTTTCCATAAAGAAAGAACCATGACGCTGGCACATTATCTGGCTGCCAGTGCTGAGAGAGAGCACTGGAAAACAATGTTGGGTTGAACATTATAATAACAAGACATGCGTTTAAAGCTGCCTTCACTGGCATATTGCCAGCTTGTGAAGTTAGCAACTTATTAGCAAACAGTTGCTTTAAACATCCAGCGGTTATGGAGCGACATCATCATTCATTTGAAGTTTTTGTCCACCTAATGAATGTAAGTCCAATTTCCACTCTCCTTATAGCTCTGTTTTTGGTCTCCACCACTTTTGCTTACCATCTAGTCTCTAACTTGATCTGTCAGCTGTTTGGTGTCAGACAGGTAATGTGCAACTGGTTTATCTGAGCTTTTAAAACAGTGGAAAAATGCTGCTGGGAACAAAGCTGATGAGAACAGTGAGATTCATCCACAATGGTGTAACTGTGGCCTTTAAAACCCAAATACTGAGCTGGAAGAGGCTTCCTTCCCACTTCCTTCCCACTTCGTCTTCAAGATAAGTTAAATACAATCCTGTTATCTTAAAACTGTTGAACCAGGTTAAAGTTAGGCAAGAAAATAGCCCCTATGATATCTGTTGACAGGGTGTTCTGTGGAGAGGAATATGGATACTGGAAAGAGATTTTGCTTTAAGGGCTGTTTCACACCTGCCTTGTTTAGTCTGGTTGGATCAAACCCTGGGGTGTTTACCCGCTCAGTGCGGTTCATTTGGGCGGGTGTGAGCACAGGAATTGTACTTGGGTGCAGACCAAAACAACCAGACAGAGACACTGTTGAAGAGTTGGTCTTTGTCCGATGACAAATGAAACCTGGTACCATTCGTTTGTGGTGAAAACATGATCCGACCTCAATCCGACCCAACTGCAGGAAGCATTGTGCCTTTTTTTGGGTTAAACCAGTTCTCATAGTCAGCGGTGCTGTGCATTGTGGGTAGAATTGTAGGCATTTCATTCCTTTAGTTTCTATAATATGCAGCCTGGTGAATCCCAGTAATCACAGACAGACATCGACTCGTGAGGAGGTGCAGAGGAATAAGGAAATCTACTCACTCTTCAGCAAACGGCTCAGGGAAAGAAGGGTTCTGAGGTCTGCTGTACAGTTAAGGCAAAAAACCTTGTTAGGAGTACATTAACAGGGCGCGGTGCACTGCATAAAACAGGGAGTTTTGGTAAAGAGAAGTGATAAATGCACGATCTAATAAATGATGACCAGGGCTGAAATAAAACGAAGTTTAAAAATTGGAAAAAAGTGAAAATGGAAAGTGGTGCGTTAATCTATTTCTGGAGCAGGACACTATTTACTCACTCTATTTTTTAGATAGAGAGATAGATAGATAGATAGACTTTACTGATCCCCCATCGGGAGAAATTTGCATGTTACAGCAGCAACAGAGGCAGGAGCAGGGGCAAGATAGGCATAAATAGAAAAAATAAGCAATAGTAGGAAAGCCGGACAAAAAAGACAGATAAATATACAATAACAATATTAATAATAATTATTATTATTTACACATTTACTGTGGGAGTTTTCCTGCATTGAAATTCTGACCAATTAGAGCGGTCCTCTTGTAAAAGCTGCTGTGTGATCATGAACCAAACTCAAAGGATCATTGTAAGAAACTTGTCTCTGATTCAGTGCAGAGCAAACAAAACTGTAGGTGTGAAATCGTTTCAGCCTCCTCTTCCGTGAGAACTCTGTTGCACTTGGTTAGGAGTGAAACATTAACTGCAGGAAATGATGCCAAAATACAAGTGCTGACAGGTAAACAGATATCTGATAGCCAGCAGTTCCACATGCATGGGAAGCTAAACATAACAACATGGAGTCTGGAATGCTGGTTATATTCACGTCTTCATCACTGGAATGAACAGAGTCAGTTACAGTGAGCAGCACAGGCATCGTATGCAGATGAAGTTACAGGAACTTTAATCAGATTCTCTCTTTAACAAGGTCCCACAGTACGTGGGGCTTTTTTTTTTTTTTTTGTTTTCATCTGGAGTTGAAGACGCCATTAAAGGTGTCAAATGAGAAGAAGTGTAGGGGTGACTGAATGCAAAGGCTGCCTTGACTTTGGAAGACGTCTTGACTTTGGGTCGGCACGGATGAAACTGTCGTCCGTTGCATATGCATGTGCTTCTGGAGGCCCATATGCCTGCTCTCTGTTTTAACAATTCAAATCAGCTCTGTCCACACAGCAAATGTGCCGAGGCCAGGCAACACACCAAGTTAATCATGACCGAACACACTTACTTACACTTACACTCAGTGCCACTACCACCTTCTGTCTTAATGCTGTTTTGCTTCCTTTGTGCATTTGATCTGCTGGACTAATATAAATAACAAGTTGATTGTATAGACAGATTTTTTTATACTTTATAATTAAGTATTTTAATAATCAATTGATTGTTAAAGTCCTTCATAATCGAAAACCAGCAACACATTCTCAACTTCCAGCTCCTCAAATGTTGCTGCTTTTCTTAGTTTTATAAAATTGGAAATTGAACATATTTTATATTTATAGATTATTAAATTATTTGAAAAAAATAAAGACAGTAATTAAAGAATTTGGCCTATAGAATAAATGATATATCATATAATAATATAACTAACTAAGATCAAACCCTGGCCTGTCGCCACTAATGTGAATACAATACATTGGCTGTGAATACATTTTCTCCATATCGCACTATACAGTGGACTATATTTACCATCTGCCATTTTTATGTGAGTGTCTGAATTCTGAGTGGGAATATATGCTCTATACAGTGCCTTCAAAACACTGTTTTCTGTTTCTGTTCTCACAATTCAGTGCCTAGCATTTTAAAGATGTCATACAACTCTGCCGCTGTCAGTAATCGTGTTTCTATCTAATGTCGAACACATCTTCAGCATTGAGTGGTGTGTTTTCAGCGAATAAACAAGTATACGCAAAGCGTAGTTCCATCAGAAGCTGGTGGTGTAGGCTGCTTTACGCATGGCTGTGATGTGCCCCCAGTAATTTCTGGGAAAACCTCAAGCCTCTGTATTAGTCTTAGTTCACATTAATGATTTGATGCTTCCACAAGGGCAAAACTCATTAGTAGAGGAGTTCTTTACAGAGCTGGGAATAGCCTGTATGTATTCATCATATTGCTGCATACGGGCATGTGCTTGACTTGACTCGTCTTTAACAAGTGCTTTTCACTCGCATCAACATATCCTGCAACGCACACACACACACACACACTCCTATCTGTCTGTCTTTGAGTCTATTTGTGGCTCTAATTGGCACATTCAGTGGGCAGTAAAAGGCTCCTCTAGCTGGCTAAAAGCCTACAGCTGTACAGCATGCTTGGTTGCATCTATCCAATAGAAGGGGCTTGCCCCTCGCACCACAGACAACAATGCCTTCGCCATGGAGACAGAAATACAACACAGGAGAAAAAAACTATAATCCGCTTCTTAATCCTCTTGAGTCAGGATGTTACAAAAATCAAGGCCATTCTGCCATGAATTGAACTATTTTTACATCAGCGCTGTGTGGAGGGAGCGGATGGATGGTATGAAGCTGCCATATTGTCTGTATTCTGAGAAGCACTCTGACAGTGATTTCGCTTTATTCACCGCCTGCATCTGTCATTAGGGAGGCACAATCTGCACTCAGGGTGCTCAGTCCCACAGGCACGTGGTCCCGTTATGTGAGTATGATTCCTCACTCATCTAAGCTGTTGTGTGCATACTGCATTTTTTTATCTCCACTATTATCATTTTTTACAGCGAGTTTCCCTTAAACAAACGGCAAAGCAGCGAGGTCAGAGGTCACGACAGGCCTTTACGATGACGCTTATATTAGCACATAAACGGCGCGGGAGGCCAAAGAGAACTCAGTTTGACCCAGGGACTAGTGAGTGAGCTGATCACCACCTCCCTCTGGGCCAAAAACTCCAAAAGATTCCTGGCATACCACTGCTTCAATTACAGAGGCGGGGAGAAGAGAGGACATCACACTGCAGTCGGGCTGCATGGGAGAAAACGGCATCGCCTGGGAAGGAATTATACAGGCTGAATATATTCTCAAAAGGGTACTACTACAATCAGGTACTGCTTCCACTAAATAAAGATTTCACATTTAAAACATTACAGAATTATTTAAAGGCTACCAGCCAATCATATATACGTATATATATATATATATAGATAAATATATATATATATATATATATATGTGTGTGTGTGTGTGTGTGTGTGTGCGCGTGCATGCAGGGTGTGTGAGCGGTTGCCTAGCAACAGCTGCTATAGGTGGGAGAAGACAGACAAGCGCTGGCGGTGCAGATGTTGGAAGGAATTTCTAAAAGTAGAACGTTTGAGAAGAGTGAGACCGAGAGAACGTCTGTCATTTCTTAAAGGAACAGGTCACTCAAATCACAAAACCCATATTCTCCGTTCACCTCCAGTTAGTTTTGCTTTCACTACATTTGTATAGATTTTCTGCAGCTCCAAGCGAATGGAATTAAGTGTGTGCGTTGTTCAAAGCAATTAAAAAAAACCTGTTCAAATAAAATTAGCCATATCTGCATGGCTAATTGCCCCTCAAGGTGTGTGAGAATGTGTTCTCAGTTGGGTGAAGTGATCCTTCACTAAAGCACCGAGACTCTTTTTCTGTGTCCACGTGTTTGTTTCATTCTGGTGCAGACTCATTTTCATTTTTGATGGTACTCTAAAAGCTATTTGCATAATTACTTTGGGGATTTGATAACATTACTCTACATTACTTCTGTAATACAATCGTTTACTTACCGGCTGATACTGGATTTTGAGGCCAGAACCAATATCAGTATTTGAGACTTGTGAGGACGTTGTATGAACCGATATTCTTATTTTTTTAATTCATATAAGCACACCTGCTCTCTGCTTCCATAGGATCTAATGAAATTACCATTTACCAAGGTCAACAATGAACTTTCACACATAAATCAAATACATGCAGATATGGATAAATGTGAATAAATAAGCTAACAATGGTCGGGCTCTAGTTTAAAATGACCAATTGTAACACCAAAATGTCTTTGGACAGTAGGAGGGAGCTTTTTATATATCAAAAAGAAAACTAATATCTATTCTAAAAGTATTTAAAAAAGCAGTCATTTCCTTCAATGGTCAGAAGTTTACTTCAGCTTCTAATCATTTAAAATTAAGTTTAAACAGTTCAAAGAAATCTTGAGGAAAACTAAGCTCTTATTTTCCCTCAGCCAGTGCACTTTCAAAAGGCCGGATGAAGCCATTCGTGTGAGAACCACATCAGCATTTATTAATGAAAAAACTGGTGGTGAAAATGCTGTTTGTCTCAGCATCACAGAGAGGGGGGGTGGTACGGCAGTCCTACCTTGCAGCCCTCGCAAGCACTGACACCATAGTGGTATCCGGAGGACTTGTCCTGGCAGACGAAGCAGGGCTTGTAGACTCTGGGGGGGGGCGGCGGGGATGGCGGGCTGGGTACGAGCTCCTCAGAACTGGTGCTTTGCGTTTCAATGGCTGCAGGGAATGCAAACAAGAGGAGAAAGAAGATGAAGAGGCGTGTTTTCAAATGACTGAATGATTCATTTAGACATCTGGAACCAGGATAGGACGTTCACATTTAAAACCAGGAAAGAGGACCTGCTTCAAGGCTAAGCCAACACTGGATGGATTGCCATGACATTTGGTAATTCATGTTTCCTCAAGGATTAATTTGTAAAAACTTTTTGAGTGAGAGTTTCTGATCATCTGATTTATCGAGTTAAAATTTCACTTTGACCACTACTTTGCTTTGTGACCAAATGCCATTGACATTCAAAAACCTCCTCAAGCTCGGCCTGCTAACATGCTAAACTAGGATGGTGCACATGGTAAACATCAGCATGTTGGTACTGCCACTGAATGCATATTAGCATTAGCTAATGTTAGCATTCAGCCCCCCTATTTAACATAATGCCTCACCCATTACCCGAACCTTAACCACTCTCCTGCCCAACCACCTGACTACATCCCCGTCCCCATACCTTAATCTAAGCACACCCCCACCTCACCCTGATCCCTATGCCACCTCCAACTCCATTTGCTTGCTCAAAAGCAACTGAATTTCATTGTCAATATCAACATAATTGTCTATTTTTTGTATCTGTAAAGTTAGAAAGTGTGTCCTGTGTGTTATATTAAGGGAATATAGATAGATAGGACCCTGGGAACATAGGATTGACCCAGGGGGGGGGGTTGTGTAAACAATCAAACGTTTTTTTACGTTCTCTCGCCAAAACCTTTTGTCTGTATCCTTGAGCTCCAACAAATCAGCTGAATGCATTTTCTTCCTTGCTTGCTAGCAGCGATCTTCGTCACTGTCTTCGCCGTCATTGCTGTGCCTCTTGTGCGTGTTCCTTGCATGAAACTAGCGGGCCAGATTTGGCCGTAAATCTGCTGGACCGTTTTTTACAGCACAGAACAGGGATAGGACAAAGCCAGCTTAAGCGTTCTGGCAAAGACTAACGAAACCAGAAATGAGAGCATAGCTGCCAACTGTCACGCATTTACCGTGACACTTTTCACACACTCTCGTGCCATACGTTCATCGTCTCATGGATTTTGTCAGACAGACATATCGCTGTTACAACAGGGATGTAACGAGACCCTCCGCGCGCTCATATAAACCCTGCAATGTGAAAGGGATTCACATACTGTAAAGTTCATACTGACAAAATGAGTAAAATAAGACAAATCAAACTATGCAGTTCAGCGAAGAACTCTTTCCCTCTCCTCTATTTCTAGCCCAGCTCTCTAGTTTAATAAAATCTCGTTTGTCTGGAATCACCGTTTTGCACCATGTGTTTTGACCCTTTATTTACTTTTAATACAACTCCATCCTTTGTAAACGGAGCTACTTGCCAACCCTCCAGAGTCTCTTAGGAGTTCCCTTGTTCAATGCTCCCATCCAACCTGTCCTCCAACTTCACATTTCAGCAACTGAATTACTCCATGCTAGAATGAAGGAAAATGTCTGGAGGAAATGTTCTGAGGTAAGATCCTCAAAATTGAAAATTAGATTTAAAAGAATTCTTGCCGATAATCTTCTTTGGTTTAAAAACCTCGCCGGAAAGTAAGGGACAACTAACAGTTGTGTTTATGGAACACATGCTTGTAATTTGCAGATACAGCAGCACTAACGGTACTTCAGGCCAGTAATCACAACGCACAGAGCAAAAAAAGTACCAGACTTTGAATCTATGCAGAGACCAAACCCGCCGTCCACACGCACTCAACCTAACTGCACAGAAAACGGAGAACAGTCTCTCCAGCATCTCTGCTGATTACATTACTTTCTTCCGCACTTCATCAGAGTAAACTCAATTACTGATGGCAAGAGACAAGCTCTTATAATTACTGGACCCTCGTCCTTGCATGGAATTCCCTGGCGGTTTAATCTAATCTTTCTCTACATTCACCTTGTGTGACTTTTTGCGCATGTCAAATTTGCAGCTTTGCATTCGACAACTCCACTGGCTCGAGGGAAGACTTAACAAGTCTGCGGCACATGCAGGCCTGTGCGGGGAGGATGAACATTACCCACTCAATAAGGGATGAGGAAGTGAGATGACCACCAAGGTTAATTGCAATGAGATGATTTATAAATCTATCGATTCTCACTCTTATCTGGCTTCGAGGAGGAGCTTGGGCGACGAGGAGAAGTCTCTGCGACTCCATACGAAACAGTGGTGACAGCATCAACTGCCTAAAAGTTGTGCAGAATCTTTAAGTAGACTTGCATAAAGCTGACATAATGGTGCTGCGTTAGGATTTAGAAGAAGCTGGCTGTTCTGAATTTCAAGTGGTATTCATCTGAGAGTAAACAACTTCAGTAGGGAAGTCAGCCAAGTTATTCCTCCAGTCTTTAAACAGCTGCAGTGCGACTACAGACAGACAGACAGACAGACAGACAGACAGACAGTGTGACCTATTGTTGTAAATACTGATACAAGAACAATATCCTGAATCCTTAATCAATCAATCAATCTTTATTTATAAAGCGCCAATTCACAACAGCGTTATCTCAAGACTCTTCTCCATAAAGAGCAGGTCTAGACCAAACTCTTTAATTAGAGAGAGACCCAACGATTCAGGAATTCAACATTAAGGATTCAAGAATCCCCACATGAGCAGCATCAGATATTATATTAGGAAACAGTGGAGGAAGAACTCCCCTTTAACGGGAAGAAACCTCGAACAGAACCAGGCTCAGAGGGAGGGGGTGGGGCTTTCTGTCAGGGTCCATGTTGGGTGGAGGTTGGACAGAGAGAGAGAGAGAATATGGTAGCATTGAAAAACATGACAATAGTTAATATATGAATAATAATAGCAGGACTAATATTTGGTAAAAAGTGGCGGTGGCTGCAGCAGTGATTCTTGTGCTCTCCTCTATCCTTAATTCCCAAATCATAATTCATTGTGTGTAGGATTGCTGCCTTAGATAAAAGAATTGGTTTTCATTTTCCCTACAAGCTCCATCCATCCCTCCCTCGCCTCCTGTACGGAGTCCTATCACGGGTCAGCCTGTATCAAACATGTAATAAGATGTTCCCCTGAGACGACGGTGAGGACGTATGACTACTGGAGCACAAAAACTATGCATATTAGCCTTCCCCAGGTGGCGCGGCACACTTTAACATACATCTAGAGGAAAAATACTTTTGCTACTGATTTGCCTCCAGAGCATTTGTGACGGCTGGGTAGTCCCACACTCAGGAGAGGCAGCGCCAACAATTCAGCCCGGCTGCCTATTTGAAACTCATGGCTGCATCTGGGAGGCAGTGTGACCACCTGCAGACAGACGGGACGCATAAACGTCAATTCATTACACCCCTCAGTGTGTGTGTGTGTGTGTGTGTGTGTGTGTGTGTGTGGGATGAGGCGGGAGGAGGGGGTGGTCATTGGGTACCTGTATGCTGGTGTATGGGCCCTATCAGGTGCACGGGAGTCTTTTTCCATTTTCTGCGTGATTAAACTTTGAGTCGACTTCCCCGCATGTTAACATACACAGAAAGCTCCATTAGAGGAACACAGGCTGGTGACAGACCAGTGCACACTGCCAGTCTGACTTCAGAGCAGGCAGAGAAAAATCTGTGGCTGCTGAACCTTTAGCCTCTGGCTGAACCTGCTGCTGGGGTCAAACAGGAAAGCACACAGTCCCTGCTGGAGGCCGCAGGCGGAATGAGGGGGAAAGACGGGAGAAAACAGCTCCTCTGATTGGCCCGTCCGCGGGACCGAGCCCACCGACACCAGCCACACACCGATATACAGCGCCGATAGAGGCTTGTGTTATGCATCTGCCGGGAAGAACGAGGCGTGCTGAGCTCAAAAACCACACAGCTGGTGAAAGTTTATGCGAGCAGAAACACTTTGCACTCAAGTAAGACTTAGTTTGAGCCGATAACATTAATACACAATCTGATCACTGTGTAGAACAGCTTTTTTTAGCTACGTTGAAATGTTAATAGATCTTTTTGAGTACAATGTTATCGTCAATAGTAATGAGAATAAGACCAACACGTGATAAAAACATGCTTTTTGTGATTTAGCAAACATTGAGCATCCTCACTGAGCGAAACAGAAACGATTGTGCACTTATGTACTGTAAATACTAACAAACATGCAGACGCCTTTATCGAGCACAGGGCGGGTTGCTGTTTGCTTAAATTGAATTATTCTTTATGTGATGATACATTCTATGCGTGTGCAACAAATCTGTCCACAGACCGTGCCATGTGTGCGTGCTCAGAACTGAGACACAAATCTAATGCCACAGGAAATGGTCGTTACTGGTAAACTGTCTGTGGGCTGTTTGGCAGCAACCCTCAAAAAAAAAAAAAAAATAACCAGTGGGCACAGTCAGCTGGCAAAACCCAAAACAGCGAAAGCAGTGTAAGGAAGAATGGGAGGTGACTTGCAGGTAAAACAAGAGTGAACAAGAATCTGCAGAGCTGCAGCGTCATCTATTTGTTCTGTGCCCTCTGCGTCCTTATATCCAGTTCCACCAGTCTGAAAACCAGTGACATGTAAAACGCTCCCCACATGGTCCACACGACCAACAGATGGCAAAGAACCTGAAGCAAAGTCTGTCGCCGCACACAGGCGATTTAACACAATGATACCGCACTGGAAATTAGGACAAAGCTGCTTTGGGGCTGCAGATAATGGAAGGCAAAGGTGCACTTAAAATATAATGCTTAATTCTAATTTAAATAAAAATCGATTGAAAGCAAGAACCATACAACCACGGCGATTGAATTAAAGCTGACAAATTATAACGGATCCCCCCCCTGAAACAGAGACAAGGAGAGGGAAGAAGCAAAAGGAGGAGGGGGGAGGAGAAAGAGAGGCATTTCCTGAAGCTCCTCGGGGTATTTGTGTGTTTGGTTTGCGTTAGGGAGAAAGCTGCGGTGATTTGGGCGTGGAGCGGTGGGCATAGCCCGGCTGGATTAGAGGAATATTACTCCCAGTCGGTGGATCCAGCCCCTCTCCTCCTCCCTTTTCCCTCCTCCACTCAGCTGACGCTCCATCCAGTCTGGAAGTGTTTTTCCTCCAGGTTTTCTCTGCAGGAGCGGGCGAGCGCATAGCTCACATACAGCAGGCCCAGTCAGAGGAAATGGTCAAAGTTCACCCAAAGTACACCAAATTAGAAGCAGCTTTTGCGCTGCTCTCCAATGCGTTTCACAGAGAGGGATATTTAGAAGAGCCTTACACACTCATGGAAAAGAAAATATCATTGAGGAACAGTCATTTGACTTCATGTCTGGTGGGGAAAACGGAGGAGGAGGAGGAGGGTGGTGGTGGGGAGAAGTGAGGATCTGCTTTTCATCAGGGCTTCCAAATCTACTCGACATTCGAGAGACAAAAACCTCCCAAATCTGACTTTATTTCCAGACTTTAC
Source organism: Pempheris klunzingeri (assembly GCF_042242105.1). NCBI lineage: Eukaryota > Metazoa > Chordata > Actinopteri > Acropomatiformes > Pempheridae > Pempheris > Pempheris klunzingeri. Next base: position 20,137,441 of record NC_092027.1, read on the forward strand.
TGGATGTCCTGGCTGGTATTATTAGGCGGCTAGTTTGGGTTTAGGGGATTCCCAGCCAGTCATGTGACCAAAAACCCTCAGCCCAACCCCTCGTTTTTGACCCCCTCTGTGACCTTGCAGTGACCCTGGGGTGACTGCAGCACTGAGGTCAAACCCCACATTGACGGGAAGCAGCAGCAGCAGCAGCAGCAGCAGCAGCAGCAGCAGCCGAACACAACAGGTGCAAGCTGCTTCAAAGCTTTCATAAAAACTGACCGTGAATGTAAGACAGCCATCAAAGCAGATGACGAGGAGAGAGCTCAGGGGAGGAGCGCAGGCAGAGAAGTAAGGTTGTTGAAATGAGAGAGGCTTCTTTTTTTTAATCCACAGGAATTCATGGCCTTGAAAGTGCAGCGCCGGTATGATTTTTGTCCCCCCACCCCCACTCACCCCCCAATCACCCCCTACCAGCACTGTTAGATGTAACGGGATTCTGGTGTGGGCTCAGTTAGAAAACAGGCAAAAGAACTGACGCTGGCAGCTCTGGGATGGGTGTGGCAAACAGGGGGGGGGGAGAAATCCACACCAACAATGAGAATGTTTCAGCTGACAGAGACAAAGACTTAGCCAAGGAAATATAAAAACACTGTGACTTATTTTCAGGTGCAGAAATGTAGAGAATCGTTCTAAAAATGATTTAAATAGAAGGGCAAAAAATGTGCACACAGTTTTATTTTTGGACGCTGATATTCTTGAGATTGAAATTATTCCTTTATAGTATTTGATGCCAGAAAAATGAGGTAATTGGTATTAACTTTTTTTAAGTGTGGAAGTAATGTAGATACCAAACTCTGCTGGAAAAATCTGGGATGTAAGCACATTTTTCACACCCACCACAATTATTTAAGCGTGCAGAGGTCAGTTTTACAGTTTTCTGTTACATTCGCAGTGAAGGAAAAACCTTTTAATTTCAATTTCAATCGATGGACCAAAATCAGGCCGAAAATGTTGCCCTATTCTCCACGATCCTCCACCCGCTATTGCATTTTAATAATATAACTAATGCTTTATTCTGCTCCACCCTTTAACTGGATTGTTTTGTGCATATCTTTGAGGAAGATTCTATTTTTTTTTATTTTTTCTAAGATGTTTGGCATCTACTAGCACTGTTTCTACTTGGTGTAAAGGCATTAAAAATGGCTTCGGTTGTTACAAGCCATCCACAGCAAATATGAGAGTGGGCGACTTCAGGCGGGTAACGACAGGAAAACTCTGGAAAACAGTCCTGAAAACAAGACTATGTACAGAATCCCAAATTTAGATTTGAAAAAAAAAAAAAAGAATAAATCATACATAGATAGCACAGAGCCAACCCCCTTCTCAGTGTTTTTCTGTAGCTGTCAAAGTAAAGAGAAAAAAAAAGAATCATCAAATCAACAAAGTCACTGATCCAAAATGATTCAAACCACAATCTGAGCCAAACCTCTTTCGTTATGGACTCAGATCTGAACGTCAACATCAAAACCAACTACATGAGCCTTGTGTGACCTAAAACACAGAGCGAGCACTGAGGGACGCGTCCGTCCAGGCCTTTGTCCTCAGCAGGCTCCACTACTGTGTGTGTTTACAGGGCCATCAGACGGCTGCAGCTGCTGCCAGAGTCCTCGCTACAACCCGGGACCGCATCAGTCCACCTCTCAGGCCTCTGCAGCGGCTTCCTGTGGGTAAACAGACCCGAAACTGCTGCTTTCTAAAGCGCCGGTCTGGGTCCTGTCTCCGGGATTCACTTCCTATGCACCGCGTGTCTCTGTCTTTTAAAACGCAGGCTGAAAACCTTTCTGTTCGCCCCCGTGTGTCTAATAACATGGATGAACAATATGTACACATGCAATCAAAGGTTTAGAACACGATGACCTAAGTAGTCGTCCACATCTAAAAAAAACTATCTGCTTCCAGCTACATCAGTCCGATAAACCTTCATTAAACGCCTGTGCTACTTATCGATATATCGTGTGTTCTTTTCCTTCGTCTGTTCGTGCTGTTTTATTCCATTATAGCTTATCTTCTATGTTGTTTTACTTTTATCGTATGGGTTTTTTTTTTTTTATTAACTGATAGCATTTGTTCTAACTTTTTAAAATATCTTGTTTACATCTAGAAATGTTGGGTCTTCTTTATTTGCCTTATCTGTTTTATTTTAAAGCTCTTTGTAACTTTATTGTTGAAGGTGCTATATGACTAAAGCCTTAAAAATGAATCACTCTTTAAGAAACTAAACCTAAAAAGGAGCTTTCCTCTGCGGCTGACGTGGTATTTGATATGTATTAAAAGGCCGGCGTCGCTGCAGGTACACAGTATCAGTGTAACCCTGGTGGGACCTTAACACCGTCCTAATCATATCGATTAAACATGCCTGGCATCACAGGGCTCTCCTTTCATTTGTCTGTTGTACATCGCTTTTTATTCCCCCCCCAACCGCCTTTTCGTTTCGCACGCCCACTAAATTAGCTCGGTGTGCAAGCTGTGCTAATGCTCTTTCATGTCCATATCAGAGGCGCCTCAGCCTTGAAGACAAAAAGGCCCCAATTATCCCATAATACACATCAGCTGTGCTCCACATATGACGCTGGAACATCACACTCTGTCTTTTTAAGTCACAATAGCATCAGTGTTTCCAGGCAAGCACATTCCCACTTATTTTGTCTGATAGCTTTTGGATTTGTTTTGATGAGACAAAACGATTTGATGCTTTCATTGTGAAATTCAGTGGTTTCTTTACACCGCGTGGGTATCATGTGCCGGGGCTCCTCGGCCGCAAAGCCCACTTTATCTGTGTAAAGAAGGCCCTTGATCATTCTTAATTAACATCTAAACTGGAAGAGGAAGTGCATTAATGGTCGGCTCGTTGTCAATGCGGCTAATTAACACCCAGGAGGTTTCCATTATCCCGAACAAATAAATTAATAAAACAACATTTCAATGACCCTGGGAGAGGCTTTCCCAAATCAAAGTCTTATTTAAACAGCGCCTTATTCAAACAGGAAGAGGGCAGGGGTGTCCTGTGTGACGGCACAAAAGGCCGGCGCGCAGCTTTGCGGCGAAGGACGAACTCATTGTGATGAAAACGCAAAAAGAAAATTAACAGTAGCTTCTTTTGTCCCTTTTAGCACTGATGGTCTAATTGCACGGTGAAGCGGAGCACTTTAGCGTGCTGCCTCTATTACTGAATGGAAACATGTACGTTGGTTAACCACAGCACACAAACCACGATGTTAAAGGCCCTGAGAGAGGGCTTTATTTTCATTTGTATTGAATTCCATGACAACTGAATCCATTTTCTTTATTAATGAACTTATTTCAAAGTGCCTCTGCAGTGTCCTAAGTATTAACAAAGACGTGAATAGCCGTAGCTACAGCACCACTGACGAACTCACTTTTATGGGAAATAGTTTTTTACCTGTGGGGCTGCTGCTCTGATTACATCCTACTATTTAAAATGTCCACACAGTGCTTGTTTTATAGGCCTCAATATGAGGGATATAGTTTAGTGTGCGTTCAGGCCAATAGAAATAAATAGAACCACTTAATAGTAAATAGAGGCAGCATTTGACCTTTATGTAGGTACAAATAAAAACAGAAATTGTGAGCTGCATCTTGGTGTCTGGTTCAGATTTTCTGAGGGCGGAGACGCGGTCTTGACCTCAGTATTGTTAGAATCGGGGTCACGGCCCCGTTAAAGAGACCGTAGCAGCTTTTTAAAGTCCGTCCACACCTTTGAGAAGCTGCCTCCCAACAGTTTAAACGTATGGAACCAGAGGTCACGCGCAGTTTTACCCATAAATAACAACTGATCCTCAACAGACCCAACTCAGGCCCTAAATCTAATTAGAATACATCCATCATTATTTTTCTAAGTGGGAACCTTCAGTTTTAATGAGTAACAGCGATTGAGGCCATATTTAAGGCTAACTTCACTGGTTCTACTTTCTTCTTAATAAACGTGAGAATAAGCTGATTCTGACCGCACATATTTCTGAGGATTAATGACACTGTGGGACTGATGAACTCTGTAAAACGAATGTCGTGAAATAAATGAAACCATCTAGAATTGCGGGGCAGAATTCACGCATTGACGTGAGGAATTTAAGACGGCGGATAGCACAGCGTGCATTTACTGCAATAATTAAATAGGACATTTTCACACGAAATTAAAACGCTTCAAAGCGTTCTGCACGGGTGGACGGGGCCGCTGAAATTTTTCAATTTCAGTTTTAATATTTCTAAACTCCTTCCTGTCAGGGCCTCTAACTGCACACAAGAGGGGGAAGTCAGTGCTCCTTCTGCAATGTTCAAATCCTGTTTTCTTTGGAAAAAAAACAACATTTTAATCCGTTCGATCAACTGTAGCTGCACACATGGTGGAAATAAAAGTTTTTTAAAAAAGCGTTCCATCACTTTATATTATTTTCCTACAAAAGAATTATAGACAGTTTTCTCACCATGATTGCTACCATAAAGTCAGCAGTGATGTAGAGCACACTGCTGTGTGATTATTATCATTGGTCTGAAAAGCTGAAATGATTCAATGGTTCAGTCAGAAGATTCACTGGCACTGGTTTCCATAATAAATAGTTTAAATAAATGTTCCACACAGAAGTCACTGAGCTGGTTCAGCCTCTAACGTGGAGGTTTTCTGGGCTCAGTCGCAGTCGTGAATGGAATTTATTTGGAGTTTTGGAGTCATTCAAAAATGCCGCCTTAAAGGGAACTATTTTATGGCAATTCAGAGAAAACAAAGAGCTGATTAATTTCTAAGGGGAAATGTTGCTGTCTGAGACCTCTTCACCAAAAAGCTGACCCGCAGCCGAGCGCAGCGAGAGGCAGGTCGGGTTAAAGGTGGCAGGCGCCTGTCATTTCTTGCACTTTCCCTCCACTGATAAGAGCCTCCTTTTTACTGAGTGCCCTTGAGCAAACACTTCCTGAAGAAGGACAGCTGGAGGCTGGTCATTATCAGATGGGGATAAATCACGGAGCAGCAGCAGGGTGACAGCGAAAAACAAACACTGACAAGTGCCTCATGAGCCCCCGGTTAGTGGGTGAAAGTGATGAGGAGGATGAATATCTGACAATAAATTTGGGAGCAGATGACGACCGTGGCCCATCTTACAGGAATCATCTTAATCACGTCTTAAAATTACCTAAATCACCTAAAGTTCTTCCTCTTTTTTTTTTTTTGCCACAGGAGGAATCAGTTGGAATATTCCCAGGAATGCAGCTGCCACTTAAAGCATCCACTTAGTCACTTAGACAAAAACTAGCAGCCGTCCATCTATCAGCCTGGCCCAGAGGATGACATGTTCCGATAGCAGCGCGCTAATCTTGTTGAAAAGTCCGCGGGGTCATTTATCTAAATCAGTGTCAGGGAGCGCAGGTCGCAGCTCGTCAGGCCGCCCCTCCTGTCATGTGCAGCCGGGGAGGGAGGTGTGGAAACGCCGCCCGTGTTTACTCTCTGCATTCCTCCAGCACTGCTGCTGCTCTCTGGACTGGACTGATCGGAGACAAGCCATACATCAGCAGGCTTCCACCGCTGAGGATTTATGAGGGGCGCACGGTAGGAGTGAAATATGACGTCTGGGAGAGTTTAGGACTGAATCTCACATCCAAAACAAACTTGTTTTCCAACCAGAACATCACACTCCATCATGTCACTAAGCCCCGTGTTTAATAAGAATTCCTATTTTTATGAAGCGCCTGTGGTGCTCTCCAGAGTTTTTCCTAAAACTCTTAAAGGACAATTCCGTTATTTCTCTGATCTGAAATGAGCAAAAGAGACTTTTTTTTTTTTTTCCATGACCTGACCATCATTCTACAGTAACTATCTGACTTGCACAGTCAGGCCCCTTCATGGCAACTTGTTGTGAATCATGTGGATCAGCCTGCACTGGCACCTTCACCGTTACCCAGAGCCTCATCCTCACAGCACCAACAACAACAACAGATGATGATGATGATGAGAAGTTGGACCTACAGTGTGCGCTCCGGCGGTGCTGCCACTCTCTGTGCGCCAGTCCGCTGATGCAGGCTTTCAGAGCCTTCTCCTGCAGCATGCAGGAGGACGGGCTGGACGTGTAGAAATCCAGCATCTGCCCGGGACTCACGGCCAGCACGTCCATGCAGTCAAACATGATGACGGCGCGTCGTTCAACTAGTCTTGTGCGTTATGGATAAAAATCACCGGCATAAGCGCACACAACTCCATCAAACTCCGCTGTTTCCCCCCTCCTCCTCCTCCTCCTCCTCCTCCGCCTCCTCCTCCTCCTCTCCCTCTTCTTCTTCTTCTTCTTCTTGGCACGGCTGATCTCGCTCCTCTTCTTCTCCTTCGTCCCGCACCGGGATCATGAATTATTTCGGACCAAAACGCTCCGCGGCTTCTTTCTCAGTGCCCGCTTGCCATTTTTTCCTCGCACCGTGTCCACTCCGCGCGTGTGCTCGGGACTCCTCCGTGATAATAACAATAATAATATATCGACGCGTTCTCTCCGAATCTCTCTCCCCCCCCACCCCCTTCCCCAGTCCCGGTCACCGTCGCTGGAGAGAACAGCCCGCCCGAACTGGAGGATCTTTCTTTTCTCTTATCAAAAAGAACACGGACGGCGTTTAAAAGCACACGTTCTGCTCTCCGATGACGAATGGGTTCTCCGTCCCCCCGCGCAGCTCATTTCCAACTAGTTTTGCCAGAGAGAATGAAAGATTGAATTGCCTAATATATGCGAGTGAACTTTGTATGAACCCTTCCGAGGCTGCTGACCTTCAAATGACCCAGGCGGGCTGACATCACTGCAGCTCCGCAGCGCGGAGGCGGAGAGAAGAAACGCAGGGGAAATAATAAAGATCTTTTTTTCTTTCTTTTTTTTTTTTTTAACTCTTGGAAAGAACAAAATACACAACCGTGTCCAAAATTTGAAAGGTTTTTTTTTATAAATTTTGTTGTTATTTGAGGCTGAAGAAGTGTTGCCACAGCTCCAACTGTCTGCGCGCTCACGGGTGGTGCTTTTTACGCACAGTGACGGGAAAATGCCCCATTCCCACAGAGATAATCGGCCACGCAGAGCGCAGAGAGCAGAGCTTTATGTATTTGTATTTTACCTACAGTAAAGCAGGAAAGAGAAGCCGGTATCTAATCTCACTCCCCACATTTCTGTTGACAAACTGTGCTGACTGGAGTGGCTCGGGTCAGTGGGATCAGTCAGGAGGTCAGGGAAGTGGCGTTTTCTGCTCTTTCTGATTGTTTAACTCGTGGAAACTTTAGTTTGACATTTCTGGAGCTTCCTGCTTGTCATTTGCTCTTTATTGTAATGACACCAAGTCTTAAAAAATAGATTTTCTTTTTTCTTTCTTTCTTTTTTTTTTTTTTTTTTTAGAGATTCACACTCAACTGAACTTTATTTTGACACTCCCTGCTTCTTTTCAGATCACATCTCACCCAACAACTTACAAAAAAATAAAAAATACCTTGACAGTATATGTTACATAATTTTTTTTTTTTTCTCTTCTATCAACACAACAAGGATGAAGAACTAGGGAAGTGTTTCCCCGGTAAAGTGTGTGTGAGAACTGTTACTGACTGAGAACTAATTGGCTGACAGTCTGACAGAGAAATGGGGCCTTACAAACAGGCACCATTACATTATCTAACTCTAAAAGTGTATGTGTGATTACTACGGGCTTGTTCACAGTGGGTCCAGTGTATGCATTGTGAAATAGTTGGATTACTGCAGCTCTGACTGATGACTGACTGTTTTTTTTATCTGCTCAGGTCAATAATGAGACGTGTCATTTTAAAGGAAACATTATTTCTGATGATGCAAACTTTATTTCGACATTTCTAACATTTCCTGATTGGCTTTTTTTTTTCCCTCATAAAAATGAATTAAAGTTTGAAGCCAGTAACGCAGTAACAACCAACACGTGTTCTGAGAGTCACTGACACATAGAGCCTTAATATAGGTGAGGCTAAATCCAAAGCACCTCACCTTTTATCTCAGTGTGTTAGATTAGATTAGATTCAACTTTACAGAACAAGGACCGAGACAATGAAATGTACACTGCAAAACCTGCGGATCTAACCAGTGTCACAGGCTTATGTGGAGATTGTTTTTCGTATAAATGGATTATCCAGAGCTTAAATCAGAGAAAAGTCACTCGCCTTGTCTTTTTAAGCAACTTTATCTGTAGCGAGGTTATTCTTTAACAGATACATCCAAACTAGGCTCAACCACGTTGTTTGGAATTAGTCTGTATGATTTCATTTCGAGATCACGTGTGCTACAATGACAGCCAGACTCATTTCAAGACATTTTATCAGGTAAAAGTCACTTACCGCACTGGCAGCCTTGCTTATTTTAAGTGCAAGCACGCTTATATCTTCACATTTTTAGCTTTATCCTTGACAGGGCATTTTTGTAGTGCTTTTCAGCATCTGATGAGATGAAGACCACTCTGTCAACACTATCTTGTCGCTGCTGTTTGCAAGAGGCAAATTTGAAAAATGCACTACAGAAATATATGTGTGTGTATTATGTGTCTGTATATACACGACATGTATAAATGTATGTAAATATATAAAGTATTATTATTGTTTTCTCTTATTCTATTCTAAATGTAGTTCACTGTGTAACACTTTGTTTTAAAATGACAAATAAATGACCTGATACCTTTGTCTCCTTTGTTTGGCTCAGCTTTATGTGTCTGGTTAGGTGAAACCATGACCTTTATGGTTCTTTTCTCTTGACCAATGACCAAAACAATTGGTTATCCCATTGGTTATTCTGCCAGACTGTTTTCACATTTGGTTTTGATGTAGGTGATGTTTGCAAAAAAACCCTCCACATTCCTTAAAGTGACAACATGACCACTGATTGGACAGTTAAAGCTACAGATTAAGAGCCACAACACATTTCACTTATAAAATACAGTATCATTCTTTGTTATAGAGTATGCTACCCAACAGTATATAAGTTACTTTATACATATGTGCTTTAACTCTGAGTAAATGCGTAAAAATGGAAATTAAAAGTCGTTGCCTTGAAGTTTTAAAATTTTGACACCGTATTTGAAAAAAAAGATTAATTCTATTTCATTTCACATACGTACCTCTGGTTCTACTAACAGCGTATCGACAATGCAGACACTAAGTCTTCAGTAAATACATAGATAAAGACACTGTTGTGTGTTTTCAGAGCCCACAGGCTGTTGCCAACAGCTACCACTGGTTTTGTATTAACGCTCACTATGTGTTTACATGCAGCTGCAACATCTCAAGTGCAAAACTTTGGAGCTCCAGTTGCAGATGTTGCCAAGAAAATGATAATATGCTGGGAAACTTCCTGACTGGGAGTGTTGTTGGCACTGCAGTTAGTACAGTAATGACTCATCATTCAGGACTGTTAACTCCGTGAAGTGAAAGTCAGCTGAATCGTATACACATGCAGAAGCTCTGCAGTCTGTAATGCATCAGAGTGAGTCACGTGTTACTGACCACTGCTTTGCTAAAAATTCAGTAGCAGAGGCCAGTGTCTTTGAATATAATGATCAGAAAATGATATTGATTACATAACTTTCAACCACCTACATACTATACACATTATATTCTGATTATATTCATCATTATGCACTCTCATAATTACCACTACAGGTGGAATTAGCTTTGCATATTGATAATAGTGACCATATGTAAAATGTAAAGATATTTGTGTTCAGTGAAGCTAAGGTCATAATAAACAATCAAATAACAAGACATTCAGTCCACGAGAGAAACTTCATCAAACAATGAAGCAAATAAAATATAAATAACTCCCATTTTGTGAAAAAGACCTGAACATAAATTCCAGGGAAATTTCAAAGTTTCTGCTGAAATTAGTTTTTCGCTGAAATATCAGGTAACAGCTGATCAGTATTTCCCATCAGCATGATGACAGAGGTGAAAACTTTTAGCAACGCCAGGACATAAATCCTGCAGTCACGACTGTCTAATCCTGCCTCATGGAGCTGTTGAACCACCTTAAACACCTTTATTTATTGTCCTAATGACCATACATGACTGTCAGCTGGGGACAACAGTCCTGGTCGGTAAAGAACTGGTTGAAATCACAGGTGTAGATGGAGATTCACCAGTAAGACTACATCCAATGGACAAAAATGACATTTCTATTTAATCCCCCCACCCCAGCAGCACTCCTTGTAGTCTAAATCAAAGGAAATCTTTGTTCTGCTCTTCTTCATAAAGAACTGAGTTTGTGAACTTGTCAAATGTCCCATTTCCACTTGTCCACATGGGACACAGTGAAAAGACAAAACAATATCAAAATATTTAAAAAAAAGAAATGATTTCAAACTCCTCTTCAAGCCTCTTATGTACTGGACAGCATGTCCTAAAGACGCATTTAGCATTAAATAAAGCAACATCATAAAAAGTAACATGAAAGGATTTTGTGGGGGGGTGGGGGGGTGTTGTAAGCAGTAACTATATTTTGTAATATGCGTCTGGAATGTACTAAGTATAGGATTTAAGGCCTGAGAGCCAGATTATGTTAGCAGTACGTGTCATTTTCAACTCTGATGTTGTTTTGTTGTAGTTTAATGTGTCTCAGATTAAGTTACTGAAACTATCAGAAGCTGCGCCAGTCTTACATTCTCCATGAAAGAGTGCACTGATCAACTGTTCTTCCTGCATCCGTCTCCATGAAATATTGGAGCCATGCAAACAAGACCAACAAGACTCTTGTGTTTAGCGCTGTTTGAGCCCCATGCTATCAATGAAACAATGAAAGTGTCAGCATGCTGATATTTAGTTGGTAGTGTTTACTTTGTTCACAGTCAGGTTAGAGTTTTAGCATGCCAACATTGCTAATTAACAGCAGAGGCTCATGGGAACATCATCAGTTTTGCAGGAACTACGTGCAGTGGCGCGGCCAAAGGGTGGCCACAGTTCTGATGCAATCACTGGCATCCCCACTGGTCACTCCTCCCAAAAAGAATGGAAGGGTTCTATGTGGTGTTTTCATACTTTAGTAGGCTTGTTCCCAATATATGTTTTGTTTTTCCGATCACCACAATATTACCTTTCATTCTGAGGAATAATTCACTTCTGTGTCATTTCACCTTATCTAATGTTCTCTGGAATATTATAGCCTGGACAAAAGTGTTGGACCAACTGACCAACTCTACCATTCCTAGAGCCTGGTCTGCATGTTGGCTAAATATAAAAGTTTCCTGTTTACTTCAAAATGGGTTTTTATAATGTTTTATTGTGTAGTATGTAAGCTTAGTTTGTTACAGACTACTTAAAGCCACCTGCTTTTGTGCCAATACAGCAGCCCAATTATATCATCAAAAGTCAAATGGTAGTCTGTAATCTATCAGTGTTCACTCTCAGAGGTTATAGTCCTGTGCTGGCGAAACACACTCTCTGTACTTGTAATCCTCCAGATGTAGAACACACCTGACATTTTGAGCCACGCTGATACAATTTTATCAAAAAGGAAGGAAGACATTCACTTCTGATTAGCTGAGATGCTCGAATGAACTTCAGCCACAATTCAAGCAGTAATGTGATTTCTTTTCCAGATAAGTGGTCTAGATTACTGGTTCCTTTTTTGAATTGTAACCCTTCGTAACCAATCAATTTTAACTTATGACCACGGTGACATGTGGTATATGTCTATTAGCTGGGAGTAATTTACCCAAAAGCTGGTGTTCACTTCTCAGTGTTTACAGGGGTTAGACTCCCAAAGAGGAAACAGAATTTAACAAGAAAAAGGTAGAGATTTGTTATGGGGCTGAAGTGCTAGTTATGGAATGGTCTTGACAAACACCTTATTTGAGCACAGGGTGATTCATATGTGGACTTGGTACCAAAACATCTTTGTGGTTATATCATTGGGTATGTAGTCATTCGTCTTGGATCTATGAATTTTTAGCTGAGGCCCCTGTCCCTGACATCTTTAATTTCTGCCTCTGAGGGGGCTGTTTGGGTTTCTGGTCAGAAGGATGTTGCTGCCGGCCCTGTCAGCAACCTGAGAACCTGCTGGTGGACACCAGTGGTGGTGGAGGGTATCAAGATGACCTCCCAGCACCAGACAGGTACTGGGAGGACAGAGGGGGGATTACTGGAGCAAAATCCTGGGTGTGGTAGGAGTTCAGGCTATGGAGAAGGACGTTCTAGGCATCAAGGAAGGTCTGACAAGCCATCAGATGTGTCAGGAAGGAAAAGGCGGGCTTGCCTCAAGTTGTGTTCAGCAAGGAAGGAGAACTGCTCAACTTGCATGGGTAGGATTCGGAGTGACGGTCCTACAGTGAATTATCAATAAAGTGATAATTAAAGTGATAATTCACTTTCCTTTTCACTTTCACTGTCCCGGTTCACTCACACGGCTCTCATTGCTTCGTTTTCAGCCACAGGAGGAAGTCGATTCCGCTGAAAAAGCTCGGAAAACCCATTGTACACTACTTGCTCAGCACCAAAGCTGGTGAACATAGTGGAGCATTTAGCAGCTTAAGAGCCAACTGTTTCCCTCAGGAGCTGGTGGAGGCTAAAAACAGAGCTAAAAGATTATTGGACTTACTTTCATCAGTTGAAACAAACGTGACTCCAGATGAAACCCCTAACCTTGAATGGCGATGATATGTCAATGTAATGTTCACAACTAGTTTCCACTGCCCCCCAAGTGGCCAAAAAATCTGATATTGCAGTTCTAAGAGACTTGGAGGTTTTAAGGGAGGTTGTTTAAATGCTGGTTGTACAGAATCCTTTCTCTTTTTGGATTTGTTTTAAGGAAAACTACTGGAAACTATTGGCTATTGTTTGGCACGATTATTGTACAGGATAACCCAGAAATTTCAAAGGAGATCCCAGTAATCACAGTTTCAATCTAGAAACATCACCATCTGCTTCAAAACCCCACACCAGAAACCTACTCTAAAGTTGGCATGTGAAAAAAAAACTTCAAATGATAGAGTTAGAGTCCCATACACACCAGATATATGGTACATATAGAGCAGTTGTCAGCGTGCTGAAAGCCAGATGCACACTAACACTTGTGATAGTGTTTGATGGAGTAAAGAAGGCAGTTTGAGAGGGAGAGGCGGCCTGAGCGCTGCACAGCACACTGATCCCCACGGAGCTCATGAATATTGCAGAGGGCCTACAGCAGAGCTGAAACAGGAACCCACGGACCCCCCCCAGCACACACCAGCTGACCCCCTGCAGTTCAGCCGGTGTAACAGTAACCCCTGGACTCACACACACATACACACAACCCCAGTCAGCGCAGGTAATGAATACACCTGAAAATCCACCTGTAATTAGAAGGTGATAATGAACCCATCCATCAAGATAAGCCGCTTTTTGGCATCAGTGCTCCGCAGCTCGTGGCCGCCGCTGCCAAAACTCACCAGGCTGTGACAATACACAACGTAGCTGATCATTTAATAAGGCCGGGTAAAGCCTGACAGCTTCGAGGACGACACACATGCAGCGGCTGCTATTTTCACTCTGTACTGAGCTCCAGCACGGTTAGTAAGTGGATAACTTAAAAACCTCATCTGCACCCTCAGGTACACTTTTAATTCTCATTTCTTCTCCACAATTTCTTCTCTGCCTGTTTCATATCATATTTATGAACTGAGCTGAATTTGGTACTCACAATTCATTGGTGGGTCAAACCCCGTTCAAACTGCTATATTTAGTTACACTTGCACTTAGCCTATTGGTAATTTAATTGAAGCTGCATGGCATAAGCAAATGTATTTTCCACTCCGGCTGTGTATCATGCCAAAGCGTGCATCAGAATTATGCCTTTGTGTAGCAACACGATACACAGAGTGAAACTGAAGATTAGGATTAATTTTGGTCTGCATCATTAGCATAAATTCTTCATATTCAAACAGTAAGGGGGCATTTATGGATTTAAATACCTTATCATTTCAGAAATTGTTTATCTCATTAGAAGTGAATTTCACACAGATATATAAGGTTTAAAAATATGTGTATTCTGTATATGTAGAGCATTCGCAGAGGAAGGAAGAGGCAGAGGATCAACAGCTTGTTCCCATCAGGTTGCATGTAAAGCATTGATTCATAATGCGACCACAGTTGAAGCTGAACCATCCGTCAGTGGATCATCTGAAGCCGTTTCTTTTAGCACCAACAAAAACAGCATTGAAGAACAACTTTCCACAATAAATGGAACGGTTGTGCCGAGTGCATGTGCGGTATTAACCCCAATACTGTCAAGAAAAATACACACTTTTTTAGAAAGTGCCATTTTATTCTGGTCTGGCTCCCTCTTCAAAGAGCTTCCTCTGTAGGCAGGCTTGAACAAAGCTGCAAGCCAAGCAATCAGCCTGCAGAGGCACAGAAAACACAGGAACACTTTATTCTGAAAATCATAACCAAAGCAGACCCAAAGGGCCATAAAAATGATTTATTATCCCCTCACTACATTTTGTTTTGCACAAAATATTCTGTCTCTGCTGCAGCAGGAGTACATGTCCTCACTTCAACAAACAACATAAGCGAATGTTTTCCCAAAATATTGGCTGCCTGCGAAAGGCAAGAAACACAAATGGACATGAAGTATGTACAGACACGGGAAGTAGTTTGACATTGACATGCTGAGGAAAGTAAGCATGTGGAGGTCAGGTGGGATGTGTGTGCGAGGATTAACTCTGGGCTAATACAGTTTGAGTTTTACTTTCAGTAAAACTTCTCTCAAAATTGGCATATATCAAAGTAATTAATCAAATAAAATCAACTCAATGACCATTTCCTGGATTGTTACTATTCTTTCAGTTTCATCTCTTCTTTTGATCAGAGGAAGAAGTTAAAGAGCAAAAGCAGAAAGCTAGATTTTATTTTTTATTGGAGACTGTTGGAGAGGACCAGTGGTTAACGTTATAAACAGGCAGCAAAGACCCCATGGTTATGTTTAGGGAAAGCTGTTATGTACAATGAGTAAGTTAGTTATGAAAGTAAAGTTACTCCACATAAATGACGTAACTTCACTTTCAAAACTTATTTTAACTTATTTTAACTGAAACTACCATCTTTTCCTAAACCTAACCGCACAGTTTACTCAACGTTGTCTTTTGGTTTCACATGGGATACAAACAGTGGTCTCTTAGGTGAAAGTCCTGTGTTTGGCCAGTCCATCCACCCCAGCCTCTACCTTATGGGGACTCCTGACTTCCTCCATTGCTACATAATTACTACGGCCATTGGACTTTGCTGCATACTGAACTGCTGCTGAACCTACTAGTTGGTTTAGCAAACCCCTAATTGACCACATATTTGGGATAATACCTATTCATTAGCCAGATAACAGTGAAAATGGGTGGTCCAGTTAAAGTTCAGGTTAAACTGATTTGGCCCTTTTAAAAAAGGTAATTTTCTGTGATAATCTGAACACTGTTGCTAGTGCCTCTTACTTCAAGCCACCCGGTGGACTTTTCTTTCTAAACAAAATGATGTTTACATTCAGTGTTTCTCACCAAAACACATTGTGTGTATCCTTTACACTGTTTTCTTTTTAACAGTCCTCTTCTCTGCCTTTCCTGGAAATTTCTCCATTTTTTAAGGGTTACCACCAGAACCTGTCAGTGGAATACATAAAACTACCATTTATCAAAGTAGTCGTTATAGCGCTACTAGTGGTCAAAACCCTCACAGGGTCCCTTTAAAGTCCAACTGAATCTATAACACACATCATTAAGTGCCAGGAGACTGCAATGACATCTCTTTCCACTGATTGTGCGTCTGTGTTTGGTTTAGTCACTGTCTGATAACAACAAAGGAAGCCATGTCCAGTCCTGCAATTCACCAGCTCTCTGTGACCCCCTGACCCTGGGGGGGGGGCTTTCTGTGTCCCCTTCCTTCTCGCTCAGCAAATGACTCAAAGACAATAATACATTTCAACAATAATAAAAACACAGACTGAATGCTTTCAGTTGAGCTCTAATGGACCGCTATTTCCCCTCCTAAACTACTACATTATTATAAAATGGTGCAAACTGTGATTGAGCAAAGCACAATGAAGCTGACTGACATGGAAGGTAAAACCTCTTTTACAGCACTTGCATGAAATGCTTTTCATAGTTTTACTGAGCCATAACAAGAATCATTACGAACACAGCGTGAGTTCATGATTCACGTATTTATGATAAAATCAGAGCATTACGTGGCTGAATTATTTGGAGGGTGTGTGATACAATTAAAAGAGGGTAGCATAGTGCAGACAGTCAGACGGAGCAAAAATTAACTGGTGCAAGATGCTGTATTGCAGTTTTTCTTGTCTTAGCTTTGGCGCACCACAGTGTGTCTTGGTACAAAAATAAATTACAGGTTGTGGACATTTTCCCGGGCTAAAGTCCCAGTCACACAAGAAAGCGCCACAGAGAAATTGTTTCAGACATGCTCATGAAATAGGTGGTGCAGGAAACTTAATTTGCAGAAATATGTTCTTCCTGTTTGAACTCTAGGGCTCTACCCTCCCTTAAAGAAATAGTTTGTGATTTTGTGAAATATGCTTATTCACCATTCACCGCTTATATAAGCTACTATTTTCCTGTCTGTAAAATCTCTGGCTAGAAATCCACCAGTGCTCATGGCGCTGAGCTGCTGCAACACCCACCTGCTACTCCAACTGTCAAGAAAGTGAAATGCATTTGTACAGCACCTTTCTAGTCAGTCTGACTACTCAAAGCGCTTTTACATCACATCTTCATTCACCCAATCACACAGGAGCAAGTTCAGTGTCTTGCCCAAGAGGACACTACGTGGGGGTCGAACCACCGACCTTCCAATTGAGGGACGACCCACTCTACATCTGAGCTACAGCCGCCCTAAATGTCAGTTCCCGAAGTTTCAAGAGGAATAATGATCCATCTTCTTGACTGGTAAGGCTCATAACCAGCGGTTCTGAGGCGACGTTTGCTAGAGAACTCAATTTTCCTTAACCTGCTATAACAGCCTCCTTCAGGCTCCTTGGGTATTTATATAGATATTTTCCATTGTTTTGCCTGATTAAGCCTTGTATTTGAGGAAGATGCATTAACAGCCCCCACAGCCTCCATAAGAGGCTTACCTTGATTTGGATAGCTCTATAACTTTATGTGAAGATTGTCAGCGCAGTTTCAAAAGGGTTGATTCTCCAAAATTAATGACATAGTCATTATATCACTACTTTAATCCACCTTAAGATCCAAATGACTGAAGTTATTAGCCAAACTTTAGCCTCTTGAATGGAACCATGCAGTATATGAATACTTTACTTAATGAGGATCAAACATGATTCATTAACCCCCCCCCCCCCCCCCGTGCCTCAGACAATGTATGCTCGCCTCTCCATATCAGTGCGTTCTCCAATAATGCTGACTCCTCAAAAGCTGTCCTTTCTCTTGAATAAGAGAACGATTTTGATTGCCTTGAGTGTCATGTACTTCAGAGGAGGGGTAGTTGGTTTGGAGTATGTGCAAAGCATGCTCTTCTAATTTCAGTGTCCCTGTGGATTTTATTTGTTTAATGTAATGGTACTTAAGATATCTATTTCTATGTTACTGTGTTTAAATCTTAAATCTTCACAAAACAATAATAAACATAAATGCAAATCTCGGGCAAAGCTTTGAAAATATTGAGCACATTCACGTTACCCAGAGGATGAGCCCTTTCCTTTATGGCTCCACATGTAGATGTCACAGTCGGTCTTCTGGTTAACCCTCCTCTCAGTAGTTTCCACTCTCCTGCTCCTGATCACTCATTCAGCCACTATTTAAGCCTTCACCACTCTCTCTCTCTGCCAGATTGTTCTTTGCTCCTTGATGCAAGACTCTCCAGCACTCATTCCCAGACTGAGTACCTGTTGCTGACCCACCCTGTATCTGACCAACCTTCCTCATCTCTAGTCACCTCAACCTTCTGTCTTTGACCACAAGTTTTATCCCGGTCCTTCCTGGATCCCGTCTGCTTGTGGCTCCCTTGCTTTTGGCTACTTTCATTTCCCCGGGCTGGTTTCCCGATCCTCCGACTCTCCCTCTGCCTGCTCACTCCTGGTTTGTCCCAGTGCTCACCTGGTTCTGGACCAGCTGCAGTTCTCGTGGTACCACCATCTCCCACTGACCTGTCCTGAGTGTGAGTTTACCTTCCTCACTCTGCTCCCAGGTGTCCTCCAAACACAGACTCTGAATCAGGTTATTATGAACTGCATTCACCTGCTTGCCAATCATAATAAAATAAGTTTTCACGGATGTACTGTGTTCTACATTTGGGTCCTAAACACTCCCATTACAGTTGATCTATGCTGCCAAATTGGAATTGAGTGGTTTAAAAGCCCCTGTTAACTTGGCTTTGAATTCAACATTTTCTTCTGGATTAGAATTAAATATTAATGACTAAGCAACAAAGTTAACGAGGGGGGAAAAAGGGCTTAATAACTTGGCTAATCTCGTTTTAGCAGCGCAGTGTGGGTGTTTGGTCAGTTCTGATTGACAGTTGTCTCAACATAATCAAACAACCCTACAAATGACACTAGATTTTGATTCCAATATTGCTTAATTGTGATTAGCGCACATCATATTTTCCACCATAGGCCCGGCCTTTTTAAGCCAGTGGGAAGCAGCCAGACTCATTTGAACTAACTGTTCGAACAGAATTTTGTATTCATGTAGGATCCTATCGTTCTGATGGTTTTCATGGCCTTTTTGTTTTAAATTCCCCAATTTTAGATATGTCCCATCAACATCTTTACAGTGGCAGAACTGGATTTTATGCTTCGCCGGCCAGAAATCCTCATTCAATATCTCAGATCTCTCCCATTGGTCAACTGCATAATCAGTGATATTACATTAAATGTATTTTTACTTGTGTCATGATTTTGCAGTAGAAAATTCATATGTGCTTCTAGAAGTATTTCAATGTGCTGAACTACAGAAAAAAAAGCCCTGTGCTAAATTTAGTATGTCTATAAAATCATAGAATCCACTCTGCCATACAAAAAGTGAGTAGCTGCTGTATGATACATGGGCGCGTGACAACAATGAGCCAAATAGGATAGAAGATTAATGAAAGTGTTCAGAAATGACAAATTGTACAGTGAGAGAACATCCATTTACAGCTCCACAGTGCAGCGACACAACAGAACAGTATGAAGCTATAGGTCATCAGGCCATTTCACCTCCATGAGTGTGCGCTTGATAATCGTATGAACATCTGAATGTCATGTCATGTCGCTGCTGCTTTCCGGGGTTGCATTAAGATCGATGAGTTCTATCCTCAAGCTGTTTCCGGCAGGTCAAACTGCTGCCAGCTCTGTGAAGCTCAAATTTCGAATGCAAATGATCTCTTTAATGAGCAAATACAAGAGACAACAACAACAAAAATGAGCAATTCATGAGGCTGCATCCAGGACAAGGGGGACAGTCTGAGACTAGTAACGTTCGTACAGAGAGAAGTGGGACGTTTATGCATTATTTAACTGAGCATTTCCAGAAACAGCATTTAGTCCATCTGGAAGTTTAAAGTATTCCAAACTATATTCACGGCCATGCAAATCACCAAGATAAACTCAATTTTAATTCAATATCAGTCTCATGTCTGTGTGTTTAGCTTATATTACCATCGGGAATGGATGAAAAGTAACTGGAAATTTTGCTCTATCCAAAATAAAAAAAAGTTTGCTAATTATGTTGTATCTTGTTTGTTTAACTCGTGCATAAACAGGAATGTAAAAACAGAAATTAGCAGTTTGAGAAGGAGTCACATGTTGTAGTTCAGTGACTGTGTTGAACTTTCCAAAGTTTACCAGCATCAATATCTAAACTTAAGGCGGCATGGTGGTGCGGTGGTTAGCACTGTTGCCTCACAGCAAGAAGGCTTGAATCCCAGTTTGAACCTGGAATCTTTCTGTGTGGAGTTTGCATGTTCTCCCCATGCTAGCGTGGGTTCTCTCCGGGCACTCCGGCTTCCTCCCACAATCCAAAACACATGCAAGCTAGGTTAATTGGTAACTCTAAATTGCCCGTAGGTGTGAGTGTGAGTGGTTGTTTGTCTCTGTAAGTGGCCCTGTGATTGGCCGGCGACCAGTCCTGGGTGTACCCTGCCTCTCGCCCGAAGTCAGCCCACGACCCTGACGGATAAGCGGTATAGATAATGGATGGATGGAATGTCTAAACTTAATTTCATGGTCATCCAAGGTGGATTTACCAGAAAAGCCATTAGGATTCACCCTGTTAGGACCACAACTGCAGCTAACATGGCAATGGAGCATATTAGCCCAGGTGTCAACCAACGAGCCTGTTTTCCAAATGGCTGTAGGCAAACTAGAGGTGCTAAGTGGCTTAAGTGTTGCAATTTCATTTCTTACAATTAAGATCACGTTGCACATGAACCTGCTGCCTCCAAGAATGTTAATGATGCAAAGCCAGAGAGCTACTTCATGCAGACAAGACCAGCGCCGGTGTGTCCTGCACATTGCGGAGACTGTGGATCTGAGAAGAACAGATTTAGTATTGGTCCACTTTTAGTAAATCTGTTACTGTCAGCTCAGTCTCTGCTGCTGCTGGCTGTCGTCTCCCACCACCAGCATCCATTCACCTGTGGGCTCGTATCGACTTCTTCTTGCTTGCACTTTTTCTGGCATTAAGCGTCACGCCAGCTGACAGAAAACAGAGTCTTCACCCTAAGATGACATTTAGGTTAAGATTTATCCTGAGATAATTAGCTGACCTGCTTGCCCTTGCTCTGTGTAGCATCTGTTTGCTTTCAAAAGGAGATGAGATGAGATGAGATGAGCTGAGGATGAAGTGTTACAGCGGCAATGTAACAGCAAAGTACAAATGGAAATAAACTAAGAAACTATAAATTACATTCCACCTGCTAGTGTGAATAAAATCAATATATCCATTTTGAAAAAGTGAATGTGAAAGAGAAATGTCTTAGCTGAGTAAGAAGGCAGCATAAAGTAAATATACACTGTACAGCATACAGTACGTACAGTGTGAACAGATCCAATAAACAGCTGCCTATATACAGTAGAGAAGAATGAGTGATGTATACAGAGTAAGCAGCCGGGAGATATGTACAGCGTAAAAGATGACAATACGTACACTTGTAAAAGGAGAGAGTCAATTACTGTCTGCCTTGTTTGTTTAACTGTTCCCCTATCTCTATTCATTTTATCGTTGTGTTTCGTCACGCACGCAAATGAAAGTATGACATTCTCATATTTCAATTTGCCTATTTTCCATCATGTGATGGTTGTAAATGTATGATACGTGCAGGATGTAAGTCACTTGGTAACTTTGGGACATGCTTTATTGAAAAAAGTGATTGAAACAACAGCATTCCAGTCTTCAGTACTTGCTGTCATTTCCCTTTCCCAAATTAATTTTGTCAGAATTCCTGTGAGTGTATTAGCAGGTTATCAGCTGTCTCTCTCAATTAGAAAGGGTCGTCCATCAATCAGAATATGGCAGTTCGATCCCCGGCTCCTCCAAGTCTGCATGACCAAGTGCCCTTAGGCACTGACACTAAACCCCAACTTGCTCCTGAAGCAGCTTCAGTGTGTGAATGTGTGTGAAAGAATAATCTCCTCCAGCTTAGATTCCTCCTGAATGAATGATGTGTGAATGAGGATGTGATGTAAAAGCGATTTGAGTGTTCGAAATGATTCGAAAGGCGCTATACAAACATTACCATTTATTCAGATCACCTGTTGCACAGGGTGGGGGACTGGATCCCAAAGAATAGCTGAGAGCAGCCTGGTGGGCTTCAGAGAGGTGAGAACTGGGGGACTGCACAGGGCATTCTGATCTTCCTCGATTCCTTACACACCTCATTGTAGCACACGTCAGTCCAAAACTCAGGTCTGTTCTGGCCTTTTTCAGACTTAATAGCTGTCTGTTCCTTTTCTGATTGAGGCAAAAATCACCTTTCATCCAGGTTACCTGCGTTAGTGTAGATCGTGGTGCTATTCGCGCAACTGTTTTAGCTTAAAGCGCAGGCTTTATTTTGTTACTATGTTTTCATAGCGGAAGAGACAGCGCAGCAGTACCGTCACAAAATGATTTACTTACAGGTCTAAAAATACATGTGATAATAATGAAGACACTTTTTCATAAAAGACTAATAACTATCTTAATGTCCATGTCGGACCATCAAACCTACATACAAAAGCCAATGAACCACATGCATGAATATATTCATTTGGCTGCTGTGTGGAAGACAGGGATCAACAGATACAATAAACCACCTCTACCTCTCAGCTGCACAGCTGGAGACTGCATTGTGCTAAGTTAAAAGTTATAAGCACAAGCCTCCTGCAGTCATGACAGGGCATTTCAAGTCAAGTGCACATTATTGTCTGCTCTGTACAAGACAATAGCTAATAAACATCGACTGTGAGGGCTGATTGTGATTGGTTAAAGACGTGTACCGCTGGCCAGAGGTATGGAAGAGAGACCCATTACAAACTGGAAGGCAATAAAATGAGCTCATTTACTTCTAACAGCCTAAGTACCCTCAGCAATGGGTCCCCTGCTGGAAATTTGGGTCGATGGAGAAGCAGTAATTACACTTCTGTCTAAGTGTCTTAATGTGACTGCCTCCATTGTTTACTTTTCTGTCTCCTGCAAAACACTGGCTGATGGATCATTTTCATTTCCAATCAAATCTGTGAGCGTATGTGTATCTGCATGTCACCACATGTATGTGCACGAGTGTGTGGGTGTCTATTTTTTTTCTCCATATTGTAGCAAAGCTAATGCAATATAATATTATCATCAGCCTGACATAATTTGTTTGTGTGCTCTGCAGCAAAGGCTTTCTTGGAAATGTGTTAATATAGTAATCTGATTTCAGCTTTTTAATATGTATTTTGTCTCCACCTGTGGTAAGTACTCAGCCGTTTGCTCATTACACTGTCTGCACCTTTATAGAGATCGCCTGTCAGATAACAGCATGACCAGTGCTGTGATGTTAAAGTGTAACTTACTCTTAAACCTGGTCCCTATTTTTTACATTATGGTGTCTAAATGAGCGGTAGGTTAAAAAAAAAACTCACTGAAAGTGTCTGTTTGTCTGATGGGCTCAGATAGTTATTTGAAGTATCTGATAGCATATAGAAGGATCCCTACAGAGATAGACCTGTAAGAACCTTTTGGTTTAACCACAAATAGCAAACATAGCTGTGATATCACTCTCAGTGGGGTAGTTTTACCTCACAGAGCTCAGGGGTTGATGGCCTACCGCTGCCACGATCAAATAGTTTGATTTAGTTTGTGCCTTTTGTGACTTTGGCGTTTTAACACAATATATAATATATACACAATATTTGTGTAACACACATTAACACAACCAAACTAACTCATTTGGGCACCAGTAGACCACTGACGTAGTGTTTATAACAGTAAACGGCTGAAGTAATCAACTGGACCAGATATAAAACCTTTGGTACCAATCAGTGATTTCAAACATGAAATATGTAAAGGAAAGTTTTCCCCCCCCAAACCTGACCTGACCTGACTTCATCCTGATTTGAAATACAAATTGTTTGGTTATTGGTTATTGGTCAGTCTCAGTGTTACTCACCTCCATCAGTGGATATCTTCTGGCAAGGAATTAAACACACATCTTTTGTTCAAGATTAAGTTCAACTTTGGTGAACTATGAAAAGCTGATTTGTGCTGTTGATCAATTGTAAGCTGTCTCTACAATGCTGAGTCAAAAAAAGAAGGAAGCAATCATATGATGTAGTGCTCCATCCATCCATCCATCCATCCATCCATCCATTTTGGCCAGTTATAGAGATCCAGTATTTAACATTGTTTTTCCTTGCTACGTGTTCTGGGCTTGTCCTGGACCTCTTCTCAGTTCAACATGTCCATAAAGCCTACGCAGGGAGGCATCTATGACGCATCCTCATCAAATGTTCATCCCGCATCTGTTGGCACCTTTTGACAAAATGAGTAGTGGTTCTAGTTCCTTCAAGATTCTTTCGGAGGGTTTTATTTTGAAAGTTGAGTGGATGCTCCATGCAGCTCGACGCAGCTTCCACTGAAAAAAGACTAGGCACACGTTGTAGGCAACTTGTAGCAAGTTGTAGCAACTTCTAAAATGAGCTGTGGTGCATCCGGTGGAATTGTCAGCTTTGTCTAAAGCGGCTGTGATCATCGCCGGCTAGTCGTGATGCAGCCACACAAAGCCAGTACACTGGCTGGTTAGTAACTGAGAGCTAAAAGTCGCTACACTGCTAAGCTTCCACCACTACTTATCTCGCGAGGACTTCCAAATAAGTTTCACCTTGACACTTTCAGGTATAGTCGAGCACAGAATGAGAATGGAATGTGATTAAAGCAGAGCCACTGCTCCTTCATACAGAAGAGAGCCCGCTGAGGTTCAGACGTCCTTATCAGAGTGATGGTGGCTCCTGGTGGAGGAGATACTGGGACAGACCCAGAACACACTGGAAGGAGTACAAATCCTATCTAGCCTGGGAACAATTTGGGATTCCCCCAGGAGGTGCTGGAGGACGGTGCTGAGGAGAAGGACGTCTGGGCTACTTTGATAAGTTTTTTTTTTTTTTCGCCAAAACTACAGCTGTTACTTTTTGCGTGTAAATGTGTCCCACACCATGAATGCCTGAGAAAAGACAGTCTGAAAGTGTGGATTGTTGTCTTGAACACTTATTGTCTCCACTCTCTGTGACGGCTTTTCACTTTGTCTTTCAGTGTAGCCGTTCGAAACAGATAGAAAGACTAGTTAAATGACGTGAATGTAGTACAGACTGTTGCGCTTAAAGCCCTGACCTTTGGACATTTTAACAAACAACTAATGCTGTTCAAATGACAGCTCAGACAGGGGCCGAATCAATGATGCAAGTGGTGTAACTAATCTTTATTTTTATGAAAAAGAGAGAGTTTACTTTAAATCTATGCAGACAGGGAGCAGTAAAGTTGGACCGAAGCAAAGTAGCACTGCTGTGATCACACTGGTTATTTGACAGCAGAATCAACTTTCTCCTCAGCTCTCCCCACTAAACCATCACCTCAGCCCTCACCTCCTTAACCCGCCTGTAGTCCTCCAAGTCCTGGCCGTGATGAACTGTTTTAGAGGCAGGAGCCTGGTGTTCTCAGTGAGGTGAGCTGCCCATCAGTCAGGCGGGCTTCTCTGTGGCTCTGGGAGGGATTACTGGGCATTCAGGCGGCTTCACATGGTGAGCCACAGCCCGTCTGATCACAGAGGCACTCGTCTATCTCCCCACCTCACCCCCGGGGCCCATGATTTCACAGGGATTAGCACACAAAGTTGCCTAATCTCTCCCTCCACTCTCTTTCTATTGATGGCCATCTCCAACATGAACACACACACACACTCACACACACACAGAAACACGGTGGGACTCAAAAAATCAACAAACTCTGCAAAAAACTAACTGAATACTTTTGTAAGGAAACTGTCCAGTTTATGGCAGTAAATTCAGGAGAATTCAGTTTCAGTAGTCAGGGATGAGAAGATCAGTATCAATCTCATGAGCCAGGACATGGTTAGGTTAGTTTAGCATAAAGACTGGAAGCAGGGGGGAGTAGGTTGCCTTGGCTGTGGCTAGAATTAAATAAAAACTCCCATACCTGCGTTCCATTCCTCTAGTTTAATCGATATAGACAAAAAAAGTTTAAAAAAACAAAAAAAAACCCAGCAATTTGCACTAGTAGGGGTAGTCTCACACTGCAGCTATTTCTTGGCAAACACGCGTGTGCATGTGTGTCCTCGTGATGAGACAAACAAAACAGGGAACCCACTCACAGAGAAACAGCTCCAAAGCACAGCCAGAGGTCCAAAACTCCACAGGGAGCCTTTTAAAACCCATGCACACCACCGAATGTGCCAACCCGCGCTACAGCCACAAACACTGCACAGAAACACTTGGCGGGTGGACAAACTGTTGTTCATCAAGAAACAGTTCCAGCACCAGCCACTGCACGAACTATGAGTTTTACATTTTTGTTTGTGTACAGATTAAACAAAAGACGTACAATGTGCAGAGGTGTTGCAGAGCCTGGCTAGCTTACAGCCTCTATGCTAAGCTGAAGGAATGCATTTCATTCAGCCCAGCAAGTGCTTTTCCTCTACGATTCATTCATTTATTTACTAGTCTTTTAATCACATTTGTTATATTTTTTCTTTTCTTTCACAGCAGACACGTCAGCAGAAGAAAAGCACAGGTGTAAATAATAAGATTAATAGTCAGTATTCCATTCAGCTGCTTCAGTTATATGGTCCTGCTATCGTTCATGCTGGATCACTGTAACACTGTCATGACATACCGAGATATTTAGACAGAGCAGAGCCATTCTTAATGTTATTAGCTGGGCTTTGCCTGCTGTGACAAGCCACAATGTCTGCTGCACAAACATTAACAACAAAAATCTTCTCTGTTTATTTTGCATCATCACAGTCTCTGTCTCAATCAAAAAAAAATTTCATGATAATTAAATTAATTAAATTTTTTGTGAAGCATAAATAAAAGATCATGAATAAATGAGTTATAATCCACAATTGATTATGTATAATACCCTCTATTTTCCTTTAGTTCATCACAATACACTTTAAAATTAGTGGTGCATATTCCAGATGCTGGTTGGAACTGTAATATACCTGTAACACTGCAGTCGCAGCCAAACAGGCATGCACTTGCCAGACAATCTGAATCCCAAATGAAATCTGCTGATGTATGTTGTGCATCGGCAGTCACAGCATGGATTGTTGGGTAAACAGTTATATTAGCTGTAAGAAAGCTGAGACACTCGTAATTGCAGAATTTATGAACTGCCACATTGTTCGTTTCTTCAAATCCCCTCTTTGAAAACAGTAAATAACTTCTGGTCCCATTAAGTGTTGGGAATACTTCAGGCTGGTACCAAATGGCAGAACACAGACGCCTAATTCAATCAGAAAGCCCTAGGGCGGCCCAGCATGGCTAACTACATCACAGTTAAGCATCTTGATTTTGTCAGAATTATAGAAAATGACAAGTGAACTCAACATGAACCAGAGAGTCGGGGTGGAATCCTCGTATTGGCATTTCTTAATCTAAGCAGGGCGGTGCCAGAAAATCAATACTTTTCAGCCGTGCTCCATTTCTGCTGTTTTCTCCCCATGAGTCAGAAGAAAAGGATTCCCAACATCACAGTACAGTAACACAATAACAAAAATAGACCCTGTACAGGCACGAGACACAATAGCCAAATCTCTCTCAGATTTCTTATCATGATCACTTCATATGAAATGCGATCCGATGATTGATTTTAATCTCAAAACACACGTGAACTCGCTTATGAAAGTCTTGCTCTAGTGGGCCAAGTCAAATACAGACATTAAGGTTTCCCACAGAGCAGTAAAGTACAACTTCACTCACTTCCACTTCACAGCTCATATGGACAAGGTTTCCAAGGTTTTTATTTTTATCATGCCCCACAATGTGACAATGTGTGTTAAGGTGTGTTCAAGACAGAGTGCAAAGCAATTTTGGGCACAACATGATCGCATGCAAAGTCAACGGGCCGAAGCATGACTGTGGCCACAGCGGATGCAAATTTGTGCACAAAGTGGCACAAGCTGCAGAGAAAATGAATAGGTATATGTTGAAAATGTTTCAACTTGACAGAAAAAATTCACACTGGCTCAATCAAAATCAACATGAGAGGATAATGGAGAGAGCCTGGGAAAAAAAAAAAAGAAAAAAAGTAAAGCTGGAGTTCCTGGTGAGGTGTGAGATCAGACGGAGACTGAGCTGTCACACACACACACACACACACAAACACACACACACAGTCACTGCATCATACATTGCTTACTAGCTACAGCTAAGGTGGGCACAGAGAATAAGAAAAGGTTAAAATCACATTCGTGCTCATGCTCGGTACATTTCTTTTCTTTGCATGGGGTTATCGTTGATTTATGTTGTTCTAGTGGAAACGTTGGCTTGATGGCAGCACCAGGGAAAAACAGTCTGGCCAGTTGTTTTTGCAATATCTAGATCCAGACTGAAAGATGGACCCATGCACGGCCACACGAACTAACTTAGATCAGACTGTTCATCAGCATTCCCAGCACAAAATCTATAGTACTGGATTTATTTATTTTTCCTCCTCCAGTCTTTATACAATTTTACATTTGTCTGAAACTTATTACATGGCTTTATTCTTTAGATTTCAGACCATACAGATTTCTGACAGCCTAAAAAAGATGGTTTTGAGATGTAAACAGGCTTGGGTTTCTCTCCCATTGCCTCCTTGAATGTGCAGTACTTCCTGACACAGACAGACAGCCATGAGAGCAACACACAGCGCAGAAAAAGTGGAGAGAAAAAAAAGGGAAAAACCCAGAGACTCCTTTCAGTGCAAACAAACTTACTTTTCATCAGGTGCTATTACACGTCCCATTCACATTTATTGGATTGGGTCCATGCAGCATAACCAAGGTGCTGACAGGGGATGATTACTCCAATAAGTCTTGCGGCCCTAGAGGAGGGGTCACCCAGAGGACAGGAATGCAGAAGGGCCTTCCTGAGGGCCAACAGTGACCCGCACACGAGCCCTTCCCAAGGATGGCTCACATCCCCTCACCCCCACCTCTGCTCTGAACCTTCCCCTCTGCTCTGCTCACTCTTTCCCCTCTCTGGCTCCCTGTATTCCAAAAATTCCTCCAATTCTCCACTTTCCTCTTGTCACTCTTATTTTCAACTCACCATTTAGTTTGTCTTCCTGATTCTATAATCAATATAACATTTAGAGTTAGCAAACATTTCAACATCCGATGCCTCAAACGGAACACTGAACTTGAACTGTCCATGATGGGTCACGAGATGATTGGGGATACAACTTAAAGTAACCCTCACACAACCCCAGCTAGGCTTCTAGCCCCCTCCAACAACATGACATGAGTCCTTGGTTCCAAAAATTATAAATAACCAATACTGGGGAATAAAAGTCACAATATCACTGCGACCATTTTAGTTCAAACTTTTCCAGTATGTTGGGAAACAAGCAAAAGATGGTGGTTAAGGCTCATGCCAAAACTAATGCGGAGTGAACAGACAGCCTTACAGATTCTTTGTTAGAGGTTTCTCATTCATGAGCCAGCTCAGGGCACCAGGTCAAGTCCTTTGCCGAAGGCATCTGTAGTCCTTCTGAGGGGGAGAAAGAGGGGGAATAAAGGGAATTACTATCTCCTAGACAGAAAATAGCTTGACTGGTCAAAAAAGGTTTTCCTCTGTGAGAAAGTCCTGACATATGAAAGTGAGTTCTAAACTACGCAAATCAACTTCAATCAAAATCCAGTCAATACATCGTTCCTTGACATTCCGTTTCCTCGACTGCCATTATTCATTGTTTTTTTTTAAATGATGTTGAACCAGTTGAGTACAATGTTGTTTTGCAAGTGAAACCATTGCTCTGTCACTGAGCCGTTTCTTCTCTGTCTGTCCTTTGTCTCTGTTTTCTGCCTCAGCTCCATATATCCAGTGGTTGTTAATCAGTCGCTGGAGCGCCGCTGAGCTGCTGCTGCTCTGCAGAACCCAGGAGTATGTGGCTTAGCGCCTTTTCAAAGCCTGCCTGCCTGCATCGGCACAAACAGACACAGCTAACCCTGCTCCCTCTATGAGAGAACAGCCTCCACACATAAACAACCCTTTGTTCGTGCTCTCGACCAAAAAAAGAGGCTCCACAGTCTGCTGGCCTTCCCCCAAGACAAACTCACTCGATTAGAGGGATCTGTTCATGGGTTGTGCGTGCTGGTGGAGGCCAGGAACCTGAAGCCAAGTAGCAAACGGAGAGACTGAAGAAAGCAGCTACTATGTGATGTCCCTCCAGTCGTGATAATGCGATCTCTTCAGCCTACCAACTTACACCAACATGCATTCGTCCAGCGGCCGCATGCTCACTAAGTGTGCTCAGCCTAATGTAATTGATGAACTAGGGGCTAAGTTGTGACCAGAGGCTAAATATAGGTCTGTGGCTGTACAAAGGGCTCAACCGAGGCAGACACACTGCAAAAACACCCGCCACTTGGTGTGTGTGCCACAGCGTGACGGATCACAGCAGAGACAGCAGGGCTGTGGGAGCTGACCCCTTCTGACACTTCCTCACACTTCCTTATGATCTCTGTATGTACTTGTTTGCTAGTGCTGATGCAGAAGACATAGATTGACATTAAAAGATTATTTCAGTTCAGAATTCTCACAGTCAAGTCGGAGGAAGCTGCAGTGCGTGAGTTTACATCATTTGCCAACGTCGTGTGCTTGTGCAGTAAGAGTCGTGTCGTGAAAGAGAAAGTAAGAGTGGGCATGGGAACACACACAGAGGTCACACAACCAAAGAATTAATGAGCATACATTGATATAACATTATGGGATGCATCAATGAAAGTAATGTTGGGTTTACCAATTTGCAAATATCAGGCTCCTTTTCTTAATCTGATGCTACAGATGGTTTATTACACAGAACCTTCTGAGATGTCGCCCAAACTGTTAAGGGCTTGTCACATTCAAAAAACACATGGTAGGTGAGTGGATCCGTCTGTCAATCGCCATCAACCAATCAGATTAACGAACCCTATAAACTCTAACCCTAACCCCAGTCAGGAGAAGTACTGTTCTTTGCTTCTTTCAATGCGCTAACCTATTCAGGAGCCACCATTGCTGTTTTTGAAGGAGCACTATTGTCACACCTAACCTGTAGCTTATGCTGATTGGTCTAAATTACTGTGGTTCAGCTACATGCACATAACTTAGACTCTGGCAAGACGGATTCTTGCCTGATGGCGATCTTGCAAATCCAGCTACCTTACAAGGTTATTCTTTTTAGAGCTCGGTTTATCACACCATTATTTGTGTAGCTTTTAACATTATTTCTATCTGTAATAATAGCATTGTTCTTACCAAAGTACTCATGAGTTCGGGGAATGTAGCCATATCGTTAGAGTGAAGTCTGAGTGAAACACGACTGAGGATCAGAAAGTGGAAGACAAGCCGACAGTTTAGCCAGATTATTTAAACCGCTTTATTTGTAGGAACAACTGAAATTGAGCACACCTGAAATATTGGTAATCATTTCTGTTACGTTGAACCAGGAAATTGGTTTGTAAAATTTGATGGATGTTAACAGACAGTCTAGTTTGTTTTAAACTTGTGGCAATGTTGCCATGTTCCCAGGTCTCATGAATAAACATAAGCACTGTTATTTTGACTGAAAATAAGAACCGAGTTGTAATAAACACGACATTTAAAAACAAGTATAGGTTTGCATGCACGTGGCTCATATGCACTCATGTGCTTGTCTGTGCCTTTCCATTGATACCCCATGTTTGTTCACCGTTGTGTGTATTTCAGAGTCAGGCTGCATGTTGTGGAGTATCCGTAGCCCATTTAGCCGAGTAAAGCACATTGGCTCTCTATGAATGAGAGCGAACATCCGTCCAACTTATCTCTGAGTGCAGACTTGGGCTCTCTGCCTCATAATTGCAGGTTCATACACACAACTCATGGACACACATTAAATAGCCTCTTTGTGGGTAGCTTAAGAATACCACTCATTTCCCACCCCTCTTTTTTCCATTTCCGAGTCCAGATCAAATGAAGGGAAACACAGTGTGAAAACTGGACTTTGCTCCTCGTTTTGCTGCGACTACCGGCCTCTTTTTGCATTGCCACTTAAGGCTCTTATAAAAACCTCAGTTGCAACAGCAGGATATACTTCCTGTGATCATTTATCTAAATCTCAAGCCTTGACCATATTTCAAAGTGTTTGCATCCTCTGCAGGGCACAAACCTGAGAGTGGTAAAGCTTCCTATAGATAGGAACCAAATTTAGCTCTGGAAAGTTCACGTTGGCCTGCGTTTGACTCCTGGATCTCCAGCTCCACCCCACTCTCCCTGCCCCCACATCCCTTCCTGTGATGAAATCTACCCCTCATGGTTAGTTTTGGAGCCCCTCCTCCACTCCTTTACCACCCACCTCCACCAAAAAAGCAATCTTTGAAGCGGGCCGCATCTCTGCTGCCCCTGTCGAACAATGAGATGCTCTCCGGCTGCTTTGTGCTGTGGGCCTCTCAATGCAAACAGAGCTCTGAGAACTGCTTTTTCATTGTCTCATCTTCAAGGGGTAATAAATAAGAGCTTGGACAGCTAGACAAGCTGCTACAGGGCAAGAATAAGAATGCTGCTGTTAAAAAGGCCAGCTTTCAATCAAAGTCCATTCAAAGAATAGTTTGGGTTTTGTATGGACGCATGTTGTGCCTATTAATGAACATACAAAAGGAGCCATTTTCTTGATTTATGGACGGCTACCATGGAGAATGCACTGTGACCACAGGCAGGGGAGGCCATACATTAAAATGCGCATTTGGATATTTACCTCTGACAAAACACCAGAATCATTATAAGAATTGCACCAGTTTGTTTGTTGACTAAAAAGTCAATTTATTTTCAAAAAAAGGAGTCCCAGCCCCAGCAACAATCCCTTCTCTCTTATCGAGCAGGCTCTCATGGCTCAGAGACACAAACACAGTGCAGGAAAGCCCTCCATCTGCCCACAGGTGCAACACAAAGTAATCATATCAATAAACTACAGTAAGCTCCGTAATCAACACAGCTCACACGTTTGCTTATTGCTTTGGGGGAGTAAATACCATAAGATGCATTTCAAAATTGAAGCCTTCCCCAATTAGTTTTGCTGCGTTTTTAAATGTCCCCCTTGCAGGTTCTTACAGACTGTTATCATTCATATATCAACATCATTTGGCTTTTGCCAGAGAAGAGATGAGGGTCCCTTGACAACTCAAAAATGAAGCGGATTGATGGTG
This sequence comes from Pempheris klunzingeri, assembly GCF_042242105.1. Taxonomy (NCBI): domain Eukaryota; kingdom Metazoa; phylum Chordata; class Actinopteri; order Acropomatiformes; family Pempheridae; genus Pempheris; species Pempheris klunzingeri. Next base: position 20,170,328 of record NC_092027.1, read on the forward strand.
GGCTCCAAGTGAAAAGTCAGGCAGACTGAGCCTCTCATTAAACAGCTCCAGATGTGTGCCAGATGTCGGGGGGTCTCTTCCATAAAAAAAAAAAAAAAACCCTTTAACCATAAAAAAACCGCATGGCTAATGTGATCACAGTGGGAGACTGGTGTTACTTGCAGCAGTTTGGGCATCTTACCAAGCCCGAGATAAACTCCAGATCATGTTGTAAACACTTTTTAGTCTATGTGTGGAATGTGCGGCAGCATGTATGCATAGGATTCTGGGAGCGCTACATGGGGAAGGTGGGGGCGGGTGGTGTGGAGATTCCTGGCAATGTGAACTATGGTTGAACTGTAGGAGGGAGTGCACTGAAAGGCTGAAACAGTGGGGGTAAAAAAACCTCCCAGCCCCTTCTTCAATCAGTCATACTGCCCCGACAATGGTCTCGTTTTCAGACATTCCTGCATTGTCAATGACCAATAATCCTTTCCTTACTTTTTCTTGTTCCAAAAACCTTGTTCTCATCACATTCAGCCCTTCGGTGAATGAAGACACGCCGCCTCTCGCAGACCGCAGATGAAACGCATATTACATTTGGTAAAGACTTGGAACTTGGTAAAACAGAAATGCTGTTAAACCTTTAGGCTACACTATGGGATGCAGCCCTTGTTCTCTTTGCTTGTCGCAGAGCGGCTGGCGAGTTCGGTTCATTCATTTGCCAGCCACTTGAGTACACATTGATTTTCAATCCAGAGGGTTAGCACATGGTGTAATGAGAGAAGTCTGCATTATTCATACTTTGCCAGGGCTAGAAACCGCATGTGACCTAAATACCCTGCGATGGATTCTAAAATAACAACAGGGAAACACTGACAGACAGTCAGGCAGACAGTGACTTGAGATGAGCGAGGTAGACAAAGGAAGGGGTAGGGAAAGAGGAGGGGATGAATCCGGGGAGGAAAAAAAGATGAATGTGTAGGTGTGTGAGTGTGCATTCGCCAAGTTTGGAAGCAAACTGACAGCTGAATCTCTTTTAAGACCGTGCAGACATGTTACATCAATCTGTTATTAGAGTAGCACAAACAACAGCATTGAAGAGAACAATGTGCAAAATGCATGTCCACACATTTATATCATGTGGCTTCTATCGGGCTGCACAGATGGGTTTTATTACAGGGAAATTTAAAGGAAACGTCCTCCTTCTGTAATTGCATTATGAGTTCTGTCTGACAGCACTCCCTAAGCTCATGCATCACACATTAAGTGCGTCTGCGGCTTTGAAGGTGACGTGCAACAATTTTTTACATTATGTAAGATGTGATAGATAAAACGGTGACCCCAAGTTCATCTTCTTCATCATCTTAGAGAATCTCTGCAGAAAATATATTCTTTGTACAAAGATGTAATAGACATGAATGGAATTAAAGGACCTCTAATGGTTTATAAAACGCAGATGGTGTTGAGTTTCAAGTGTTGAGTATTTGTGTTGCTTCAGTCAGCGACATGTTTTAAATCAGCCTAAAATCAAGCCCTGAGTAGAAGGGCCTTAATCCTCCAGTTGTTTAATTGGCTTTCATTGTGTAAATGTAGAGCTTCAATGACGGTATCTTAAAAAAAAAAAGAACAAAAAAAAAATCCCTCTCTACTCCTTTGCAACCAAAAAAGGTATACTGACTGAAATACTGTTGTCACTCACTATTTATTACCAGGTGCTTTGTCCACATTGTCATTAAAGCTACTGACAATGAAATTCAACACTTCCTGCACAACTGTTTCTTTTTTTTAAAGGCTTCCAGCTGCTCAAAGGACCTAATCCCTTCCTTGCCTGGTAGGTTTTAATGTGAAACATCAGCAGGAAGTGTTGAGTTTCATGTTTATCTGTTCAAATGAGGAACTTAGAGCCACAAACTGTTGTGTGTTTTGATTGTACGTATGTATGACATATGTATGACATGACATGTTGCACAACATATGATGGAGAAATGATATTATGATATTATGCTGACTGTGCTTAACCGTGTGCAGTATTCTATTCTAGTTCATTGCACCAGCCCTCACCTTATTAGAGACAAACCTTTTAAAAAGTAACGCCTGAGCTGATTATTTGAATATCTAAGCTTTTAATTTACATTAAGGAAGATGTGGTGGTGGATAAAATAGCTTACCTATGACCTCCAGTCAGTTGTTATCTTCAAATCAGTTATTTCTCCAAAAAGCAATAATATTAAAGGGTTGTTTCACTCAAATTGCAAGTCACTCAAGTTACTTTCTTCACTTGCCTCTAAAGGCCATGAAGATAGTCTTTGTTTTATTCCTCATTGTAAAATGGAAGTTAATGGAATTTTGTTTGCTGTCCTCATAGCGTTGAAAGTAGTTTGAATAAAAACTGGAATATCGAGAGTAACTAGGAAACTGTAAGATTTAGTAGTTTAGTTCTTTGTAATTTGGGTGACATTACCTCTAAAATTAATTTTTTCCAACATATTTGTTGGATTGTTGTTGATGTTGGATCATATGATGTAGCTTTACCGCATGAATATCTCAAACATGTATGCGCTACCTTCAAATACATGCCTGTTTATCACAGCTGACAGGACGCTGTCTCTGCTCGGGGGCTTGATGCTGCCGAGTGGATTTCAGGGAGGAGAGAGAGAGGAACATTTCCTGAGCATCGCCTGGGCAGGAATGTTTCCGTAAGCATCTCCGTATCAGACGAGGAGCGTGTCAACATTCACCTGTCAGATGAAGGCTTTGATAATCTGTTGGGGTTATGAGCAGGTAGGACACTGAGAGGTTGAAAGTACAGGTATCCCCTCCCCCGTCCCCCTCAAGGCCAGACGGGAGGAGAGTATGGGGAGGGGGAACAGCAGATGGGGAGAGGCTGGAAGTGTGTGAATGACAGGATGCATTAACCAGCTACCTGACATGCTTGTGTGATGCTTTTTTTTGTACTTTGCTGTAGTGCTAATGATGCCTGTACTGAGTTTAGGTTTAATTTTGTTTTGCTCACTGGCTTTTTTGAGTAAACTCCAACCAGCTATTTAATGTACGCTTTTGTGTTGTTACAAACTGACAAGCAACTTTATGCAGTAATTGGCCAAGTGTGTGGAAGTGGGCACAAGTAGGTGTGATGTGAACTAATTCTCACTTTCATTCTTCATACAACTACTTCTGCCATTTGTTGTTTGAGCAACTGGGAAGAATCCTATGAAGACCCGCACTTCAGTTTGCACACTTATCCCCATTTGTGTGATTAATCCCATCAAGACTAAAAACACATGCAGAGGAAACAGAATTCTTGGTGTGAGATGAAATACTGGTGTATAACTATGTGCCTAAGTAACTACAAATCATGCAAACTTTGCATTTCTGCTGGTTATTTTTAAATATGTGTCATACAGCCTTAGATTTTTGAATGTATTTTTCCAACCTGCCAGACAGCCAATGGTTTCCATTCATTTTTGCATGGCATGAAAATAAGCATGCAGATTCCTGAATCTCTTGTTGTTAATCCATCACAGTACAGAAACAAAAGTATTGAGTTAAAAAGTCTACATTACCTCAATACGATTACAACTGTTGGAAACAAATGGCTGCCTGGAACATAGAAAGAAAGATGAATTCAGATTTTTTAAAAAACAGCATCATGGTTTGTGTAATAGTTAGCTGTAATATTATGCAAATACAAACTGTGCTTGTTAAAGTGCGTCCATTCAAAGTGCTAGTGTTTGCCACTGACGAGCTCAGATTGTTACTCTAAACATTATGGGAAGGATCCCTGCAGAGACAGACCTATAAGATCCTTTTCTGTTTAACCAGACTCAGCCACTACGTCGCTTTCTTCAAAATCACCAGACTCCATTGACAAAAACAGCCATCAGAACATGTGAGTTGCTGGTCTACTGCTGCCTGCAGTCCATCAGTTAGTTTATGTTATTGTGTGACTTTGGTGTTTTAAAGGGTTAATTCAGATCCAACACAACATTACACACAAACTAACCAATTGATGCAGCAGTAGAAGTGACCTTCTGGTCCACATCCAAAAGTTTGTACCTACTGGTTATTTCAAACCCAAAATATGTTAAAAAATAGACCCCCAGCTTAAATATACCAGTATTATTCTTTAAGAGATGAATGCTGATATTCTTCAAGATTTTTGAAAGACAATGTTCTCAAAACAATATTTTTCAGAGACGCAATTTCTGTATTAAAAAAAAAACATCTGCCTTCAAATAATCATGTGTTGAAATTCTGTGTGTGTTATGGAAATAGTTGCAGTATGAATTTAAAATTTGGAATTAATGTGTGCGCTTGATTACAATATTTCCTTTGTGTTATTGTCTTTCATTTATCTCTCTCATACATACTCACACACCCACTCACACCCCTCTGTGATGTCGACTGGGCCACCGGTGTTCCCAGGAGGTGTATGATGTTTGCTGTGGAGTTCACTTCCCTTTGTGAATCCCCCAGTGAAGGTAGAAGGTGGCAGGCGGGGCGAACCGGACCGCTAACCCAACAACAGCAAGTGTTTGAGAGTGTCCCCGGAGACGCTGCGAAGGCCCAGATCATGTGTGTGCATCCACAAATCACACTCAACAGCAGCGCTCATTACCTTCCTGTTTGATTCATCTGTTTTCATCGTCATGTACAAAGTTCAGACACGTTCAGACATATCTATATCAGACAGCCTCACATTTATTCTTTTGTCTTTAATGCAGTGAATAATGCATCTCTGCTTTGGTCTGTTTCACACAGCAAAGACGATGATCAAGGAGAAGACAGCATTTGCACTCTTATCTATTTTTTGTTCTTGTTTGTATTTTTTATACGGATGGTGCTGCATATTTCATGTCTACACCTGCCGCAGTCTGAAAGGCAAGATCAAATTATGTATATATGAAATGCATTGCCATCCTCTTCATCTCACTTTCAATTGGTGGACCTCATTCTAGGCATCGGCATTTTTGAACACAAACCAATTTTGATATGGTTTTACTTTAGATATACAAGTAATCAGTCTTCAGTTTTCAGTACTAGTGTCCATTTGAACAAATGCCAGTAGGAGTGGTCTGATTGCTCGGCTCCCAGAAGTGCTGCTTGCAATGTTCATCGGATCAACTTTTCACTCAACACTGCACTCCCTTGGGTCCTCACAAATACACCCGACAAGTGGGAAGGCGAGTACTCGAGATATGCACTGACATCTGAGGTAGCAAGGTCGCCCTATTGGAGAGGAGGTATTGACACTGATGTCAAGACCCGCTAAATGTTTATCATTTTATCATCATCATTTATCATTTCACATCCAAACAACTTCACACTCGGTGCTGCACCTGTTCCCAGACATGCACCCAGCAAGTGTGTTGTAGAAGTGAGGGGCACATTCACACACACACTCTCATACTGACAGAAGCTAGAGACTTTTTACCCTTTTCGGTTCTGTGTTAAGCTACTATGTCAATGAAACTATTAAATGCCCCGTAGATGTTTCACATCAAAACCCATGTAGAATTGGAGAGTGATTCATTCTAGTGGCCGGAGTAATTACAATGGGTACGAAAGAGAAAGTGTAAAGAGCAACTAAGTCCTGGGAGGCAGGGGGGAATAGGGGGGAAGCCGGGGTGGATGGACAGGGACAAACACAGCACTTTCACGAGAGGAGACGTCTGTTTTTGTCCCAAACCACAGTTATTTTACCTTACGTAGCTCATGTTATCTTTAACTGATGAAACCTATTGTAACGCAACATAAGACTTTCACTCCAGAGTCCTGTGTGAAACCAAAATAACTGTCATGTACAAAACTTCACTTCTGTACTAACATAACTATTATAATCCAAACCATGATCTTTTCCTAAACCTAACCAAGTAGTTTTGGTGCCTAAACATCGCCAGCTGCAACAACATTAACTTCACTGATCTGCTTGCTTGTGGCTGCTCCCCATCTCCCCTATAGGGGGCTCTGAAAATCCTCGAGTCTTTGGCAATCGACCCGTGTTAGGTTTATGTTCGACATAATTGAACACAGCACTTGTGGCAGCCTCAGTATCTGTATATGTTCTAACTGTAGACTGGATTTATCTAAGCAGACCAAGGCTAAATACCCCTGAGACAGTGACTGGGCTCTTAGACACATAGCTCATCCAGCCATTATAGACATGGCTGAGATGACAATGGCTCTTCTCAAATGCAGGGCTCACATCTCCAAGGTGTACTGAAACTGTCTTAACGCCTTGTCCTTTCATGATTCTTAACATAAAAAGGATAATCGTCTTGAATTCGTCATGTAGATTCGTCATGTTTTTGCGCTGTTCATTCCTGCTGAGCTCCATTTAAGGGCATTTAAAGTGAAACATCTATGCAGGAAACAATGTACCATCAAACTCAGTAATGTGCATTAATACACAAAATTAATATATAGTTTAAACTTAAACTTAATTGTTTGAACTGAGATTCAAACAATTTTAGGACATTTCAGCCTTAAAGCTCTTCCTATGATGGATAAGAAAAGACAGCTAACAGAGATTTTCCAGTCTGACTTGGCAATTCAACATTTGGCTTGTGTCTATTTCCTCAAATTAAGAAGAGGCAATTTATCAACAGCAATAACAGAACCAATATTGAACATGCTCAGCTCTCTGTGTTGTGTCTATTTACACTTCAGAGTTCAGTAGCACACAGAGCTGCACACTTGAGCTCCTCGCTGGGAGAAGAATCCCCCCCTGGGTGAACCTGTCTGCCGGTTTTCATGTCAAAGCAGATTTTTAGGTGAAGGAGAGAAGTGAGAGGGAGAGAGGGAACGTGAGGGAGTAAATGTGTGGGGCTGAAAGTTGAAAACAGAGGAGTTCAGGCTTAGGAAACACGAACTAGAGTGTGTCAGACTATTGCTACAGTAGTGGGAGGCATTGGGGGGGGGGGGCACTTCCAGTGAGGAAATAATCCAATGCAGCTATCTGGATTACTTACTGTTGTTTAAGATTGTTATCATCATGTTCTGTCTGATTAACATCTAGTGTTACTGAAAATATGAATAAAACCAATCCAAATTAAAACCTGACTCTCAGGCCGAACTGCACACATAATGCATCTGTTGTGTAAATGCCCATATCTTTTGAACTCTATGCCTGCAGTTTGTAGTTTAGGCTTTCTTTCTGTTATACATTTGTAGATCTCAAAACCAAGCCAAGATAATCCTGATGACATCATCAGACATGACATTTCTACCATTTTTGATCACCAAGAAAGAAACACATACAGTTAGTGCAACTGCAGACGGCAGTGTTTTCAGTTTCAAGAGTCTATGTACCAGCCGCAATGACACGTGTGTTCTGCGTGCTGACTCACACATCATAGCACTGGTAATTCAATTCACGGTTCAGCATGATGACTCAGTGATTCAGACTTTTTTTTTAGTGTTCATTTACCAAATACCTCTACAGCCAGTTTGTAACAAGCCCTCCAGAGTGCCTGTTTACATGCAGCAGTTGACAGGTTCCACTAATGTGCCTTTAGGACAAGCATATGCAGCCAGTATCAGTGGAGGTGCAGCAGCAGTACTCACCAACAGGCGAAGGTGTGCTGCCGCTGCTGGATGGCTGCTGGATCTGTAGCCTCTGCGGCGATGGTGGCGGCAGCTGTGGCAGGGAGCTGATGATCGACGGGAACAGGAAAGGATACACCCCCGGTGTGTAGCGCCTCATCTGGACCAGTGGAGGACTGCTGCGGGGCTGGGCACGGCTGGCGGTCTTCATCACAGTGATGGGTGAAGGGGGCACTGAGCGCTGAGCGTGCTGAGGCTTGGCGAAGCTGGGAGGCCATCGGGTGATCCGTGGCTGCAGTTAGTGTGTCTGGAGCAGGTGTGGTACCATCTAAGCACTCCAGAGATGTGTGGTAGTGGAGTTTAGTGTCACCCAGGTGGACTCAGAGGCTTGCATCACTAACACTGCAACACAGACACACAATAACTGAGTTAGTAACACTTCTTCTTCTTGAAACAGTACATGATGAATGAAACTGTGCATATTACATGTATAGAAATACAATCCTAAACGCATGGGAATTTGCTTGGTATAATAATGTGTAGCACTGTCAAATTGTATTTGACTGTTGCTGTATTCTCCTGTTGGAAAAGGCTGATGTTCAGCAACCATCACTTCCAATGGCACATTCTGCTAGCTGATCCTAAATGATCTCATTAAAAGTCTAATTCATAATTTGAAAACAATTGTACAATCATTTGAAGCGACAGCATCTGCAGAACCAATGAGCTTTCTTTAGAAACTCATCAGTTGTTGTTTTAGGAAAACAAAATACTGTATGAGGGCGTGTGCTCTACACATGTGCATGTCTGTCCAGGATGTCTGTTGGTTCGAGCCACAATTCTGGTCCAGAGTCAAAAATCTCAAAAAACATGTAATGGATTGCTGTGACATTTTACATTCTTCAGTCCCGGAGGATGATGTCTAATGTCATTTGTGGTCTCCTGACGTTTCTTTTAGCTAAAACACAGATCAAAGTCTGCTTCATGGATTTACACATAAAATGGTACAGACAATCATATTTCCTGAAAGATCTATCCTAATAACTTAGGTGATTCTATGACTTTCCATCTGGTGCCCCCCTTAACTTGTCTATCGGGAATGTCTTACCAACTACCTGATGGACTGTCAAACAATTTGGTACAGATAATCATGTGTCCCTCATGATGAACTATAATAACTACGGCGGTAGTTAATATGAATGTCTGTAAATCTAATGACTGCTAAGCTGCCCCAAACTTGCAAGGAGACTCCACCAAGCTTCACTGTGGCCTGCAGACACTCATTATTGTGCCGCTCTCCTGCGTTTCTCCAAACGTTTCAAATTTTCAGTCCAGAGCTCCTGCTACCATTTTTCTGCATCCCTATGTTTTCGTGCATAGTTGAGTTGCTTGGCAGTGTTTCCACGTTGGAGGTTTGGCTTTTTGGCTGCAATGAAGACCACTTCTGGCCAGACTTATCTGGACATCTAGTAGATGGGTGTTTTATCTGCTGCACTCAAGTTTCCTTGGTCCTAAGGTCCTCGATGTTGCCTGTTTCTTTTTCAAAAGAGCTTGAACATCACATCTTGAAACCCCAGTCTGCTTTGAAATATTTGCCTGGGAGAGACCGTGCTAATGTAGTAGAACCTTGTGTCCTGTTGCTGTGCTCAGTCTGAACATGATGACCTGTGACATCAAACTGTCTTCTACAACCTCACCTTGGTAGCAGAGTTTGCCTGTTCCTCCTCCAGTTTTAAGCCTCTTACAGCTGTTCTGTTTCAGTTAATGACTGTATTTCAACGACTTCAAGACCTGAGGACATCACAAAAGTGTCTTACTTCTTCGTGCTCAAAGCAAGAACAGGCACTCTATGCATCTTACCAGGTGGCACATCGTAAATTGAAACTGCACCATCTTTTCACTAAATAAATTTGAGAAGGTGAAATTTTTCCTCGATTTGGGTTGTGGCTTGTCATTAAGGGGTGATGGTGGGTCCCGAAGCCAGACCAGTTGAGAACCACTGCTTTACAGCATGTCTTCGCATCTGCCTAAGACTTTTACACAGTACTGTACTCTGTGTTTAGTGCTAACTATATGGTAAACATTAAACCTGCTGACCATCAGCATGTTAATATTGTCACTATGAGCATGCTAGCATGTGGATGATAGCATTTAAGTCATAACAATGTCTAAGCACAGCTTCATAGAGAGTCTTAGCACTGGACTCTTAGGCTTTTGTCATAGTAAAAATACACTGAACAAAAATATAAACGCAACACTTTTGTTTTTGCTCCCATTTTTCATGAGCTGAACTCAAAGACCTAAAACATTTTCTGTATACAAAAAAAAAACATTTCTCTCAAATATTGTTTGGAATTGGGAACAATGGAACAGGTTTGATCCCCCAGTTAGGTTTCCGAGTTAACCGGCTAATTCAGGCACGTTTTAAAAAAAAGCAGATACATCTCTTTTCAGGCCCCACCCCCAGCACCAGTGTTAAAAACGAACTGCTAAATCGTGAGCAAACTCCATGTGGGACTGCTTCTCCCTCCTGGCTGACTGGAAGTGCTGACGAAAGGCTTCAGGAACTAGTTCATATGCTTTGGGCACAGCAGGTTTAACTGGCTGGTAGTTCCAACTATCAGCAACAGACAAAGCTGAAAAAGCTTCCTGGGCCTTGCCCGTAAACACACACTGCAGCAGAGAGTCCGCTCAGTGTCGGACCAGTTTCGAGCCTCTGCTAAACGTTTGAAAAGCACAAAAAAAATTTCAGGATCTCTCATTAAACTTCGGAACCAACCTCAAATTGACAGCAACATCAAATGATGGAGTGGGAGGAACCAATATGGTTGACTCTTCAACCTCTGGAGACTGAAGCATTCTCTGACTCATAATCTCCAGCTTAAACTTCTCCAATTCAAGCTGCTGTCTGGCCTGAGCATGAACCAATTCAGCTTCTGAGGCAGGTATCATGTCTCAACCTCTCTAACTCCAAAACATGCTATTGCTCATGCTGCAGCTGAAGCAAAAGGAGCTCTTTTTGCTGCTCAAACAACAAGGAAGCCCCAAAACAGGAGCTACAGTGGGCACCTTCTCTGGCAAATTCATTCTGGGGGAGGCTATATCAGAAAAACTGACCGTTTCCACAGGGATCTTTGTCCTCACTACAGGGACGGGCAAAATATATTTTATCCCTAACTGGTCCTTTAATGTGGCCATCAAGTCATCTTTATCCAACTTCCTGTAAATTTCAACATCAAAATGGTGAGCTACTTTCAAGAGCTGCTCCTTTTTGTAAGTGTTAAGTAAGCTTTCACTAGGGAACTAAACAAAATACCTCAATAGAGGCCATGTCACCTACTTAGGAGTACTTAACAGACTTTGTTCCTTTACTTTCACCAACGACTCAGTGTAACACGCCAGAGAGACCAGCACAACCACCAACAAAGTTTTCACACTGTCAAGATGATGAATGGCTGCTTTAACAAAAATATGGAACCATATCCCTCTGGCTAACCAATACTTCCTAACCAATACTAGCCGTCTGTCTCACCCCTAGTCTTCATGCAGGCTTGCTGCAGGACAAATTAAGCACACAGCCCAGTAAGCCGGTTGACTTCCAGCAAGCTGAAAGTCACCTAGACAGTTATGAAGTGCACCCGACGTCTGCTCGAACCGCCTGCGGCACAAACAAAATAAACTAAACACGGGTCAATGAGGACAGCTAGTGCCCTTCATTGCTTGTACCTCACAGGAATATGGGTTCCAAATAACACAGCCCAATCACTGCATATCATACTATGCTTGTAGAAAAAACATTTTGACCAACAGTAGAAATACATATAGTTAATTTTATAGATCATTTTGTTAATACATAACCCTTAGTTGGCAGACACTGTTATCCATTTTTTTCACATACATACATTGTGATCAATTTGGTCTTCAGTGTCTTACTCAGCGATATCTAACTTTATATTTCCAGGGAAGCTTCATTAGGAGTCCAGGTATCTTTTGTGGGACCACCCTGACCACGCTCAGGTCCGCACATTTACACTTGAGCCGTTGGAGATAATACTTTGCAAAAAGGTGGTAATGAGGAAACGGGCATCTGCAAGTAAAATTCTTAGGCCAAACACGTTTTTGGCTCTGGAGAAAGACAGACCATCATTCCATGAGTCATTCGACTTGTCTGGACCTAATGAGAAAATCGGTGAATGTGACTTGTCAACCACAATCTTTTGTGACCTTGCATCTCGCAGAATTTGAACAAGAGCACAAGACCACTGCTGAGGGGGTTTGTTTTTGGTGCCATTTGTTTGTCAGCAGGATTATGGGAAAGCTACAGGTCTGATTTTTATGAGAATTGGTGGAAGGGTCGTTTGGACTTGATTTTTGTACTTTTGGGCATATACCTAAATATATATAGTGGTTGTGCTTACAGATTTATCAAGACCAGACTGTTGGCCTTGACGGAGTTATGAGATGTCTGAATGCCTTTCTAGTTATCACATTATATATTCTCTGTTTAATCAATACAAAAAACCAAAGTGTAAAAACATGTTATGTGCCAGACTGTTTCTGGCTGGGAGCAGTATATGAACATTTTCAGAGAACTCAGGACCTAACGACTCGAACAGGGTTCATATGCCTGACCTCCCTACCAGTCAGTCAGAACTGAAGAAGCCTCTTGGATGAGAGGTGAAACGTCTTAAAGTACCTTCAACAAGTCCAGTTGACTTGTGCTCAACTCCAAAGGAATAACTATGACCTGGATGACTGAGAATCTTCACAGACATTTTCAGAGAATCGTCATGTCACCTTTTCTTAATTTCTTTTCCTTCATAAATGAGTTTGCAGTGTTTCATGATTCTGTATAGAACTTTAGCTCTTTGTAAGAAAACACACAAAATTAACACGAGCCCCTTTGTCCTCCTCCAATAGAACTAAGGTAGAACATGGGAAACACATTTTAGCATATGTGCTTTTGTTTACCTATAAAAAGTGATGATAAAAATCAGTTCTTAACCAACATTTATGTCCACCCTTTGTGCATATGAGCTTGATTGTATTTTCTACATACTAATTGGATCGACACTGTATTTGCCTTCTTCTCCCTGACATTGTGCTAGACAGTTTTACTTTGTTGCCAGAATTACTCTGACAAACTTTGGTATTATGAATATTATTCTCCCTGACTCCTGTGTTGCGCAGGGTTAGGGGTGGGTCGTCAGGTGTGTCAATACCATGTTGAAGCAGTGGGAGATAAGATACTGCAGCTTTCAGTGGGAGGAGAGCTGCTGCTTGTTTGGCTCCAAACGACTTCTTCCCTGGGGTTCCCTGCTGTCATACATACATTACTGTACCAGTTTATTCAAGAGGGGCAGAGGAAGCACACTCTTTCAGCAAGTTCTACTCTCCCTCACTGCAAGTCTCAGTCTTGAAACATTTGCTTTCAGTACAGGCTGTAGTCAGTGAGGGAGAAAGGAACAGAAACGGGCCACTTAAAAATGAGAAAGTGTCATTATGGAAGTAATAAAAGGAACAGAATAATTTAAATTCAAAACCCCCTAAACTCTTCATATTAGGAATATAATGAAGCATTAATAGAAAATGCAATTGTAAAGAGTTAAAATTTGCTTTGCAAGGAGACATTAACCCCTGTTCATTTTCTAGTGGGCGGAGCTTTCTAATACTGCAGAGAGGGATTTTATAACTCAGGACTGTTATCCTCAAAGATTCCTTTTAAAGATTGCTTAACAGGAGTGTTTAGGACCCAAATGCATCAGCAAAAAATCAAAGTCACTTTTATTACGCCTGGCAAGCAGGTGAATGCAGTTCGGAATAACAACCTGGTCTGTGTTCGGAGGACGCCCCAGGATTCCAGCTGGTAAAGCCGGATAGGCAAGCCGGTGAGCTCACTTACGGAGGACAGCTCAGTGAGAGCTGGCAATACCGTGAGGACTGCAGCAGGAGCACAGCTCGTTGAAGCACTGGGTCTGGAACCAGCTGAGCAGTGGGAGTCGGCAGAGGGAGAGTAGGAGCCAGGAGGGACAGGGACAAAACTTGTGGTCAGAGATAGATAGGGGCAGACACGAGGTGGGTTGGTCAGAGACCGGCTGGGTTGGCAACAGGTGATCAGTCGGGGAATCAGTGCTGGAGTGAGTGAGTGGTGAAGGCTTAAAATAGTGGCTGAATGAGTGATCAGGAGCAGGGAAATGGTCCGTATTTGTATAGCACTTTACATCCTCATTCACCCATTCACACATCATTCATCCAGGAGGAATCTAAGATGGAGGAGATTATTCTTTCACACACTGAAGCTGCTTCAGGAGCAAGTTGGGAGTCAGTGATATGCCCAAGGAGACTTCGACATGCTGACATCACTCATAGGAGCCATGGATCAAACCTCCGACCTTCCGATTGAGGGACGACCCACTCTACCTCTGAGCAATAGCCGCCTCAGGTGAGTGGAACAGGTGATGGGAGTTGGCTTGATTGGTGGGAGTGGCTGGCAGATGAGTGGAAAACTACTGAGAAGAGGGTTAACCAGAAGATGGACTGTGATAGATTGCCAGGTAAACTGTTGATATTACAAAGTAACCTCCCAGGAATATGCACCTGCACAAATTTGATTGTCCAAAGCATTGCATCGCTAAATGATGTCACGTTGCTTTGCTGGAGGTGGTAAATCAGGTTAAACTTTCTTGTCAATGGCATCGTGTTGTTTTGCTGGATCCAACTTGTGGCTTTAGGCTCAACATATCTCACCAATCCATTCAACTTGCTTCATACTGCATGTAATGGGGAAGTATACAGACAGGCAACAGTCACAAAAAGCTTTATGAGCTGTTCTGGATAAAGAAAACATTACACTTGTTGAAGCCATGAAAGGAAAAGCACTCACAGAGCAAAGTTTGTACTGTGTCTTATGTACTCGTATTCTAGTCAAAGCAGTGTGTTGCGGCTCTCAATTAGTAAACAGCCTCTCTAGTCTAAGAACACAGTGTACCATTGTAACAAAATAAGAAATGAGTGAGTGCCTTTTTGCAGGGATGAGCCACTTAGCCAAGGGCCACCTTGGTTTGGAGTATCATTTCTCCAGTAGAATCAATTATTTACCTAAAATTTACTTAAAAATTCAATTGGCAGGCAAGTCCTGCAAATAGCGAAATAATACTACATATACCGGCTCCAGATTTACACTTGATAGGAAAATACTGACAATTCATAACAATATGCATGCAACAGTACAGTGTTGCTCTAATGATTTAAGTTATTAAAGCGAATGAAGGTGGGACACGTACTGAAGCAGGACTTCATAAAGAGGAGGAGGACTGGGAATACTTGTAGGAATACTGTGTGAGATGTTCATACTGTAACATAACTTTCTACACTGGTGTTATTCACACAGTAGTTACTGTGTCTTCTGCAGATGCGTCTTTGGTCTTACCACTTCTAAACAATCTCCTTTAAGAAAACTTTTTTTCCTTCATTGTAAGTGAGAAACAAGAGGCAATGCAGAGCAAGAATAATTCATGAGGTTTAATTTAGAAATGTAGCTCTTGCTGCTGTGGTGGATAGAAACCTGATAACGGCGCAGCCACTGTGCATGAGCTGAATAAAAATAGAAGACATAAAAGACAGCAAGTTAGTGCATTCACATGTGCTGCTGCAGTACACACTGCGAGGGATTCACTGTTACAGGTGCATATGGAGCACCATGTACTGTTTCACAATTCCATTGTTTGTTTCTTTCCATCTAATGAGTAGTATTAATCACCCTTACAAAAAGTTCATCATAAGGCAAAGTTCTTCAAACAGATGCATGCATCCCCAGGAACACCGGCCCAAACCAACAGGTCGGGTCAATACTCTTCTGCTCCGGGTCCAACGGCTATTACTACAGGTGCCAAGATGGAGTCTAACTGAACAACACATACTGCACCTTTAATCAATCAATCAAAACATGATGAAACGCTGATCTGTATGTTAAATAGTTGGTCACAGAGCAGCTATGCAGGCACTGACTTAGTCAAAGTGTTATAGATGTTTGAAACAGTTCAGTTTGAGTGAGTGACAGCTTTAGAGGTACGTGTATTTTTTTTTTTAATACACGTACCTCTAAAGCTGACTAATTAACATGCACCTCATTATTTAGTCCACGTACAAACAGAAAAGAGAAAACAAGTTGGGGTTTTAGAGGAAGTGACATCACAGTGAGCTTGCCACATATAAAGTACCATTATCATTATGTAAAGAGACCAAAACCGAACCCTTTTCATCTGCATCTGCACAGTCCAGTCTGTGTTTATCTCTGCTCCTTCGTCCTCTTGCATCTCTCTTCCCACTCAGATAAGCAGCTCTCGGCTCACTATGATAGATGGAGGCTCCCCTGATGCCGACCCCTGGCATCTGGATCACAGCCATAATGACCGGGCCAAGTGCTGCTAACATGCCTCAGAGAAAGGTCAATAGACCTGAATGGCAATACAGGTATCGACAGCGTCATCCATCAGAGGCTGGAGGGGCTCGACAACAGCATGACAACAATTGATTGTACATCAGTCACTGTGGGATCAATTGCAAAATCATTTCTGCATCATTTTCAGGTGCGGGGGAATCAAAGTGAGCAGCCTCTGCACCCTTAAGAGACAAGATATATATGACAGGGTCACACCCAATCAGACAAACGCATTACCTTCATTATACATACAGGGGCTATGACGGGTTTTATTTTCCTTCCTCGATGTGCATTATTCATTACGCTACATGAAGGGAACTTCGTCAGTGTGGTAGACGTGCGGGGGAGCTCAGTGTTTCATGTTGGGCATAGAGCTGCTCCAGCTGGGAGTCTAGTGGGACCCATTCTGAGTATCAGGTGCTATGAGAGGAACTACAACTGGTTTCATTAATTCATACGCACCCATGGTCACACACAGGCACAGAGCGCACAGACATGCACACATCAAACACTTCACCCACACATGCCTGCACTGCAGAAAATCTCAGGAATGTTGTACGCGCTCATTATCTCGTCTTGTACGAGAAGTCTCTCTGTGGTAAAAAACCTTTTGGCACAAACAAAAGGTAAACCAGGTTGGTACAAAGATCAGATATTGACGTAGAAAGAAAAGAGCAAATTACTACTTCATGAAACGATTGTAACCAAGAGGAAAAAAAAGTTTACAGATATTGCACTTGCGCTGCTTGAACAGGAGAGCTACAGATACAGAAACACAACGGTGCTCGTCAGCCTCGTCCTCTGCATTTGGCAACAAGTTATCATCTATGTCGCATCTTCTGTCCTCTTTAATCTACCTGAGGACCTTTCCGATGCCTGATCCACCCAGTCTTCTGCAGATATTTCCAGACATCCAGCGTTCACACGTGTCAGAGGGGGACATCATGATCATGTGGCGGGTGTTCATAGACTGTCCACCTCCACGAGGAGAAGAATTCCTTTGTGGGCTCGAAGAATGAAGAGTACGGTAGAAGCAAACCACAATTACAAAATGTTCTGAATTCTGCCTCACCTGCTCCCCCTTCTTTCTCCTGACACAAGTCTGTCAGAGGCCATCAAGGTATGAAAAAAGGTACTCAATGTCTTAATTAGGATTTTATGCATTCTAATTTCTTAAGTTACGTTTTCAAGGTATAACAGTTTTGACAATAGTACATGAACACATTCAAAATGGAGCGTAAAAACATGGACATGTAGTGGTGATTGAGTTAAGTTGGATGGACACTGCTTCACTCTCTTTCAACCGAAGCACTTTACAAGGTTTTTTGGAGATCAGTGTCTTTTAACTTACTGCAAAGACCTCCTCCCACATTCACTAAAGTTGGACATGACAAAAAAGAATATCTGCTCATTACGTCAGTTCCACTGAAATAAGAGCGATGTCACTCAGAAATGTGTCCCCAACAACATCTTTTGATCATGAAATAAAGGCAACTGAACTTTTATTGTGATGTATCATCCATTTAAAACAAGTTTGAATTCAGCACTGCAAAATTAAAGAAATGAACAGAAGTACTGCTCGACAGGTAGGATAAAGTGTTGGTGCACTTTGGAGGACAGACGGCAGTAAAAGAAATAAAGTCTATTCAATGGGCTGGCACATGCTAAACTGGTGGTATGGTCCTTTAAATGCTGAAGAAGGGTATGCTTTGCAGTGAGCTCACATCCACAAACACAGATACCTGTGTGGCAGTGTGACAGACTCAGAGAGGTGCCCAAACGGAGGCTGTTCCTCTGGGTGTTATTATCTCGACACAGAAGCACACTGGGAAAATGTCCGAAAGCTGCTCCTAATCATGCTTAGTGTGACTAACCAACCCTGGCCGCCGTCTCCTCGGGACACACACCTGGAGACGTATGGCTGTGATGATAACTTCTGAAGGATATACGGTTACAAGCAGCCATCAGTGCTCTGTCTGCTGGTGTGATGTGTGGACCCGTCCACTCCAGCAGGTGCACTATGCATGCTGTGCAGCACAAAGGCCGCGGCGAGCCGCAAACAGCGCAAAGGACAAGGTTTCCATGATTGCTGTAATCAGTCTCAAGGAAGAGTTTGAGGACACATTGGGGCATTGACTTAAGTACACTTCTTTGTCACTTAATGTTCAATGTAGAGAGAAAAATCTTAATTCAGGGCCGACTGACTGGTATCTCTTTCTTATTTTCATCTCAGTCTTCAGTGGCAGATGAACTCAGTTACTATAGAAATGGTTTTGTTATCACGTAATATGGAATGAATTAAATGTATGCATTACACGTTATTTTAAAGAGCCTTGGGTATTTTTACACATCCAGTTCACACTACACCAGTTTAACAAGTGTCTACTAAGAGTCCCACTATTGACACGAACTTCTGTAAAGTAACATTTGAAGTTCTTTAAAATGAAGAAAGGCCTGTATTACAGGCTTTAACTTTAGCTGATATCTGGGCATCCAATAGAATTCTGGTTTAACTTTAAGTAGAACTCTTAATTTACTGACCAGGCTACACTACCTATGACACAGTTACACATAAATTTATGTTTTTAAGATTTACAAAATACTGAGTCATGCATAAAGCACAATACAGCATACACTGCGTTAAAAAGTCCTAATCCCAAACTTCAGCGCACCAACTGGAATTGAAAATGGATTACAGTTTTTATCGATTCCCTTTCCGCACAGCCTGTCAGCTTGGCTTTGTGGCAGAGAGCGGAAGCAGCATTCAAGACGATACACCAGCTGCTAATCGTGACATATATTTTCCAGCTTTAGCTCAAAAGATAACATGCTTAATGTAATATGTGATTTTATCATTAGCGTCAACGTGACTGAAAAAATATGCTCTCTTTCTTCGGCAGCGAGCAGCTGACGGGCAAACACTGCTTCCGTTAGGACTCTGACATCTAATATGCGACGCACTAAAATTCTCATTTCATCAGGGCCAAAGGACGAGGTCATTACATAATGGTGTAATTAGTGGGGTTTGGTATAAAAACAGGCTCAGGAAAGCACAGTGCCTGATAAGATGCCAACAAGGAGGGGAGCCGCAGCATGTTAACACAAGCTCTGAGGGACATAAACCCCCTTTTGGATTTGAAGAGAAACACTTAAAGACCAGCCATCACAGTTACATCCTCTGCTGTTTTCATAAACTCGCAGCCACCCCGAGCTGTCCATCCCCTCGCTGAGCCTGGAGCTGAGCCAGGCACAATATTGTTTCATTTCTCAGTGAGGCTCCGGAGGAAAGAGGCCTTTTCTCCTCCTGCATCACACTCACAGATCTACAAACTCAACTCTTTATCTCAGCTCTGTGCACTTGCAAGCAAACCCAACAGCAGAAAAACTTACTTCAGGTTCCTGTTGAGCTTCGCATGCCTGTTTTCTGTTATCACTGCATGCTCAAGTTGGGAAAGCATCGTTCACACCCCAAGGCAGCAACCAGCTCATCACCTTGTTTGTACGAGTCTGTGCTGGCAACAGTCGCCAGGCTCTGTCTTTTGTTTCCTTTTCCCCCCCTCAGCATCCTGTTGTCTGCTTTGCATGGAATAGCCTTGTCCTCAATAGCGCTGTTGTCCTGATTAAGCTCTATCCGTCCAATTAGCTCTGCCTGCTCCTGAGCTCCATCGAAAAAGTTCTCAAGTCTGTGAAACTGAATCGGGAACACTTTACTTGAGGCGCATGCTGATGCATTACAAGCAGATTATAGATCCAGCCGAGGCTGTGATTAACCTGCGGCTAATTCTGTCCTCGAGACCCTAAAACAATCTGTGAAAATCTACCACTCCTCCCCAAAAACGACCAGTCAACATGACTCACTTTGTGATTTCTCCAAGAAGTCTATGTAATCACTTTTCACTTAATTCTTTGACAGTTAGACCACGAGGCATGGATGCAGGATTATTCCATATTCTGCAGGCAGTATGGATGGAGTTTCATATAGTGAAGTTTTAAACTGATAATACATCTGCGAGCTGTAAACTCGGGAGCTCAGCAAGTGTTGAATTTGTTAGGTGAGGGGAAAAGCTCTCTACAGTGGCCTCATGTTTTGTGAAATGTCATTGTGTCTTGACACTCAGGGCAGCCAAAGCTTTGCCGAAGGACTGCCTAGAGACCGGCAGACAGTTTGTGCCATAGGTTCCGAAGCACTAGCCAACAGAGAAGGGCTTGAGAGGCACTGAGGACAGCAGCTGCTACTGGTCAGAGGTGAAGCAGTGGGCTTGGTATACAGGATAATGATACCATTTATAATCATAAATACAATTCTTATTCTTTATATAACGTACATAAACACAAACCTGAATCTTACTTTGTTCTTCTGTTAATCCCCTGCAGGATCCACAAATAAATACACAAACATCCTCGGTTATCCCACGTTTGTGTTCACTTTCCTTGTGGATTATTCTTTTGGATGATTCCTGTCTGTGTTTGAGGCTCTTTTGTTTGCTCCTGACTCAGACACTCAGTCCCAGTGGCTGGTTGACAGCGGCTAGGTTCCTTCACTCTTATTTTTATGCAAATTATGATGAATTGGATAAAAAAAAAATGCTGAATGGAAACTAACTGCACATTTAAATTAAGATTTAGGGAAAGTGTTCAAGTTTGTAGAGTTGCTTAAGGCTGCAAACATTTTTAAGGCCAAATTGCAATAGAGACGCATTTTTCAAATATATTGACATGCAGAATGTTTGGGGAAATTCAGTCTGATGAATAGTTTATCAGCTGTTTACAACAGCTAAAAAGTGGCTTTGGACAGAACTTTGCAAATCCTCCCTCTAATGTTACTATTTATAAATGATTTCTTTGTTCATCTCGATGGACTGTGTGAAATATGACTGTAAAAATCCCAACTGCTTCCTGACATGAACGTGTTTTTGACAGTCAGGCAGCTAGTTTAGATTCCTCAACTCAGTCACATCATTTTTTGTGACATAATGATGCTCATTATGGAGCTTAGATGCTCAGACATCAGGCAGTGGGAAAATAAGGGAAGAAGCCAAGCAAACTATGTTGCCTTCAAAGTCACTCAAAATCACGGTCACAAAGTGGCAGTGAAACAAGCACAGTGTAGTGTGATAAGCTGCATGCAGCGGGGTATTAAATACCCTCACTCAGGATTAGAGGCTGGGATCTGTGACGTGGTAAATCTGTGCTTTACTAACCGAGCTAAACTCCAAATGATGCAGCAGTCAGGCTCAGAGGCCTCAGAGCAGCACATGTGATGAGTGGAACCACCCAGCAGAAAGTGACTTTAGCTTACTCTGTGTAACACTCGAGCTTTCTCTCAGTGTACAGTAGCCCACAGTGTAGCTCTGCCACAAGAGCACTGTAAACAGGTCACACCCAAACCTAACTCGCTTTAACACCACCCACCCCCAATCGCCTGCTAAATGTTTAAGTTCGTATCGTACTAAAGTTTTCACAAAAAAAGCAACTGACAGCTTTTAAAGGTAGAAGTTTCTTGTGTCAGCATGCTAACCATTGGTGCTGTTTACCCCCCTGAAAAGACGACCACTTTTTCTCATTTTCGGTATGAGTACAAGGCTGCTCATCAAACTGATGGGTTTCTGATTTCATGCATTTTCGGGTATGTTGTGGTTAGTTCAGCACTGCTTCCTAGTGTCTCCAGAAAACAGACACTATCCTGAAAGACACATCTCACCCTGCCCACCACCTGTTTGACCTTCTCCCCTCTGGGAGACGCTACCGGACAGTTAAGACACGCATCATCAGACTGTTACATAGTTTTTATCCTCAAGCCATCACCAAACTAAATAATGCCTAAGGCCTGTGCAATAATTTGGGACTATTTTTTATGCAGAAATGGTTTATTTTATGATCACTGCACATTTTCAGGCACTACTTGTTTGTATGCATGTATGAAGTGTGGGTGTGGACTATGAATTAAATATAATTTATCCTTTAGTATTTATTGATTTTATATCTTTTTATGGGTCCTGTTTCACTTTTGTTCTTTTAAATTTCATTGTATTTATTTACAATGACAATAACGGAATCTATCTATCTATCTAGTGGACATGTACGTTAAACCTGTACATACAAGTCTGAAATACAGCGTACTGCATGTCGCTTGTAAGCAGCCGACAGAAGCATACTAGATCATACTGCAATGGCAAAATAACAGTACTGCCAGGCTCCTGAAAAGCCCAGGCACTGCCTACATCCAGAAAATACAGAATCAAACTATTACCACAACAAAAGTGATTTTAATGTGATTAAAACAAAAACACCGGTAGTACCTCATTATCTTTCATACTCTATGCTACTGCCCCTATGTGTGTAGTGACAGTATTCTCTGTAACTTACACTATGGTTTGAACAGCACAGGCCAGTCAGAACATGGATTCCCCTCAAATATCAGAGAACTCTATTAACCTCTACACTGTAACACCATTAACGCATGCTGCATCAGCAACTTCCCTCTTATACCGCTATCCTCTGGTAAGGACAGTTTCTTTACCCTCTGCGCTTCTTAACCTTCTGCAGGGCAGCCTGCAACTGACACAGACACAGATTTTAAAAGTCTTTTAGTTTAAATAATGAATTTCCAGTCTGTCCTGTTTCCACATGAACAGGCAGAGAAACTACAGCGGCGTTCCGGTGAAGGGAAAAGGTTTCCGGATACAAACCAAAAGCCTCGCCATGACAACAGCACGTGGTAAGGTGATGGAGTAGAGGAAAGCTGCTGTGTTGGAGTAGAGGGCCAACACAAACATCTAGTGAGGAAGTGTCTCACGGAATAATAATAGTGCTTTGTCATATTTTGGCTCCAGAGCAATTTGCTGTTTTGCTTTTCCATGTCAAATGTTTCTCCCATTACTGAATGATAGAAAGTGGAGCGGTGATTTGGTGCATGTGGAAACTCTGAGGGGTGCAGAGTGTTTATTCTAAAGCAGAAAACAGCTGTTAGAATTTTACCACACCAATGAAAATGTAATGTGAGTAATTACACCACTGCTTTAAATGGCCATGCTAACTCTGTTGGAGTTTGGAACATTGGTAATTCAGTCCAATATGTGATGAGAAAAAGATAATCAACTATAGACTAGTGGAACAGAAAAGCTAAAGAGAACAGTGCTCGTGCTGAATATACACTGTTGCCCATAAAGTTGGAATCAAATGTTTTTCACCTCTTCTCGTGAAATGATTGTGACAATGTGATTTATTCTTGATAAATAAAGTGTATATCTTCTCAACTTTATTGATCAAACTCTTCCAAACAGATCACAGTGAAACTTAAACCACAATGAACCTTTGCAAACTGTGTATTCAGGCTTTAACAAAATTGGGGGTATTGAACAATTTTTCCAACTTCACGGGCAACAGTGTACATTACCTGTTCTCTTCTTCTGCAGAGACCTTCTAGCTGATTGCTCCACAGCGCCCACTACAGCATTGGGAAGCAACGGCGACTGCTGCACAGGCGAGAGCGACGCTCATGCGGGTGTGCGCACATGGATTATAGTGGACAGTGCACACACACCTGCAGAGGAGATGGCGGCGGGTCACCACCATTATGGACAGACAATGGGTTGTGAAATGGTGTGCTGGGAGTCTGTTTGACTTATAGGGGGGCTAAAAGTGGGGTAACAGAGTCCCCTAAATCTATTTCCATGAATGGCCAAAGGTGATGCAGGGAGCAGCAAACATCAAGGTGGAGTCGGTCCCTCTACTTTTATTGACCGACAGACACCGACAGAGACTCTGATGTGACGATTTTGAATAAATTTGATACTTATATTACTAAAGTACTATAGTTAGTACTACATAGTACTACTGTAGTTTTCAACATAATTTGTCTCAATTTATAAGTACTGTTTGTCTTTGTTAAGATTTCACTTATGTTGTGTATTA
Organism: Pempheris klunzingeri; assembly: GCF_042242105.1. NCBI lineage: Eukaryota > Metazoa > Chordata > Actinopteri > Acropomatiformes > Pempheridae > Pempheris > Pempheris klunzingeri. The sequence goes on from NC_092027.1 coordinate 20,194,209, forward strand.
CTGGTTCTGTTTGTAGGTGCATCACTCATGCGCTGCTTCTTATTTATTGTATTTATCGATTGCATTATATGCTTTTAGATTTAGTGGCTAGACGGGCTACCCGGCTACACTAATATACAGTATTCTGTCATTCTGTGTCACTATTGTGTCTGCTGTGAGGTGTTTGTCTTTTGTACCTTTTGTTATTGTGCATTGGCCAGAAAACTAGTCTCCCCTCTGGGTATTAGTAAAGTTATCTGTCTGTCCTCACCGTGTGTACCTGATGTACCGTGAGGAGCAAATAGCAATCACATTTAGCACCTTCAGTGAAGCAAATTTAGAATGGGATCCCATGTGTTGAAGATTTGAACAAGTGTGTACTGACATTTTCATTTTATCTTTATTTTAACTGTTTAAGCCACTTAATGGACCAAATGTTCCATAGCTAACTTATACGCTGTCCACCAAGGTGAAGACTATAGTGTCATGGATAGAATCTCCAGTGTACATCCATCATACCTGAAACCTGACAGTCCATCATGTGATAATGTGAAAACTCCCTCGCAAGAAAAGTTTGTATTTACATTTAATGAAACTTGAGGAAGTCTCTCTGACGCCCTCAGCTTCAGCAGTGCACACTGGGTCACATTTAATCAAGCTATGAGCTACCAGACTTTTTAAGATTACTTTTTAATTATAATATGCCTTTTGGGAGTTATTTTTTTTCTTCTAGTGTCAAACACCCACAGAGGAAAGTGTCGCATCAGAACTTGATTGTGAGCAGCTACTTTCTGTCACACAGCACCCATCAGTTTTTGCTGCTGAAAAAAATCTGCCTCAGCTGGGGAACCAGGGAGCTCATGTTTTGTTTGCCCTGGCTGATGTATCTAGTCCCACCACCAGACAGGTTTCAGGCAACCTGGCCCAGGTCAACCAATCACAACCATTTATCTGATATGGGGCAGGTCGTTACAATACAATGCGCCATTAAGGCATTTTTGTAAAAAAAAACAAGATAGCTGCTGCTGACATGGAACGTTCTGTTCCGTCTACAGCACTGAACCAGGGGGTCTCAGACCAATCAGCTGATTCATTATTGAGTCTTTGAGTAAGCGGAGCGTTTTCATACAAGCCGAGACATTTTCAACTCATGTAAGCACCTCCTCGTCTTTCTTCGCCCTACTTTGAACAAATGTGCTTCTGATTGGCGTCCCTCGATAACCTAAATCTGTCTAAACACGTGGGCTGTCTTGTTTCATTATTGTTAGAGCATCTTAGAAAGTATTCTGATGTAGTCTCATGACCGAAGACATTTATTCATCTTTGAGGTAGTTGACTGACTGTGACTGACAAGACAAGCTAAGAATGGATTTAAAACGTGCAGGTCTTAGGTATATATTCCTAAAGAAAGAAGAGATCGGCCAGAAATCACTGCTGCTGTTGCATATCATGGTCGTCACGACTGTTTCTGGACCCGCTGCTTCACCGAGCTCTGCTCCTCCTGCAGTTCTCATGGTACCGCCAGCTCCCACTGAACTGTGCCATGTGAGCGAGTTGTCCTTCCTCACTCCACTAACCGGCTCTCCAATCCAGCTTCACAAGCTGGAGTCCTGGGGTGTCCTCCAAACCAGGTTGATCTGAACTGCATTCAACTGCTTGCCAAGTGTGATGACTGCTCGCTGACGTACTGTATGCTGCGTTTGGATCTGAAACACTCCCGTTACAACACGTATCCAAGTCAAGGTGAACTTAACTACTATACAGAAGGCTTGGCACATTTTCACTTAAGAAGCTGGAAACCCATAAATCTCAAGGGCAAAGAGGATGTCTCATGCAGAGGTGACCTCAGAAGAGCAAACCAAGGAAAGCCATAGAACAGCTTATATTAAAACTGAGTCTCTGTTGCAAAATTAACCGTTGAACTTACGTCAGAGACTTTAGGATTACTCACCATTAGCGTCACACAGTAACCACATTAGGCTTTGTCTTGTGTTGCACTACCAATGTACAGAATGTGCCACTCGGCGCATCAGGTTTACACACATGGCATGCGTCAAAAGTAAATATCTGCAGGATATCCAGAGTGAAGAGAACTCATAAGAATTTTTTTTACAAGTGGAGTTTATGCTTCATTTTCATGCTTCATTTATCATTTGAAAACCGCCAGCAAAGCCTCTGTAAATCCCTTCTTTCTGTCAGCAAGTGACTCGCACTGACTCGACAACACACTTCATTTGGTGATCATCTTGGCCATCATCATAGGCCAAACAGACCAATGCCACAGTGTAATGGATTAGCTATGCAGCGAAAACTGGGCCAAGTGGGGCGGGTGGAGTTTGAGCAGGCGGGGGGGGGTTACTCAGAGATGCTGTGATGTGGCATAACAGTGGTGGAAAAACTCCTTTGAAGGTGTCAGAGTGTGGACAAATTAGAGACGAAGACAACTCCATCCCATCCGATTCTATTAAGAGACAAAAGGAACGCTAAGTGATGCAGATTAACATCGCGCATGCAGGAGTAATAACCATGATCAAAGATAGAGAAATGGGGCTTTTGGAAACATCTCCACTTAACTGCGGCTCTGAAAAAAGCTGAGGGTCGTACAGCTGTCACAGCTCTCTCTCTCTCTCTGTCTCGTTCTTGCCTGTCTCTCCCCTCTTTTATGTGGGTTTTTTTTTTTTTTCCCCCACGATCCACTGATGCCAGAAGCACACAATGCATTCTAGAGCCCTGAGGAATAGTGCATCAGCTCAACGCCAAAGCAAAAAAACAAAAACAACAACCATGCAGTGGGAAGGAGATTAACATATAACACGGCAGAGAGAAAAGAGCTCCATTCATCAAACATACAGTCTGTTGCACTAAAGAAGTAGACAAGCACACTGTACGAATAGGAGCACTCACTGCACACAATGTGAACACCAAAGCACTCCACATACACTGTGGACACAGTGGTACACATATAGAGAAGATTATTTTTAAAAATGCAGGAGATTATGTTAAATGGTGTTCTGAGTTTGGCTCTTAGGTTCTGCCGTCTTAACTTCCAGTGCGTTTCCTGTCACCATCCCAGCAGAGTCAGGTTCTTCGGTTAAAGGCAAATTCCAGTAGATTTAAACCTGGGCCTTATTTGTACATATTTTCGGCTCGAAATGACTCATAGGTACAAAAACCTTTGGAGTTGTTCCAGAGGAGACACAATGGCTGCAATGTAATCCTTTGGATCGACTGTGCCTTATCAAAGTAGGCCTACGTCTACTAAGGGTGCTTATTTTTGCCACTGCCAGTCTTTTAACACCATCTGTCCAAAATTTCCACCATGACAAGATGGTCGACGAGATGAAGTTAGATAATGTTAATGTTGGTATAAGTTGTTTTAGTGGTGAAAGGGTCTGTGTTGCCCTTTCTGCAGATACCAGTATGGCACCATGGTGGGTTGGTGCAGAGGCTGGAGGTGTGGGGAGGCAGCCATGTTCCGCCAAAAGAGGAGGACTACTCTCTCCCTTAAATCTCAGAGGGTGTGAGAATCCTGTAGTATTTGTGAAGACCTGGGTTAAGCTACACCAGCAGACATAACTATTACGGCCACTAGAGGTCACCTACGTAGACTTTGGTACTTTAAACCTGAAATATCGACCACTGTTGTTGTTTTCAGTAGGACAGGCTGGGATTTCCACCTGGAACAAGTATATATATTATTACCTCTCTATTCTGTTTTTTTCAAGGCCTAAATGCTTGAATAGCCTGTACAATGTCTGATGGATGAACAAGATAGTGCAAGTGAAGCATTCAAATGTTGGTGAAAATAATGCCACACTGGCACAGGATGAACTAAACAGCATAATGGATCATCATTCTCATTTTTGTCCAAGAAACAGGCACATGCAGCTCTGCCGCTTGAGCCCAGTGACTCATAATCCATGTCGTCTTTCATTTAGCGGGAAGAGCAGTTGGCGTATTGCGATATGGAAATAAGAGGAGCTGATCAAAGCTCTCCTCCCCTGGATGAGCTCCTCATCCGTCTCTCCAAGGACTCCTAGCCTGCCAAGCGCTGCAGCTCCTAATACAGACGTTTCAGCACTCATGCCCAACCACCCGCCATCATTAAAATTTCATACTGACACGCGGCATACAGATTCCTGCAAGCCCTACAGGCTCTGCTGTATCCACCTGACTGAGTTCGACGCTCTCTCCTTCTCCCCTCCTCGCTCCAGTCGGCCGATTGGACTCGTCTATAGTCTGAGGAGAGACACATATCAGCGGATGATTGATTTATTAGGGCACTATTGAGAGGGAGCCTGACAGCGGAAGAGAAGCAGGAGGTCCAAATTTAGATATTTATCAGCTGATCTCTGCTTGTCTCATGCCAGGGAGAATCTGAAAGTGTGTTAAGAGGCTGCAGAGACATTTTGTAGGAGAAAATATTTTAGCTCCATGAATGCTAAATGAACAGAAAACTGAACTCAAAATGCCAGATGTAGCATTTTAACGCTGATAAACATTAATCTATCATCAGCATATTAAGTTTCCGAATTGAGTATAATTGGAAGGGATAAAAAGATTAGCTTAATGACATTCATCAGCTGATATTTGACTCATTTGTGGCTGTGGAAAATCCACAATATGATATGTATTGATCCAGGACATACTGGCTTGTTTCGATGTTCATATTGATACTGACATTCATGCCCAGTTTTTTTAAATCTGATTTATTTAATGAAGTCATTTTGCTCAAGATTAAGATGCTTTATAAAAATTTGAAATTACATAGTCTTTAAACTGCAATAAGTGATATGGAGAACCTGTAAGCAAACAGTTTATTGTGCTTATTTGCACAGCAGACATGGAGCAACATTATCATTCAGCTGGAGTCGTGTTTATGTCACCTGATGAATGCATGTCCAATGTTCACTCTCTGTTAATGTAGCAGTCTGTATTTGGTCTCTACCAACTCCTGAGGGGAATATCTTTCTCTTTAGCTGCTAAATGCTCCATTATGTTCACCAGCTAGTCTCTAACTGTAGGTCTTCTCACACTGAGATCCCACAATACTGATGTTCCATAAAGAAGACCTATCATTACGCCGGCTCTGACCCTGAATCAAACAGCACTGGCATAACATAGTCGTATACAAGATGATGTGAACAATGGCGGATTCGTGCTATATATTTTTTGCAAGCTGCTTTTCAAACCCCTTGGTGGTGGGTCGCACACATCACATCTCATCATATTGTCACATAATGGCCCGTCCTGCCAGTTCACCCTTTCTACAAAAACACTGAATTGGCTTTGTTACCACCTCTGAACACTTTCTGTGTTCATGCGGTTTTATACAGAAGGTGGATAAAAATGCAACATTTCTGGCTTGAAGAAGCCATGTAAAAGGTCCTTATGTCTGTCTGGTGCTGAGTAGGTAATGTACAGTGGATTCTTAGAGCCTTTTCACTGAAAACAGCTGCATCCGATCATCAGGAACGACACTATGGGAGCAGTGACAGTGAACCAAAATAGAAAAGTTGCAGCCGGATGGGTAAACAATGAATTCTAGCTCTCTATAAGCTCAATAAATCCAAAGGGAGCTTCTGACTCAGCTGATTATTCTCTGGAGCTTCATCACTGATCTTTCTTGGCAGTTATGTTTTAATGGCAGCTGTTTTAAATCATCAGTGAAATAATCCATAACATATTAATCATACCTTTTAATAACATAATAACATTCAATAATAAATGTAAGAGAATCACAGATCTCATAGCCACTACAGCAAATACCGTTCTTTCTCTTGCACAAAGAAATCTTTCATCAAAGCCAAAGGTTTTTTGAGCTTATGACCTCTTGCGCTGTGAGATGTCACAGAGGCATCGAAAGCCCTCAGCATCCCCCGTCTCTCTCTGTCCTAGCCTCTCACAAATAGTCCTCTAGTTGCTAAAAACCCATGCTAGTCTTAGCAACTGTTGTGTGATTGATGTGTCGAGGAGAAAGGAGGGGATGCCTGCTTTGATCAACATTATCTTCATGCAAATTCCAACCCCGGGGGGAGAGAGGCATGTGGCACCTGGCTGCTCTGCGCCCTTGCTGATTGTATTTGGGGGACACCGAGATGAAAACGCATCAAGACGCCCGGAGAGGCATTCTATCTTCCTCTCTGACGTTATTCAGGCATGGCAGAAATGAGCGCTGAGACGCCTCCGGTCCCATTGTCATTCAGCTGCAGTGTCAGGACAGAGGGGAAAGGAAATGATGCAGGGCCGCTAAGGCTAAATTTGTGTCATCTGCCAAAACTCTGTTCTAGCACGATACACCCCGTTTAGCCAACTTGACTGGAAACAATTGATTTTCACAGAAAGCAGCGGGACGTTGGAACCAATGAAGGGACATGAGGAAAAGAATGTTCAATAAAGAAAGCAGTGTCTGCTCTTTATTTCTCCTCCTCCCATGCTTCATACTTTATGCTTTAGATTCAATGCTGCTCTGATCTGAGCAGGAGACACATAAGAAATCAAGCTTTCACATTTCTTATGTGTGAAAAGGCAGCCGTGTCAAGTGTGAGGAGGAAGGATGGCAAACCAGCTGAAGGATGATAATTCAGCAACAACACAATGCCTCAGAAAAATCTATGTGTAAAATATTTACTGTGCTGTGCTCACATGTACATGTAAGGTGGGGCTCACTTTACTGACTTTAGATACCCTGGGATCAAGAAACTCTTTACCCATAATCATGCATCATCATTTATTTGGTGATGGTATCATCTCACTACTGTTTAAAGGAAGGCACATGGTAAAATGGTAAATGGACTGTACTTGTATAGCACCTTTCTGGTCTTTTCAATGATTCACAGCACTCACTGTCACTGCAAGTCCGCATGTCTGTCCTTCAGTTTCCCAAGAAGCACTCATTTCATTGACTTCACACTTGGTGGGTGTATTGCTGGCGACCCAAGGGAGTGCAATCTCAAATTAGATGCAATTCAACTGGATAGGGGCGCTTTCCTTTGAGTCCCATTTACAATTTTTTTTTCAAATCTGTTGTTTCACCTACACTCCTACAATTTGGTACAGGACAATGAACTAACCCAGAAAAAGTAACTTTTTGGGATTTTTGATATTCCATACGGGTTTGCAGTAGCTGGCACTCAAACTTTGCTCAAATGCTGTGTGCAGGCTTCATATTACACATATTTTATAAGTCCTGAACACTTTGTGCTATTGCAACCACATTTGGTGGACGTTTAGATACACTGTTGCCCATAAAGTTGGAATAAAATGTTTTTTACCTGCAAACTGTGTGTTCAGGCTTTAACACAATTTGGGGGTATTGAACAATTATTCCAACTTTATGGGCAACAGTGTATAATGCCTGAGTGACCATGACCTGTACCAATAGGTGGCGCTGTAGCAGCATTTAACTATAAAGGAAGGAGTGTCTGTCTGTCTGTCTGTCTGTCTGTCTGTAAATATGTATACATATATGTCTGCCCTTTGCATACCTTGAGAATCGTTCATCCGACCAACGTCACACTTGGTGGGTGTATTGCTGAGGTGTATTGCTACACTACAGGAGTGCAGTGTCAAGTGTAAAGTCCACTGGATAAGCACATCGAGGACACTGCAAGCAGCTTCTCAACGATGCTGCAAGCGGCACTTCCCGAGGCAATGCTCATTCGCAGTATATTGCAACTGCAATATTTCTCTGTGAATAGTTGTGCAGTAGTGTAAAATCGAAATATTCAAATCACCTAGTTACCTTCAGACTGATCCGCCGCCTGATTCATGTGCTGCTCTCTGTAGTGACACTACCATTACTGAGGTGGCACATTTGAACTAAACACCAAACACCCTCTCAAACAGATTGAATTAGGACATGTGAAAGTAAAAGTTTGAAAAAGCAGACATTCCCTCCTGGCTTAAGACCATAAATTATTAGACAGAAAGATACCTATACTACATATTTAGAACTGTAGCTATGAAACCGATAATGAGGAACTGGTTCAAACCTGCTTCACCTTCATTTAACAACTGGAAGTCAATTGCAAAGTGAATCTTAGAAATGGAAATTAGAACTTTTAGAATCAGAAACCAAGAACTGGCATATTTGAAATGGCGGAATAAAGGGATAAAGGGATTAAACATGTGGATCACAGTACTGCAGAAGTCAGCCTTGAAGAGTTTGAAGACCGGTCTTTTCTCTTTGTGGAGGTGTAAGTATGCATAGATGTGATGTGTATGTATTCATGATTATTTCCTTTTTTTTTTATCATTATAAAACATGTAAATATTGTGAGTATCACCCTATGAAGGCATATGTAAATGTATATAAACACTTGCACTCTTGCAATAAAACATAAAAAAAAAGAATAACGTGATGGCAGTGGATCCTCTGCAGTGGAAAGCAGTGCAGAGACAACCACTCTTCTTCCTTACAATTCAAAACTGCTGACTGCTTTACTGAACCATAAAATGCCAAGAAAGAAAACTCACAAAAGGCCAGTGAGTTTGTTGAGACATCATCAATAGCATAGTATCGCAGCACCATTTAACATAATGTGGATCAGACTGGGCACTGATACTCATTACGGGCTGTGTCAAGGCTCCAAGAGAAATCAATGCACGCATAAATTGGTCCAAGAGAAAAAATGCTGAACATAACTCCTGAAAAAATGAGACGTTAGAGCTGCTGTACAGTAACGTATCTGCTGGAGTGGCAGGTTGGAATATTGTCCGTGCACACAGTTCTCTGCATAATCAGCAGCAGACATGCTGTAGCTACCCAGTGTAATTTAGGCTAGCTATTTAAAAATAAGGACAAACACTGATGGTGCTCTATTGTGCGATCCTTCATCAAAAAGCAATAACAAGAGTAATCTGTTAATGATTTCCCCTCCTGTAAATGGATGTTTCTTTGTCTACCAAGGTCTTTCTGGAATAACATCCAAACAATGCCAGGCATTGTCCCGCAGGGTGGGGGCGGACGATTGTGTACGTAGTGTTGATGTTTTTTAAAAAGCTTCTGGGAGCACATGACTGATTTGTGAGCTCTGAATGGAAAGGCAAACAAAAAACAAAGATGTGAACTTCCTCCACCAAAACCGCCGTCTGCTAAGTCATAAGATCCTGTGGCCTTGAACACTAAAGTCACTGTTTCCAGGTCAGCCAGGGCACGTCCAGACTGTACTAAAACTTTAATACTGTTTGAGACTGTTGGTGCGCTGGAGAGATAACATGATTTATCTGTGTGAAGCCTTTCATTCATCTGGCCATGTTTTACATCCACTTACTCCTAATCAGGTTTAAAGGCCAGAAGCTTATTTTACCATGATATGTGACAGGTTGTGATCAGATATCATGCTTGGCTTTATTCTTTGCACCTGTAGATGAACTTTTTGTTTTTTTCTAATCTTACAAAGATGCACCATGTAAAGATGTGTTAAGACTCTTAAGGCCGCAGAAGGCAAATTTGTATTTAAACCACCACAGGCGGCTGGCGGGTAACTAATTCTGGTGATAGAATTGACCAAATGAATCCAACCTGGGCCCAGAAAAGCAGCGTAACATGTATGGATTTATTCAACAAGTAGAAATGATCAATTCATTTCTAATTCACTGAGGTTTTTGCTAAAAATCGAGGTATGATGAGCCACCTGTTTTGAGTTATTTTACTGCAATCATGTACTTGACACACATTTTAATGGCACAGTGAAATTATTCATAGAGCTGACTGTATTTTACTTTCTAGTGAACACTGAGGTGTTGATGCATCCACAAGACACAAAGGAAATTAACGGGAGCTCTATGATTTTGCCAGTGATTTAAAATAACGTTATATGATATAGATCACAGTTGTTGCTCTCTTTCTCTATTTGGCTAAATTGCAGTTGAATTACTTCAAATTTCCATTTGAACATTTTCACATTTTGTTCATTGTGTGTTTTTGTTGCACAAGTTATTTGGAAAAACTGACTCTCTTGATATGGAAATCACCATGTGTCTCGTGGCTGCCGGAATACATGTTTACATGAATGTTGAAACCATTCTTCACTGCGGCGTAGAGCGGTGCATGATTGGTCTTTGTGCAGAGAGCTCACTCATTGCTTTTTAAGAAACACTTGTTAAGAAACTATTCTAGTCTTAATTTGCCATTCATGAAAGAATTTCCCACAAGCCATACTGACAAAAGAACTTGGCAGGTTACATCTACAGACTTTCCTTGGTTGGAAAATGTCTATTTGTTATGTAAAAGTAATTTCTACCAGATTTCATTTTGTTTTTCCATTTTGTGACCTTAGTGTCATTAAACATTATAATATGGTCAGACACCAAGAATGTTCAGCTGCCAAAATGAGCAGCAGGGCTTGGTAGTGTACCGCAGAGCGCTAGGCTCTAAGTCGAGGGAAGATCCAGTTGTTGATGACGGGATAATCAGCCTCCAATCCCTCTCTTCTTTGATAGAGCCTTGCAGCCCCAGGGCCTTGATCCAGTCCGAGTGCACTCATTAAAACCCCAGCAGAGAGTCCAGACAGGCCCTGGCACATCATGTCCTTCTGAAACTCCAGCCACAGCACACACAGACAGCCCATGGTGGGAAACTAGCAGAGATTAGGGCTTTTTTTAGCCTAGCTTTGTGATGTTGAATGACCTTAAACTTAAAAAGACCTCTATTGCTGCCTTGATGATTAGTTTTTGAGTGATCATTAACCCTCAGTACTTTTTTTAGATGCTTCAAAACAGGCAGCGTCTCAAATATTTATTGAAAAAAAAGGATTAATCGCAACACGGCAGGATCATCATTAGAAAGCAGTTGGATCACTACGAATAAAATACAATTAAGCAACAGTGACATGCTGCACAGAGCTGTCATTTCTGCACAAGATATCGTTCATGCCTGCAGTAAAGTATAACGAACCAAATGAGCCACAGAGCCTCATGTCTGGCAGGGCACATATCTGCTCAATCTAAATGATTTTTATAGCTGAGCAGTGGATTTTCATCTACCCCAACCATAGAAGGCATCTCTGTTTCCAAGCTCCGTCAGTGCAGCAGCTGCAGAGCTTACATCCCACCACAATATTATGAAACTGACCTAATTTCCCAAGCTCGCTGCAGGCAGCGATATGGCTCCTTTGTACTTTTCATTTTAGCCTAAATAATTGATTCAATCCTCCTTTGCCTGTAATCTTTCCCATAAAATAGCAGCCCGTGATAGACTCGTAGCTCGCACCATTATAAATTAAAATGGATAAATATGTAATAGCTGTTGTCTCAATCGATTCGCAAACTCGTGAGACATGCAAAAAAAAAAAGTCAGTTTTTGGTCATATTTAAGCAGCAGCACTCCTCCTATCTACAAATGGATACAGCTCACAGCCAAATATGTTTCCCTTTCTATTTTGAGAGATTAACATTTTTTGCGAAGTGTGGGGCTCCAAATTGAAAATGCTGCGTGGTTTGTAAAGACTACTTTACTGATACGTGCTCCACAAACACGTGCAAACATGTACATAATACAACTGTGCAACTGGAAGCATGCCAGCCCATAACAGGCTTCCAAGCCATTTCCCCCTCAAATAAAGTCCCCAATACAAACATCTTCCAGTGCTTATATACAATACACAACGCCTCGGGACTTTTACACATTCTGTTTGACACCTCTAGTCAAGTGCTCCCTGGCAGCCCAGAGTCTGATAAAACATTCAGAGCAGGATCCTGGTGCCCAGCGCTGCTGCTGCTGTTGCTGCTGCGGCAGCTGCTCCTGTGATAAGGGCCCTCCTCCTCTAATTAAAGCCAAGTAAGCCCCTGCTGGAGCTGCCTGCAGTGAGAAACCTGCAGAAACTGCTGGGGATGGCTGTTTGAGGAAGCCTCTGAAATATTAAGACGCTGCTGACAAATGGAGGCTCAGGTGAGCATTCTGCTGTCAGCCTCTCAGCTTCACTTCCATCACGGCTCGTTGAGACGGCTTACCGGTGGAGAGAGGCTGGAGGGCTCTCAACCGGGTTTGACCAGTGAAGGGTTTAAAGAACCATACTGATCATTTTTGGCATGAGTAGCTATCTTCAAATTTGACATTTTTCATGCCAAAGACATTAGAAAATCTACAAGTATTATAGGATAAGGCTGCCAATATTTGAAGTTTTTCTTTCTGTCAACAAATCCAAAGACAAAAAGCAACAATGAACTAACATGTATGATATAACTCATTCCTCTGTACCACAGACCTCCATTACTGCCTTCAAACTTATGTTACAAAGTAATAATAACATGTAACATGTTATTAATTAGAGCTCCAGTGTTAGACTGTAACGTTTCTCAACAGTATGCCGTGTTATTCACTCCACGTCTATCAATCCAGAGAATACAGCTGAAGTCTTTTAAAAGATGTAATAGAATGCTGTTTTCTGCATGCTAACCAATCCATAATTGTTAAAACCACAAAGGGTCTGGCTAGTGCTGTAGGAGAGTATTGACAGCAAAGCCGTGACATGTTTCACTTCAGAGACTCTAGCTGGGCACATTCACTTCAGCTTTCTGTTCCTTCCTTACAATGAACACTGGTATATTCTAAGTGAACTGAACACACAGTTCACTGCCCTGGTCCTCCCTTGAGCACCTAATGTGTATTGATCTGCAGCTGAAAATAGTCCCCAGCAAACTATTTACTCCTGTTTGAGAAAAGGTTGCTAAAAACAACAGTGCCCTGCTGTGTTAGTTGTTACTAAGCATATATTTTTTTAAATGAAGCTATAAATGTATCAGCCATTTTTAAAGACTTACATCTTCAGTAGGAACCAGTGGGCTTAGACCGGAGAGTCACAGAGAGGCCAGGAAGGTTTTGGGACTGGGTTGGGTTTTGGTCTTTTACGGACTTCCTCGACAATAAGAGTGTGTTCCTAAAACAATGCTAGGAAAACGCTGCGAAGTGTTCCTCAACAGATATGTATTCTTATGATAGAAACGCTACGGTGTTGAACGCTGAACCTTCAGTAAAGCGTTTATGCAAACTTATGCCTTGTAATTGGAGAGCCGTGCTCAGAAGCAAAGCGCGGCTTTGTACACGGCATCAAACAAGCAACCTTTCCACTGTAAGACCTTGATTAAAAAAGCAGTGAATAAAAGTCAATATTCCATTTTACCCTGTGGGCATAACATTGTGCTGAGACGTTCAAAGTGAAACCCATCTGCAACAAAGGGGGAGAAAAAACACTTGTTAACTACGAGAACTGACCTGAGAGGCCCACAAAGACAGAATAATTGGCTCCCATATTCTGTAATGAGATTCTTCATTCGATCACAGCTAGACAAATGGAGTGTGGACGTATTGACACATAATGAATAACCTTTCATTTCATGCGGGGAGGAAAAGCTATGGGAGCCATAATGCCAGGACCATTTTCCACAGTTATTCTATTTTCAGAGTAATCATGCCATTAACAATTCATTACCTTTTTATGAAATCAGAACGACAGGGCTGCGAGCAGCTAATATTGCTCACAGCGCATATTTATACACAAAATGTACAAGTCACTCGGGGTATGACTGCATGGCCTAATCCACAGCTCTGATGACTGAGAGTCATTAACCGGGCCGCTGACGACGGCGTTAGTCATTAACGTCAGGTTTAAGGTGTCATGGAGTCAACACATCAGCGATGTAGGCGAGCATGGAAAGGGAAGGGGGACGCGATCACTTAACAGACATGATGGGCTTTGAGTGGGTGTGGCAGCATGGGAGCGATCATGGGGGGGGGTGGGAGGGTTCTAGTACATAACAACACCTGACAGTATTAAAGTCTGTGGGTGCAAACAACAACAATGACCATGAACATCTCATTAAATACTTGCATGTTGGTTACTGGTAAGAAGCAGAAAATGTAAGTGAATCAATATGAAATACGTCCAGGTTTTATTTGTTCCGTCGACTCAGCTATCAATTGATCTATTGGTTATCTATTGGTTACTGTACATAGTAACTGTGGCAAATTTAAAGGGTCAGTTCAGAAAAATATAAACTGGTAGACACCTGGTGGTATCTTGCCATGCATAACATTTGTCTGCACCAAAGTTCAGCATTCACCTCAGTCACCATGGAAGTAAGCGGAACTTTATTTGCGGTGCTCACAGCTCAACAGACATCACAGTGTTCAGAGTGGTCCGTTGGTTGAAAAGAAGGGTTTTTCAATCCTTTTATAGACAATTGAAGGAAAATTGGGGAATAATATGCAACAAAAGGCCCACCACATGAACCAGGGCCAGCGTGGTTCATGGTCAGTCCTTGAAATTGATTAAATTAACATTTTCATTCATCCAAAGCAAAATTCAATAAGTCTCCATTGTACTGAGATGGATGTAGAAATTTAACAGATGGATATCACAAAAACTGTGCAACTACGCCCAAAACTATCTGCGTGGCTAGATACCACTAGGGGTAAGTATCACATGACTTCATTTATAAACCCACACTGAGAAACTGTAAATTGGGTAAATTCATCCTGTGTGCTCTTTGTACTGTAACTGTTCAGTAGCTCTATGATTTTCTGTCCAAAAACACAAAACACAAAACACAAAAATCACAACAATGGCCTGAATGATGCATTCACTGTTTACCTGAGCAGCCTAATCATGTCGTGATGAGTCAGCCCTCATGGGACGCTAAGGGTCTCCCTTTAAAGCCAGGGTGTTAATGATAATACTCCGGTTGATACTGGCCATACCAACAATGGCTTCTCATTGGCTGCTGATGTAGACTTGATCAAATATTGGGTCCATCCCTCAAAGACGGGCCAAGTTAGCACAATTTTCCACTTAGATGAATGTCTGTTACGTCACTATCTATAGCCGAATGAGTTAACACAATGGAGAGTGAGCCTTTGACCTGCGGATGAAAGCCCTCACATTTGCAGCATTCTTTCGTACTATGAAGTGGGTATCGAGTCAGCATTCCAGGGAAAATTCACAAGTGGCATCTAACACCCAGCAGTGGTTGTTCCGCCAGACAGGGCAGTCTTCTCCAGTCTCAGCTATGTAACGATTAAACGGCTGCTATGGCCAAACCAACAAAGAAAAGATCAATAACTACAGAGAATAAAAGTGGAAATCGAACCAAAATTCCGCTTCACATTCAGATGAAGAGAAAGAGTCAAAACTGTCAGCGAGGACGGTGTTCAAAACCACTTTACCACTTATCGCCATTGGTGATCAAACAGAACGAAAGATTGCTACTTTAAAAATGGTGCATATACAAAGAAAGTGTATTTATTTGCACAATAAAAATCAAACACATTCACGAAATTAGAGAGAACGTGTGTGTAAAGCCATGCTAGTAGTTGTAGGTTGCACTAAGCTCAGTGGGGCCTCCAGCTGAAGGCTAACATCAGATGATTAGCTTGGTTTAAAACAGCACGATGTTCCTGGAACCATTCCTGAACCATTATTTTGTCTTATTCTGTCGTCTCGTGGAGGTACATGGCGGCTTTGAATGGATGAACTTGTGCATTCATTCACATTTACAGGTAACCACTTTTTCCAAAGCATTCAACCTCATCCCACGGTCCATGTGAGAGATTTGACAGAAGTTAGCATCAATTAGTTATTTCAAACTTCAAGAAAGACTTGTGACTGAAACCAAAGATTCATGAACCAAAGTAAAGAGCCATAGGTGTCCTGGGGGCCTAGAGGTCTGAAATGGAGTCTTTGCTGTCTCTCTCCATGATTCCAAAATGACAAAACATTACCACAACAAACACAAGTAACATGAGAGCAGCACTGAGCTCAAAGAAAAAGGACTTAGGAAGACTCTCTAGATATACCGGAAGCCAGAAAATCTGCCCGAGTGTTGGGATATTCGGCCCATATAAGGCTGCCAGATTTGGAGTGCAAACTTGGACTGAGCATCAGTTCCAGCTGGGAGTACTTGGGCCCATGGGACTGGCCCAAGGAGTCTGGCCATTCATTCAGGACCAGTCTGGCAGGCAGGCGTGCCACATTCAGGCAGCTGTTGGCCCAAACCTTTTTGGCATAAAAACAAGATCAATAGACTCAGTTTTGTAAGTTGTCTGTATTGATCTCCAGGCTTGAGAAAAATTGGGAAAAGTTTTCCTTGTTTTTCAGCTGCATCAAAGATAGTTTTCTACGCCTTCTAAAAAGAATTCTGATGAAGACTTCCCAACTTATCAAAACATAACAGTCACGCTGCTTCAGGGAGTTTCCTTGTGCTTTTTTTTTTCTTTTTTTTTTACCTTTTTAGTATTCTGTCACTCCCATTTGAGGCAAGACATTTCTAAGATAATTAAAATGATTCAAGTAATAGCGATTCTAGAGTGCACAGAGATTTGCGAGACATCTAAATCACAAACTGTTTCATAAATCCTTTTGTTTATAGTGGGGATCTTTTCATTTTTTTTTCATTTTTATTCTGTTTTTTTAAACTATTGTGTCCTCGATGTGTCAAGTTAGAAAATGTGCCCGGGTGAGGATGCTCATGAATACAGTGAATGCATTTCTAAAAACTCCTCAGAGGGTTTGGAGAATAGAAATCCCAGTTGTGGAACAGCAGGATATTTCTGTGAACTTCTATTTACCTCGTGTTGAACTTCATCTCGTTTATTTACTTTTTTTATTCTGCATCATAGTATATCTAATACAAGCGTTCATTCATCTGCGTGGAAGGCTGGAATTACAGTTTTTCCAGCTAAGTACAGCATTTACTGTACTTATTTTGGCACGGCGATATTAATGCAGCCATAAAATGTGCAACGCTTTATCTCTGTCACACACATACACGCACAATCACATTATATCCTCTCACTTCCCCCAGCTTCCATTAATCTCTCTCTCGCACACTCTTTCTCTCTCTGTACAGCATATCTCTTGCTTATTCTCTTCCTCCACTGACCTGTGTTTCACTCCTGTGGAAGACCCGTATTAACACGTACTGAATCTTTACAGTCTTTGAAACTGTACGCATGGCCAGGAATGAGGCTATTTACGGCTTCTAAAAACATGCTTTAGTCTAGCTGGAATGTTGGATATGGCTTCCATATGTGCTGAACGCAAATCAAAGTTGTTGTTTTTTTTTGTTCTTTCTGTCCCAAATGAAGTGAGAGACTTGAATCGGTGTTCTAACTGAGCTTTATGTAAAATTACCTCTGATGTGTGACTCAGGCTCCTGTTGTACAACAAGGACTAGCACAGTGCACCCAGAATAGCCAAGGCATCGACAGCAGATGGATCTTTTTCTTGATCTATCTGATTAGACTGATGGCGTTACATTGGTCCTGGTGGACTGACTAATTAGTGCAAAACTTCATGTTGAATACAGAAATAGTTTCCCTTGCAAGAAAGTCAGTACAGGATTTAATATTATTAATAAGTTATTGATCAGCCACACAAAATCACAAAATCTGCTATAAATAAATAAGTGAAATAACATGATGCATCATCCAACAATAGCCACAAGTCTACATCTCTATCAGCTATCCCACTCTGGAACTCTAAACGCACATCAGACCGATCACCACAGTATTGATCACGGTGCCTGACAAACATCTACACTCTTGATTAAACTACGTGAAATAAAATACATTCATCATTAAACAGCCTTACACATGCAGCAACAGGACGAGCTGTCTGACATTAAAACAGCTGTTTCTTGCTGCAGTATTTGTCACCTTCATAAAGTCCAGGGCTCTGACCACATCACTGGAGGGAATTGCGATAATTGCTATATTACAATCTGAGCTATGTTTGGGATGCTGAATATTTTCCACGCATTACTTTTGTGATTCTAGAGTAAAAAAAAACCCACTTTGTCTTGATCTTACAAAAAGCTGGCAGTCTTTCAGGTTTGTCTCACCCCAGCGTGCATGCACATCTCATGCTACGAATGTTAACATGAGCATGCTAACATGTTCTTAATGACAGTAACCAGCACTGTGGCTGGCATGATTAAAAAAGTCTCAGATCAGTTGCACTGTATCGTTTGGAAGAAGCTGCAGCGTTGCTTTCACTTATATATATGTGTTTTCTCGCTGGGCTACATGTCCTTTGTCCAAAGCAATCGCATTTAATAGTCCGACTCTGTTGAGGGACAAAGGTTGGACATTTCCTTCCAAGTGTAACTGTGTTTGTATGTGACATGTGACATGTCTTCCATTGTGATGTGATCTGATGTAGATCTTTACAAACCAGAAGCAAACTGTGCCATTTCTCTGATAGCCCATTTTTCCAAAACCCCAATAGTCGAAAAATGTCCCATTGGACTAACCCTAACAATACAGTTACCTTGCAGCCTCCACCTAACGACTCTGGTGATGGAGGTAAAATTCTCATGATTTTATTCCAACATTGGGCATTTGTCTATGATAGTACAATAGATTAAAATGGTGTTTGGTGTAAGGCCAGAACGATGGCCTATCAAGGACAAAATCCCGCAAATTCAGCACCATGGACAGGGCCAGCAGTCACTGGGCTAACTGGGCTCACTGGGCTGGGGGGGGGTGTCTTCGTTTGTTTTGGGGATAACATTTGCATTGTAACAAAGATAAAATGTCTATATTTTGAAGTAACTTTGAATTTCTACAATTGCTATACTAAAGAACGTTCCCATCGACAGGTATGATGACTGATGATGACATGAGACGTGCAGCCACCACTGAGGAACAGGAGGTTGGGCATCAAGCCAGTGTGGTTTCTCATCAACCCACTGACATCTTTGCAAAAACCGTAGAATAAATAAAGTTATAGGTGTTTGTTTTTTTACATTTTCACTTTATATTTATTTCCATAGAATGGGAATTGATATTGAATTATTGATATATTTGTATCTTCTCTCTGGAGAAACAAACCTATGGGATGGTGGTGGTATGCAAAAATTGTGCTTAATATATGTATTACCCCTAAAAGCGCATGTGGCCCCTGCCTGGCCCTGTATTTGAAATGAACCACCACTCCCCATTGGTCACATGTCATGATCATGATTGTCTCTGTAGCTTTGTGGCCCCTCAGTAAACTTCAACAGCATATATGAATGGGTGTCAAAAGTACTTTTCATTAACCAGCCAGAGGAGTTCCAGTGCAAAAAACTACTGATTTAGTCAGTGATACTAAATGGAGTGTTAAGGACATCACATTGGTCCTAAACACCATTTTTTTTTGCACAATTTTCACAATGAAATTTAAACTTATACGCATAAAGTTGGTACGTCATGCCAGTTGATTATAGGATGCATTTTTGACGCCATGCGTAGACTAGCACAGCAGCTGGTTGTGCTAGAGTAAGCCTAACCTCTAACCTCTGTAACCTCTTCACACCTTCTAATTTAACTGCCTCTCTTGCTTGAGGGGGGAGATCAGAAATGCAGTCAAAGGCTTTTGAAATGAAAATGTCAGATGTGCTTCTTTTAACCTTAACAAATGTATATATGTAAATAATATAATTAATATGACTCCACATTAACGGCCTGCCCTCTACTGTCTGCTTTCTACTGTTAAACAAAAGAGCACAGTTTGAAATCCTAGAAATCAAACTTTTGCGCAATAATCTGAGGTCATTTGTCTATTTAATAATGAGATGCAGTAATTTGTTAATCGTTTACATCCCAAATGAAAGATTGACCATAATGTGAAAATAAATTGATGGCTGACATTTGGAATGACAAATAGGAAATTTATCAATTACATAGCTATAATTGCTTGGCAAGAGCAATCCCTCCTCCCCCCATTGATTCACTTTGACAGGTTCCTTCATATTGACAAATCCAGGCAGGCGGAGCAGTGTTTCAGCCACCTCCAGGGTGTCATCCATCTCCCACCCCAAGTCCCTGAGCAAACCTCACGCCTTAATGCTCATTTAAATGGGACACTAATCATCATCCAAGACAAATGGCCTATTCAGACGTAGTGTAGCATCAGCAGCACCAGGCTCTCCTAAACAGCAAGAAACCACAGGGAAGACGTCACAGACCGACTCTCAATCATGCAGCTGTGTGGAAACTGATATGCAGAAAGAGCTCTGGTTTGCTTGGTCGGGTGATTTATGTATTTATGTAAACCTAATCTCAGTCACATACATTCACACTGCATACACTGCTCGTACACACACACACACCTGTGAACTGAGTCATGAGATGAATTTACACAGATTAAAGCAGATTAAAAAACGTGTCTACAACACCGTTGGATATCAGTGACTACAAGTGCAGAGTGTCTCACACATAAAAACAATTAATCAGCTTTATTTGGAGCTTGTGATTTGGAAGATGCGAATTTCCAATCTTGAGAGTCCTGATTTTAATTAGAACTTACATAGTTAAATCTTCTTAACAGGCTGCAGCATCGTTTGTTGATCTCACCGGTAAATTAATTCAGTTACAGCTTATTTTCTGATGAATAGATAGTCAGTTGATGGCCTTAAATAACTGGTGGACAGAGAAGCAAGATGCTCTTGTTAACTTTTAAGCACATCATACATTATCACCAATAAAACACCTTAAAAGTTCTGACCTGAGCTGTAAAACAATCTGTCCTGTCAGTCTGTGAACAAACTACTGTTAAACCATTGCATGATTTTCAAAATAATGTTTAATATAATATCTTATCTTATATATATATATATATATATTTCTTCAGCTGAATGTTTGTTATTTTTTCATTATACATTATGTTATTTTGTTATTATTATGTTAAACACTGATTCGGCTCATGTAGAAAGCTAGATGGTGGCAATTAAACACTAAAGCGTGAATACAAAATGTGAGGTTTGTATGTAAAGCAGAATGGATTGGGAATTATGGTCCACCAAAGTGATGACCTGTGAGTCATTATAAAGAGAAACTTTCCTGAAATAATGACTTAGCGGCAGAAAAGAATAACTTGGTATATCAAAATAATGACTTGAGATACTAAGTTTGAGAAAGTTTCCCATTATAATGACTTCCAGGATCTTTTTGTTTCTCACCAAATTGGCAGAAATGGGCCTCCATATACAGAAAATGAAATTTAAATTGCAATCAGAATAGAGAATAGAGAATTCCCGAAATGGATATTTTTCTCAAGTCATTCAGCCTCATCTCAAACTATGAACAAAACAACGCCGAGGCTCTGGCTCAACTAACTAAGGTGCTAAATCACACCACACTACACAACTGAGCTGTTTTCTCAATTAAGCGAGCTGTATACACGGCTACTCTAGAGGCCATAAAAAACAACTGCCCCTTGTAGAGCAGTAGAATGCACTGCCCCAGTCAGATCAGAGCTGTCTGTTCTTCTAAACACACTTTGCTATTGCCTCATTTTGATTGCCAGTGCCATAAAAATGAATGAGTGACAGAAATAATCCATTGTTAGGTTCTAAAAGCAGCTCCAGCAGTTGTTGTAAGGGTCAATAATTCAGACTAGATAAGACTTAACAATTGGTGTTAAGGCACTAAATGACACAGAAAACAGTATTACCCTGAGGACACATCTCCACAACCGCTGCCATCGCTTTACTGCTAAACAGAGCCTGCTACATCTGATGCAGCGCTCCGGATGATTTGGATATTGCATCGCTCTTTCATCAGACATTATGAAAGCATGGAAAAGTAATCATTCCAGTTGTTACTCACAGATTTGATGATGATGATGATGATGTGTGTGTGTGTGTGTGTGTGTGTTGGGGGGGGGGCTAAAGGTATGTTAGCAGATGTGGGCTCAGTCCTAAGGCGGCCCTTGAAATCTTCAAGTGACAGGTTCATTGGCTTGACCGCCAGGTGGGACCTCTGCAATGAAACCTCCTGTCCATTTGTCCACAGGCATGCTCCCATCGTAAAAAAGCAGCTGTGTAAACACACGGGGATGAATATCTCATTTTAAAACCACAGACGGCCTGGACCGGGGGAGGAGCCGGAGTGCTGGAGGAGACACATGAAGAAAACTGCATGATATTTACATGGTTTGGCAAGTTGAGAAGTGTGGCTTTCACTTCCTGCCAGCAAAGACTGAGGATGTGTGTGATAGATCATCAATTTAAAGCTGCACAATATTTTTATATTGGGTAGAAATACTGACTACTTGTAAGGTCAAACACAATCACCACAACAACTTCATAAAATATATCAGCGATGTGTTTACAGCCTGTTGTCCCTAATTGGCCAAGTAAATCAATTAATGCTGCTTTAATAAAAAGCTAATATCAGCTCACAGCCGCATTTGTAGGCATGAATGCAGAATTTGTGTCCTTGCGAGCTTTTATCCCCCCCGCGACTCTTACGGATACGCTGTATGGACAATGGATGGATGGATGTTTGGTGGTACCTGATTTCATCACTAGTTATTGTGACTCTGTCTGCAAGTACAGATCTACATGCACACTGCCAACTTTTAGTTTAGAGTCTAGCACCTACATCAGAGCATACTACACCACTGGTGATTTCCTGGCTTTGGTCTTAGGAGAAGAGAATCTTTTTGTCAGTGTTGTCAGTCTTGACTGAGACCCAAGTACCCAAGGATTCAGACTCAGTTTTGGACTCACACAACGTGGTCAAACTGCTGGGTTCCAACTCTGGACTCTCCATCTGTATGTCTTCTGTCCATTCCAAGCTTTTTGTCCCTCCCTCACCATTAAGGCCCTTTTCACCCACACGACCACGCTGGTGCTTATTAAATTCAGCTGGTCAAGCCAACTGTTGCTGGTCTCCCTCATGACCTTCTCACATGGGTCACACACAGGTCACACCCATCAATCTTTTGTTTATTTGACAGCAGCAGTTTTTCTTTTCCTTCAACTTCAGTAATAACAGAGAGGAAGGCTCGACGCTGTGGAACAATAGGCCATGATGACATGATCCCTGCGTGTGCGACTGGAGACCTTAAAGGGAGGAACTACAACTACAACCTCTTTCTGTGCCCTAGAAATATAATATGGAATGCATGTAATGCTATAATCTATGCATAAATTACATATACAGTCACTTCATTACACTATCTACCGATCCTGCTCCCCATCTATGTGAAGATCATTAAAATAAGTTATTTTCCTTTTCCTCAGAGAAAATCCAGTAATAATCTGTGAAATATTTATGACGCACCCTGTCACACATTTACCCCATAAAGTACAAGATGACGTCACGCTCACCCTCCCCCAGCTTATAAATACAGCAGTCCGCTGTCAACATTGTGGGGTGTAAAAGCTTGCGAGCAAGCAGCTGTGAACTGAAAGTAGAAGATGTCAAGATATAAAAAAGTAGAGATGACTGAGGACACACAGCATGGACCATAGACTGTACATAACCGTGGACGGCGTGAAGCTAAAACATCTCAGTTGCCACCTGGGGGCTGGCTGCTCTGTGGGACACAAACCCTACCCTCAGCGGACGGGACCTGGGAAAACAGAACATTTTAAGTACACACAAAATAAAAATTTTTCCAAAGATGATGTCTGTTCAAGAGTTCATTTTTCAATGCTGTAAAAAAAAAGTAATGAACCCTCAAACTCAACCTTTAAGATCACATTTTTAAGAAGCCAGAATAACCCAATAATTTTGAGAATCAGAGGCATTATAATGTAAACCTGCTGTGAGACAGACGCTAACCAGTTTGTCCACTCTGATCTGATTTGTTTAATCAAAAAAAAACCTGTCCTGCTGCCATTCTCAATATCAAACGCGGAAACAACATCACGCTTTTGAGTAAGCGCTGTGAAATACCATCACCCTGGCTTGATCCTGCACTGAATGTGGTGAATCAAAGCCTATAGAGCAAAGGATCCTGGGTAAAGAGCCCGAGAGCACACACCAGCTATGACAAATGCAGCTTTGGTGGATACAAATTGAATTATTCAGACTCAGAGGCATTGGGCTGGATGAGAAAAAGATCATTGGTTTGTGTTCGCGTGTCCATCCCTCATCCTGTGGGACAATGACAACAGCACAGGCGAGACAGAGGTCACCATCGATCATCTGCAGCAACATGCTATTAATCAGCATTTTTGTTTTGCTTGTGTGTGTGTGCGTGTGTGTGTGTGTGTGTGTGTGTGTGTGTGAGCTTGCATGTGAGCATGACAGAAAGCTATAGACTAATGGAGGCAGGATGAGGGAGGTTTATTTCAATCCTGACTTGATCAATGCACCACAATAAATTTGTCTGACTCGGAGTGAGTGGTGAAAATTGAAGAAACAGGAGCAAGGTCAAAAGAGCTTACTCGCCTACAGTACACACAACTGTTTACAGTACACACACGCATAAACACACAGACACACGCATGCACACACTGCTGTAAGCATACAGTAGGACCTTAGCTGTGAATCACACAGTATACTGTGAGTACACGCTGAGCACCACAGCTGTCCTGGGTTCTTGCAGCTGCACTGTAGCATTAACAACAAACAAAGAGAGACAATCAGACAGCGGATTCTATCACCGCCGGCGTACAGAAGGCTTGCAGGTTTCGACTCTTTCAATGGAGTAACTTAAAATGAGGAAATATACGTTATTTTAAATGTTCTAGTTTTGTTAATTGAGCTTTTCAAATAATTTCATATCACCGTGGGTGAACGATTTAATTTACCAAGAATGGATTGTGTTTTATAAGATCATTATGGGCTTTATCCTAATCTGTAGTAAGTAACTAATAACTAAAGCTGTCAGATAAATGTGGCGCAGTAGGGTTAGTGAAATGAAGTACTGTAGTAGAGTCTTAAGTAGCACAAAATTAAATTTAAATGTACTTAGAGGAGCTGCGATGATCCGTGTGTGTAAAAGCACCTTTGGCTTCATCAATAACGGCATAAATGAAAAAATGAGAACACAGACAGTCAGGAACCTTTGCTTCCCTCTTCATTAATGTCTCCTAACTCTGCACTGCATTGTTGGACAGAACATGAAAATTGATGTTAGTCTGCCGCTGGCATTCTTTGAGAGGATGTGGACGGTGGCCAACAGTGCAATACCTTGTTTGGAAAAGTTGGAATGTATTAAAATTTGATGGGATCACAAATGAGAAAATGGCTACAGCCCAAAACTCAACCGTAGACCACATAGCTTTTTAATTCTTAAGAGTTATTTTAACATTTTTGTTCATGCTGGAGAAGCAGTATATATGAACTTTATGTTTTCTCCATTCATCCATCGCATTCTTATTGTCCTTATTCATTTGTCACCAGATTTTCTTCTTCTCTTATTTCCCACATCACCGTAATTTATTCGGCACACTTTTCCTTTGACATAAATGATTATATATCGTATGTTCCTTCTTTCTATCATCTGTTTTCCCTTCAGTGTATCTTATTACAACACAATTTGCTACAACAACCTCAGTTCCTCACTGGGATCAATAACATCGTACCTCATCATTAATCATATCGTATCTTTTCCTCCCCAGGAAACAGACTATGTGCTGCAGGGGAAAATAAATAGAAAGCTGGTGTCTGTTGTCAAAAGCTCCCCTCCGCAGCACACAGCAGATCATTGTGCCTTCGGTGCATGTGAGTTATACATTTCTCCAGGGCCAAATATGAAAAAGTAGCCATTTGTATTCTGTTGGCCGCCCGGTCGACGATACTCTCAGTATCTTTTTCTTTTCTTTCTTAGGACGCCTCGGCAGAGTCCATCTCACTAAAGAGGTGGAAATCAAACCACTATTTGAAAGGCTCCTTGTACCCCGGCATCATTTGCTAGATTGGTTCGGCATTGTGAAGTCCAAAAGCTTTAGTATGGATTTTGCCTGTGAGATGCCGCTGCCGTCTCTGTGAGATCAAAGCGGCTGAGGCCAGATGATCTGCTCAGTGTTTAAGACAGCTCTGAAGGGCCCGCAGACGTGACTGGACTGCCTAGACCGGGTCAGAGGCTTCAGAGGAGGTGATGGATTCCACCAGGCCTGAGGTGAGCCGGATGAAGTGTGAAGCGATGGAAGAGCGTTGCCCAGCGAAGTGTCCAGACTGAAAGAGCTCTGAATGTGTGTGGGAATAACAATTACAGGAGGGACACACGTGAAATGAAAGCTACTGTACCGTCACATGAATGAAGAGTGTCCACACAGACTGCCACAGCCGCTGTGACGTCACCCAGTGGTGTGTGGACCGCTCTTCTGAAGCTTCGGATTGAGCGTTTTCAAAATTTTTGACTGCTGTTATCATCTTGATTTTAGAACCAGAAGGGATGTATGATCTTTCCCCCCCCCGCCTCTGATTGGTTAGGCTAGTCCAGCCCTAAAGCCTGCTTTATCATCTATTTCACTCTAAATTATTTTTATAAATAATAATAATAATAATAATACATTTTATTTTTAGGGCGCCTTTCAAGGCTCACAAGGTCACCATACAGACTACAAATAAAAGCACACTACAACAAGTAAAACAGGTATAAAAACAAGCAATAAAATCCAGGAGCAGTGCAAATTGAATCAGAGGGAGTAAGAAAGTGTGAAGAGATGGGTTTTGAGTCGGGATTTGAAGAGTAGTAAGGAGTGAGTTCCATAGCTGGGGTGGTGGTGAGGAGGCGAGCAGAGGGGACAGAGAGATGGACAGAGGAAGAGGATCGGAACATAGGTATAGAAGGTATAGAAACGTGAATGAGGTTGGAGAGGTATGGAGGGGCGAGATTGTGGATGGCTTTGTATGTGTGCAGTAGGACTTTATATAGGATGCGGTAAGTGATGGGGAGCCAGTGGAGCTGTTGCAGGACAGGTGTGATGTGATGGGTGGAAGGTGTCCTAGAGATGATGCGAGCTGCTGAGCTCTGGACCAGTTGAAGCTTATTGAGGTCTTTTTTGGGGAAGACCGAACAGAAGGGAGTTACAGTAATCAAGTCGGGAAGTGACTAAGCTGTGAACCAGAATGGCGGTGGAGTGAGGGGTGAGGGAGGGGCGCAGGCGGTTGATATTACAGAGGTGGAAGTAGGCAGACCGGGTTATGTCGTTGATGTGTGATGTGAAGGAAAGTGTGCTGTCGAGGATGACACCCAGACTCTTCACCTGAGGGGAGGGGGAGATGGAGGAGTGGTCAAATGGTATGGAGAAACTGTTGGATTTGTTGAGAGTGGATCTAGAGCCAATTAGTAACATTTCTGTTTTATCACTGTTTAGACCTATAAACCTATAAGGAAAATGTTTACTGAGGTCAGAAGCAAAGTCTGCTTCTTTTATACACTCTACGACTCTATGACACTCTATGTGCATAGGCCACTTAAGGTCAAAGTCCCCCACCCCCACCCCCACCTCCGATGCATGTGTAGTGCTCTGTAGCAATACCACCATTACTGGGGCGGCATACTGGAACTGAATGCATGTTCACTGGCTGTGAGAGCAGTGGATGTCTGGACTGATCACAGCCAGCTTCAGATTGCATACAGTAGGTCTCGAATGTGAACTGGAGTAAAATGAACATTAATGTGCTGCTTGTGTCTGACCTTCTAATGATGGATGGCAAATAATGTGTATTAAATCAACATTCTGTCCCCTGAAATCTGATGAAGCAGATCATTGGATGAATATGAAAAAAATACACATGAAATCGTGGAAAAGCGGAATTTGCTTCTTTTTTTCTTTTTTTTTATGGCCAAGACACATAACCACGCAGAGGCCACGGCTTTAATGGAGCATGAGAATTGTTTTTCTTACACATTTCAAAGCGGCTATAATCAATATTTTTATAACAACAGTGGGACAATGGGAACGGACGAATTGTACAAACGAGGCGCAATCCAAGCCGCAGCATCACGAGGAAGCCGTGGACAATAAGTGGCACAATTTCACGCTTTTCGAATTCCACCTGAAACAAGTCTCTACAGTCTCACAGTTACTTGCGTTACTCGCCGTGCTAGAGTCGGTACAGACCATGGAAAATCAAGGGATGATGGAGGATTTCTTTCATTCTCACTGACTGGAGTGCAGCTCGGCGGCAGTGCGCTCGGGGCTTCCGGACGAGGCTCTGCTGCAACAATACTCCTAATCGAAACAATACTCTCATTTATACTGTGTCTTGCCCGCGTCCTACTTTTGAATGTGAAAAATCATTTTACCTGCATGGGTTTTTGACCTTGTATTGCACATTAACTGGATGTGTGTGACAGTTGCATCGCTTGTATTTATTGCTGTAACAATGTTTATGCTGCTCTCTTGGCCAGGTCATTCTTGAAAAAGGGATTTTAAGGTCAATGAGACTCAAACCTGGTGACATCTAGGAAAGATGACCGTCCCAGATCAGCTCTGGATTTCTACTGTTAGCTGCAAGTCACACTGGTGACCTGAAAAGCTGCATATTGTAACCAGAAAATATGAATCAACAATCCAAAGAGGGCTACGAGGTATTAAGTCAGTTGAAATAATGAATTAACATGACATGAACAACATACAGTGATCACAGAACATCTTGTCACTTTCACTTTTGATTTTCCGCGTGAATGCCGAGAGATCGTCTCATATTCATTCACGGTTCTCTATGTGTTAGCTAGAAGACACAACTGCTCAGTCAGGGGCAGAGGGAATATTGTGTTAACTGGTTTATTCATGAAAACAGGTCAAATGTTCATTTAGGCAGATTAAACGGGGGCTGAACCCCACTGCAGACGACAGCTTGGCCCATAAATGGGACTTAAAAAGGCAGTGCTCTGCAAAAGCTTCAAAAAGCAAGATCAGATCATTATATGTATCAACAGCACGACCACACATAGATTAGAATAAAGGCACTTGTTTATCCATGTGCTAATAAAGCGACACGATCATTAAAATCACAAAAGGTTTCCTGCGACAACAATGTACCCCACTAAACTGTAATTATTGCCATCAACAGCCATTAGTGGTGATTATTTCCAGATGTCTGTCATGTTTTTCTCATGTCTGCTCCATTCAAGCGTGCCTCTGGGTAATGGAACAAGTAATCTTCTCTATGATGATAGCCACGTTTTTACAGTATCTGCATCCAATTCAATTACTGTAGTGAAAACTTTCATGAAAAGAAAGTTATTTGTCACATTTAGGGAGCACACGTACACCATCCACTCCTAATTCTCCATGATCTGGAAGAATAACAGCGCTCGCAGAGAAGCACTGGGAGCTCCGCACATGACAAAAGACAGAGAGGCGAGTTCTTCTCCCTTTTTTTCCGTTCATTCTCAAAAGGAGCAGGAATGTGAGGAATGTCTTCCCCAGAGCCAGAAATGTGTATTTACAGTGAATGAAATGACCCAACCTAATTAACATTCCAGCTCCCTGTTAGTGATCTCGCGCCCCCCCCCCCTCCACTGAATAGCTCACTAGATTTGATTTTGGCTATAAATGATGCGCATGTGGAATCACTAAGCACCGAAACATCACATTTTAAAAACACAACACCAGTGTTAAACCAGAATGTAACGGGCAAAGATACACAGCAGCATCATCCCCATCACTCGGCATGGAGGTTAAAGGAATAGTTCAACATTTTGGGATTTGCAGTCTTTCCATCAGTGGCATTAGGAGACTGATATCAGTCTCTGATTGGGGGAGAGCAGCAGCACTGGACGCACTGTTGTTCTTGACAACCAATCAGCAATCCTCATCGTTTTCCCACAGAACTTTTTGCTTCTGCTCTAAAATAACTTGACTAGTCAGCTTGGCCTTGTGTTGCTTATGTTTTTCTTATGTTCACAAGTTGATAAGTATTACATTACTAAAGTGTTCTATAATAATAAATAGGTATTGAGTATTTAGAGTGTTTAGCTTAGACTAAAGAATGGCAGCAGGAACAAACAGCTTTGCCTAAAGTGAAAACCGTATTTCATTGGTTTAGCCTGTACATGACCAGAAATGTGGAAGTGGCAATTTATAGTCATAGACGTAGTCACAAGTTGGTTACAGAGATTGTTGACAGCCGTTTTAAGCACCGAGGTGATTAAAACCAGGAGAATTCAGTTAGTTGCCCTGCAGTCAGACTGCTTTGTATCAGTTGTCACAGAGGATGCAGAAGCTGCACAGGCCGAACTAAGTGACAGGGCCATGGCCCCACCCGCTGTGTCCTGACAGGAAGAGGGAGGGAAGGTGAGCAGGAAGGAGAAGCTCCAAGAGGATAGGGTGGAGTAAGTAGTCATGTCCTTGCTTTGAGCCACTCTCCATTTCTATTCACTTCCCAAAAATAACCTCTGGAATGCCGCGCTTGTGAGCCATAAATAACCCCGAGTGACAGTGAACTAGCGGGGCGATGCTTGTTGATGCAGCGCTTCCTCTGCTCATCTTCCTCGGGGATGATTTTCAGGATTATATTGAACGGCTCTCACTCCACAAGCTGAGAAGATTTTCACACCCCACCCCCCGCCCTCTTATCATTGTCGTCTTTGAGGAACAAGGAGGGAGGGGGGCGGCGAGCTGCCAGGGACAACCCCATCTCCCCACCCACCCACCCCCCTCGCCAGACACAGCGAACGGGTACAAACGCTTGGCACAGTGAGGCAACGAATTTGCCAACAGGCACTCTGGCAACCATCGACTCCGAAGGTTCAGTGAGAGGTGAATCATCACTCACCAACAGTAAACACACAAACACGCCGCGTGCTGTACAGTACACACCGCCGCGAGCTGCTGCTGCTGCTGCTGCAAACATCATCAGCTGGAAATTCAAAATAATGTCACTTGTGTTAAGTACGAGCTGTTTGTGTGTAATTGTGATCTGAACCTGCTGGAAGCAAGTGGTTGCAAGTAAATTAATGCAAAACACTTTCAATTTCAGTCATTATTTGTTACTTAGGTGTAAAACATCATCGTCAGGACTTTGTGTTTTCTTAAAGGGCCATGTCCAAGTGTGTATTTACATTAGGGGAGACGGGTTTGCTGTCACACTTTTTACTCTAATGTGAACTACCCATCACCTTCCTCTCTTCCAGCCGCCATTTCTACAGGAGAGGGAAGCTTAAGGTTTTGGGTTGAAATGGGTATCCCTTTCATTTTCATAATTTCTTTTAATAGCAAGTTATTAACGTAGTTGTCCACATGGCTATCAAAGAGGTTTCAGTCAAGACGTGTGACTTTAAAGAACATTCGTAACGTTTTTTAAGCTAGAGACCCAAATCAGTTTTAAAATGTATAGAATTTCTATAATACTCATTGTATCTGTATAATTGTTTACACCATGAATGTGAATTATGATTATTTGTTTGAATTATTCTCTAATATCTAAAATGAATTTCCAATGTTGAAAAAATCACACTTTTATTAATAACTTCATAATAACTCATTATGAATAGAACATCTAATGGATGTCACAGGTGTGACAACCAGCCCCACCTGAGCTCATGACAAAGGTTTTATGCTACCTAGCACATGACTTTAGCTAACAACTGAAAAGTAATTTGTCTGACACAACAAAATTTCCCCTCACCACAATGTGTTGTGTGTCTGACACAAAACGGCCAAGTGGAAATGAGCATGGCATCATGCCACATGTGTGATCATCATGATGAAACAGCGCCCTGTAGTTTGGCTGGAACAACCCGTGAGACAACCAACCCTGTTCTCCCCTATCGAGTATTATCAAAACTTCTCCAATCAAACCTGCATTCGATCCTTTCTGACCACAGATCTATAACTAAAACTTCGACACCATTGACCATCACATCCTGTTACGGAGAGTGGAACAGTTCACTGGTATAAAAGGAACTGCATTAAGCTGGTTTAAGTCCTATTTATTAGATCGATTTCAGTTTGTACACGTTAACAATGAATCCTCTGTCCACACTAAGGTTAGACATGGAGTTCCACAAGGTTCAGTGCTTGGACCAATACTCTTTATCTTATATATGCTTCCTCTGGGTAATATTATCAGGAAGCACTCCATTCATTTCCACTGTTATGCAGATGATACACAATTATATTTATCAACTAGAAAGTGCAATTTCTGGAGAAATTCCGGTGTGAATGCTCTCTGCTGCCGCCGCCATGCTGCTCTGCTCTGGTCATGCTGAAATGCTGCTCTAATGTTGCCCTGCATTGCCCTGAAAATGCAAAATGCTCATTCACAACATCTTTCATACCAGTTGGAGGAGACTCTTCTTTCACTGACTGAAGCTGGTTCAGGACCACATTGGGGTTCGAGTGTCTTGCCAACGGACACTTCGCTAACTCACATGAGACCTTCAAAAAGTCCACTACTGCCACTGGACGATCTCAAATCTCCTTAAAGTCTAATAGAGCCACTTCCAGAGCTCTCAGAAACTCTTAAAAGGCTCCTGCAACCATTGACATATATACATGATAACCTGTGCAAACATCTAACCGTCTGAGATATTTCTATGTGATGAACAATACCGGAAAAACAATTTTTCAAACAAAAACAAGCTGGTTCAGGACCACGTTGGGGTTCGAGTGTCTTGCCCACGGACACTTCGCTAACTCACATGAGACCTTCAGAAAGTCCACTCCTGCCACTGGATGATCTCAAATCTCCTTAATGTCTAATAGAGCCACTCCCAGAGCTCTCAGAAACTCCTAAAGGACTTGTTGCGTGTTCGTTTTTTTCGATGAAGGACAGGCAACTTCTCTCATTTAAGGTGTTTTATTTTCTGTGTGAATAAGTATTGAGTTTGATCAAGGACACAGTCTGGGCTCTGAAAATCACTTTCAGCAAGCTGTTAGTCTGTAGCCAACAGGTCCCAGAGTGAGCCCCGAAACACGTATGTAGTAACAGTATATACATTCCAGCAAGAATACAATCATTTTTGATTGGTTGGCTAGTTGGGGAGTAACCGCGGTTTAGACTTGGCCCTCCCTTCGTTGGTGCACAGGCTGGTCCCAGCCTCTTGGCATCACAACCTTCCATCCAGTAGCCGCACCTGTAAACAAAGTATCTTCCCTAATGACCTTTCCCTATCTTGTGAGCGCTTTCATACAATAGAGTCATTCTTAGAGCTTGTTCCCCTCTTTAGCAACTATGGGGTATGGCTTTTATAAGTAGTGATTAAAAGTAGTATTAAAATTCCCCACAGACTCCTGCAACCATTGACATATACACTTATGATAACCTGTGCAGTCCACCTGTGCAAATATCTAACTGTCTTGAGATATTTCTATGTGATGAACAATACTGGAAAAACAATTTTTCAAACAAAAACAAGTTTGTAAGTAATCAGAATGTTGGCTGAGGGTGTCATTGATGACCTCAGAGGCTTGAAGATCAAAGCCACTTTTGGAATGTTGAGTCGAGATAAATAGAGACAGAACCCAAACTGAGTCGAGGGAGATAGAGAGAGAGAGAGAGAGAGAGAGATACAAGTTCACCACACATCCGAGACACACCACCGTTCGAAGAACACTTCAACAATCATTGAAAACACGTTACAACTGCGATTGGTTCCATTAAGAAGATCAATGAAAGCCAACAGCAGTCCAGTCGAGGCAATGCTGCCTGCGGGTCTCACCTGGGGAGAGATCATGGAGTTGGAGGAGGAAAATCAGGAGTTACTAGCTACACTACCTGATGATGGCAGCAGCACTGTCGAAAATATGGATTGGGAGTCCAATGAGGACTCTCCTGCTCTGATAGATGCAAGAGAGCCTCATGAAAACACCCAGAGGGAGCAGCCACCTCAAAACAACGGGGATGGCCAGCAACCTCAAAACGACGGGGATGGCCAGCCACCGCAAAATAACGGGGATGACCAGCCACCTCAAACCCACCAGGGTGGCCGGCGATCTCAAAACCACCAGGGTGGCCAGTCATCTCAAAACCACTGGGATGGCCAGTCATCTCAATACCACCGGGGTGGCCAGTCATCTCAAAACCACTGGGATGGCCAGTCATCTCAAAACCACTGGGATGGCCAGTCATCTCAAAACCACTGGGATGGCCAGTCATCTCATAACCACTGGGATGGCCAGTCATCTCAAAACCACTGGGATGGCCAGTCATCTCAATACCACTGGGATGGCCAGTCATCTCATAACCACTGGGATGGCCAGTCATCTCAATACCACTGGGATGGCCAGTCATCTCATAACCACTGGGATGGCCAGTCATCTCAATACCACTGGGATGGCCAGTCATCTCAATACCACTGGGATGGCCAGCAACCTCAAAACAACTGGGGGAGGAAGCCATCTCTGCACCGGCGTCTGCAGAGAGCCCTAGCCGACCTTCACTATGAAAGAGGTTGGAGATTTAGGGCGGAGAAAGCTTCTTACAATGAGAAGTACCTGCGTGGTGAAGCAGAGAGGAAACTGATGGAGCAGAGGAGCTTGAGGTTCAATCTAGACAAGGAGGTGGTGAGACTCACACAGGAAATCAAGAGTCTCTCCTCCAGAGAACTCGCAGCCGAGCCCCTGGACGGGTCGAACGACAACAACAAAGACGACCTGATCAAAGATCTCACAGATCAAGTCCAGGCTGAAAGGCAGAGAGCTGACCTCCTGAAAAAAGAACTGGTTGAACTCAGGCTTGAGTTTAGTGAGAGAGTCACCAAAGACCTGAGCCTGGTAGAAAGGCTGAGAGTCGAAAGAGACTCTCTTGAAGAGTTGGTCTCCAAACTAAAGACGCAGCAGGAGGCCAATCAGGAACTGCAGAAACAAGTTGATACCTACAAAAAGCAAATGATGCTCCAGGTGTGTGAGCCTATTTCAAAGGAAAACAACTTGATCACAACTGACCTCCATGCACCACAGAACACTTCTGTCACAGAGGAGGTCGCCCCACTGGAGGAGGCCCAAGTCACCAAGGAGGTCGCCCCACTGGAGGAGGCCCAAGTCACCAAGGAGGTCGCCCCACCGGAGGAGGCCCAAGTCACCAAGGAGGTCGCCCCACCGGAGGAGGCCCAAGTCACCGAAGAGGTCGCTCCACCGGAGGAGGCCCAAGTCACCGAGGAGGTCGCCCCACCGGAGGAGGCCCAAGTCACCGAGGAGGTCGCCCCACCGGAGGAGGCCCAAGTCACCGAGGAGGTCGCCCCACCGGAGGAGGCCCAAGTCACCGAGGAGGTCGCCCCACTGGAGGAGGCCCAAGTCACCAGCCAGCCGTCTTTGTGGAGGCGCTTCAAGAAAGCTATAACACTGAAACACCGCCGCCAGTACAAGAACAAGAAGCAGAAAAATAAGGAGGCGTGAAACAAGACACACCAAACACACACACACATACACACACATACACACACACACACACACACACACATACACACACACACACACAGAGCCGGCTCTAGCCATAATGGTGCCCTAGGCGAGATGCGCACCGATCACTCGCCCCGCGCCCCTTCCATGGTGTAGGACCGGGGGGGGGGGTGCGTGCGTGCGTGCGTCTCAGGAGCGCCGGACGGGGGGGGGTGTGCGTCTCAGGAGCGCCAGACGGGGGGGGGGTTGCGTGCGTCTCAGGAGCGCCAGACGGGGGGGGGGGGTTGCGTGCGTCTCAGGAGCGCCGGACAGGGGGCGCCACTCGGGGATGCAAATTATTACCGGCTTGCAGCAGCGCCCCTCCAGCAGCTGGCGCTCTAGGCGACCGCCTATATGGCCTATGCCTAGAGCCGGCCCTGCACACACACACACACACACAGCACGGAGGTTCAGTTTCATGTCCTGACAGACGGGAGCGATCCGGTTCCTGACGGTCAGGATCTGATCTGTTCCTCTGTGTTTAATTTGGTTTTCTCCGGGTGCTCCGGTTTATCCAGTAACAAACAATATGAAATAATTTGAAATAAAACCTTAAATTGGAACTTAAATATTGATTTCCTGTGTAGTTGTTACTCTGTAGAGCATCGTTCAGACTGGTGTCTTACTGTTCATATCATACTGGTACTATCAGTTTAGTAAACTTCAAATCTGCCTTAAGGACATAAAGTCCTGGATGAGCAGCAACTTTCTGCTGCTAAATTCAGATAAAACTGAAGTTATTCTGCTTGGCCCCAGACACCTCAGAGACACATTTTTCTAACAACATACATACTCTGGCCTCCAGCTCCACTGTGAGGAATCTGGGAGTCTTATTTGATCAAGATTTGTCCTTTAACTCCCACATAAAACAGATTTCTAGAACTGCCTTTTTCCATCTACGTACTATTGCTAAAATCATCAGACCCATCACATCCATAGATGATGCAGAAAAATTGGTCCATGCATTTGTCACTTCTAGGTTGGACTATTGTAACTCATTATTATCAGGCTGCCCCAATAAGTCATTAAAGACAAGGACTTTTTGACAAGGCATATAGTCAAGGGCTGGATCAGGCCTTAGACCAGCCCCTAGTCATGCTGCTATAGGCTCAGACTGCCGGGGGACTCCCATGGTGCACTGAGCTCCTCTATTCTCTATCCTCCTCTTCCTCTCCATCATTATGTCTCATGTCAGCCAAATGTCTACCTCTAACTTGCTATCTTCCCCGGAGCCTTTCTGTGCTTTCTCATCCCTCAGGTTTCTATGGATCCTGGTCCTGGTCCTGCTGATGTGGTTCTCTGCTTCATGAGTCACTGCTGCGGATCGTCGGCCACTCGTCATGTTTTTCAATAATATCATACTGCTAATCTTTTAGTCACACTCCTATTGTTAGCGCTATAGTCACTGGTAGTACGTTGGTT
This sequence comes from Pempheris klunzingeri, assembly GCF_042242105.1. Classification (NCBI taxonomy): domain Eukaryota; kingdom Metazoa; phylum Chordata; class Actinopteri; order Acropomatiformes; family Pempheridae; genus Pempheris; species Pempheris klunzingeri. The sequence goes on from NC_092027.1 coordinate 20,230,671, forward strand.
TCTGTTTGTGTTGTCTGTCTCTCTCTGTCTCTCTCTCTCTCTCTCTGTCCAACCTCCACCCAACACGGACCCCTACAGAAGCCGCCCACATTGAGCCTGGGTCTGTTCGAGGTTTCTTCCCGTTAAAGGGGAGTTCTTCCTGCCACTGTTGCTCAATATAATATCTGATGCTGCTCATGTGGGGATTCTTGAATCCTTAATTTTTAATTCCTGAATCGTTGGGTCTCTCTCTTAATTAAAAAGTTTGGTCTAGACCTGCTCTTTATGTAAAGCGTCTTGAGATAATGCTGTTGTGAATTGACGCTATATAAATAAACATTGATTGATTGATTGATTGATTGACTAAAATGACAATTTGGATGGTTTTCTAGCAGCAAATCACCACGAGTGTTCTGCGATCTAATGAGATGAGTGACTGGCCCACTACCACTTCAGCTACAACCCATACATCAAGAAATAACAAAATTCCTATAATCTTTTTCACAACATCTATGTTTGTAGTCTTCTGGATTTGATTTTCCCAGAGGGCTCATCCAGAATAATCCACAGACAACTACGCAGCTTCAGACACATGAATGTCCTTGAACACACACCAAGGAGGACTTTAGAAATCATCTCTGCTTGCAACCCCCGTGCAATACACAGACAACAACTTTGAAATAAAATAATACCAGCAAATTGTATTATAGCTTTGTAAAGAAAGTTTCAGGTCTCTCAAAGTTGATTCTCAAAGCCCACCGCGATAACGACTGCACTGGTGCGAATATGAATATCTCTGCGAATGATGTGAAGAGTTATTGATGGCATAGACCTCAGCATCCAGCTTAACCTTGGCCTGTCAGGGGTGTTCGATATTCAGAGGGCTGCAGGGGTGAAACTGCCATACAGGTGGTAATTAAACAGAGGATCAAACAGTGGTGAACTGACTCACACTCACCATAATTAGTGACTTGAGTCAGAGCTCAGCAGGAAAAAAGAACTCCACGAGAGTATTCATCTGTTGCTAACTAGACTTACTCAAGTGTAGTTCATTAAAGCCGCCTACTTTCTGCATATTAAAAGGTATCTAAGTCTCACTGCGAAGTGGGGAGTGTATATGAGCACCATTTTAAGTGTGGCTGCTTTAATTACCTTCAGGAAAGCTTAGGGAAAAAAAAGAAATAAACTCATTTAGGAAGTGAGGGATGAGGGAGAGAGAAATGGAGGAGGGAGGAAGAGACGGGGTGAAAAAGAAGGCAAAATAGTGAAAGGGAGGGAATTGAGGGAGAAAGCTCTTTTTAAAGTCACCATTAGAACTACTTCTCAACCATTATGTCAAATATAAATCCACATTTAGGAAAGTTTGACAGCTGCGGAAGGAGAGCAGCACCTGCACTCCACTATGTGGAGACAGCAGGGACAGCAGGAAGAAGAGCACTGCTGAGCTCAAACCACCTCACAGAGCTACAGCAGCTGTACAACGTGCATTCAGACAAAACACACAGCTAATGTTTTGCGGGTTACGGTCAGGTTGTTCTAGAAAAGAAGTGGTGCTAACGAACATTTGGGGAAAAGAGCTACCCTGGCTGCTGTCTGGCCGATCACAACGTGGAGGAGGGTGTGAATGTTGGATGATCAGATCGGAAAGTTACAGAAACGGTCGTGCACACACACACACACACACCCTCCCCCCCAGGAAAGAGAGGATTTCTGAAGCTCTTCGACCATCCAACAAGTACTTCTGAAGAGTTCTAGCTGGTGCAAATTGAGGTTAAGCTGCATCTGCATGAGTTGAAAACGTTTTAACTTGAATGAAGAATGCGAGCGCAGTTTTTTTTAATGAATCGGCTGCATAAAGGAGCAGCTGAGTTCAGGCACTGGAACAAAGTTCAGCATAACTACAGGGTGAGCGTACCTCGTCGTACATAAAAAGTGGATCTACATCAACGGAACCACTCATTTACTAATGACCCAGCGCCCATTTCAGTTACTGACATTGATCTTGTCGGGCCAGAAGGGTCTATCAAGGCCAACAGAAACATTACACACTGAATAATTGAGTGCACTACCTGTGAAGTATACAGAGTGACCTAAATGGACCAAAGTTTGACGAGCCCTCTGTTATTTGTCACAGATGAACACTCACTCTCAGCTCCAAACAATTAGATAGTGTTAGAGGAGCGCAGTCAGGCGAGGAGGCTTAAATAAACTGGGATAAACAAGAACGGGAGAGTGTTGTGAGCCCGCTCATGTAGGTTACTGAATAATATTATTACATTATATTATCTGAATAATATGCTTGAAGATAATAAATACTGTGCCATTAACTGCAGAGCAGGTTTTTGTGGGTTAATGGTGGAATCATGTTCTGCTGCCTCAAAAAAGCAACGCACCAACAGTGCGCCTACCTTTAAGAACGACAGGCCCACAGACAGGTGACAGCTGGATCAGCTGGCAACCAGAAATGACACTTTTGTGCCGCTCTGCGCCGGCTGTAAGATAGGGCCCCGAATCTAACACTGATTATTAGCATCTGTCCACAAATATTTAGCCTTATGTGAGCTGCCCTAAGCTAGGAAAGCCCGCTTATCCAGAGCTGTGAGGAGGTGTAAAACAAACACCGTGTTTGCGTAAATGCTGTTTGACCTTTTAGCTCAGACGGCACAGACCGAGCAGGGACCGACAAAGGAGAGGAGTTTACCACAGCGGTGAGCCTGTGACAGACACATTACAGCGCATGAATATGCCAGAATATTAGGTAACCAAGAGGATTATTCCAATGAGAATGAGATTCATTTGCAATGCAAATGAAGGCAGTATTTTAAGCAAATAACCTTCAAATAACTTCTGCTGCTGAAAAAAATTCCCAGTTCTCCTCCCTGTTAAAATAGTTATAAGGTGGAAAGAGCAGCACATAAAGCGTCAGCACTTCCACAATGAACCATCACCATCACGCCAAATTATCGTCAGCTCGGCCTCCTCGCTCAGATACGGCAGACTGTGTCATAATCATTTCATGGACAGTGTTGTAAGGGAATTCAACATGTGATTAATTCATTAAAATCACTGTGTTCCTCCCGCAGGTTAAACAGCTTAACGAATCAATAAGCCCTCATGACGAACTTCGTGGTGTTGAGACGGCACGGTGAAGTAGTGATTCACTGTGCCAGTATTTTGTGTTTGTGTGTGGGTGGTTTTACAGTGTCCGATGCAGCTGATGGATCTGTGATGGGACACAATGGATCTGTTGACGAAAAGAAAAAATAAGTGTGTGTCTTTTTACATGAGATGAATCCTTAGAAGCAGGTCAGAAGAAGTTTACATGTGCGCTTTGATCATATATGCCATCAGATCAGCGCTCTAAGTGGCTCAGTCATCGTGGTATGGAGTGCTGGCACTTTGCATACTGTTACTTTTGTCTTTCTAATGTGTATTAATGGTGTAGCTACTGTAGGTGTAGGCAGAATATGGTAAATGCTCTGTATTTGTACAGCGCCTTTTTACATCACATCCTCATTCACACATCATTCATTCAGGAGGAATCTAAGTTGGGGGAGACTATTCTTTCACACACAGTCACTCACTGAAGCCATGCCAAGCCATGCTTTGGATTCAGTGTCTTGCCATTCTCACTCATAGCTGGGGGATCGAACCGCTCTACCTCTGAGCCACAGCCCCCACCAATGTGAGGCTGCTGAGTGATGTGCAATATGCTGTTGAGACCTTAGATTTCTGCTTACACCCATGTTCCACACAGTTGTGTATATTCATTATCAATCTGCAACAGCAAACATGTTTTAAGGAATAGTAAGACCTCTTTTTAATCAAAATATTAAGTATACGTTTATGATGAACACACCTGCTATGTTGCAAAATGTTCATACTGAACATATCTGCAAACTGTTCTTTGTCAGTGAGTTTCATTTCTTTTCTTCTAAAAGCCACATAAACCATTAATCAAGAAAACCATGATTAACATTTCTATGTCAATGACTGGGTTGGAAACGTCAAGGTTTCTGTTCAGCATTAAAGGATATGGGATGTTTTTTGTTGGTTCTTGTTGTTAAAGTTGTTATAGTTTTAATGGGTCATTATCGGCTGAAGTAAAGTCAACCACAATACAATCCTAATCCATCCTGCTCCAGTCCAAGCTGTGTTTTGTCCACCTCAGCATGCTCTCCTTTTCAGTGCAGCAGCATCCTGCTGCACTTGTGAGTGAAAATCGGAGTGTGTGACTGTAGAAAATGATTCGGTCGCACCAGTGATAGACTCAGCAAATCTGTAACAAATCTGTTATCTCTTCCATCTCAGCAAAGAGCAATGTACAAACCATTCAGGTAGCACCACATGAAAAGCTGTGCTGCTTCTCAGTTGTTTGTTGATGATGCTGACTGATACGTTCACAGTTAAACAGTTAAAAGGACAAATGTCACTGGGGGTATGCCAGGCCTGTGGGGCCTGTGGGGTCAGTGGGGCCAGTGGGAAGCCTCCAAGCCTCAGGCCGCACAGAACCAAGGCCCAAGGCCTCTGAGGGACATTGAAGCTGACCACTACTGCCCCACTGACCACTTAAAGCTCACAATATGAGGCCCCCTAGACTGCGTGTCAATAGTAGAGCAGGTCGTCCACTAACCTGAAGGTCGGCGGTGCAATTTCCAGCTGTGTCAGACACTATTACTCTAGCAGCACCATATTACATCAACAAACTCAGTGCTACAGGACTGTGTGGGCTAAAAAATGTACGTTGGGTGTACACCAAAGCAGGGCAACAATTATACTCCCTTCAAACATATTAGGTAAATCTGTTAAGTACTTTAAAGGTCCCACATTCTGCTCATTTTCATATAATTCCTACTTGTATTTGGACATCCTACCAGAACAGGTTTACATGGCTTAATGTTCAAAAAACACGTTCTTTTCGTCACAGCAGACATGGCTGCTGCACTTGTTTGCAGCCTGCCTGAACGCCTGGTTTGCTCTTGCCATCAACATCTTTGTTTTAGTGGGAGCTGGCGATGGTGAAGAAATAACAATGGCAGGCAGGGAGGTGGATTGAGGAGGTCACACGATCAACAGATCCCCTTATGACGTCATAAAGGGAGTCTGCTACAAGATGGTGTAGGAGAAAGAGATGATGGTTCTTTTCTCACAGTTTGGCGCTCTCTAGGCACGCCAGGGGGAAATACTTATGTTGAAAAGACATTAAAAAGTGAATTTGTCATTTGTTTCCTATCCACAACACCAGGAGAATAATTTTTGCGCATGAATTGTTTTTAATACTTTCAATTATAGATTATTTTCTACATTCAAATAAATAATTCTTATGCATGTCCCCAAGTGCTGCATCGATAAGCTGCGATACAAGCTACTGTTACTTCTGTCAAATTACCAACATCAGGCGCCTTTGTATAGAAACACGGCATAAATATTCCATGGATGCTGTTATATTCTTTGCCATGGAAGATAAATGAACACCTCATCAGCCAGGAAATGATTCAAAACAGTGGAATTTGGGAAAAGAAGATGCACAATGTCGTCTTGCCTCCGCCCCCCCCCCAAATTGTCATCAGTGACAGCTCCTTATCTGGCTAATGAAGCACAGCAAACAGGCTGATGCAATTTTTACATAAGGTTCATGGTAACAAATCAGTATGCCAGTTAGGTTCAGTCTTCCACTGAACAAGATATCTTTCATTCATTATTGATGTTGTGTGAGAGGAGCTTTCCCCTGAAGGCACACTAGGATTCCCATAGCCAGACTCGGCATCAAAGGCTTCTCTATAATCTTGTCTTCTTTTTTCCCACCCCTCCACTCCCTGACTCTCCACATTACATGGTCCATCTTACTCATTTACTGCTTTCCCTTGCCATATGTGTTTAATTATGCCATCACTTGTAGTAGATAATGTGATAGCAGGATGAGCAGTGCAATAGCTGATATTTGTGATATCCTTATTAGGAGCTACAACTCCATGTTTAAGAGCATCGGTTCCACATGGATGGATTGTACTGTGTAGATTCTATCATTTTATCTCTGCAATACCTCGGTCGTGTACAGTACACATTAGTGCACCGTTATAGCTTAATGGGCAAAGCAAGGCAATATAACTGCAGAGGAGTTTCACCCTATAGACTAAGATGCTACAGCCTCAGGTATACTTCTTTATTAAGGTGTTTCTGAAGCTATACTGGGGATGTCAGTTGTTTGGCAAATTATTTATAAGTCGTGTCTCATTTCAGGGAATGTCTCTTTGGAATGCAGTTGAGGCTCAATAGCATTTTAATAAATCAGAATCCTTCCAAATCTAACATTGATCGTTTTGCAAGAAACTGTATTTATAATTAAATAAAACTCAAATACTCGTTTTAGACCCGTGATCACCTTTTGTTGGCCGAAGGGGCAGAAAACGCTGGATTTGGTGGCAGTCCAAATAATGTTCCCAACCTGCAACCTGAGAATTAGATGAAATGTTAAACTTTTAACTTGCTAACATTGTAACTAACTAATGTTAATTAACTTGTAAAACTGATGGTGTTGAATAAGATACGTACTTATCTCAGTAGACTTAAAAACTTTACTTGCTGGTTAATTAACTTGAAAACTTCAAAATCAAGCAACGTGAAAATTTATTAATTGCAGACGTTAATCACAATAGCAGATAGAATGTGATTCTGGGGAGTTTATTCATTGGTAGAGGTTTTAATGAGAGATTTGTTAGTGTCCGAGTGGAAAATAGAAGCAGCTACATGGACCGAACGACCGTCCCATTCTTGAAACTGCTCAAGTGTTTCCAACAAATGCGGTGTTGTTTTGCCAACATTTTAATGACATGCGTGCATTCTTAAGCCCTCTGTAAGCAAGAGTCCCTGCCGTTGCTTGATTGTAAAATTCGGGGTTGGAACTCGCAATGATACTTTAATGAAACGCAATCTTTTAGGAGAGTCAACCCTAACGCCCTCAGTAAAGTAAAATGAGTTGGCGTTCACTCTACAAAGAATCTGAAGTAATGATTGCTATGGGAATTGGAATAATTATGACATGAATGTTTATGCTGGGTGAGTAAGAGTTAATATGTAACTCAGAGGACATCTACTAGTCTATTATCAAAAGTTCATCTGGTTTTTTCAGCCGCACTAGCAGCTAAAAACATATAAATGATGGTCCATCCATTCGTTCACCATTTTGTGCAGACCAAACAACTCCATCTATCTATCTATCGTATATATTGTCTTGGAATTTGGTACGCACATTCATGTCTCCCTCAAAATACACTTTGATAATTGGTGAGCCACTGTCCTTTAATTTGGTTTATAATCAACTACTGAAAAACTAATGGCAATCCAATCAATGTCATTAGCATGCTAACACACCGAGGTGAGCATGACACCTGTTAAACATCAGCATGACGTCAGCGCTGAGCTCAAAGTACCAGCGTGCTTCACTGTACAGCAGTCCCTCGCTATAACGCGGTTCACCTTTCGCGGCCTCGCTGTTTCGCGGATTTTTTTAGTGCAATTTTGCATGCTTTTTTTTTTACAGTGTATGAACGCGCATTGTGTTCTGCGTCCTGATTGGCTAAGGGACTGTAGACCAATGTCAATCAATCTCCGTGCCGTGTCTCTGTACAGTACAGTGTGACTTTTAAGTGCTGCCTGTTTGCAAGACAAACAAACAAGTCAAACAAGAGATACATGTGAGAAAATGTTAATGCCTGTCTGAGAAAAGTGTATAAACTGTATGGTGAGGGGTTTTACAGCCTTAAAATATATTTAGTAATTGTAAAAAATAAAGCTGACTACTTCGCGGATTTCACCTATTGCGGGTTATTTTTAGAACGTAACCCCACAATAAACGAGGGACCACTGTACCGACAACAGCATTCAGATGCAGAAGTTAAAGCGTTCAATTAGGAGTTCCATTATTCACAGCGTGTTCACTCATTATTTTCATTCAAAACTTCATCCTGAACTGAATGGGACGCCGACCTCTTCCGTACACCTAATGCTGACAGCGTTAAACTCATCTTTGGTTGAAAAAAGTTTTTCGCAGTAGCAGAACAAGCCACATTAGCCACTCAGCCTCTCTAACTCTCATACTTAACAATGCTTGGCTCTCTGCTTGACAAGGAAAAAAACTAGACTGCGGGGACAGGCTGTCCATGACTAACGTGGCTGTGCTAACACTGCCAGAGTTTGGGGTTCCATTCCCCAAAGCAAGGCACAGACATCGCCAGGGTTCCCATCCTGGTATGCAGGGGGTGGGAATGCCTCCAAATCACTCCATTGTACTACTGTCAGTAACAGCCCACAACATATTCATCATTAGTGGCAATTGCAGTCAATCTCTCCCTGACACAATATCTGGCTTCCTGGCACCTCTGCTCCTCCCCTTCATCTTGAGATGTGTGTGGGGGGGGGGGCATGTTGAGTACTCTGCTGTATTTGTTAAGCAGCGAGTGGAGGCTCTCGGCGGGGGAAGGCTGGAGCTGTCACCCCCTCACAGACAGTTAGCCTCAGTGCACCCTGGGAGCTAACACGGCTGCTTCAACAAACAGAGGACAAAAATACAGAAGGGACAGGAGGGGAAAGAACTGTGTAGTATAGATACATAACAGGCACTATGGAGATTGGTTCGCTTACACATGAGCTCGGGGCTTTTGGTCTTATCATCTGTAGACATCATACATGTGGATGTCACACGTCATGTGCCACAGGGCAAGATAGATGAGGGTATAAACTCACATATGACATCAGCACACACCTGGACAGCTGGAGCTTCTCTTACTGCATCATTTAATCATACATATCATACCGTATTATTTTAAATATCATGGCAGGGTTACCCTGTTAAAGGGCCCTGGGGCAAAAAGTTGCCCCTTCCTTCCCTATTTCATTTTAAACACAACTGTATAGAGAGCGACTTCTATATAATAAAGGGTGTTTTAAAAGATGAAAAGGGTCATCTATATACTATACCACAGTCCTCAGGGCTTTACTTAATTGCATATAAGCGGAGCAAATTCTTACATTAAATCGTAATTGAGGCTTGACAGTTTCCTGGAAACAGCAGTTGAACAAACATTCTTCAAGACTTCAGACTCACTTAGTCTGGACGAAATAACATTGTCTGGTTTTAGCTCAACTTTGAAGGGTCTCTTCAGTATTTTTTAACTTGGGACCTATTTTTAGATACTTTGGGTTTGGAGTGATTTGTAGGCACAAAACGTTTTTCGGAATTGCTCCAGTAGATTGTAGATTTTGTGATCCAATACAATATATGGATATAATATGTGCAACACATAATAACACAAACAACTGACTGAGTTAAGGACTCCCATGTTCTCCAAGATAAAATGACAGTTTTTGTCAGTGGAGTCTTGTGGCTTTGAAGAGAGCCTGTTTCTGGGGAAACAAACCAGATCTCACAGGTCTGCTGCTGTATGGATCCTTTCTGTAGTGTTGTTAAAATATGTCAAAATAGGGTTCAAATGTAAAAATTAAGGGGCGTTAAGGGGAGCTCAGTTTTGTAATTAATAGAATTAATTGACTGGAAATCCTGGTTCAAAACATAACAGCCCCTAAAATGAAGCATGCGAGTCACCCTGATGTGCACTCACCACATGAATTCTAGTTCCAACACTTATTTCTCCAGCACAACAGCGCAGTCACTTGAAGCCTACTCTCCCTGACAGCGCCGTGAAGGAAATTCTAGCACTGTAATAAGGTTGAATCTGTTTTTAAAGAGTCCCGAGCTTCATCCTCAGAAGACTAAAATGGGATGAGACGGAGAAGCAACAGCGGCGCCTTTGAAACTCAGCTGAGCATCTCCAACTACAGTGAGCTGCCCTTCAGAATGTCACAAAGCACCCGTGATAGATCTCCTCTTATCCCTGAGAGCATTTTGCCACCTACTGACTGGTGGAGGTAATCACATAACCAATCATAGTTCACATACAAGCGCCTGCATGCAGGGTGCAGTCGGGGCACGTTCGTGTTATCAATGATTAAAATCACCTCTGAAAAAATCTTGGATGACAAATATAAGGGGGATGATATTTCTCTGTGGGAGGATTTCAGCTTGGAAAAAGAAGGAGAGAGAGAAAAAAAAACTTGGAAAAAGAAGAAAAGCAGGCACACATCTGAGTAATGTAAATCATGAGAAAATGAAAATGTATGGAATAATTAAAAAGCTTTGATTTGGGCACAAGGCTCAACATGAAAGCGAGAAAGAAACACTGGAATTGCTGATGGAATTAAGCACATTATTAATGTAGGCGTACTTCAGGCTATTACATCTCTGAGGTTCATCCTTTGATATCTTCCAGAGTCATTAATATTGCATAGTGTAGCTGAAGTCTTAATCACCACATCCACCAGTGTATAAAGCACGACTTTTTTTTATTCAGAGCGGGGATTTCTACAGAAATAAGTTGCAGACAATATCAAACCAGCTATCATCTAAGCACAAACTGCCATTGACTTTGAAATCCCCACTGACAGCATGTCATTCTGCCGTGGCTTCCTTTTCCCCCTGATGGCATTTCACAGAGGACAATGCTGCGGTGCGCATACAAGTGGGTTAATTAAAAGATTCACAAGTCAATCAGAGAACATTAACATACTCGAGAGTGGATTCAATGCACAGGGTTTGGGCGCGAGAAAACATCAAAGGGTTTAAACTGCAGGCATGAAAGGCATGGGAAATGAGCTTTGAAAAGGAGAGGCAGTGCCAAAGCCTGCAGGAGGAGAAGAGCCTCTCGCTGACTCTCAGGTACTCTGAGCCTCATACCCCACTGGCTGTGGGAAGGGGGGGAGGGAAGGAGGGGGTGCAGAGGAAGAGCTCAAACAATCATGTCTTGTTTTGTTTTTTTTCATCATCCTCTCTGTTTGTGGATCAAGTCACATTATTGGTTCCTTTCCCCACTTCTGATATGTATTTCTATGAAGTCAGCGCTGCTGGTTATGAATAAATGCATTTTCCTGCGACCACTGTGCCGCTGCATTAAAACCACTTCTTGCTTTCTTGAACATCAATCACTTTTTTTTATTAAAAACATGAAAACCCACACTTTGCGAAAGCACTTGCTGACTACTGGAAGAAATAAATATGCAATGTGAGGATGCTGCTTGATGTGAAATGTGCAGCTTTATGCAAAACAAAACAAAAAAAAATGCAAGAGGAGCAAATGCATCACTGAACTTTGCTGGACTGTTGGACAATTTTGACACCGGTCAGTTCGGGGGGCTGCAACAGGTGAGTGTCACCAAGCCTCCATCATCATCTCCATCATCATCATCATCATCATCACCATCATCATCATCCATACTGTCTCCGCCAACGCACCACAGTCATTCTTGCAGCACCGTCAAATAAAAACTAAAAAAGGCAAGCACGCCGGGACTGAAGTTAGCTGGGTGTTTGGGGGTCCGTGGTTCGAAGCTCTGCCTCTCCTCTGCGCACCACAACAACCAAACCCGTCAGGTGCGCGGACGAAAGCAGCCACGCGTCATTCCCATGACCCACTTCACCCACCGAGCCTCGGGAGAGCTCTGATGATGAGCCGCAGCACATTTCCACATCACATAACTTTTTGTGGCATGTTTTTCACCTTCCACACGTATCAAACACAGAGAGTCAAACCGCAGCAGAATTTTGGCTTCATCCGGACAAGACACCGTGGAGAAACTTACCCGCATCCCGGGGCTGGTCCGAAACATCTTTATTTCAAACTTGTATCCGTTTAGTGGACGCTCCTCGCCCCCAGCAGCTTAACCATTGCCCGAATGCGGCCGAGCGGAGAGAAGAGCCGTCGTTATTTCCTCTTGGGGTGGTGAGGTGAAGTCCTTTTGGCACAGGGTACTCGACCCGACGGCGCGCAGCCGCTGCTCGCAGACGGAGCGCTTTATTATTTGTAACGGGCGCGCCACCGCAACACGGCAGTACGGGGTCTAACCCAGCGTGATGGGAGCGCTCGTTAAACTGACACTGTTAACCACATGACACGAGCTTTTAGGTGGCGCTCACCGACACAACACAGTTCATCCGCACCGGTGACTGCGGCGGGTCAGGCGTGCAGAATTCCCTTTGTCTGGCGCGGAGAGCCGTCAGCCGAATTCCCCGTTTGAAATGTGGAGATTTATGGGAGCATCACTTGTTGGAAAGAAGTACAGACTTGGAAAGAAATGTGAAGATGCGTTTTCCGAATCATCAAAAGGGCTTCTTCTAATTTAATAATAATAATAATAATAATAGTGATCCAACATGCAGCACTTCAGTTCAATCAAATCTCTACTTTTAGAAGTGATTAGCACTCTGAGCAGTATGTCCCCAGCTGGAATGAGTAAAAACGCATCAGTTCAAGTTGATATTTTACTTAATGAAGTTTAATTTGAAATGTTTGATTAATCCCGAAATGAGAAGTAGACACTAAAGATGTGAGCAATAATTGAATACATGTTCTAACAGCTGCTTACTTCTCTGATTGAGAAGGAAACCTTAAATTAGCTCATTCAGAATGGAGTTGGACATTCATTTTTTTCTTTACACAGGCAGACTTATAGACATTCAAACTACTTAAAGACTATTTATTACAGTCAAGACATGACACTTGAAATATGAAAAAGGGAATATTGTCTTTTCTGACTAAACATCACTCTACAAGGCAAACTGATCAGGCTGTCAACTTATTTCTGGATCCATCCCACTCAGCAAGCATCCTGCTGAGCGTCCTTGAGCAGCGAGGCACTGAATCCCTCCAGCTCAGGGAGATGTAGGCATTTGAGGCTTCATGGCCTCTGACCTGCATGTTCATCAGGAGCCAGCAGGGATGCTGGAGGATGAATTCTCCTGGACTCAGTTTGGCCACCATCTACCAACTAGCACACTATCACATTATGTAACCTTGCCTGGTAGTTTGCTTTTCTTGCATTAATTATTATTATTATTAGTAGTAGTAGTGTTCTTGGCTTTTCTGTAAATATGAAAAATGTGCATATGCAACACACGGAGATGCCCCATGTGCAACAGATCGGACACTTAAATGCCGTTATTACACCCACAGGTGGAGTATTTCGGTCGTGGTTGCGCAATGTGCAAGTTCAATTCAATTCAATTCAATTCAATTTATTTTGTATAGCCCAATATCACAACAGAGTGTCTCACAGTGCTTTACAAAGTTCACTAAAATAAACAAGTGTAAGCGAACAAACAATCTAATAAAGAGTCCAGCAGTCGATGAGGCCAATGGATCAGTCCGATGGATCAGTCCGAGGCATCACCTGCCCTTTATGACCCTCCTTCTTCGGGAAGGAAAAACTCAAAAAACCCAGTGGGAAAAGAGAAACCTCCGGGAGCACCACAGTGAAGGAGAGATCCAGCTCCCAAGGACGGACAGGCTGTAGCCTTGGACAGACGCAGTTGAAAGTTGTGACTTTGCGTCTAGGATTAGTCACCTTTTTTCCTCTTTCCTTAATTTTATTTCTTCTGTAAACATGGCTACTGAAAGTACAGTCACTAATTCCAGAAGTGGATTCACTCTCTACACTATTTTCCTGCAGGTTTACAACCAGAATCCAGAACCAGTGTTACAGCAGTGAGCCTGAGTTGCAATCTCAGTGTCATTTCCATACATACTTCACACACACTTATATATACATATATTCCATATAGCCACGTGGGCACTCACCATTTCCACAGTGAATTTATTACCAATTCAAGCCGTTCATGTGCTGCTCTGCTAAATGTTCATTATTAAAACTTAATGGAAGGCCATTAAAAGTCCGTCTGGTAAACAAATTAATTAGATTTTTTATGCAAACATTTTAAATGAAAACATACAGGTGCAGTCAAGTGAGGAGTAGGGGACAGGTCATGTTTCTCTTCTTTTCTGTGGCCCTGAAAACCCTAAACCTCGACTGTGAAGAAACACAATGGCACTACTGTAAAGGTCATTCAACCTTTGGCTTCAAATTCCCACATTTCCCATCTGTCATAATCAACACATTCCCACTCCTGATGTCTAGTATGGCAGCTTGGCAAGTGGGAAAAGTTAAGTTATGTAACTTCAGTTATGAGCATAAGGTAAAAAGAGGTCAACAATGACTTCTAGACAGACTTCTTACTCTTTATATGACATCACCTGACTTTGACAGCACATCAAAACATTATGGTAGGGGGGCACATCCACACATGATGCTACAGGGACTATACCTGCAGGGCCACTGGTGAGTTGGGAGTGAGAATGGGTCGCAGTAACCACAGTGCCATCACAGTGGAAGAACCTATATATATTTGGTAACACTGTCACCACATTCTGTGAGAAACATGACAGACGATGTGTTAGTTAGTCTCTCAACACCCTCTGACTTCTCTCCCCTGTCTATGGCAGTCAGTCTCAAGCTCCATATTTAAAAACAGCTCACAAATAAGCAGTTTCTATTTAAAAAAAAACAAAAACAGCTGGTATATGTGGTTTATATTATATGCTACTGAAACAAAAGGAAACGGTTCATTTGTTGGGGACTATTTTTAGCGATGGATGGATGGATTCACATTTTGGTGCTTCTGTGAGTCTTTGGGGCAGAAGGACTGTGTATATGGGACTGAGTCAGTGTGTGTGTGTTCATGGTAAAGAGGAACATTTCAGCCAGTGCAGCAGTGTGGTTCATTGATGCATTTTTAACAGTGGAGAGTGGAGTTCTATGGCACGGAGGAAGAAGATTGTTAGTAGTCTGTTGTCAATACCAGAAATAAAGAATATTGTCACTTTGTCAGCTTCTTTTTAAAAGAAACAATGAGGTCATGTTTGATATACACTAACCTAGTTACTGGCACATCATAGAGATTTATTTTCCCATCAACAATTGCGCTTCCTCTTATTGATGCCCGGAGGAAATATATTCGACAAGCGAGACATTTTCATATTACAATGTGAAAACAGGTTTACAAAAATAGGAATTCTGCCTTCTTTCTTTTGATCTAGCATTAACCAGCAGTCAGCAGATGACACTTCACGCATTCAGCAGAGGCCGTCCAAATTAGCTGCCATCCTTGTATAATTAAATAATTAGCTATAAATTACTGACCATACTCTATTGTCTTTTACATCTGTAGTTTGAAAATGTTCAAATCTTCTTGCCATTTAGTTAGTTAAAACAGGAGTCCTTCTGGAAACCTGTATCAGTCTACTGCTGGTGGGATCTCCAACTTTAAACACGCACTCGCCTGAAGATTCTGACAGAGCCCATTCTAGATCTGTTTCTCCTTCTGTTTCTTCAAAATGTTAAACATATTCTCTTCGTAGAAACCCTCCTGATACTTGCATTAAGTCACTCTCTCCAGTCCAGTCACTACAGTCACTGCAAACTCTTAATCATTTAGCGTACATGGATTATTACTTCCTTTTCTGTCTGAACCACCATAAATTACTACTAATTTCATTTCAAGGTTAGTCCAGACAAACGCTGATTTGATTAAAAAATAAGATTTCAGTCTTATATGGAGACCAGATGCTGTGGATGCTAACAAACTCAAGATTTCACTTTTTTAAACTCTACAAATTTTAAAGCTGCATTAGTTGTTTTTTTTACCACTTGGGGAAGCAGAACACACTATGTGAGGGAAATTGTGTTAGCAAACAATTGACTGTCTCTTTGAGGTCTGCTCTGATTGGTTAGCTCCCAAAAGGCTGAGCAGGCACTGTCCACCAAGTCCCACAACAGCTTTGCTGTCTCTGAAGAAGAAATGAAATAGCTAAGCAACAAGCCAACGCCAAGTTCAACATACCAACCAGCAAAACAACATAAAACACAGCAACTTTTACAGCGTCCAAGTCTGACGCCAGGTTGCAGATAGCCGGTACTGATCCATCCTTTAGCTTGTACCGTTATAGTACTACCCACGTTCCCATTTTGCTGTAATTCTGGAGACGTCAAAAATAAAGTAAATCCACTGGGTGACTTCAGCAGGTGGTGGGTGGACATGAAGACTGTTGTCTGAGTTTTTGCAGCCAACAACAGCACAATTCGCATGCTTTGCTCGTACCTTCAACATCTTCCTAGCAGTGTAGCATTATCCACATAGAAATGGCAGACAGCGGTGGATTCAGGTCTTCAGTGGACGAGACCATCAGCCTGTCGAAAGGCTTAGGGAGTTCACATTCAACAGATCCCTCACAGATCACAGGACGTCACACACAGGGCCAGATCTAAACTGAGAATTTTGACATGCTGTCACTGAAATATGTAGCAGGAGACAAAGAGAGAGGATGACCTTCTATCATAGTCTGAGGGTCTCATATTTATACTGAAAAGCCATAAAAATTGTATTTTGCATAATATGTCCCTTTAGTATTCTTTAGGAGTTGAGTTGAGACCACGTCAGCGAGCATGTTGTGTGATTCAGCAGCATTTTGGTCTCCACCACTTCTTGAGAAAAATATCTGGCTCTGTAGCTGCTAAATGCTCCAGTTAGTGGCAAACCTTTGTCTGTGACTGGGGTAGGTACTGTACAGTGCTGCTGTTGGAAAGGAAATTGATAAGAGGGGAGTTTGCTGGTTAAAAAAATTAAAGGTGGCTAAAGAGCCTCTGGCACTGAGGAGAAGTGCTGAGTTGGGTGATAATTCCTCGTGGGTTCATCACCTTCAAATTATACATAATAAATTGGGCAAATGCCAGCATGAAAATACTGATAAGTGATAAATGCCTAACTAACTAATTGTTTGCTGATTAACAATAAAAGCTCCCATTTTGGATGCCCTCTGATTGCTGTCATGGCCTGAAGCCTTCTGAGCTTCATTCCACCTCTTTACCCAGCTCACTGAATCACTAAACATTCTGTCAATAGCTTGTAAACGGAACGGCTTGTAAAAGGAATTAGCTGGGATGCTTAAAGGGCAGAATGCTAATAAGATAATCTAATAGCGCTAACCATGTTCAGCCGTAACCTACAACAGACTGACACAAATATATCAATCAATCAGTTAACCAAGGAGTTTTCTTATTTAAAGAAATTCAATTTTATAGGGAAAATCAAGGTCAGTGAAGTTACCATATGGTTTCTTGCCGGTCTGTCATGTAGCCTGATTGTCGCTGATTGGCTTGGAGAAATCTCGTAGTTCTACTGCCTCATGGTGAGGCAAGGGGCGGCATTTTGAACTCCCACTTAAGTTACCAAATGTGGTCCCTTGCCCAATAAAGGGCAAGGCAGACTTGGAGTTTCGTCATCCGATTGGATTCATCTGGCTTTATTCATAAGTATAATTGGGTATCATCTGTATAACAGTGGAAACTGATAGTTTTTCTTGATAATATTACCCAGAAGTAAATAATATCGGTCCAAGCTCCGAACCTTGTCTAACTTTTGTGTGGACCTCAAACCAGCTTAATGCAGTTCCTTTTATGTCAATCAAGTGTTCCAGTCTCTGTAATAGGATGTGATGGTCAATGGTATCAAATGCAGCACTCAGATCTAACAAGACAAGTACAGAGAGAAGTCCTCTGTCTGATGCCATAAGGAGGTCGTTTGTAACCTTCACCAGTGCTGTCTCTGTGCGATGGTGCGCTCTAAAACCTGACTGAAAGTCCTCAAATAGACTGTTGGAATTTAGAAAATTAGACTCGATACAGTATTAGTCATACGTTTGGACACAACTTCTAATTCAATGGTTTTTCTTCGTTCATATTGTTTTCTACATTGTGGATTAATTTTGAAGACATCTTTGATGGAACACATATGGAATTATGTAGCAAACAAACCAGAATGTGTTTTCTACTTTAGATTCTTCAAATTAGCCACCTTTTGCTTTGATGATAGGTTTGCACACACTTGGCATTCTCTCGATCAGCTTCACCTGGAAAGGTTTTCCCAGAGATGCTGAGCGCTTGTTGGCTGCTGTCCCTTCACTCTGAGGTCGTACTCATCCCAAACCATCTCAATTGGGTTTAGGTGCAGTGACTGTGGAGGCCAGGTCATTCACCATTCAGCACTCCATCACTCTCCTGGTCAAATAGTCCTCATGAAAAACAGATGATGATCCCATTGAACACAAACCAGATGGGATGGCATGCCACAGAATGCTGTGGTAGCCATGCTGGTTAAATGTGCCTTGAAAGCAGTGTCACCAGCAAAGCCACCCCACACCATCATACCTCCTCCTCCATGTCCGTCTGCTCACTTTTTCTGTGTCCCACAAAGACATGGTGGGTGGAACCAAACATCTCAAATTTGGACTCATCAGACCAAAATACAGATCTCTGCTGGTCTAATGTCCATTCCTTGTGTTTCTAGGCTCAAGCACTTCTCTTGTTCTTCCTCAGTAGTTCTTCTTTGCAGAGCCAGTCGAAGGTGAAGGCCTGATTCACAGTCTCCCTTTACAGTTTTGATTGACTGACCTTCATGTCTTTAAGTAACGATGGTCCGTTGTTTCTCTTTACTTAGCTGAGTGGTTCTTGCCATCACATGGGTTAGAACAGTAGTGGAATAGGGCTGTTCACTGTTTAGAACTGTGTCCCAACCCTTCCTCTGTACAACACAGCTGACGGTCTCAATCACATTAAGGCAAGATGATGACAAGACACACGTGTTAATTGAAAACCATCCAGGTGACGACCTCGTGGAGCTGAATAAGAGAATGCCAAGTGGTTCAACAGTTTCTCTCATACATTCTGACATGGTGTCATATGCGTTTCTCTATTTGTCGTTGTTTATTTCAATGCAGCATTTTCTTTTACTGAAGAGGATATCTTCATTTGTTTGTGTAGAAATAGAAATAAAGGAAAACCGTTAAATGAGAACATGGGCACAAACTGTTGAATGGTATTGTATATAGATATAGAGTAACACAGGTCCTTGGCCTTTACTACGCCTCACCATGTTACTCCAGCTGCGCAGAGCACCTCAGATATTGTAGTGTTTGCCATTGAGTTCTTAATGTACTCCATGCCCCCCCCACCCACCCTGCAGCCCATTCAGTGGCAAAAGATGATGTTGTTATCAGCACTAAGGGCTGAGTGTGCATCCCTCTTCCTGAAGATATTATCTCTGCCCTATCCCCAGCAGACAGCCAGAGTAAGGAGAGAGTGATGGCAGCGGAGGGGTGGGAAACTCCTCTTTTTGACACCATATCAACTCAGTGCTCCTTATCGCTCCCATTTGCTGCTGAGCCAGACGATTACCAGAGTGGCTTTATTCACACAGCCTCGACACTCAATTAGTCTCCCACACCCACTCGCTCTGTTAGCCCTCAGCACCGCGGACCCACAGCAGCAGACGCAAGAGCGGGAAAATGCAGATGAGTTGACCCACATCAACAGATCGAAGCTCGCTGTGCTTTAAGGAAAATCTCAGATAACGATTTTGTGTGTTCTGTCTAAGTGCTCCAGTGTTTTGTGCTTTGGTTTTTATCTTAAGGAGAATTGTATGAATGAATAAAGAAGTCAGTGACCCCTAAAGGTGGCGACTGGAACTCGGGTCTCTTTGCTCATTGCATCCGACGTAATAAAAGCATGAATGTGTAAAGTTCACATTTTGGAGAAAAAGTCCAATGTGCCTGCAGATGAACCAAACCTTAGTGACGTGTCACACAAAGACGAGCGTGGAGATACTGCTGCATTCTTTTCTGAAGCTTCCTGAATGTAATATCTTTCACAAAGCCTGTAAAATGTAAAATGTAATACACTCGATGACAGACTCCGTGACCTTATTTCAATCTCTCTCACAGACATTTATGACTGAGGTCCACGTGTGTGGAATGAGATTAATAACAATATAAAAACGTCTTCACCACTGTGTTTTCAAAAAGAGCTTCGGGCAGCAGTTACTATTAAAATATGCTAAAGCTTGAATAGTCAATGTTGACTTATATTTTAACCCAGACCACTAACCAAGTAGTTTGCCACGATGAATAGCTTCCGTTCTTTGATGACCTGAGCTGCGTTTTGCCTCTGCGCCCTACCTCACAGTGAGCAAAGAGCAAATTTGTTATCACGTGTAGGCAGCTTTGGGGTTAGGGTTGGATAATGGGCTGTAGGATGAATGAGCATTCAGTCTAATGGGACATTTTTTGTACTATTGGATTTTTGAAATAATGGGTCATCATAACAATGGGATTGCACCCAAGATATAACGTGGTAATGAGCTTTAGGGGTGCTGCTAAGTGGATTTGTTTTACCTTTAGACAGAGTCAGGCTGGCTGTTTACCCCTGCTTCCTGTCTTGATGCTAAGCTAGGCTAACAAAAAATGGCAGTTGTGTTGGTTATGAGGATAAAGGGGAGTTTTCCTTTGCTGTCTTTTCTTATGTTCTTGCTTCAAAACTATAATAGTGAAAAATATTCTACATTACTACATTTTGGCCCTGACTCTGAACAGATCCTGTGCACACCGCTGTGCGTGTCATGTTCTGTATGAATGGAAGTGTTACCACTACCTTGTTCAAGTGCAGGCTGTACTTTAATTTTCCTTTTACTCAGTGAGTTCGGTCAAATCTGAGAGTCATACGTCTCCTCACGCTTACCAGGGAATCTCTGCTTCCTGGAGGGAAATTAAAACATCTGTAATTGCAGGACATTTCTGATGCTTTGAAAATTGTTTCTCACAATGGTCATTCCTGCCTGACAGTCTCATTGCGGTCACTCTCAAAACCAAATTACATCCGTGTCAAGTCTGGACCGGATACAGAAAGCCTCAGCTCACCTCCTTAGATAAAGAATGCAGGTTTCCATCCTTCTCGCTGTGACAGGTCAGTGATATCAGGCGTAAATTCAGCTTGTACTGTAAGAAATGTCCTCATGTAGTTCTTTCTCTCAGCTTACAGAAACCAGGCTGCTGTTAATGCAGAGCGTTTGGCAGGAAATGTTGTCATTCATCCATCTATTGACTCACACTCGATGTGGAGAAGGCAACTTTGGTGTGTTTCCCTGGAGCTGAGAGAATAAATGTTCCTGAGCCCAGTGCGGCACTGATCCAATCAACAACATAATTACACAAAGTCTATTTGCTGGGAAAGGTTCGCTACAGCACTGCATTTGATGAATGGCCACATGTGGAGACCCCCGCCCCCCTTCCCCATCATACTTACTGTGCACTTACCTGTCACTGTCAGTTCATCTGTCTTTCTCTGTTAAATTCCTCTGTCCTGTTTTTCTTCACACAGCACATATTTACAGGATTGCATCTTTTTTTTTCTTTTTAAAGGATGTTAAGTCAGCATGCGAGGCCTAATGTCCGTCATATTTCAGTGTGATGGGCATCGACGGCAAGCATACTCCTCTCAGAGTTTTGGATTATTGCAGTCAGCTCAGTTACTTGCAGACACAGCGATGCTGAAGGGATTTTACACCCTGGAGAGAGAGCTTTTCATCAAGGCACGCAGTACAGTACTGACTGTAATGTTGAATGTAAAATACATGTAATCACATAAACAGTGTTGGGCACGTTACTGCTGATTTAATTACACTGGTTTAGTAATAAGAGTAGTTAACCCTAGAACACTAACCTAACAGTTAACACCATCACTAACGTCGGGTATATTTTACCAGTTATAATATACCAGATAAAAAGATACTTCTAATCAGAGTATATAAAAATACAACAACACATGGCAAATTGAAGTACTCTTCTTTTATTCTCCCCTATACAGCTCATAAAATGAAAAAATGAAAAAAAAGGTATCATGGGGGGGACCCTATAAAAAGGCTCTAAAATTAGTGAAAAATTAGGAAATCGTTAACGAAAAATTCCTTAAAAAAAAAAAAATGGACACACAATGAAAATCACGTGACCACGATCGCGTGAGTGAAAATCACCTGACGTTAGTGTTGTAGGGTTAAGCAAACATTGGACATATCAATTGCTACATCACTTTTAGAGGAAGTAACCAGGGTGATTGTACAAAGCCATCAGAACTACACACATCTCGTTGTCAGTGTAAAAGACAGCATGGTTCACCAAGCAGCCAGCCTGCAATTTGGAGGTATTTATTGACCATCAACAGTTAGCTTAACAGTGATGACTGCAAGTGCAGTGAAGCTGCAAGCTTCACAGTTCCAAACCGAGGTGTAAATGTAGGCTAGCTAATGCAGAGAGCAGAGAAGAGGATGCTGGCAGACAGAGATAGATTCTCTGATGGCAACATCTGAATCTGCTGTTTTCACACTCAGGTTTGGTTTTGGTGATCAAGTATTGGATGTGAAGGGTGGGTGAGGCATGGCAGGGAGACAGGTGACATCATCTGAAGCGTCTTGCTCCTAAGCGGGTTGACCGACAGTCTTTTGTATTTGCCAGTGTTTCAGCCACATGGGCCTTTGCGGTCTAAGTAATTGGTGCTTTGTTTTTGTCCTGTTCTAGCGCTGCCGATTACTTTTCAATTAATCCTTTGGTCTAAAAAGCATCAGAAAAATGATACCATTTCCCAGAGCCAGAGGTGATGGCTTTAAAGGTTTGGTTTTTTATCCTACTAAAAGTCCAAAAACCCAAATTGGACCCAAAATTTCATTTACTGTCAAGGAACTGTAATGTTCACATTTTTAAATTACATTTTCTTATTTGAGACATGGAACAAGAGTAAGAGCATGTGTTGAGTATAAGTATTCTTCTAATGTAATGTCTAAGCTTAACTTGTTATTTGGCCTTGTTACAGTGCTCCTTGCGGACTATGCGACGAATGCTGAGAGCATAAATGGCAAACATTGCACCCTCTCGTTCTCTGAAGGAAAGACATTTCTACCATTGGACCTTCAGATTGTGTGGCTCAGGTAACAGTGAATGCATCACGCATGCAGAAAAAATCTTTTATTGTCTCTGTTATTATAGATAGATAGCTTCCTTTAGTCCCCGCTCTGAATGACGCCTCTTCATACGAATGGAGGGACTTGTGTGTTATTAACACTTAACACTACCTCGCGCACACACTCCACACAGATCGATGCCCACTTTGTCCCGATGCTTGGTGGTCATTGATTGACGGAGGGAGAAGAGCTGCCAGGCCTGTGCCGGAGAAAGAAATAATTATCAGGCTGATGTGAGAGGATAAACTGTGGCTCATCTAGGCTTAGTGGACATGTATACAGTAGAGGGAAGATGCTGCTGATGGATTCTATGTCCCTCTCACACTGAGCTCACGTTGTTTTATCACGCGAAGTGGTGGTTTACATTGAGCACACCAGTCTTCAGTGTGTCTGTGTGTGTGTGTGTGTGTGTGTGTGTCATTTGAACACGATGTGGCATTTTGAGAAGACAAACAGTGTCTTACAGTTGCTAAGGCACATTTCTCTGTAGGAGGTTACTTTTTCAAAACTCCGTCTCAGGCAGCACAGCAGCAGTCCGTGTCGACTACACTGTGGATCTGACCTGCTACACTTGTTTTCTCACTTAAACACAGCCCCTTTGTCTGGCTGAATCACAGAGTTGCACCTTCAAACAGAGCTGAAAATCTTCTTTATCATAGCCCATCGATTACTTTAGTTTCAACATTTCAGTGGTTCAAACAGGTCTGGTGTCGTGTCCTGCGTCAGATGGAGCTCTGCAGACAGGCTTGAATGGTGACATAATCTCTGTACATAGTCAGTTAGCTACCTGGATACAGCCATGAGACACGGCAAGAGAGAAGCACGGATGAGACTGCCACAGCGCGTCACGCTGCTTTGACTGTCACAAGCATTAAAGGGATAATTCGTCACGGTGGGTGATACTGTGTGTTTGCTCGAGTTGGATGAGAGGGTTGACACCACATGCTCATCGTCGCATGACTGGAAGTGAGGGCGAACACCTTGTATAATTTGGAAAATTTGAAAATACATTTAGTCAAGTACCCGTTCTTCAGCTCAGTTGTACTTATGTTGAGAATTTGCATTTCAGAGGAAAATATCGTTCTTTTTATCCAACATTAAAGTGATGAATGCATTAAAGCATCAATGATTAGAATCCAAGAACATAACATATATGATTCTGAAATGAGCCGTTCTGCATAATGAGTGCTTTTAACACTTAAAATATATTCTAATGCTAATACTTGTACTTTTACTTTATTAAGGCTTTTAAATGCAGGGCTACAGAGTACTTTTACACTGGGGTTAAGTAAAAGATGTCAGTACTTCCTCCATCGCTGGTGCTAAGCACTTTGGTAAGTAAATGATTGTGTTCATTTTAACTCTCGTTTACGAATCACTCATTGAATCCATCCTCACCTATAACATATCAACCTGGTTCAATTTCCTCACCATCAAACACAAAACCAATCTCTCCCGAATAATAAACCAGGCCAGTAAAATCACCCAAACAGCCCAACTCCCTCTGTCAGAACTGTATGGACGTTCAGTGATGAGGAAAGCCACCCTCACCACTCCTTCATGCTGCTGCCATCAGGCAGACGCTATAGAACCCCACTGGCTACAGGAAAAACATTTACAGAAAATCCGTCATCCCCTCTGCAATAGCTGCCCTCAATAGCACAGGATAGACTGCACTGTGTTTTTAGTCTATTTTACGTGTTTTATTCATTTTACCTGTTACCTGTTTTTTGATGTGTGGGGGTGTCTTTTAATGCCTGAATGTGGGTTTTTAAACCTTGTTTTTATAGCCGTGATAAAAGAAAAAATTCTGTTTTTACCTGAACAGACAATAAAGTTTAATTGAATTGAATTGAATTGAATCGACTTGTTTTACCTTTAGACAAGTTTTATTTGACATTTCTGAGTGTCATTTAAAGGGTGCCATAATGAATAATGTTCCATAATACTGAAATTCTCCGCGTGGACTAAGCTGAGAATCACTTTTCATACATTCAGAAGCTGCATTTTTCAAGTTTCGTGGACTGTTTTCTCACTATAACCGAGCAAAAACTCTGCTGCTTCTCCATCAGAACACTCCCTGTATCCGTTAAAGCTGTGACGTCTCGCCCTGCTCCTCGGGTCTTTTCATTGTTTCATTCATTCTTTCCTGTTTTATTTTGTTCTCCTCACATCTCCACTCACTCACTTCCTGCCCTTGAATGTTTTCTGTCTGAGTGGTTGACCTTCCTCGGCCTGACTAGTGTCACCCGTCCCTCATTATTCTCCCCTTACTAATGTATTTGCTCTGGTGTCTCCCTCCCTCAGTGCCACTTCGTTCCTGCTTTTTGATCTCAGCTAGTGTCCCTGTCGTTCCCCCGTCGGATGTGTTTGCATTATCTCCTGACACATTGCCTGTGTATCAAACTGTTTTTGCAAGTGACATTTTTGCATTTTTGTTTCCAGATTCCACCTCTGATTGATGCCTGCAAGTCCTCCTGTCAGTGTTTACACCAGTCGTTACAAAGTGGAATTGGGTAATGGATATGTTCATAAATGAATATAAAGAAAAGATAGAAAAGGACAAACACAAAGCTGTGAGGAACTGGGAAGACAGACAGCAGAGGACGGATGGAGGGATGGAGGGATGGAGGGATGGAGGACAGGTCAGTCAACAGCTAACAGCTCAGACGTGCTTCATCATTTTATAGTCTTTATATCTGTAGTGTGTTTCTGTGTCTGATTTATGTGTCTTTGTATGCTTTTATGTATTATCTATATGTTCTATTTATTTGTGTTTGTGCTTGTTTTGTGCACTTTTGTCTTTTTTCTGGTGGGTTTTTTTGCATGTTTTTGTTTTTGTGCATATTTATATGAGTGCTTGTATGTTTAATATAGGCTATTAATTGTTCGTGTATTCATTTTTGTTTGTGTGATTGTTGATTTGTGTGTGTTTGAGGTGTTTGTGTGTGTGTGCGTGTGCGTGTGGACTTGTTTGTTCTTTAGCGTGAAAATGGCCGCCCTCGAACATACTGACCGTGTTACGTTATATTGATGTGTCAGCTGTCAGAAGCTCCAAACTTTTAAAAGCTCATCTCCAGCTGCGAGGCAGCAGCTCCTGTTCCTTCTTGATCGCACAGGCTTAATCATATCAGGTGTGATGGAGGAACATCATGTGAAAGTTGTGGGTTTGATGGATGACTGTGTGCCATGGTTTCATCAAGCTCTGGTCTGTGTAATTTGATCCACTGGAGCCTCTTGGGGGTGGTCGGGGGGGGGGGGACAGAAGAATTTATCAGTAACGGTTCATCAACACACCCAGCATTCATCACTAAGTCTCAGTTCCAACACGCCACCCATGTGTTTCCATCTCGGTCGCTCCCGAGCACCTTTTGGATTTTCCCGAGCTCCTCGCAGAGCCTCCAGCAAAGCGCTGATGCTGTAGTTAAATTATATTGTTGAGAGCATTTTTTGCTGAGAACAACACCTCTCATTTCAGACAGATGGAGGCGCGTGTGGGCCCTGTACTGTATGATTTCTTATCTCTGTCAGCAGGCAGTGGGGTAAGCTCACCAGGCTTCAGAGGACTATCTATCTGAGTTTGCAGCACAGCTCAGGGGAACTATTTGAGGGGTCAAATTGAGGGCAGCACAGGAAACAATGACACGGAGCAGATAATGACACAATACAATAGAGTCGCCTGAAAACGGCCGTCTTATCATCAAGGATATCATATGTTGGGGAATACTGTGACGGTGATATGAAAAACAAGTACTCCCCCTAGTGAGGGGACATGTTATTTCACATCTGAGCATGACTGAGGTTGTGATACAGGACAATTACACAGACCCTTTACTTTGGTAAATACCACAGTGGAATTAGTGAGTGAATAAGTAAAAGTACAGAAGTACAATCAGCAAAATATACTGACAGTATGAAAAGTAAAAATACCTCTTCTATACCGTGACTGTATATTATATGTATTATTTCATTTATTGCAGCGGCATGTAAGGAGCATTTAAAAAGCTTCTTGAGTTTTAAGTCACACTCGTGTCACTCAAGAAATATTGCAAGAGTCAGACCCTACCTTTCGCTGAGAGATGCCAAAACGTTGACCCGTAGTTTCTATTTTCTCACCTGGATTATTGTACTGTATCCTAATATTCATGATCCGTCTAAATCAGGCTGAGCAGCAACGTTTTAGTAAGGAACCAGGAAAACTATACAATTCTATTACATTCTCTACTAAGGACTGAACCAAAATTCTTTTAATTGTTTTGCTGTATCTTATTATTTCATTATTCATTATTATTGTTGCTGTTGTTGGCTAGTTTATTCTGTAACAGTCCAGCATAGTTCATAAAGTGCTCATGTTTTGTCTGTAGAATCCAGTGGTTGAAAGTAAGTAAGAACTGCACTTAACATGGTTTGACTAACTTATTTTATACCACTTTATACTCCTGTATACAGTATATTGTATATATGATTTTACCACTCCAGTACATTTGCTTTTACTTTGATGCTTCAAGTTCAAGTTCAAGTAGATAGATAGATAGATAGATAGATAGATAGATAGATAGATAGATAGATAGATAGATAGATAGATAGATAGATAGATAGATAGATAGATAGATAGATAGATAGATAGATAGATAGATAGATAGATAGATAGATAGATAGATAGATGGGTAATACAATGGAGATCAAATGAAGGTCAAAATATCTTTTGTATTATAATCAAAATATGATGCTATACTTCCAAATTAAATATTGAACGTTAATTAGGTGTAGTTACAGTAAAAAACAATACTGCAGTTTGCCTGTTTGTGTGAATTAGAAAATGTGTTTTTAGCTGTGTCAAATAGGACAATTACAGACCTGATTTTAGGATTATGAGGCCATGTTTGATCGGAGAGCTGCATCAAATCAGAAATGACAACAGCTTCCATAATTCCAAACTCCTCTATGAATGGCAGGTGTGCAGTTCCCACATAGAAACGCTTGATGGCAGCAGCAGACTGCGGTTTTTCTGTTCCATCGCTCACACAGTACCAAACCAGTCACTTAACGCCATAAAGCTGCCACACATATAGAGCAAACGTGTAATTAATTCCTGTTTTGATTGTGTTCGTGTGCGCTGTGAGCAAAAGACACCGCCATAAAGGTCCCATATTAAAGCCACATGCATCAGTATTGTGGGAGAAGTGCCAGGATGCAGTGAAATATTTCCCTCTGGCAGCAGGGAAGACTTCACGGTGACAGTGAGAGACGTTCAAATGGTCTAACCAGCTGTTGGACTGGACACTGACACTTCTGCCAGCGGTCTTCCCCTCTGAACACGTGGCCTCAGATGAACCAGGGCAGCACACATCAGCTCCTACTAAATAACGCTGAGTAGTAGCACACTGTCTTTTTGTTTCAGGGTGTGTTTAAGGACGGTGTTTTCAACTTATCAAAGGTCTAGAACACAGTTTGGAGACCGGCCAAGTTTCCAAATTTCCCAACTGAATGGGAGCATGGACTGAACACTTACGTAAGAAGACACTATAGGTCTTTATCTTTCGTAGCTGCAGGTCTTGTCTCTAAATAAGCAATGCGATAAACTATGATAAAGGTAGACATTCACTTCTATCAATTATTTATCATTATTTCTTTATTACTGCAACATTTCCCACGTCAGCGGCTTTCACGCAACATTATGCAACAATTTTACCTTGAAATAACAGCTTCGGAACCATTTTGATGGTAAACTGACTGGCACATCTAATATTATCTAATTTTTCACAAAAAAAAAAAAACGATTCTGTCCCAAGTCCCAGAAATGAATCCAATCCAATTCACCAAATATGAAATACATGATTGTCCAAAAAGAGAGAGCACTCGTACTTACCTTCCTCCTCTCCTGATAGCTGTAATCATTTCTGTAAATGCTCTGTATTTGTAAAGCACCTTTCTGGTCATTTTCACTTTCACACACATTCACACACTGAAGTTCTATGGACTTCTGATAATAACAGCTGTTGATACTGGTGACTGGGGGGTGAAAGATGACCAAGAAACATCTCTAGACCTCATTAATTGACTGGAGGAACACCCACCCCCCCACCCCACCTCCTGTGCAGAAACAAAGCCAGTCGATCAGCAGCTTATCAGTATGCGCCAGTAAAACCAGATATCAGCAAACCGACTCTGTAATGTCAGTTCCACAGCACTATCTCTCCAACATTGGCCACCATGAGCTACTGTACTGTAGACCAATAAGACTGCAGCAGCAAGCTCCCCTGATTGTACTGACGTCTGAACTTTTCAGCTGTTAGAAGAACGGTGGGGTTTTTTTCCCCTTTTAAAACAATGACATCATCTCTTTCTCATCTTTAGTTTATCAAAGTCGGCCTCATTTTAGATAAGAAAAACAGATTCAATCTGAGGGTTTGGTTTCCTCATAACTGTGAGCAAATGTCCAGCTGTCTTTCAGCTGAAATAGCCAAATGTTTGCAGCGGTTAATAAGCACGATGCAGAAATAGCTGAGCCATAAACTAAACCAGCAGTGCACAAGAAACCGCACGCCTGCTCCAGCTTTTCTGCAGTAGCGAACCAACACACGAGGCTACGCTAATCCTCATCAGTCTGACATCACCTCAGAGCTGAGTGACGCTTTCTAACAGCTTCACAAGCATTTTGTCTGTCAGTGAGACTCACTGCAGAAATATTTCTTATGATAACAAGCAAAAGAGTCTGCTAGTACAATGAAAACAGACTGTTCCTGATAAATGAACTCCAGAATCTAACTTTATGTTTTTATATGTATTTTATGTATTTCTGAGTGCTTTTCCTCATACCTTTTATTGCTGTCAAACCTATATTGCCTTTAGATGGTCTTTCTATCTGTATATGCCTCATATATTATTTATTACCTATATACATATATGTATATAGATATATAAAAACATTTAAATAAAATATTCAAATAAAGTTATATATATATATATATCTTTATTTTTATATTTTATTTTATTTTATCTGTTGTCCTTTGTATTATATGTATTTTGCCTCCTAGCCAGATTTGTACTTGCACAACAATATAACATCTTCATCCTCTTGAATCTTGAAAATTTTTATTTTAGTTTCAAGGCAACAAAACAAAAAGAATGAGGTAAACTGTGGAGCGAACAACGCGGTGGGCATTAAGAATGAACCTACAAGGGTAGTTTAAATATTCTCTATGAATTCCAAATTTCAGATGGGTCACCTTTCACCCCCCCTTTGTCGGGCCCCATAATACTTATTCCATGTTTACTGCATGGCCTCGTGTATGATGCTGCATTTTCCTGAAGCATCAGTCCACAAGACATCTTCTCTCTGCAATAATCAGGTTTAACAACCAGACGACCAGGGGCCGCGCCCAGAGCTGGTTTCACTCTCTGGTTAATGTCAGTTCACCTGCATGGTGACCTGTGACACAGCTGGTTATTAGATGTTTGTGCGTGTGTGAGTGTGTGTGTGTTTGAACTGGTCTGGAGGGCTTTGTGTTGATGTTGACTGTAACTCTACTTGACAGCTCCCAGAACAAAATGCCCCAGTTGCCAGAGGGAGCGGGCACTCAACTGCACACAGATACTTTATTTATAGGTGGAGGAGATCAGAGAGAGACCGGGTTCATGAGGTCAGCTGTTTGTTTTTTACATTGCTGGATGGCACTTCAGACAAGCCACAAAAATGAGAAGAATGGTCTTTGAAGGCAGCGTCTGGGGAACATGGAACCGATTGATGCAATTTTCATTCAAGGACTTCTTTGACTAGGAATGAATTACTTTAGTCCTTTGAATACATCTTAATGTATAAATGGTCTAGAATATCGAGTTTAACATGCACAAAGTTCCACATTGGGCAGACATGGAAAGCGATTAACAACAGTTACAGTGATGTCAAAGCAGAGAGCCGTGCCTTCATGCTCCCATTTGAACTTGTTTTGGGAGTGTTAGCTGTGCAGTGCAGTCAGAAACTTTGATGGCACGTCACCACAATCTGTAAATACTATCATTGTTGCAGTGTCTCTTGTTCAGCCCTGAGCCACCATTCAGGGTCCCCCCCCCAACGGGACCTCTCCTCTGCTCTAAGCAGCATTAGGATATAATAAGAACTCCCACAGGGAGAAATACTGGGTTGAGTATTACCTCTAATTGTTCACAAAGCTGGTCAAATGTGTTGGATTAACTGCCTGTACCTGTTCCGTCCATCCATTAGCTACAACACATATCCTCAGGAGGTGCGGGGCCTGGAGTCAATCCTGGCCTAGAGTGGGTGGGGGCATGCACCCTGGAATGGGTGCTGGTCAGGCACACGTCAAACACATAGACAGACATCCATTTACAGCTACAGGCAATTTAGAATCACCCATTAACGTAACCCTAACCTGAGTGTCTTTGGACTGCGGGAGGAAGCTGGTTTGAATGCGGAGCCTTCTTGCTGTGATGTGACGGCACGAAAATCCACACCCCCGTGCCACCCTGTGCCACCCTGTGCCACCCCGTGACACCCTCCTGCCACCCTGTGCTACCCTGTGCCACCTTGCTCAAAAAGCAGCCACGGTATCACTAAATTTTTGATGCAGGGACAGGAACTTTAAAAGCACAGTGCCAGAAGAAGGGAGGAGCATACTGACTGACATGGTTCATATCCACAGCCTACTTCCTGTGAGTCTTATAGACTACACAGACTGTGAGTGTGACAGTGGTGTTTGATGAGGTTTTATGCATTTCTGTAGGAACTGGTTGTTGAAAAGCATTTAATCATGTAAATCTACATCTGTACATTTATTTAATAACTTTCTTCATCAGGTACTTTTCAGATTAAACCTTTTCATATTGTTCCTGGCCAGTCAAAACCACGTATCTTCAACTTTGGTGACTTTAGATATTGGAGATAAACACACTTCTTAAAACACAGGGAACATTTTACTGCACTAGAAGTATTTTCATAATTTGCAGTGGAGTGTGTGACTGTGTGGTAGTAGTACTTTTACTCAAGTAAAGGATCTGATTACGCCACCGGAGATTTAAAGCATCCACTTTTGAAAAGCAATCACTGGTATTGGTAGCCAGCATAATGCAGTAGCACAAATTAAAGCGGTGCAGATGAGAAAAGAGGAAGGCTCCATATGATGCCCCTCATTGCCAGGAAGTCAATAGATGGAAGACGATCCAGACGTCAGTCAGATCCGACACCAAAGGCCAGTCTTGAACTGAGAATGAGATTATGACCTGCTCCCTGATATAGAACCCCATGTTATCACATGATCACGTGACCAAGATAAGGTCATGTGATGACACCTAATCCAGCTGAGCCTGAAGACTGTAAGATGTGGCTCAGAGCTCTGAAGCTAAGATCCTGGGTGTGTGAAACGAGTACACATATAAAAATATGAAGCTGAATGATGCAGATGGTGACAGAATTAGGTCTTTGGCGATCTGCTCATTGGAAAAGTTTTGCTATGATATACATAAAATCATTGGTTCACCTAACCGCATTGCTTTGGAATATAATAAAGCCAATTTTTCTGATGAGGTTACTGTCAAGTTTCCAGCAGGAGACGGATTTCTCAGAAGGCCCAGTGTGTGATTTACTATTAGTGTCCAAACTATTTTTAATGGAAAACTCATCTGACATTCTGCAATAACGATTGTCTTGTCAAACTCAGTTGAAAGGCCAAGCAACATTTTGCCCTGAAAAAGCCACAAACCAAGACAAACAGAAAGCAAGAAAGAAAGAAAGAAAGAGCTTGCTCTACTAAATACTTGTATCTGAGGACAGTCATTAAGCTTGCTTTTAATTAAGCAAAAATCTCCCACTGTTCGGAGCCCATTAAGATCCGGTGAAAACAGCTCATGTAGGCCATACAAACATCAAAGCCAAAGTTGGAGTAATATTAGATCAGATTAAAATACATTGGATCAGATGAAACTTTAATGATCTGTGTGGAGAAACTAGGTCAATGCAGCAGGCAAAAAAGATAGAAAAGTCTATAAAATGGAGAGTACTGAAGATAATATAACAATTACAGAGAACAGTCACTAAGTAAATGCAGATGTGACGTCTTTCTCCCTCTAACACAGAGCTCCTGTTGGTTTACAGATTTTAGTTGGTAGTTGCTAAGTTGCTGGATATTTGCCTTTTAGCTGACACGACATATGGATAGCACGTAAATAGGCATCTTTGGCTGTCTGCATCACAGTTACAGAGTGGATGGGCCGATGGGCCTCGCTGCCAGCTGCTAACATGATCATTACACAGATGGGAAATGTGTAGAGGCGATGTCCTACGGCAACAACTGATTGTTGAAAGGAATGGTGACCGACTGCTGTTTGACAATATACTTTCTGTAATACAATATACAACACGCTCTACATTCTTCATATCTGACATTCACAATATTACAGTGATTGGAAGAATTCATCCTGTGCTTTGTGCTCACGCGCAGGCAGGTGATGTTGCCCCAAGATCAATCAAACTCAATCTGCTGGATGGTGTGTTAAGGTCTTGGTCTTGTGCAGGGGTCTCAAAGTCTTGGTTTAGTACAGTTTGAGAGCCCCCGTACCAGACCCAGAGACATTACGACCGACCTTTCATAAAACCTCCAGTCACATTATACCCTAAAGGTGCTTCCCAAGAGCGAGTGGTTGCTGCTGCTGCTCCCCACAGCAGCTACAGGTCATAAACAGGTTGATTATATCCATGTCCTCTACTTCCATCACACCAAAAGGAGCTGGTTGTAGTTTAATTTAGAGAAAATGTGCTTATACTAGTATAGCAGGCATTATCAACACCCCTTTTCTCTTCATTGATCTGCCTTTTAACTTCTTGTGAAGAGGTATGTAAATTATAGAGCCAGTAAAATTAGCTTCTCTGTGATTTTGATCTCAGTGGTTTCTGTGGTTGCCATGGCCGTGCAGCCAGCCCCGGTGGCAGGTTGAAAAAGTTTCACCATCATCAGCTCAGGCGGCGCTGGCCAATAGCTGCAGGCATACACGAGAGCAGCAGCCGCCCTATATGCCCTTGCCGTTGCCACCGACCTTGGCTTGCTTCTCCAGAAATATAATCTCAAGGGCTATTTAATATTTAGAGCAGTATGCTTGCTTAAGGGAGAGGAAAGGGAAAGACAATTCATGTTCCTCTCGATAATCTCTCCTCAGACTCTTGTACTCTTCCTCGTTGCTCTCACTGACAAATTCTGCAATCGGGGGGCATCTGGAGGACTTTCCCATGCTGATGGTCTGAAACTGAGCCAGGTTCTAAGCTGAGATGTTTTGACATCTGGCGTTTATTCGGGTTAGATTTTTAGAGACATGAAAAAGAGAAGAAGAAAAAAAGGACGGCGTGTAGAAAAGCCATGCGAATATCTCTCTAGTTTATGTAAGCTAATTCTAGCTAACGGACCCTCCACAATGAGGGATGTTTGTGTAACAACGTGCCTGTGATTCATGATGTGCAGGTGCCCTCAAGATGCACTGCTCCGAGCCTCTCTCTGAGCAAGAATGATTGGTTCAAAGTGAACGGATCTCACCACGCTTCAAGGACTCTCTGGTGCCATTAGTTTGTGCTGAGCAGGTGGGCTACATGGATGCTCATGCTGGCCTGGATGAAGAGTCCTTCAACGCAGGTCTCAGAGCCAATTCTCAAAGAGTTTTCATACAATAACACATGCAGGAACTTTACCTGAACTTTTTTTTGTGGTGCGAGCTTAAAGCACCCCATGCAGAGTCTCAATCATTACTGTCAGAACGTACAGTGAGTCCACAGTAATCAACACACATCTTCACTCTCTTGGCAATGTTGCTGCAGGAAAGCTAAAGATATCACAAGAAGATCTGGCGTACATTGCTTCACCGTGTAACCTACAGACACCGTGACAGTATCATAAATCTAACAGGAAGCAGGAGCACTTTGGCGGCTGTGCTGTGCAGACTTTATTCAACAAAGTATAGTTTCAGCAACAACGTGTCTTATTCCTCTTTTGGAATCTGGAAGTAAACAAAGTAATGGTCCTCACTTTAAAAGCGCAACGACGAACACAGAGTGTGTCAGGTCTCGGGTGCACTTACTGTGTGAGGCACCGTTGAGCTCGCCTGCTATTTTGGTTCATGCATGTGCAAGCTGGGCAAAGTGCAAAAGGGTGGGGTGAAGGTGACTGCAGGTGGGAAGGAGTCAGCCGGTCTCATCAGTCATGGCGACAAGAGATGAAGAATCAGTTATAACACTGATGATTTGTGAAGCAGTTTGTTTATGATCGCATCATTTCATAATTCATCATAGTTCTTCCATATTTCATGCTGCAAATGGTGACACACATATAAATTTGCAGCAGCATTTACTTTGTAACGCATGAATGCAACAATAAATCATGGACTGCTAATTCACTTTATTTCTTTTTTAAAGCAGGTTGTGATGCACAGGATTGATAATGCCTCAGAATACAAAGAATACAGGCAGAGTACAGAGTTATATCCAACTGGTCTGACGTGTGGACAAATGTGTGTAGTCATTTTTTCGCGCTCTCCAATCAGAGGCTGCAGATTCGTGTCCGGCTGCCTTCAGGTGGCAGAGAGGATTTAATGAACTGAAGCTTTTCATACATTATAAAGCAACTGTGGATAACGGATACTGTAAGAATCACACATAACGGTTCTTTTTGATGCCATCTACTGCACTGGTTGCCATGTCATCATGAAAACAGAACTTTACAGGAGCTTCCTCAAACATAGTTTGGGGGTTCAGTGTCTTGCCCGAGGACACTTTGACATGCTGACTCATAGCCAGGGATCAAACCAGCAACCTTCCGCTTGATGGATGACCCACTCTACCTCTGAGCCACAGCCTCCATGGTGTGCTGCCTCTTCACTTGCTGCACAAGCTGTCCAATAAGGGCGGTAAGATACATAAAGCTCTTCATCAGCTAGTCTCTACATTTGTCTCTGTCGCCTGGTGCTCAGCAGGTAGCGTACAGTTCATCAGATCAGAACTTTCTGCTCAAAAACTACTGCTGCTCACAAAGTGTTTGTTGACAGCATGATACTGAATGAAACAGCAAATGTGCTGTAAAGCCAAGCTTAAAGAGGTAAAAGGGCCAAACAGTTCCTCGTAGCAGCAAGGTTGGCTGATAGTTCTGTGGATCTGTCACTTATTTCATAGGACACACTCACATAGTCTGGCATTATTATGAAAAATACATGGATTAATGCAAACAATGAAGATAACTGATAAGACATTCAGTAGCTAAAATCTGTGAACCCGCATGTGAACAGCATGCACATTATCACGTGTATCACCCGATACATCCACTCCACAGGTGTGACTTGAAAGTGCTGCTAGATCAGTCGCCCAACATTCTTCTCAGGAGCAGGTCATGTGATTTAATGCTGTGGCAGCTATGGTTTGGCATGTCACAATGATATCTTCCCCCTTGTGTTTGTGCTCTTCCTCATGCTCTGCACTCTGTATAATGAAGGTGCGTGTAAGTGGTATACCTTGAATTCTCTGGCAGTTGGTTATATAGCCTTTAAAACAACAGTCCGCCTCAATATGGGCAATATTTGCACAGAAATGAGTCGAACAGATGAGTCGTTGCTGCACTCCACGGTGTATTCTCTGTACTGTTGTCTAGTCACAGTTCTGCGCTGACAGGGATGAACACACGGTAGAAAACACGAGGCAGAGAGAACAGCTGTCTCCAACCAACAGCAACCTCAATGGCTCATAAAGCCATTTAAACAAGACGGTGTCATTCAAACTAGAAGATTTGGATTTTGAATTGAATTCTTTGCTATTATTCTGCACTCTTACTCGTGTTATTACTGTTTATGGCCCACACGTGCACTTTTCTTTGAATACAAAATGTTCTCACCTATTCGCTCGAAGCTGTTGAAACAGTGGAAGTGGAACCTCAGATGAGGTAGGCCAGACTCCAAATCTCTCCTGGAATCCTCTGAACTCGGTAAACAGCGACAGCATAATAGTACTGTGAGATTGCAGCCTCCTGCCTTCATTTACAGTGAACTAAAATAGTTTTCCATGCATCAGTTGGAACTGAGGTAGATAAAGTGGTAGATAATTTACACATCCACTCCTGCACAAAACCAGTCAAACTACTGCTCGTTTCACACACTTGGAGAATGTCCAAGTTAAACATACAGTACAGAAAAGTAAGGGTGAAATAAGGTAAGTGAACCTGATGGCCAATGCCATCACAGATACTGTATGCATGACAGGTCATGACAAGTCGCTGCAAGAAGACTTTGAAACCTTCAACTAATAATTTACTCTGAAGCTATCGTGATGCAGTGACTTGCGAGCTGCTTCCCCAACACTAAATCCAGCGAGAAACTGGAGAAGCAAGGAAGAGACGGGCTCATTTAAATGTCTGGGCTCGGCTGATGCTTATATCAGGGAGACGCAAACGAAAGACCCTTCCCCCTCGTCTCTCTACCACCACTGGATGAATTCATGTAAAAGGATACAAAGTTTATGAAATGATGCTGCAGTTGCTTTAACGCGCGTTACATAAGCTTATTACTGCAGCATGCAATAAGACAAAGATGTCGTTTACAACGTGTCGTGGCTCCATGTACGGGTTAAATGTGGGCTTCATGGGTACCAAATAGAAATGGGCTTGACCTGGGCAAACTGTGTGGCTCCCACATGAGTTCAGTATCATGGATCCCATGTGACAAGTCCATATAGGCTGACTACCCAGGCCCCATTCAGGTTAAATGTGGGCAAAATGTTGTATGGGCTGGACCGGGTTAGACTCTTTGAGACCTCTTGGCCGAACAATACATTTGTACTGACCTTCTTTATTACAAGCTTTATTGATCTTAATTAATATGTTAATGTAAAGAGAATGTTTATATGTGAGACAGCAACTATTAATTCAGGTTTCTGTCTGTTTTATCATGTGCAGGTTCAAGTTCAATTCCAGACCTTTGTTGCATGTCACACTTTTCTCTCACCCCCGTTTTTTCATCTGCCTCTTCATTCTCAACCTGTCCAATAAGGACAAAGCATGGCCTTACTATAAAAAAGCTCTTCATCAGCTAGTCTCAAGGTTTGTCTTTGTAATTCGGTGCTCAGCAGGTAACTGCAATGCAGAATGTGCATCAGAACTTCTTTGCTCTAAAACTACTGCTGCTCAGAAAGGTGTGCTGTAAAGCCAAGCTAAAAGAGGCTAAAAAAGTTCCTTACAGGGGCAGAGTTAGTTCTGTGGGATCGTTTCCTATTTCAGTTTACACACTTAGATAGTATCACGTGTTAATTAGCAAAGAAAAGTTGAATAATGCAGCTTAAACTGACATTCTGCTGTTAAAATCTGTGAACCTGCATGTGAACAGCATGCACATTAAATCATGATACATCCAATCCACTGGTGTGACCTTGAGAGTGCTGTGATCTCTAGATTAGTAGCACAGTCCTCTTCTTAGGAGCTGGCAGACCTGAAACAAACACAACAGCATAACATTGTAATTATGACTAACTTCCTAATCAATTAGTTACAATCAATACAAGTACAAGATGGTGGTTGTGTAAAAATACAAAACATGCAGGACACTAAACTAGATTTGGAAAAAATGTAATGCAATTAAAATCACACAAATAAAAACAGAATCACACAAAAAAACAACTGTTGTAAGGTGGGTTCACCCAGGGACCCAAGGGTGCACATACACCCTACTGGGAATTATTACTATGACATACGTGACATTGTCATCAAAGTGGTAGCCTCAGCGAGTTAACACTAATGTTAGCATTTCCAGGCTATATTTACGTCTGCAGGGTTTGGTGCTGGCTGACATTGTTGATGAATCAACGTTGTCCAGATCCTCTCACAGGATGGTGAATCCTTTGAAAAGTGAGCTAGCTTGTGTAAAACAGAATCATTTTTCAGTATTGTGATAAGATGCCATTTGCATTTGCATTTCAAATTTGGGATTAAATCAAATCGAATGTTAACCATTGTGAACGCAATCTGAAATTGTGATTGTAAAGAAATCTGTGGAGGTAAACGATAGTGCTTGTCCTGCACATGGCATCACTACACACGGTTTCCATACATGCGAGTGTGTTGGGTTAGCAGCCAATATGAGTAACCTATTCATTGTGATGAGTGTGGAAACTGTTTCTAGTGTCAGGTTGTGGAGTTAATGTTTCTGTACAGGCTACACAAGAAGATGCACTGTGCAAATAGTTCAGCTTTAGAGTCTTTGGTAAGTGTGGTAAGTTTTTATTACAGTGTCTGTATTCTAAGGTCTGTACTTGCAGCATAGACATGAAGTAGATATTGATCCAGTCTCTTAAGCTGTTTTAAGGTGAGACCGCTCGCTCTGTTGCTGCATGTTGTGGCTGATTTATTGGCTCTGGGATCAATGTTCCTCTGATCAGTGTAATTGTGAGTAAGGCCGTCGTGGCTACGTGAAAGGTGCTAATTGAAAGTGAGGTTTGACAGAGGAGACGTGCTGATGCTTTTGGATGGGAAGCGATGGCCTGAGAACTAACCCATGGCCACATTCTTTGAGGAGGGTGTGCAGTACAGCTTGCATGTAGTCCAAAACGCAGGTGAGACAATAAAACATGATGGTGATGCTTTTTTTTCGTGGCTTTTTGATATTTTGTAGACACAAAAGGAGCAGATGCTCCATCTGATCTACAGAGACAATGAATGAACAAAAAAGCTGCCTGAATGGTGACACAAAAACGGACAGCACTTCAAACCAATGACACTTTGAATGGGCATATTTTGCTGTTTAAAACATTATTAAATCAGATCGTGATTTTTCACGTCATTTTTAACGACACAAAAATTATATTGTATTGTAAGCTAAAATGCACCATACTTGTGTGGGCCATTAAAACAATACAAGCTTGTTAATATTCAGGAAAAGAGGAACTAGACAACCTGAGGACATGTTATGATCCACAAGTGGTTTCCTCACAGTGAGAGTGGGTGTGAATAATAATGGTGTCATCTTTCAACAAAACTACATTCTCAGCCTCTCATTTAAGAAGCCCAGTATTAAGTTCCACCATACCTAAAATATTTGCTTTTTGTTGAATTTTCTTTGTGGTTTGTGTGTTGGCAGAGCTCGGCGGTGCGTTGTTAAGCTGTACTTTGCAGCGCTGTGATGAAATAAACACAAAGCTGCTCATGCTTGTCTAACGTATTTATTCATAATTCATGGAGAGTCATATAATAAATCTTTCTAAATAATGCAATCCAGTTCAGTACAGAAGTACCTCAGTTCAGAGGGTCATGGTGATGTGTTTTTTTGCATTGTAGTTGCACTGGGAAATCCATGCCGGTAAAGCTTGTGGCTCTTCTTGAAGAGAGGACACGGTGAAACGTTACATATCCCGCTGAAGCAGAAAGAGACTGGACCTGCCTGAAGGAGCCGTCTTTCCAACTGAGAACAATCTCTGCCTTCATGCCTGGTGATCATTCTCCGATGCATTGTTAGCTGGGAAATTCATTTTTAAGGGTGAGTGCTGTCATTTAGCCCAGTTGGACAGGAGAGAATGAAGCTCAGATGTGGACCGTGTGCACCTTTTTGAACATGTATATGGCATATTTTGTATCAACTTTAGAAAGTTACTTCTGTTTAGGTCATCTTTAAATGTTGTGGTCACGCCAAGGGTTAGCTATCTAGGAGTAGGAGCGTTTGTCCATTTACCAGCACACAGCTGTGGCTGCCTGAAGCGCAGGACCGATCTGACTAGAGGTACCTGCGAATCACAGGTTAACTTTAAGCCTTATGATGCATTCGAAGTAAACTGATAAAGGGAGTTGCAACACACTTTGATCCTTCAGCTTCCTCTCTGTTAAAGTTTGGAGGGGACTTTTCCCATAACGTAAAGTACATTTACAGTATGTATGCATTCATTGTTTTAGTTCTTCTTTCTAAGGTTAACAGTACTCACATCCTAAAGCTATCTTATGTTAAGACATTCACATAAACATGCACAACAGGGGAACATCAGTGAACGCCAGCAACTGCAGAGAAATGTAGTTTCTCAATAGCGCAAAATACACAAAGCAACCAATTCAGCAAAACATTTTCTTAGAAATTCGGGTCTAGGGAGAGGGTTGATACGTTTTTTCCTTTCCTTGGCAGTCTTCAAAGAAACTCATTCGCCCTCCTACAGGGAGAGAAAGATGGCAGAGAGCAGGCCGAGTAAGGCGCACAGGTGTTCCAAAGAGCCACTGCATTCTTCCACTAGCTGCTTTTACAGCAAGTCCCTTTTCATAGGCATATACCAGGGCTGAAACCTGGTCATGGATGAGCTGATTACACCTCACCTCAGCCATGCAGCTCATGCGTTCCCCCCACCTATAATCTGCCACTGCTGCTCCTGGAAGTGCTTGATCGGGGCCTTGGTTCCTGCTATGGTGCCGTATTCGCGAGAGGTCGGTTAATGCATGAAAAACGTCAACAGATGCGGTCACTTCATGAAATGAACGGAGAACCTGCTTGGGAAACACTGGAAATGAATGAGGTTCGTTGCTGGAGCCATTCAGTGTCCGGAAGTATTGGTTGTCCAGTGACGATGCTGCTTCAGCCTTCTCCAGCTACAACAGAACACTATGGAAGTGTTTGGACTCTTGCCTGACATTGGCATTACCGTAGTGAACGCTGGCAAAACCTCGTGGGAGTCGCAGATACTGGACCGTTGAAAGAGGCGAGACTTTGGCCTTCAACTTCCCTATTCTCCCCCTGCCGTATTTACGTAGGTTCTTTCTATTGAAAGCAGGAGGAAGAGCGGCTACAAATCTAACTATAGAAACAATGCTGTTTCATATTAAATCTTATTAGGCGTATTGCAGGAGAACGATATCCCATAGGGAACGAAACCTGCAGAAGTCAGCTGCAGGCTAATAAAGTCAGTCTCTTGAAGCCAGCTTGACGTTGCCTGGGCTAATAATGACTTGCTCCGTGACAATTAAGAACAGGTAACAGATGGTAAGACCGTTTGGCATTGGTATTTACTCTTTAATATCTCATTTTGAGTGTCACTGCTGCTGATCACACAGTACAGGTGATGCTACGACTGTGCTCATGTGGTCAGATGGCTGTGCGGCACACGACAGCGACTCGGTGGCCTCTGTGCTGCAGCTCAGGAATTACTGTTCAGCATTAATGAGCTGCAATTAAATCCCTGTTTTATATTCACTCGTAGTCTGATACCAGAAAAATGTCAGCGAGAACAGCCAGGCTGTGAGTTCAGCGAAGAGACACAGTGAAGCAGGACATTCACCCCGCTGACACTCAGCAGGTACGCAGGCCGTGTCCGTCCTCCTGTTTTCCAGAATGACGGCTGTCAGAGTTGTTGTTTGTGCGACAAAAGAGGAGAAAGACACACGACAATTTTCATATTTATAAACCTGAATGCTCCTGAATTTTCCTTTTTGAGATGCTTTGGCGCTTAGAAAGAAACAAATTGTGACAAAAAAAACACTTGTGATGTTCTTTTGACATGAGCCTCTTTTGAGAATGAAATCAATCTGGTAGAGACAAAGTGGCATTAGAGGACAACAGTGGCGCATTCAGTGAGTAACAGCTCAGTGACAACAAATGTGTTCAGCGAATACTGTAACAGAAATTCATTACCAGAATGATGAAAAGCGATCCTGTCGTGCTGTATTTTCAGCTGTGCATGTGGGTGTGAATGCTTCTCTGTCTCTGTCTGTGGGCTTCGTAGGGCCGAGGGTGGGGCCGAGATGGGTCGTAAATATGAAGTCACATGTGGCCGGAGTTTCGCCCACCGAGGCTCCAGACCCCACCTGCAGCCATGAAATATTTCTGTTAGTAGCCATTGTTAGTTAGTGACCATAAATACACTGGCACAGGCTACAATCTGTAGGAATAAAAAGAATTTCCTCCAGGAGACACAGGAAGCTGTAAATAAAACCATATGGGTACATTTCAATTTTTAACAAATAAACATATATATATATATGTGTGTGTGTGTATATATATGTATGTGTGTGTGTGTGTGTATATATACATGTGTGTGTGTGTGTGTGTGTGTATATGTATGTGTGTGTGTGTGTGTGTGTATATATGCATGTATGTGTGTGTATATATATATATATATATATATAAATAAATAAAATTGAAGCGCAGTAATTAAAGTAACATCAAAACTGACAATATTATAATTTTTTCTAAATTGTATCTAAATCCTGCCCTCCTTGAACACACACACACACACACACACCACACACATGCACACGCACACACACACACGCAGTAAGTTGGAGCGCTGTGTTTCCTGCCCTGTCGGCATGTACCAGGCCTACTGTAAAGACAGCCAACCGCCATCGAAAAAAAAAAAAAACTTGGGAGTTAGACACAAGGGCGAGGCTTATTTTGTTCTGTTCCTGCCCGTGAATCGGCTCCGTGATTCCCCGGAGCGATCCGCGCCACGGCCGTCAGCTCCGTCACTGCGCCGCTTTTTTTTTTCCGCTTTCTTTTCGGCTTTGTGTTGGAAGTTTTTTTTTTGCGTCCAGGGCTCAGCAGAGTCTCGCGGGCAGCCGTGTACACAGTGTTCGCCCCGGCCCCGAGCCCCACTCACTCCACAGAGACAG
Source organism: Pempheris klunzingeri (assembly GCF_042242105.1). Taxonomy (NCBI): domain Eukaryota; kingdom Metazoa; phylum Chordata; class Actinopteri; order Acropomatiformes; family Pempheridae; genus Pempheris; species Pempheris klunzingeri. The sequence goes on from NC_092027.1 coordinate 20,274,042, forward strand.
TCCACACGCAGACACACACGCACAGCCCTCGCCTGATTTGCACCAGCGCGGGTCATTTCAGGTTAAACCCTGGCGCTGTGTCCCGTTCAGTTTAGCCGACGGAGATCGACACTGGTTCCAGTTGAGGAGGAATGCACGGGCAGCGGGACTCCAAATAACATTTGGACACGAGCTTCGTCTTGCATATGCGGTATGTTTCATTTCTGAGGTAATTTTGACTACAGTCTCGCCAGTGACAGCCTCTCCAAAAAACTGTGTGCTTGACAGCGCAGCAGCAGCAGCAGCTAGGTGGCCGTGCATTCCGGCTTCCTCGGCTGAAATGTTCATGTCAATGTTCACGTTTCTAACACGACCTAGGCGTTATGTGTATCCTGTGGAGGGGAGAGTGTGTTTGCCGAACTGCGTTCAGAATGTCAGCAATTCAGTGGTGCCTTGCTAATCGGCTGACGGTTCACACCTGAGTGAACGTGACTACGACCTCTCCTGAATTATTGGAGTCTTTATGACAATTCGGGGTACAATTGATCCAGCAAGTTGTACTTTATGAGTGTCATATTTAAACTTTATAATTGGTTAGAACTGTTCCCGCACGCCCACGGTGGTGTATTTTGGTCGGAATGAGATAGCAGGAATAAAAGGGGAGTTAATCAAAAAAGTTTACATTTTCTTCAAATTCTCATGCATTTTTCTACACGCCGAATTGAACACTGGCTCAAACTCAGTCCGAAACATACTTCGAAAATGTTTCTACTGGCTGGTAATTGTGACAAAAACCGAGAGAACATTAAATTCACAGATATTTGGATCGAGGTTCTGTCCGCACAAGAGAGCAGCTGCACGTACCCGGGCTAGCTTTTATTAAGGGAGTTCATTTACGGGACTAAGTTATCGTTTCGCACATAGCTCCGGGCGTCCTGTCAGCTTATCGTAATGCTGGTATGACAGGGTCTGTTTCACTTGTACTTCTTCGGCCTGAGACGTGAGTCAGAGGTGGACCTGAGCTCACGGTCTCTGGTCTAACCTTTGCTGTCGCTTCGGCGACATGAACTTCGCTAAAGCGCTCGATCAACATCTGGCGAGCAAAATAAGGGATCCTTCCGCAGCGTGGGGCTTCTGTCTGTTCTCACACACACACACACACACACACACACTGAACCGTGACGTTCAGGAGCCCGAGTTGTTTGCTAATGCTTCTTTTGACAGAATATGCTGCACTAGCCCCCGGGGGGTTGGCGTCGGGGGGGGGACTTGTTTGTCTGAGTAAAGTTAGCTAGGTCTGTTTACAAATAATTACAAACTGTCCCTTTTGCCTTGCCGTAGTTTGCAGTGTGATGGGTGACATGTTACCATAGCAAGAGCCCAGCATGATGCCTTCACAGGCTGTCAGAAATTATGAGTGTACTTATTGTACAGTGTTTGTGTCAGGGTGTGGAGATGTGAGGGATATGGGGGCGGACAGGACTGAGACCATGACAGCAGCTGGTGTTATAAGTGGCGTTTACAATATTTCTAAAAGCACATTGTCCTCCTCGGTGCCAAAAACAGACAAATGAGCAGAAATATTTGTAGTTTATTTGTAAAACAGCAGCAGCAGCAGCAGCAGCATGACATCAGCTGTGAGTTGGCTGGGAGATAGTGAAAATAAGTCTCATATCAGTTTTTCATTTTAAGTATATGTTATATTCAAATTATGTGCATATGAATGTTTTTTTTTTCCCCCTTCAATCTTCATTTTGACATTTAAACAGTTTTATATCTGTGCGTAATCATCAAAAGAATAGCACAAATACATGACAAATCAAATTCACATCATGCAAAAGGGGGAGTTTCCAAGGAGCTACTGAAGGCAGCATTTGTCCTCAGCTGAGGGTATTTAAGGTCGGTTGTCTGCCTGTTTGCAGCTGTTTGGTGGGAGACACAGAGTGGGCTCCTGTTTGCAGCAGTGCAGCCTGCAGTATATACTGTATGTTACTGTCCGTCGCATGCAGCAGGTTCTTATAATACTGCCGTTTTTGTACATGCAGGAAAGAACCATTTGTGGCACTGGCAAGTAGCTGGAAAGCGTTAGTACTCAATGTTCAATATAACTAACCCCCCCAAATGTGTTTGTTGGAACTTGTCAGGCTGCTTTCATGTCTAGATGGATGCCCCACCCCTATGGAGACAGTTGTCGGTGATGTATAACAAGTCCTGACTCCTGATAGTGGAGAGCAGAGGCAGCGGAGCTCATCCAGTACGGCGGGAGCTGAGGCATGAGCTCAAGTTTGTTGTTCAAGATGTTTTTGGCGTGATGCAGTGCCGATTGAAGTTTGTCAGGCACTGTCACACTGTTTCTAAGTTAATTCTGTCATACAATTGATTCAGTTCAGCTCTTGCAGGTGATTTGAATTTACCTTGAACGTTAATTTACAGAAACCAAGATTTGATTCCGTTACGTGGAGATGAGTATCCTGACTCTGAGGCTTGATCACATGTTGGATTACACAGAAAAATCAAGGTGTTTATGTCCCCGTATACACGATAAATACAGATCACTATCGATTACTGAGTGCTGCATGCTATTTGCCCGAGTGCCTGTGATGTTTGCAACACAAACTGGAAATGTTGACATCGTTATCTGGCATGCTCCTCCACTCTCCATGTTGGATAACCTACAGACATGAATATGTCGGCATTTCAATGCTTTTCCCATCTAAAATACTGAGTGTATTCGACTGTGCCGTTACTGGAGGACAAAACCTGGTTTCTTCGTAGCTGCAGAAGCGGCCAGAAACCTGGATACGATGTATGTACGCGTAAGAGTATCCTGGGTGCTTTCGGAGTCCTCCGGCTAGCTTGTTTGGGTTTCCCAAAACCAAGTTGAGGGCCGATCCAGGATCTGATTACAGGATACGATGCTTACATACTTCATAAGCATGATTGTAACCCGGGATACTCACGTCCAAATAAACACACGGTGTTCCCCACAAGGTAAAAATGGAGAGCATCATTGGATTGAAAGCACTATTTGTTCATGTATAATCCATGCAGGGATGGAACAAATGATTTGTCACACACCTACTGTCAGCTCATTAACACGGGGGCCTGTGTGGGCTGAGGGTGGTAAATATAAAAAAGCCGTCCTCAGGTCTGTGTGGGCGTGTCCGCCGCAGACATGACTGACATCTCCCTCACTCGTCTGGTTTCTTGCGCTCGTTAAGGCAGAGCAACTTAATTCATTAACGCATTTGCTTATGAACGAAGTTGGTTAATTGATTTAAGACAAGACAACTTTGGCAACTGTTTATATCAAGTGATGTGACCTTCACATAAGCAAGCAAAGCGCTGCCCGGCTAACTATGGAGCAGTAATCCATGCAGAATAAATGAAAACACCTGGGGGGTGCCCCGGGCCTTTAATGTCTGTGTGTAGCAGCTGCATTGGCTCTAACCGACTGTATTCACACTGTAGACATAGTAAACTTTAGTACCGCTTAAGACAACATTATTTATAGACATGTACCAAACCTCGGGACTCCTCGCATTCATTCCATCTCTGCGGCGTCTCATCTCTGCTATACGTCTGTTGGTTGAAATCTGCATTTGAAGTTCAGTGATTTGTCCACGCATCTGTCCCACAGATATGATGTATACAAGACATCATAGGAAGGCAGTGCTGGCTGTGGTGCAGGTCGTGCCTTCCCGCTCATCTGTCAGATATACTGTATCTACACCGCCGTACTCCTTCTAATGCTTGCCTGACTTACACAGAGCTGTAACAATTAGTCAATTAATCAAACATTGATCCAAAGAAAATGAAATGACAGCAAAAAAAAAAATTTAAAGTAAGAATTTGCTGCTTGTCTGTGTCTCACATTATACAGTTTGGGAGTTTTGGGTTGTTGGTTGGACGAGAAAGGCATTTATAGACGTCGCCTAGTGTTTCTGGATTGTTGTGATGGGTTTCACAATTTCACAGGGAGTATTTCTGAAATACACGAAGTTCAAAGGAGTGCCTCCCTGAACCGAGCGTTACTGTGTGAGTGTATGCTTTTGTCGAAGCTTCCCTCAGACCGCAACCGCACATTTGGGAAGCTCGGTACATCCCCAACAGTGCCATCTCAGGAACATCTCGTTATGAAACATGCAACCACTGTAACCAGTGTTAATATCCACAGTGATTTATGAAGATTTTAATGACTTCTCGGCACATAACAATTAAACGTGGCCCTCAATTCAAATTTGAGCTCCCCTCTGCCTCTTGCTCCAGATTTTGACATCTTGATGAGCTCTCTGACTGAAGCGTAGTCTATTTGATGTGCACTCTGTCCACCACTGGGGACTACTTTTTATGTGCAAGACCCCTAATGCATCGTACCAGGCCGCAATAAAATCACATCAATAAGGGGCATCCCATTTGTTTTAAATCATCCACATGCAAGTGTGTTGCAGATGTGTTTCCACTCTGCTGGAAAATGTACATCTCATGTTACAATACAGTGCATCACTAAAGTGGCTAAGTAGAAGGGGGGGGCGGAATAGAACAAGACCTATTTTGTACAAGCAGGTGACAGTGCTTCGGGGTGCAGAAGAGTTCAGTCTGAAACCACTGTGTGATTTTAAAGGGCTTATCACTCTGCTGCGGGACAAGCAGAGTTGCAGACGGAGCTCCAGTGCAGCTCCGCTCGGTGCTGTAGCTCATTGGCAAGTTGGCAAGTGTGCGTTTGCATGCAAATCCAGGCGAACATGCTGATAGCTGTGCAGGACTCGCTCATTGTTCGTATTGGAGGACGTTGTTACATTCCAAAGGGACCGCTCTCTGGTATGAATTTATCTGAACTGAGTACAGTTGAATCGGTCTTGATCGGTCACACAGGAAGGAATCAATCGCACTGAGAAGAATTCTCTGGCACCGGTTGCAGTAACGTCTGAAATACGTAAAGGGTAATGCCCGACGAGGTTTCCATGATCGGGAATTAAAGGACGACGTGTTAAGCTGCGCTAAGCTAGCAGGCTGTAAAAGTCCTCTGTGAAAGTAGGGACCAACTGATCGATGTGTGGAGACCAAAAGGAATTGGAAAAGTGTTTTCAGTCTTCCAAATGATGCAACTGTTCGGTTTTCCGCCGCTTACATCACATCCACTGCTCCATTTATCAGATTTGCATCAGCTCACTTGTAATCCATCAGTGAACTATAACAACTTCCCTGTCACATGTGTAAGTGTTTAGTTGTGACTCGAACATGGACTATTACAGTACAATGGAATTCATGATTGCATAATTGCAACCATACATAAGGCACACTCCAAAAATCTCCCCAGAAAGAAATTACACTACTAACAACAGCAATTATGTTCATTTATCTTGCAATATTCAATAATGGTCTCAAGTTAATTTCTCTCCTCCAGCAGTGGGCCCGGTGAGGAGGGGGGGGGGCGACGTTGGTTAGGAAATCTCCTGTTGTCACTCGGATAAAAGCTCTGAGCAGCTGCGATCGGCCTCTCTTGCGTTTTGCGCGTGTCAAGACTGTGGTACATGAGAAGGGTTAGGTTTAGTGAGTGTTTGGTTCCTGCAGCAGTCAGACTGCTCAGTGAGAGGGGCAGCACAGGAACACAGGATTTGATGGTATTTTGGTCGGGGCTGTGTGCACTGCTAATCCCTATGCAATACTTGCACGGTGCAATATATTAGTTGATTATGATGTTGATGTAGAGTTAGTTTGTCAGGGATTATGTCGTCCCCTGCATAATGGAAGATTTTATCTGTCTCTATATTAGTATTTGTGTCAGCATATGCCAGAGTGAGGGTGCTAGGAAGTGCTGTGTGTGTGTGTGTTTGTATGCAATGGCAAGGGTGCCTTAAAATGCCATGTTTGTGTGTGTGTGTGTGTGTGTGTGTGCATACGTGGGCGTGCATGTATGTGTTTGTGTCAGGGGGTCGGAAGGGGAGACCGCATATTGAATATTTGTATTTAGATCAGTTTTCTTTTCAACTTTTCTCTGCATGTTTGCCCATCTGCGACAGGAAAGTTTGCCCAGCCTAACCTTGCCTTAGGTGACCTTTTGTTGGTGAAATCAAATCACATTGGCTGTGAGGGTTCCAGTGACAGGGTTCAGGTAACGGGATCCAAAAGCTCGGAACGGGACACAGGAGGTTGTGTTTTAAGGCCGTTCACACGCTCATCGGACAGGATTACAGTTGGCAAGTGGTGCACTGAATCAGGCAAACAGCTCTCAGATCAACAAGCAGGCAGATAGGTAGGCCAGCAGGTAAACTGGGACAGTCAGGCAACCTAAAGGGATACTCCGCAGAGTTTGCATCTCCAGGTCTTGAGGAGTGCTATGACCCTCACTTATCCAGGCTGTGGCTGTCCAAGGAGAGGTGAATGGTGGGCCGCTGGACTTGGTTGTAGCCATTTGCCTCCTTAGCTGTGGACGAGCTTTGTTTGCCTGAGAAATGAAGTCATCAGGGTCAGATTGGAGAATAGATTTTTTCTTATTATTATTTTTGGCATTGTTTTGCCTTTTATTGGACATTGACAGGTCGGCCAATGGAACCGAACTGGTAATGGTCACTGCCATGCAGCATGTGTGCATTTGGGACCTATAGGATCCAGTGTCTTTGGAGCTGGACCCACACAAGGGACCAGAGGTCAGGATATCTCCGTCTCTGCTGCGCTCATTTTGAGGCTGTAATTTAAACAAATCTGTCTCTTTTGAATCTCTTAGTACAACACAATACTAAGTCACTTAAAGCAGTTGGTAAATTCTCTCATAATGCTGCTACATACAGGATGATGACCTAAAAATCAACATCAAGTACTTTCAACACCTCTCTAAGTGCATTTCCATCTGCCGGATTTTAGGCACATTTGAAAAACCTGAGCGAAAACACTGGAAATGTGAAACAAGTCAATATTTCACAAAATGTTTACACTTGGCTAGAAGTGCAATGGAGACAGACATAATGAATCAGCCACGATGCACTCTGCTCTATGGACGAGAGATCTGGATGAAAACTAGACTTCAGATACAGTTTGTACACAAATGGACCATTAGAAGACCATTGACTGCAGAACTGGCAGATGAAATGTTCCTTTATTGTAATAAACTACCTTTTTCAGGTATGTAATTGACTTTGCCAAAACATTTCTGTGATTGAATGCTGAATCCATATCAGTGCTAGTGTACTTAATTATAATGAGAAGTACATAAAGAGTTATAAAAATATATTGCTTTCACTTCAGGGCAGCGACAAAGAAAGGCCCTTAAGGTGGATTGCCCATGAGGTGTGTACCATCACCAGCGCAGACGCACACCATCAGATCGAGCACCACCTCAGACCCATTTGCCAGTCTTATGATATACAATATATCATCCCAGCACACATTTACAGCAAACTGTAATTAAGATGCGAAGATAGGAAGTGGTGTGAGTGGCTCAGTAACAGCCTTCTAAACATTGTGTTATCTTTGCTGTGTCTGATACTTCATATATCCCAGACCACACACACACACACACACACACACACTCTGCCATGTCCAGCCAGCTCTACTTTAGGCCCGGAGGACATATGATTAACACATTTATCTTTAAAACAAAACTGAAACCTCATTCCTGTGAGCTCACACTCGGCTGTTAACTCCTTGTGGGTCTGATTATTTCAGGCAGCACTATCGTGTTGCTTCGATTAGGATTTCTTTTTGTTACGTTAGCTTCGGTTTGAATCCTCACGCCAACCTCCCTCTCCATCTGCAACATCCTCTGCTGTTATTTGATATCTGACCAGTGCATCAGTTTGTGTCCAAATAGCTGTGATTATGTGTTCTTAACTGAGCGAAGCGCCGGGGAGCTTCCACCGCCGCCCAGCTCAAACTAGCTTTCTAATACATGACCTGGTGATATGGAATATGACCAACATGTCTGATTGGACACTTTTAACATTTAACAATACAATCACAAACTACATAACTTATTATTACATAAGTGGGTTCTTTTTTCTTTAGGGGGAAGTGGGGTGGATTTCAACATCACCTGCACTGGTCACTGACATAACACCAACATACAGGCCATAGCCTACATAGCTACAATGGCTGCAACATAATCCTTTGGGGAAAGTCAAATCATCAAAGTGCTGCGCGTACTGTAAGTTTTGATCCGGACTAACCCTTTAAATCACAATGACACAACGTCACACAGTGTCAAAAACGAGCTGACTAATTGAGGCGGAGAAAAACTAGCAGCTCCTGTGTTCTGTGAGGTTAAAATGACTGTTTTGTCAAAGTAGCTGCTGTTTCTGTTTGCAGAAAAAGAATCCTACAGGTCTACCTCTGCAGGGATCAAATCCAAAATGTTTCAGATGAATTCCAATCTGAACCAGTCAGCAACAAAACCAAACACTTTTAGTGGACCTACTTTACACAATTGCCCCAAAGGATTTTGTTGCAGCCCGTTTATCTACTGGACCAATTCCACACCGTTTTGTACCTACTGGTCGTTTTGAACCAAAATATGTAAAAATAGCTCCCAGGTTTAAAAATACCAAAGTTATCCTTTAGTAGTGTACTGAATGAACTTTTAGCTGTTTTTTTTTTTTTTGCAGTGGCTCCATGGATGTACAGACAGCTATTAGGCCGACTGGATTGCTTTGATACATTAAGGAAAAATATGAGGAATCTCAGACAAGTTCTGAAGCATATTTTTTATTTCTAAGTAGATTTATAGAGAATGAAATCCTCGGAAGTGTAAGCCACTCTGAACGATATCAGTATCTTTTTCCTTTTCTGTGTTCGAAGATTTAGGACTCAGAGAATCCAAATATTGACTTTGACCTCACACAGTGTCTTTGGCTCACGGCTCTCAATCTTTCTTGGACGTTAAGTGTAGCAACGACGCCTTGGGTTCATCAATGATGTTTTACATAATTTCTGAAAAGTGTGGCTCAGTATCTGGATTTCAATCAACACTAAAAGGATCTACTGTGTGTTTACATGGAGCGCCACACAGTTAATCACCCTGCGTCGTCTGCTCTAGCCGTTCATATTTGGCTTTTCAAATTCTACATTTGTATGAATTGCTCTGACAAACACCATGAGTATGGGAGAGTAGTAATCTTCACCATTAATCATTGTTAAATCATCATGCCATTGCTACATGATAGCACAGACAACCCTTCACCCAGAATGGGCTCCCTAAGGAACCGTTTAAAGACATTCCTCTGCTCCCATGAACAATGCAGCACTGGACTGTTTATTGACTTGCTGTTTATGGGAGAAATGTGGGTGTTGTTTTAACCGATGGGCCAAACTGAACAGCATAGATCCTGAAAGGAGAACACTTTAGGTCTGAGAGTCACGATATGTCAGAATGAGGCCAGAGACATAATGTTCTGAACATCAAGTGTCATGGTGACGTCTGCACCCTTACGAGTATCAAAGTACCAGAGTATCAGACACCAGAAACCTCGGCATCTTAGACCTCCCGACCACCCTTGACAACCAGAGCGTGGTCAGTTGCGACATGGAAAAACAACAAAACAATTCTGTTTCATTTCCCCGACACTTTGTGCACCATTCTGACCAACACATATGTCAACAAGGACGCATTTCAGAGGCACATCCTGCCACCTCACCACTTCACTGCACTGTGATAAGCTGCAATAGTGGCGATGAGGTGACGAGTGATGAGGCAGAACTCTTGACAAACTGTGGCGGGTGGTGTTTTACTGGCTGCACATACTGTACTCTGCAGCTGTCAGAAACAACTGCTCACATGGCACACGTACAAGAGTCAGTGATACTGCTGGAGCTTTTAAATCATTAAAACGAATGCTCTTGTATTTGTGCCTGATCAGCACCCGTGGAACAAAATGTAAAGCAAATAAAGGCATTTTCTAAACGTTTTAAGTTGAAAGCGCAATTAGTCCTGCCGTCTGTCGCCCCGCAGTGTCGGAGTTCACTTTGTGTGCTGCAGTTTTGTAGACGTTGCATTATGATCACCAAAAGGGTCGTGTCACCCCAAACCTCAACAGGTACTGTAACTTTTTGCAGGCCACATTCCGTAGCCCTCCACTGTAAAACTCTCAGTATCAGTTTTGTCAACACGTGCTGAGGAGTATTGGGTGTCTGGCTGAGTAAGCTCTTCAGGCAAACACAAAACAACATCAGGTTGTGGGTTTGTGGTCGAAAAGGCAGACACCTTGAGATTGGGCGGCTTAAGCTGTGAAAAGATTTGCTGTTGCAATTGGCGGTGCGTTCAACACCTTCGCACTCGTTCTTTTTTTGCAACTTTCGTTTCCTGGCTTGTTTCAAACAGAAGTCATTCCACGCACTGCGTGGTAGCATCATTTCATCTTTCTAGGACAAAGATGTCTGAGCACACGTTCAATGTGCACTTCAGAATATGGAAACGTACCGTAGCTAAATCTCACATTTGTCATACGTTGAATTCATAAAAACATAAGGGTATGTGCTGAAATCAACCTCTCAGCTTCCTGTCACTGACCACTTTTACATGCACACTAGTGTGCACACCCATGTTTGAGTCTTCTCCTGGTTTAAATGTTTTCATGGAACATAGAGAATCTTGAATATCTCCTTGTATACTTGACAGTAGATCTGAAATTATTCATCAATTAAGTGATTAATCAAGTGAAAACAAGTAAATTGGCAACTATTTTAATACTTTATTATTTTAAGCTATTTATCATTGAGAAACACTAAACATTTGCTGCTATAAAGAAAAGTCTAAGTCTTTTCTGTGTTTTATTCTTTCAGTATAAACTGAATATCACTGGGCTGATGATGGAGAGTGTTCCTCTCAACAGAGTGTGGTATTTAACAGCAAGCATCCATTAATTCAGAAATGAACTGTCAAATGAATCGATAAATGGAAATAATCATTAGTTGCATGACAACGTTACGCCATATCTACGTCAGCTACAAGCTGCTCTGAAGCTATGCATTTGAAAAACATGAGAGAAAGTGAAAAACATCCATCAGAATATCCTAGAGCCGAGGACAAGATCATCATATGTCTTCGTTTTTATGGCAAATTCTCATAATTATAGAGAGAAAAAGGAAGAAAAGGTGAAATTTTCACATTTGATACCAAAGATCAATCACATTTTTAGGATTCTGGCTTGAAAAAGGATCTAAACGATTAGTCTCTTATCAAACTAGGTGCCAATTAATGTAACCTGACTAAGTGCTTAACTAACTAAGTGTTGCAGCTCTAGCTTGCATGCCCTGCTCTCCTGCTTTCTACTGCACTTCTTAAGCTAACATAACAGGCTCTCTCAACGCCGTTCCAAGGGCTCACCCACATTTCCTAAACCAGGATATGACATTTACACGTGCAAACACGCCACCACAATTCTCCCAAAATCTGGGATACTAACGTCAGTGTAACATTAGTATCATTCGTACGGTGGTGCTGTGCCACGGGGCTTTGAAAGGCCTCGTGAATACATCTTTTATTTGGTTGAAATCAGTCAGCAGTAGATTTTTTTTAATTTTCCTTGACCTTCACATTAGAGTGACTGTATCAAAGTCAGCTGGAGTGCCAATGAAAGAATGAAAGTGCACGGCAATTAACATTCCTGCTATAATAACCCGAGGGCTTGTCATTTATAAGAGGCAATGAATAGAAAACATTATGTAAGGTGTTATTTTAACCGAATGCACAATGCTGTTGAAGAGATATTAGTCTGCCAGGGGGACTTTTATGAGTAGTGAATTCACGCAGCACCATGTCCTTACCTTTAACCTAAAGCATGCAGCTTTCATCCCTGCACCAGTCAGTGTGAATCCTGCTGCTGTGTCCTTGAACCTCTCCAGAGATAAGGGCCTCAGTTAAATACCAAAAATGACTATGCTTCCAGGAGGTTTTTGCAACCCTGAATCTCTTTCATTTACAGCTTTAGTATTTTTTAACCTGGGCCATATTTCTACATTGGGTTTCGACGTGACAAGCAGGTAGAAAATGGTTTGGAATTGGTCCAGTAGATTGACTCAATGGCTGCAACGTATTCCTTTAGGGCAACTTCATCATTCAGTCATTTTAGCTTGCAGAACGCAGAAGTTGCTGCTCTACTGCTGCCTTTATCTGTCCAAACTAGGCCCAACCTTTTAAAACACAAAAGTCCCTTTTAGTTTTTTTTATTTTTGTACCACCAATAAACACTCTCTGCTCCAAAATGGGGAAAAAAGATTTAGAAAGCCTTTCTAGAATTCAGCAGAGGAGATGTTTTCAGAGGCGTCAGGCGTCTGCACGAGCTGCATACGTAGATCCGACCTCTTTCCTCCGTACAGATTCTCGTAGTTTTGTCGGACGTGAGGGGATCGTTGGTTAAACTGCGACCTCCAGTTTTCTCTACAGTTTGTTTTGGAGCTCAAGTTGAAACTTTGGCTGGGTCATTCAAGGACACTCAAACTTGAAACCCCTCCAGCTTTACCTTGGCCCAGTGCCTCGTCCACTCGTGCTCTTCCCGTCTGAGGCTGTGCGTGCTCTGCAGCAGGGTTCCTTCAAGGATCTCTCCATGTCGTACCCGTACCCTGTCACATTGTCAAGTCCTGACCATAGCAAGGTGCTTCCGCCGTGCTGCGCGGCGAGAGATGTGCTGTCCAGATGTTGAGTGCTTCTTGCTGTTCCCCAGGTGCAGAGGTGCAGTGGTTCAGGATATTATGTAATCAGACCAATAATCTTTTTGCACATGCTGAGTCATTTAAAGGGCCACACCGGCAGTTTAACGATGTAATCTGAGCTCAAGGTCTGCATGCTGGAGATTAACACATGCTGGATGCAGCTGAAATGTCTTTTTCCTCCTCCTGGTGTATTCCTGCTGATCCAAAGAACAAAATCAGTCTGTCTATCTGTCTATCTGTCTATCTATCTATCTATCTATCTATCTACATGGCTTCGTACTAAATAAATCAATAATGAAATATGTTTATAAAAATCATTTTATTGATCTGAAAATAATTTTTTTTCCTTCCGCTAGCAGAACTTCATCCATAGCAACGGTCTGTTATACAGAATCTAAAGTATTCAGCAAAGTCATGTGATAAGACACACACACACACACACACATATTGCTGCTGTGAATAAAAACCATTGTTGATATTTTGCAATAAGCAAACTTAGGTGATTGAAAGTCAGAGGTGGAGGTTGGATGGTTGGCTTGTGAAAGCATTTTTGTCAAGCTGTCTTTGAGACTTGAATCAGTGTAGGAAAGAATGTGATGTGAGGTCAATAAATAAAGTTTTGTTCTAACGGTGATTACAAAAAAAAATCAAAGATCTGAACCAAGGCCAAAGGAGGCTTTACTTCTTGTTGAAAATATTCACTGCATCACACATCATTTGATCCTTTTAAGGAGCCAAGCAACTGAAAGCATCTCCTCTATCTATCTTATCTATCTATCTATCTATCTATCTGTCTTATCTATCTATCTATCTGTTCTTCATCAGAAGGTGTGTGCAGGTGCCTCGAGCGTCTGGCAGCCATGCTTGAGCAGCAACATGATGCAATGTAAAAACTCATCTTAAAACTGACTCCAGGCTGTTTGATGCTCGTTGATGTCATTCCTATTTTAATCCACTTCAAACTCTTTCAACAGAAGCTCCAGACAGACGCAAAAAACGTAGCGGCTGAATCTTAAAAGAATTGTTTGCGCAAAGTGCAAAGATCCTTTTCAAAGCTTTATGCCAACATTGCTCAACACCTGGAGATGTTTTCGGATGCATTTAAAACACGACCTCCGTCGCGGTCGACCTCGCTGTACGCAGTGTTTGTGAGTCAAGTTTGTGTCGTCAAACGATTTTCTCGGTCAAGAGTGAGCTTCCAAGGTCGTGATCGTTTGCTGTTGTCTGTTCTGGCCATGTTAGCATTAGCTTATGGTAGCATCCTAGATTCAGACGTGCATGGAAGTGTTGATGTTAAGTGATGACATTTTGTTGTATCATAAGACCAGCCGCAATTTAACTTCCGTTATGTATTTGACATAGCTTAAAGTTGGGACATTTTTGCAATTTAGTAATGTTTAGAGACCAAAACTTAGTTAGGTTTTGGAAAAGATTGATGGTTTGGGTTAACGTAAGTTTGAGTTCTGTGCTCCCCGTGTGGATTTTGTCACCTGGCTTCCTTCTTTGCTCCCGTCACAATTACTGCAGCCATTAGCCGCTACGTGAACACTGGACGTTTTAACCTCCTCGGAAAAAAAAACGACCACAGTTGTTTTTTTTAGCGTGAGGACGGGCTGTTCTGGAATCAGCGAGTAATCTGGTAATTGTTTGCACATCAGTGCTGATGGTGCTTAGTAGCTAGTGCGGACTAGAAATCATATGATTAAGGTAAATGTGGTCACTGCCTCTATGCTGGCTGTTTACACACATTCAAAAAGAGCAAGAACAATAGGGATCCATTAACCAAATCCATGAAAACACTATCAGTGCCCCTGGAATACCCCCGGAACAGTGACGCTCTTCTCTATTCTCTCACATGTGCTTGGAGTGTTGAAAACCTGTGCTTAGACATTAATATTAATCTTTTTGTTTTGTTTATTTGTTATTTATCCATGATTTCTTCATTAGCAGAAATGCGTTTGTGTCCCATAATGGTGGGAACTGTGTATCTAACAGTGTGTGGATAAATGGCCCAAAAAAACCGGTACGGTACGTAGCGGTGTTGTTTTCACTCACACTTCTTCACCCTCCTCTGTCGTCGTCTCTCAGCATATCACGGAGGCAGACACTTGGACAGAAGGAAGTAGAACAGATAGCTAGGCAGAGAGGAAGCTGTCTGAGCTGCTACACCCTGTCTCAAATACTGTCCTGCTTCTTGTCGTGGCGCTGCTTTATGTGGACTCCCCCGTGGATCTGTATGTACGACTGTGCAGGAGAACACAGGTCGGCCAGTGTTCGACGCTGACTGACTTCTGCCACGAGGTGTACTTTAGTCACTGCTGTCATTCTGCTTTCTCTTCCTTTGCTGCTTCTTTTTTTTCTTTTCTTTTTCCCCATACCGTATGTCAGTCTCCAGTGTGTGTGTGTGTGTGTGTGTGTGTCTGTGGTTGCCTGTTTATGTTTAAGTCTTTTGAAGAGCAAAAAAAAAGAAGAGTCCTGCAAATTCACTGAGTTGCGAGTGAGTGCTTCTTTTGCAGACTTTCAATTTGTCGTGGCATAATTCCTTCGTTTAAAGAAGAAGTCTTTTGGAGATAAGCTCCATGACACAAACAATGAAAGCAACCCTTTTTTTTTTTTTTTTGCAGCAGGGCTGCAGAGGATGTGAGCATTTAAAGTTGCAGTTCCTCAAAACCTTGAAAATGAATTTAAAACACAGCACGTGTTTGTTTTGTTGTGAGGACTGCTCGCATTGATGCAAGGCTTTCGGAAAAGAATCCCAGTTTTGCGTCTTCGCAGTGGGATTTTCAGAGAAGACACATTAGGCTAATTAGATTTGCAGACATCTAAGTAATCAGATGATTCAGCCTGATTTGGAGGAAATGGCCGAGAAGTAAACAAAAGGCTTTGGTGCTACCGCTACAGCCCTCCAGCTGCTCGAAACGCTGGATTGAGACAAAAGCAGATTTTGTCTCGTACCTTAACCTTTTTACTGCAATCAGTCCTAAGTGTGTTGTAGATTTACGCCTGCTAAGCTCTGTGTGAAAGCTACATCGTTAACGGAAAAAGAAAATCGGAGCCTCAATCTGTTTTGGTTTAAAAACAAACATTTCAAACATTTGGAACTTCAGTGAAGATTTATGTTTTTCCTGGGAATATGTTAGAAAAGCTTTGAACCGGGTTTGTTTGCATGTGGTGTGATTGGCACGGCGGCGTGCGCTGATGCAAGTGGTTTTGAAAAGGACCTGACAAATCATGATGTGTACTAAATGTATCATAGCCCGTGAATGCTTTTGTTTTTCCGGGTATGCCTAAGATGCCGAAATATATCAAGAGCAGATGGAGCAGACAGATGTGCTACTTAGCCGATACTTTGATTCAGATGAAATAACACAGTAGTGTGACTCCACTGTTACTCCATGATTGGAGAAAAAAAAAAAAATGCAGCGCACAGCATGTTTTCACCACGACGCTCGTCAGCAATAAGGAAGCAAAAAGTGTTCAATATCAGATAGATAAAACAGAATAGAGTAGATAAAACATCTTATCTAATAGTGAATGCAGTGCGGCCCCGTCAGTGATGCATCACTCATTTAAATGAATGACCTCAAAGTGTGAAGTGTGACTGCGGTCCGTCATATTCGAAAGTTCACTGGTGCACCTTAAACTTGCTTAACTTCCGAGCTTGACCGTTTTAATTGCCACTTCAGCAAAACAGCCTAGAACTAATGCGTGTTGTATTTTGGTTTGAAAAGAAAAAAGTTCTCTGACATTTCTCTAAGAGGAACCCCTGTGGATTGGAAAACACTGCTGTTGATCACAGAGGTTACGGTGCAGCATACAAATTTAAAGTTCAGTGAGGAAGGCAAACTGTGCAGCAGTTCCCAGAAAAGCATAGACACACACACACTCACAAATAAAAGTGTGGCAGCCAGAATGAGTGTTTTTCCAATATAAAAGACAGGCAGGGTGCCGGCACACACATTTTTCAGTAAAAGCTATTGTCTTGCTACTTCTGCTTTTCTTGCACACAACTGTTGCTTTCAGAGACCCATAATTTGGTCTGTTTCCTAACACCTTGAACCAAGCAGTTCTAATGAAAGCAATTATCTTATCTATGGGAGCCTAGTGGTGCAAAATTTGGAAAGCCGAAGCCTAGGAAATAACTTCTAAATCCTAAAATACAAAATCCAAAGGCGGAGGGACAAATTATAGAAAAGTGATTAGCTGGGTATAGTGTATTACACACAAATACAGCTTTCCATAACTCCATTGTTGAAAAACATAATGCCTGCCAAACAAAAAGAATATCTTCTATACAGGCGGAGGCAACAATGTGACAACATAGTATTGTATCAGTGGAAAGTATAGCCAGTGTGCCCTGATGACTTGGCAGTGATAAGCTTATTTCGTTACGCATTAAGTAGCCTACACTATCTCTAATCTTCCTTTGGTAGCCTAATCCTCTTGTAGCCTTGGTAGCAGGAACACTGTTACTTTTCACTGTCATACTTTTTTTTTTTATTTTATTTTTTTTTTTACAATGCTTATTCATTATTGCGGTTTGTTTCAGTGATAGAGCACAAATGTGAGTAATCAATTTGATTTTGATCTATTTTTACAGTCAGCAGTGTGTTTTATGGCCTGTACATGCCTCTGATGGTGCAGCCCCATGCAGTTGGTGGGTGTGTCAGGGTTGCCTGTAAACTGGTTCTTCTCATTTTTAGCCACGTTATCGGCGAGCCTCCAGGGATGTCAGTGTTGCAGGTCTGTCAGACTCACCTCTGATCTGGTCAAGAATTAAATACTTCTAAGATAAAATACTGAGATAAAAGTACAGATACTGATGGTTGCCAGAGGATGAATCTCCCCACCTTTCATGTTCCCCCGGCCTTTCCTCAAGTACCATCATATGGTTGATATTTGGGATTTTACGTGAAAGGTTTCAGCGTTTTTCAGGTTGTCTGTCCATCCACATGAACGTGATATCACAGGAACGCCTTGAGGAAATTTCTTCAAATTTGGCACCTACGTCTGCTGAACTGAAGGGATTTTGGTGGTCAAAGACCAAGGTCGCTCTGACCTCACAAGACATCTTTTTGGCCTTAAGTCAAGAATTCAAATGCAAATTATGACAACATTTCACACAAATGTCTGATAGGCTGAAATGATGGAGTGTCAAAGGTTAGCTTCACTGTGTCACCTTAATGTTCCGCAAAAACAACTGTTGGGCCATTATTCAGTGCCCTAACTCGGGAATGGACGGGGAGATTGTGTCCTTTTGGTGACACTAATATTGTGTCTGAACAGACATGGAAGTAAACTGCAACTTGGTGGCTGGTTGGCATAGACATATAACCACGAGACGCTAACGACTTTGTTGTCATTGCACTGAATACTGAGACAATACGATGCATCTAAGTGTTTTAGTCTAATCTATGTAAGTATAACGTATAATATACAGTATATAATGATACTATAAAAATAAGTAAGATGGGCAGCATGAACAGAATTAACAGCAGAGTAGTGTGTAAGATATATATACAGTGGAGGAGTATGAATATTTGCAGTCATAGCAGTAGGCAGTGCAGATCTAGTAAAGGTGTATCAGAAAGGTGACAGCTGCAAGGAAGAAGCTGTTCCTGAGCCTGCTGACCTGGGAACAAAGAGTCCGGTAGCACTGCCCAGAGAGCAGGAGGGCAAACAGTCCATGTCCAGGGTGAGAGGATGCACTCTGCAGACACCGTTCATGCTGGATGGCCTCAATAGTGGGAGACCCGTGTTGGGCAGTTTTTTCCACTCTCAATCTGTTTTCTGGTCTGAGAGAGGGCAGTTGCCATACCACTGTGATGCAGTTGGTAAGGATGCTCTTTAGCATAAGGATGCTCTTTGGTAAGGATGCTCGTAGAAGTTTACCGGAATCTGTGGGGAAAGTTAGACCTTCATCCAGTCTCTGAAAACACCTCATGATGGTGGGGATGAGTGCAACATGGCGGGAGTCATAAGGCTTGCTGCAGTGGAGTGTTTTGGCACCAGCACAATGGAAGTGATTTGAAAGCACGTGGGGACAGCTGCTTGGGCCAGTGACAGCTTGAAGATGTCAGTCAGAACCTCAGTCAGCTGCCCAGCAAGGCCCCGAGCACGCGTCCGGGGATGCCAGCAAGCGCAGCAGCCGTACATCCATTGATCCTGCTCAGTGTAGCGCACACGTCAGTGGGGGAGAGTGTGAGGGGCAGGTGCCCTGCGGGGAGCACAGCTTTGATGGCTGCTTCCCGGTTGTCCCTGTCAAAGCGGGCATAAAAGCTGTTAAGCTCATCAGGGAACGTTGAAAGGTCCAGTCCAATGTATTATTTTGTCTCTGCATTAGGAAAAGGCTCCTATGTCAAAGGACAAGCTTTATTGTCCTGTTGTCCATGTCTCGAATAGGCCTTTTTCATAGCAGACTTATCACAGTAGGCAATGGGGTGCCAATGGGTTTCAATGAATGAAGAGTCAGAAAAGATTGCAAAATCAATTAATCAATTTAATTAGCTCATCCATGGATTTCTACAGTCATGCATCTCCAAACCAGCAAAGGAGGCTCTTAAGAAGTGATGACTGTGCATTGAGCCGTGCATTTGAAGAAATACATACTGTTGAACTGTACTATATATATTAGGTATGTAGTGTATAGTATACCATGTTGGATACAGTGTAAAACATTCTGCAATAAGGGATATTTTATTCTTTTTTCGTGACAAGCAAATGCATACACCTGTGGTAATATAACGACAACCTCAGGCTGGCCAATGATGGCTGATTTGAAAAACATATTGCCCAACCCTGTTGTCAGCTCTTCAAAAAGATAGTTTCAGACTCTTTCAGAGTTTTGTTACAGGGTGTGTTGAAAGATAACCCGTTTCTAATTAACAGTGTGACATTTTTGGAAATATACCTATTTCCTGCCTTTCACAGAGTGAGACGAGACGATCAAAATCAATCTCCTGTCTGTTAAGTGTGGAGCTGGAGTCAGGAGGTGATTAGCTTGGCTTAGCAAATAAGTTTGTCCTAATTAAATGTTCTTTGTAACATGTTCTTTGGGGACCTTGCTGAAGACCAAAATCCAAAACACATTGGTCTCACTGTACAGTTGTCTTTTGTACTAGAGGCGTTGCTGGATCTTTCACCACATCAGATTATATTGCACTATGGAATTAGCAGAGGTTGTGCCAGAAGATATGTCAGAGATAACTGCGATTTAATGGAACCACATTTGATTGCCAATCACAAATAGATCTATTTGTGCCACCCATCTTGCCTGCTTTGAATATGTACCCAATGAACCTACTTTGACCATGACATTAGCATAATGGTTCCAAACTGACTGACTTGGTGCCTTTGTCATATTATTTCTATAATTATTTTCTATTCTATGTCTTTGGATGCAGCATTGACAAAGTGTTGACTCTTTGAAGGCCTGTTCTGCACTGACAAGCCCAGAGTTTGACCAGTATGTAGATGTAGACAGCAGATAAACCATGATAAACTCTTCATGCTGACATGCACGTCTTTCACCTTCCCTCCCTGATCAGCATCAGCAGCAGCGTTTCAGCACTAATATATCTGTATAGCAGGGCTGGCTGATGTTGCAAAATAATATTGTCATGATATGTTTTTCTGTATTGAACAACATTGATATTTATCATAATATGTAATTTGGTAATGCTGCAAGTTTGAAGGTTACCCTGAGAATGACTGAAGCTTGGAGAAACCAGAAGGTTCATTAGATAAACTTTGGAATATAGTTTATTTACATAGAAATAGAATCATGTAATGCAAACATTCTTAGTGATGTGCAAATTCTGTCATGTAATTTTGATATTAGTTGAATAGAGGGAACTAGACCTAGGCTCACAGGTGCCAATCAGCAGGGTCATGAAGAAAGTGAAAGTTAGCAGCAGGTATCCACCCAGCTAGTTTTTGTTTTGTAGCCGTGGAGGCCAGCAGGGCTAACGTTAGCGTCTGTCATGTGTACACAGCATCCAAAGTACAGTTGAGTAACAATGGAGAATTTAACTAGATATAACCTTGTGCAGAGCTCCATCCAGCAGGATTGCCTGCTTGTTTGTTTTTTGGGGCTTTTATCAGTGCACGCTGTGCACACACGACAGACGTTGTTGCATTGGCCTCCAAGGCTAACAACAAAGATCAGTACACAGACATTAGTGGCTCCTTTAGCACACAAAATGGTGATATGATGTGAATCGCGCTGTCATATTGCGTATTACTAATGCAATACAAGGTTGTTGATGTGGGCTTCTTTTAAATTTTTCAGAACAATCTCATACTGACAAATGCTGGTTGAGTCAGCATGCAGAAAGCCAGACACAGTTATGATCTTACCCCAGACCACACCAGCAAAACCTTAGATGGTATCTCAGGTTATGGGAAACATTGGTCGGTAGGAAACAGGCTTGTACTTTGATGCAAAAAAAATGGCAGGCTGACTCGCCGTAGTTCCGTTTATTTCTGCTATGTGATGAGCAGTTACATCTATCCATTTCAAGTGTCCAAAAAAAAAGTCCACAGTTTCTCATCATTATTGCCCAGTCCTACTATACAGTGTGTGGTTGTCTTTAAATAAGCATTCCAAGCAGCTGCACAAAGGCAGCATCAAAGGGAGGCCTTACTATAAAACCTCAGGCAGACTAAAATATATCTAAATACTCAGGCCACTTAAACTGGATCAAACTGTGTCCTGGCCTCGTTGGATGGAGTTCACCATCCTGAGCAACGAATAACTCAAGTCTCCAAAGTTTTCATGTGACTTGTAATGAGTGGGCTTATGCATACGCTAACAGATGAACAGAACTGGCTTAGTTACTGTGCAGTGATCTACTGTGCAATAAACTGATGTACATATTTTTCTTTCTCTTGCATGTGTATGGATTGGGATAATCAACCACTGACACCACTACAGGTAAGCTGTGCTCTCCTTTTATTCCCTATTGATATGCTTATGTGGCAATCTTTCCAACTTGATCCAAATCCAGGTTTTGCACCTTTTTGGTTTGTCATTGTTCATTCTTTGATCAGATGGTCCCGATTGTAGGCAAACTTTTGCCAGTTTTAGATTGTATTTTATTCAGGCAAAGTTTTTATATGGCTGCTTACGTTTAGAAGAGAATGATTCGTTTGTATAACACAAAGTATGATGTCAAAAAAGCAGAGGTGTGGAGTCTCAAATCTTGTGACCTTGACTTTTTCGATAATGATTTGTGATTTTGCTGTGAGAGGAACCTTGTGGCTTGGAATGAGTGACAAAATCTAAAATGACACCCAGTGCTTTTCCAGTATGTACCCTTTTAATACAGTGAGCATTAGCATTGTGTACTTGTTTTTAGATTCTGAATCTAAAACACCGTAAAATATGACATCATTTAGTATGACTGAAACAACTGGAGCGACTGGTGTGGACGCACACATGCACAAACTTAATCAGATTCAGATCTGCTCAGATGTGGCTGCCAGTATGTGTGTGACACCACTTTCAAGTAGTTTGTAAATTGTGATGACTTTTCAGATTTGGAATGGTTTATACCATCTTCCTCTGAAGCTAATGCAGCTGTGGCCCCATTACATGTTCAGGGTTTAGATTTTATCAGTATCACTTAAAGTGTTTTTCTTAGGCAAATTTGCAGAAACCTTGTGTTTCCTGGTCTCTCCGCTTCAGTTACAAATTCTGTTCCTACATCCACGTTCCCTGATTCTGTGCATGATTTCTACAAAACGGATAACACAGGCTCTGTGTGGGTTTACACATACCTGTGCCTGTTTCGCCTTTCAGCAAAACCTCTGGTTGTGTGGCCTAATGTGATCCTGTTATAATCAGGAGTGGATTTATCTTAGGTATGAGGAGCTTATGAACCCCCTGGCAGTCAGTGTGGAGCTGCGCTGTGTTTTCATGCTTCAGGGAAAGTTGAAAAACGCTCTCAGGCTTGGATGGGGTTGAATTATTCATGGAGATAGAGGGAGAGGAGCTGTAAAAGCCTTCATCTTAACTTTTCTGCCCGTGGCTGCGCTGCTCTGTGTTGCACTGAGTGATGGGGTGGGTTAGGGTAAGAAGGCACGTGATTATCTTTGTAGAATATCGATACCACATGGACTGGCAGGGGAAGAGCGGGAAGGGGGGCTATGCTAATGGCCTACACCAATTGCCTTTTCCCTGTAAAGTCCAGACCGCAAATTTTTGGGATATCGTTGATCCATGTCTAAACATCTGTTTTGTGTTTTGGTTCACCCATCATGCTGGTCGTCATGTTAAAATTCTGCTGTCACGGCTGTCAGCAGATAATAAAATAAGGAGAACTATATAATACTAGTAGGCAAGGAGACAAACTGTACTGGCACTCCACTGCAGTACTACACCCCTGGAAATACGAAAGTTACTGTAGCTTACACATTCTGAAAAAATACACTGTGAGGCTGACCTCAACACGGGGGCCCTTATGTGTTCATCTCAATGGAGTCTGTCGTCTCCTGATAATCTGTACTTTTCTCATTATCAATACATTTATTGAAGAGACTCAAATACCCAATGAATGTCTTCTGCTAGCAACTATTGTGTGTGTGTGTATCCAAATTCCGATATACTGTATTACAATCAGCATGACGGCACATCAATGAGCCACACTGTTACACCGGGTGACATGTAGTTAATTTTGACTCAGACCCACACACACTGTCCTGCTGCCCCAAATAAGCATTTGAACACCAAAAATGTATTAATGCATTGTACTGAGAAACCAACTTACATATTTGTTGGGTTTGGTCTTTTAATGGGACTTGAATAGGATTGGTCTGCAGCAAGGATTACATCACACATAATGACAAGAGGGTCTGTTTGACATTTGGCCGTTTACAGGTCCCACAGCTACGAGAAGATTCTTCATACCTTGGCATGGGTTTCCTTATCGTTATCCCTGTGTGTGTGTGTGTGTGTGTGCAGCGAGTCTTGCTACTACTAGACTAAATGGGTATTTTTTTGTGCAAATGACGCCTGTATGCTGAACGACCTCTCGTAGTTGCAATGATTCACAAACTTGTTTCGCTCCTCACTCCTAACCAGCTGGTAGAAGACGTCATCAACAACTGCTTCACTTTGAGATCACAGAGCAGATGACATTTCCGCCAATCAGCGAGGCTAAAAATGTTGCAGGCCACATTATGACCTTTGTCGTGGCTCAAAAACTGACATCCATAGAAAAGTTTGCTTTGGGTTTGAACAGAAGCATCTGCAAATGAGTTCCACACCAGATATGTTCTGATCCGCTAGAGTTACGTACAATACGGCATGAATAAATCTGTGTTTGTGTTATCGTCACCACTATCTTGACTAGAAGTGAGTCGCTGTGTTGTGATGAAGTCTGTTCCCCCATCAGTGTTTCCTCACAGGCTGTACATATAAGAAGTGGACGTGGCCGCCATGACGTCACCCACTGGTTTTGGAGCCAGAAGTTATGCTCGAGTCTGGTTGTTTAGCACTAGGCGTGATCTACCTCTGATTGGTTGGTCACAAAGTAGTCACAAAGACTTGAAACTAGCGATTGAGACTGCAAACTCATCAAGAAAGTGTTTATTGAGCTAATAAATCTGTTGGCCACAAGAAAGAGTACAGGCTTAAGGCACCTCCGCATTGGCTTCACTTTTCACACCTGGAAGCGACATCCACTTCTTTTATACAGTCTTCTGTATGTGTTTCCTGTGGCAGCGCCTTCTGTCATTGGTTAGGTTAAGGGTTAGGTCAGGGTTAGGTTAGGTTACGGTTTGGCATAGCAGCGGAGATCGCCTGGCAGAAATATAACAAAACCTAAAAGATATAAAATCCTCCTGTTGTGGATACTCTAAAAACATTTGAGGCTGTATTTTCAGTAATATTGGGTCTGCATCAGTGCGGATTGTGAATAATGCGATGAAGGGTGGAAGTTGAGGTTTGGCTGTTCAAAGTGCTGATTGGCTGATTATATTCTAAGTAACTGTCACTGGTCCTTGTTCATCTTAAGAAATACAGGGGAGGGGGGGAGGGTGAACAGGGGGAAATATCCTGTACACGAAGGTGATAGATAAGAGAAAATATGTTCATTTTGAGATCTGCAAACGCTGCTGCACAACCATAAGTATGTGGGGCCGTTATGTGGATAACGGGCTAAACGTACTGTAGAAGACATCGAGCGAGTTTAAGATATCTCTAGTGTTGTTGTATATTCAGTGATGTATCGAGAGCTTCTCTACAGAACCACCATTTGGTCCCAGTGTGCGATAGTTGTAAAGGGGCGAGATGATAAGGGTCAGATACCAGTTTCTCCACAAACAGCTGCCACAACAAACAGGAGTGAAGAGAAGCCGTAAATCATGTTCCACAATCACAGACTTTATTAAGTAGTTGGTTCGCTGCAGTTTGAAGTCATCTTACCCAATAGAATTAAGTATTTTCTTTCTTGAAAGTAGGTATTCAGCTACCGAAGCAGATTTTTAAGGAAACTGGGTCAACTAAGCCGGTAAAACTAACTGAGAAAGTATTCAGTAAATATTCACAAATAATATTGATGCTGAAGGCCAATGCTGAACAGTGGCTTGGCCCGACATGTTTGTCCTCACAAAAGGAGGGTAATAGCTAAAGGTTTTGTTGATGTCCTGACCCGTCTTTAGCATCGCTGTTAAGTAAAGTAGTTCTCTTGACCCTTGTCTCTTCACCTGTAGTACACATTAGAATTAATATTCCAATGGTCCCAGCACGGTAAATCCAAATATGTTTCTTCTTCCTGTCACATTTGAGGCCAAAATGTTACAATTTCCACGCAAGATCTCAAAATTGTGAAAATACATTGACAACATACGTGGTAGACTGTCTTAACCAAGGCTGAGAAGAGAATGAACCCTTTTAGTTTTAGTGACCCCTCTCCTCTATTGCCAAGGCCTATTACCTCAGTTGTTTTTGCTGTTGTTATGAAAGATCCACCTTTTTAATGATATTGGGTATCTGCTGATACTGATCTGACTCTTACATTGACCTAAATGCTGATTATGTATGTATGTATGTATTCGGCACATCAAAATAACAGCTGCAGCCTTCTAAACTGGGCCCCATCTTGTTCTTCTTGAGCTGCTCGATTCAGATGCTTGAGGTCCGATTCAAAAGTACTGATATGATACAGATGAAAGTTTAACTGGGAGAGTGTGACTCTTGAAACTGACTTGATCTTGTCAGCTACAGAGTAACTGTGTCACTCTGTTGGAGCTGTCGGACGTACAGAACCACCTTCCACTTGTACCTTCGTCTTAACAGAGCGATGCTTCTTTTACCTCATAAACACTCTCTGAGTTGAGATGCCAGCTGCAGAGAGCACTTTAACCCGACAGCAGCCAAGTTTATTTTGGCCAGCCATCAAATTACTCACAGAATTAGCGTTAATTAGCAACAGCTGGTCTGACCTGCCACCGGCCACATTTGTCATTTTGACCGTTGAAAGTGACGGTTTGCAGCAGCTAATAAGTATACAGTGACTGTGCCGACCTTAGTGCCCAGTTCTAAGCTACAACAGGCTAAAAAGGCTGATCAGAGCTGCAGCGTTAGATGGTCTGTCTCTGAGTGGCACAACAACCTTTCCAAATGGTCCTTTGACTGATTTTTAATACAATTATTTTAATAACGACAAGATATTATTATGTTTTTGAATGTGGGAGTAGACAAGGGTGGGCAAGATTTGGAGCTTTGGGGGGGCGGGGGATCAGTCGACTTCCTCTGTCTGGAGGCTGAAACTCATTTTCATTGGATTCAGCCGTGAAGATGGCGTTAAAACTCTTCATTGTATCTTCAGTGTTCCCACCAAAATGTCTCTTTAATACAGCAGTGCTCACATAGTCACGTGTTTGTCACAGGCTAGCACAAGGTGATGTTACACCTATGAATTACAAAAGATCAACATCATTTCACACTTTTTTGAGTCCGTAGTTCCATATAATATTTTCAAATTGGGTGGAATAATGAACATTTCATCTTCTATATGCAGCTAGTGGCGTTTTCGGTCCTCTGCCAGACCTCCTGGATTGTGGCTAGTGTGCTTTTCACCTTAAAGGCAAACAGCCGATTTTCTCCCAACTTCGTATCATTAGTTGAGGATAGTGGTGCAGTGCATTCTGGTTGTTGTAGTCTTTCTACCTTTTGAGCCACAGGCCCCCTTTTTTTTTTTGGTTTTCTCTGGTCATGTAGCACCAATTTCAAAGATATTTCACCTTTCCATTGCGCACACAGCCCAGTTTTATAAAAAGACCGCCTCTCTAGTGGTGAAACACGTCTTTACAGCGGGGCTGGAATGGGAGCGCTGAGCACTGTGGCCTGTTATGTAAGGATTTGGCTGCGGTGCTCAGAGCTGCGTGGCCTCTGCGCTGTCCCATTGCCAACAAGCACAGGAGGTTTCATCACCCCGCCGTTTCAAAGGGCCCTCTGGACTCTGGATATTGTTTAGAGCTGCTCTGTAGTTTGTTTAATTCATTTTCTCCTTTCTCTCTCCTTTACACCAACCATCTGTCATCCTCCCTGATAGCCTAACCCATTTTAAACCCTCTGTCTTTCTCCTCATCCGCTCTCTCCTCTTTTGCTGACTCACTCTGCTCTCTGAAATTACAATGCACTGAAATAGCTGACTCTCTCTCTCTCGCATGGTCTTATTGCACCATTTTGTTTTTATATCTGCTTCTCCTCCATGATTCCCCCTCCACTGAGCCAGTGTCTAACCAGAAGCTGTGAATAAAGATAAGGCGAGGACGGGTCTGACTGGGCCTTTTATTTTAGTTTGTACTAAAATACATCATTTGGTTTTACACACAGAGGAAAGTAGAGCCGTTATTTGTCACAGGAAATGATGATGCGCTTGATGTCATCATCTGTCACAGTATATAGATTATTTTTTAACTGACAAAACATTCTTGTTGGAAATTATAAGACATAATTTATAAAACTGATGTTACTCGTGCTTCCAATAATATTTTACAAGTAAAAACATGTATTTATAAAAGCAAATGTGTGATAAATCGCAGAGGAAATACAGTTTATCTGATGAGAACGGTTTGTCTAAGCCAGAGATTTTCAGCCTGCGAGATGTGTCTTCTGAGGAGACGAGAAGATACCGTGTGAGGTGCATGCTGGTGTTCTAAAGAAACACAGGAAGTCAGTTATTGGGGTTTGTTTGCTGCTTACCAGCCCCGAGCTCACCGCTCACGGAGGCATCCAAGGTTGCATTAAAAAACTGCACACTCTCTGATTTGCAAGCATGATGCACATATTTTTAAGCGACGCTCCCTGAGGATATCATTATCTTCAGTGTCCACTGTGAACGAACGTCTACAAAGGTGCTTAGAAATCACAGAAAAAAGATGCTTCTTATAACTCCACAATAGGCCTGACAATCATCACATTCTTTAGTTCTTCCCCTGCATCAGAATACTCCAGCGACGTCCGTGGGAACACTGCAAACAAGAGCTGCTATAGCAGCTAAACACGCTTTTAATGGGGCCTATTTGCCAAATGAAAACAAATACAAACTGAAAAACAGGGCTCAAGTTGTAGCCCACAGCTGACTCACTGGCTCCATGGCAACATTATACTTCCTGTAGTAGTAGACGGTGGGGGGGGGAGAATCCTGGTCTAAGCTTTCAACAAGCTCATGCACACTTGAGTGAAAGTGTTTCTGTACAAGCCGTGTCAAATGGAGGAAGAAATACATAAAGCATCTTCTTAATTTTGTACTGTGTCAGCTGCTGATATGATTTCTCTGGAGTGTTTTTGTGCTTTGCGGTTCTAAATCACAACTTGGCATGCTTTGTGTCAAGTTAGAGAGGGAGAATAATTGCAGAGAGACTAAATTTAAATCTTAAGTGAATAAAACAGCGATGAATACAGCGCTTGTTAAATAGTTTCCAGCTTCCTTTGCCACAGTGAATGCTTTTATTGTGTTACCAATAATCCTCAAAAGAAGAATGCTAAAAAAAAATAAAAACACTGTAAAGGGTAGCTATAAAAGATTCGGCCCTCGCCAGAGTAATGGCAGCACTGGTTGTTTGAAACCTCAAGATACAAGTTTCATGCCGCCTCGACTGTTGGCGCCACAGCTGCCGGCATGGAGGTGCTACTAGTAACTGTTGTTGGGTATAATGCGAGGCCAATTAATAAATGTAGTCTCTTAAACTACTTTACATATTTGAAAAACCCCAGTTAAGACTTCAAAGTCCAATAAACATCAACGGGTCTATATGCAGAATATCATTCTGGGGTTTGGAGGTTTGATAGTGTGTGTGTGTGTAGAAAAGCAAACAGGGTCAGTTACTGTTCAGTCCTGGTCACGATTTCTATAATTCATGAAGGTTTGTGTGCACTACGCAGGATTTATTTATAGTTTTTTTTTTTTTTTTCATCATTTGCAGAGCTGCCTATAATGCCCAGTGGCAGCTTTGCCCCTTTCTGATCCCAGTCTAACTCAGGTCCAATATACAATGGAATTAATGTAGAGACAACCGATCCTTTGTTTTGGTTCTGATTCGGACCTTTGTGACTCTGGTCCAGAGAAAAAAAAGCACCCTCACACGATGACACACCTTGTAGGATGGATAACTGTGTGGTCTGAGATGTAGACATGGTCCTGCACACTGCACAGGAACCACCAAACCGCCTTTCATGTCCAGTCCTTAACAACTGTCAATGTTTGATCTCTCTTTAATCTCCCCCAAGTCATTTATTCATCGCCAAGACTTAATCATCCACAGAGGTGGCAGAAAATCGCTCGTATTTGGGAAATATGTGTTATTGTGAAAGACTCACAGATTAGCTATTGTTTAGGTTTGATGACTTGTCATCCTTTTGCTGTGGTTTGAGACATTCTTACGGGGTTGATCACACAGGATTTGCTAATTTGCTTTACAGACATGAGGTATGGTAGATGGTAGATGGTCTGTATCTGTACAGAACCTTTTTAGTCATTTCGACTGCTCACAGCGCTTTTACCTCATTCACCCATTCACACATCAGTCATACAGGAGGAGTCTAAGTTGGAGGACACACATTCACACAGCTGGGGTTCAGCGTCTTACCCAAAGACGCTACAACATGCTGACTCATAGGAGCTGGGGATCGAACCACCGAGCTTTCCGGTTGAGGGACGCTCTTACCTCTGAGCCACAGCCGCCCGTATGCTAATTAGCTTTGAGGTTTGCAAAAATATCCTGATCAGGACAGGCGAAGACAGTTTCACTTGGCTTGTGCAGCTAATGACGTTCAATATTGTTGTTAAGCAAATAGAAAAGATCAGTCTTATCAGTCCAAGCCTGGTACTGCTAATGATTTCACTCAGCAAACACAGTAAATCAAGGTTTCAATAAACAAGCACCAACGTCATAAAGGCTGTTACAGTTTAATTGGACAGCAGTGAGAAACTATAGGAAGGGTCTCTCCACTTGTCCTACTGAACAGTTTTCTGTGCGTTCAGAGTATTTCTGGAAAGCATGTCAGGTGCACAGGGTGGATGACACACCAAGCAGTGCAGAATAATAAACACTGCCAACAATGAGACAACAGCAGCTCTCACTGCCAAACGTGCATCCTGTGTGATCACCCCTTAAGTCATTTTATATTTCAAAACCTGTTGAGTAATATTAGGTAGGCGGATGAACAGAAACATGTCTCTGTGTGTGTGTGTGTGTGTGTGTGTGTGTGTGTGTGTGTGTGTGTGTGTGTGTGTGTGTGTGTGTGTGTGTGTGTGTGTGTGTGTGTGTGTGTGTGTGTGTGTGTGTGTGTGTGTGTGTGTGTGTGTGTGTGTGTGTGTGTGTGTGTGTGTGTGGTGAGAAAACAGGCCAATTGAAAGTGATTTCACATGGTGACTTGAAGCTTTGGATTCAGGTCAGAGTTCCAGCGGTCAAGGGTCCTCTCTGATTTTAGAGCGGAGACGAGGACATTTGCTCCGTGTGTGTGTGTGTTTTCATTATGGCTGACCCTGCTTTTGAGCTGAATGACTGCTACGGACCATCTTAGCATGCATTCACAGGCTGAATCTATTCCAGCCCACTATGGGCGTTGTTTCTGAGGCTCCGACTGCATCTATACCGCAGGTTCATGCAGCTTCTCACTGCTGTCACATATTTGTGCTGCTTTGTCATAACATGACATTATGTGGACAAGTCAACTTCTTGCTGGCATTAGTGAAAACACCAGTTAAATGCCTTCCAGTGTTTTCTCCTGTTGTCTCTTACACAATGAATGATGAAAGGTTTAATGGCTGTAATTAACTCCTTATTAGAATCACACGGCATATGTTGGCATTCAAATACAAAACAAAAATGTTCAAGTAGTTTTATAGAAATACTCTCCAGGGGAAGCAACAACATTTTCAAATCCAAAGAACGTTTTGGAGCCATTATGGCATGTGGCATTAAATCAATCAACCAAACAGACATTATTTGTACGGCACTGTGTCTTCATTTTGTAGAAACCCTTCATCAAATAGGAAACAGGCATTACCATTGTTAAACCTACCTAATAAGAATTCCCAGCTGCATACGTAAACATGGGAAAAAGAAAAAAAAGAAAGAAACAAATGAAATAGAGAATAGAAATTAAGATTGACTTAAGCTTTGAGGTGGTTTTTAATCAAAATATCAAGTAATTTAAGGAGTCTTGTGGATTGAAAGAAGATTTATGTATTTTTAAAATGCCACAATGCTTGGCACAACTTGCTTACTTTTATATAAAAAAAAAAAATAGGTACATTTTGTATCTACTAAATACAGTTTTCCCTGTCAGCTGCAGAATCTTTCTCTCATCGGAGGAATTTCTGGTGTTTTGATACAGCCTTTCTTAATGCAATTTCAAATTTGCATAAAAGCCGACGAAAACAGTGGCCAGCCATGAGGGATGCAACTGCGAGGTGCTGTTGACGGCCAATTAGCACGGAAAGATCAGTCACGGTCAACTTTCCTTCACTGATAAACTTGCTCGGCGTCCAAACACTGGTTGATTTTCCTCTGTCGCCTAGCTGCACTTTATCTGAAATTAATGGACTCCAATGAGTTGATGTTGATGGTGAGAGTGTGAGCAATTCCCCCGGCTGGGAGTCGGGGGGGGGGGGAGAACATTGAATTACTGGATGCAGAAATGCTACCCGGCACTAATGGATGTAGAATGAGATAATCAAGAGGCTAACGACGACAGGGATGTTTGTCAGAGAGAGCAGCAGTGAAGAGCTTTGTACTTCGCTTTAGACATCCAAAATGCATCCATTACTCCCAACTATACCGGGGTCTTTCTTATGCACTGACTTACAATTTTATGCTCCCTCGGGGCACATGAATGTATCCCATCACAAAGAGCCTCTTCTAGACTCACAGCTGTGCACGAAAGCTTCAGCTGGACTCACTGCCCCAGTTTGGCTGCATATTGACACACACACACACACACACACACGTATACACACAATTGTAGTCAACACGGGGAGCTCAAAGAGAAAGATAGTGCGCTCAGGATACATGGAACAAGAATGGCAAAACAGTACGTGTTATCAGACCGCCGAGTGTCCACACTGACCGAATGGAAGCGATCCCTGTCCGTCCTGTTTGTCCCTTTGTATTGTCCCTTGTTGTGATGTGTCCCAGATTCCCCAAACTGGGTGCCGTGGCTAAAAGTAGCACTTTGTACATAGCCACTACTCACTGAAGTAAAATATGTGTGGTTCTGTCTGCACTCGAAGATTTGCAGCATTGGTTAGGTCTTGCCAGAGTGATTGTGCCAATTTCAGCCATCTGCAGTCACTTCTAGGGGGATGTGGGCAGGGGAAACATTAGAATTGTCTAAAGTATAATATCACTTTTGTTTGGCTGGTTCTAGAGCCCACAGGAAATTTATGCAGACCCTCTGCCATGAACTTGCAGAATAGTTGAAGAAGGACGCTCTTGGTATTGGTGTTGACAGGAGAGCATTTCCACTGTTTTGTAATTTCATCATCATAATTTCATTATTTTAAGCATGTGCCTAGAAAAACGGGTTTGACCTGCAGTGCTTACATGTTCATTTGATTACACAATGTTACATTGGCATGGGACGCGCTAAACTGTGATCCTACTGTGTTTAAACTTGACTGATCTGACCTCACCGTCAAGGTGGGACATCTGGATGTGGGACAGCATCAGCATGGAGGCTCAACCCGTGTCCACTGCAGCTCTGTCCAGTGGCCAAGAAGTGTTTCCTTTATTTAGCGAAGTGGAAAGTAAAATGTGTCATCATGCAAAAAAATGAAGTGCTCATCAGAAGGTCAAACAGGATCTGAAACCCGCTTACCCCCTTCACCAATGCCTGGGCTGCATCCAACTATTTTTCTTTAACTAAACTAGAAACTGATCCGACACGTTCACCTACTTCACATAACGACTGCCCAGAGAGTTGGCATGGCTTCAACTTTACTCCCATTTATCACTGTGATTGCAGTTTTTTTCATGCCTGATGGAACAGCTGAGCACACATGTATGATGAACTAGTTTGCTTTGAGTGGATGGCGGGGGGGTGGTGGGTGGGCACAGAGCATCTGCCTTCACAGCAGAGGTCAAAAGTTTGGGATTGATCATAGCAGAGTACGCTTGACGAAGACAGGTATGTTTTGCTCAGATAGAAGTGATGGCAGGGTTTATTGCTCTTGACGGACAACTGAAAAGTCAGCTGCTGTTCATCACTTAGCTTGCCCAACTGATGGCATTAGCTAATGTCGTTAACCAACCGAAGGAGCAAAAGCTCACCATCCACGGTGGCGTCACTCCTGATGCCGTTTATTGATACAATCTGATGGTGAAACAGGATGTGCAAGGACAACCTCTATCAGCTGTCCTTCCACTTTCTTCGACAAGAGAACCACAGAAAGACAAACCTTCCTCCGTTTTTTTCTTCCTCAGCGGCAGAGAAAAAAGGCTGTAATGATGTGAAGCATTTCTGTGCTGGAAGTTGAACATTATTCAACCTAAAGTGCTTAAAGGGTTTCTTTGAACACGCTTGGTGCACAGGAGGGACAAAAGGTTGTACAAGCAGTGACCAAAGCACTTAAGACCCAATGAAAGACACAGACACCTCACTACCACGAGTGTGAACAGCGAGACTCCTCAAACAACTGTGATTACTAATGCTCCAGTATTCACTTTTTGATAGAATTAAGGAGCTCCTGTGATTGGCGGCACCCATAAAGTTTCAATTTGGCTTTCGTGCAATTCTTTTGTGAGTCCTGGCTCAGCTATGCTGCTCTGGTGGCAGTATAATAGATGAGTCATGTAAGATTTATTTCATTGGCAAGAATGAAATCAGATTTATTTTATACCATGGCGACCCTCAAACAGTATTATGAGCACAAATAAAACTCCCTGATAGTCCCTGAGTATTTTAATCGTATTTTGTTGCACATATGTCCAGTATGTGAACCAGATGGATTGTGCTTTTTTTTTTTTTTTTTTTGCGGCACTTAAATTAGTATCACAGTCTGTATCACATGTGAGAGGAAGAGGAAGATTTGGGATCAGTCCCCCTTAATCTCAGTTCTCAGAGTCAGTCCAGCTCTGCACTGTTTTCCTGCTTCAGACTGTTTTGAGGAAATGCTGCCCGGAATAGTTGCAGATTTACATTTAAGCAGAATAACTTCACAAAAGCCTCAGTCAACCCCCACCACCACCACCACCACCACCTCCCTCAGTCTGTCTGCTCATGCCAAGGGTTGTGTCGAAAAACAAAAGCACTGCAAAAAAGAAAAAAAAAAAAAAGCAGAATGTGGATACAGTTCTTGAGGGGAAAAAAGCACGGCGCCTGCCAAAATATGTGTGCTGCTTGAAAGCTGGATTGCTTTCAAGCACTGAAAGAAGGGGGAAAGGGAGGAGATAGAGAGGCCGAGGGAATGAAGGAAGAAACGGATGAATAAGGCAGAGAGACATATTGTGAAACTATTTTCCGAACGCTGGGATCCCAGAGGCTATGGCGTCATAATCAGACCAAGTATGCACATGTTGTGTAGGCCTGTGGGCAGGCGAGAGGGGGAAGAGAGGGTGTTTGTTGTCATTCCCTTTAAATTAAGCCACGGGCAGAGAGAGAAATGGAGCTTTCTAATAACATGTTAGAGCTCATTGATTTTCTGGTGTGTTCTGGTCTTCGCCCTCTCCGTCTCTTTGTGCTCACGACTGTGCCTTTGCACTTCTGATCAGAGGGTTGTCGAGAGGGATTCAAAATGGCCACAGGTGGGAGCTGTGACTGCAAGAGAAAGGCCTCCGATGGGACTGGACCTTTATGTTTGTTGACATATAGACTGAAAATGGTCTTTTATTTATTGCTGAGTGTCGTCTAGTTATTCTCAAGAATAATAATATCTGTTTCACTAGAGTTTTATGGGTCCATGATGATGATGATGGTTCGTCATAAGTGGAGGAGAAAGTGTCATGAAATAGACAGCATGTGCATTATATTCTATCTCTGCCTCTTAGAGACACTTTAAACTGCAGCAGTTTGGCTATTGGGAGCAGTTACGAGCTTAACGAATAAAACTTTCCTCTGACATAAATAACATGTTGTAAAAGAGAAACTACAATGCAAGCTGAATGTGCACAACACGCCAAATTAGAGCAATAAATACTGGGGCAACAAGAATCAATTTCAAGTGTATGCTGTGTAACATTTGTCAGTGTGTTTGTTAGTATTACAGATATATTATATCTGCACATCAACTGAATGCCGTAGGTTCTCATGACAACAAGCAGTTTGCACTACTGTCACTGCACGGCTTCATCAGGTGGAGTAAGTTTGTCTTTATAATGTGGTCCCTCGCTCATAGAGATCATCATCAGGGAAAAGGGGGCTGTCGCTGATTTAAACAAACTCTGAACATGACCTACTGCGATTAAGGTCGCAGCATAAGCAACGGTAATCTAGCCAGGTGAAAAGAGAGTGAAAACCCTGGCTTTAGGCTCAGCATACCTCGCTGACCCACTAATCTCACTTTGTAGCCCACCCCCCTGGGCAAGTGTCTGTCATGTGTGTTCACAGCGCACAAAGATCGGTCCAGTAACAACGGAGGATTTTAGCGGATAAAACCTCGGACCGACCTCCAGCTCTCTGGTTTGTCTGCTTGTTAGTTCCTTTTCGGGTGTTATCCAGTACAATCCTTCCACATGCTCGCCCTCTTGCAGCCCACCATGCCTCCCCTCACCTCTCCACCTGGATGCAACAGCCGCCATGGCATGTAATTCCTGTTTTGCGCGTCATCTGACCGGCTCTTCTTTATAGAGACCATTGATCAAACTCTTTAGAACTAGTATTGGCCATAATGATCAATGACCAATTGATTGGAGCCCCCTTGCTAGCATTAGAACTTAGCATTTAGTGCAGCTTGCCAGCATGGCTGCATGTTTAGCTTGTGCACTTACTAAAAGAATGAATCGAGTAAGCCAGTTTATTGTTCACTGATTTCCAGGGCTGGGTATGGAACACCAGTAGTCTTTGGTCGGGTCCGATTCATAAAAAATGTCATTTAAAATGTTAAACATTTAACACTTCAGAACTTTGGTTTCCTGTCTTCAATGAAAATGAATTAAATGAAACACGTGTTTTTTCCTCCAATTAACAGTGGAAAAATAGTTATTTTGAATTTGTACGAAAACTCCCAAAAAGGTTCCACGTACTGTTAAAAACCTTCTTCCTTTCCAGTCTCTGTTGTGCTTTTACAGTTATTGTGTGTGACAGCATGTCATTGTGCTGTCATACATGTATATGACATTAACCAGGAATAACAGTGATGGATGACAGCCTTGGTTTTGTTTCTTTTTCTGTAAATAACTCAAGGACTGGATCCACTTATAGCACTTGGGAGAACACATTGCACATGTATCTGCATTAGTCATCCACTTACTGTATTATAGCCGTTGCTGCCCTGACTGGATTATGGGATTTTACTCAGTAACCTTTTCTTTACCCTTTCATTGCATCCAGAACTGATGGTTTTAATTTGATGTGTGTGCAGCCGTAGGGTGTAGGTTTCAGCTTAACCCTGCTAACGGTGCCAATAGGACATGCGTCTGCCTGTCTCTATATTTAGTAAAGAACTGCAGATACAAGGAGGATTGATAGATCATTTAGAGTTTTCCATCCAAATCACAGTTTTTGTCTGATGTCACATCTGGGTTTTTCATCCTTTCATGTCGTGTGTTTTTTCTTTTTTTGTTTTTTGGCTTTGGTGAATGATGGCTAAAGGCTCTAAAGTGGTAAGATGCATGAATAAGTTGGTCACACTGACACAGATAGGGGCAGACTGTGTATCATGGTCTATTTCTGTACTTTGCCTGAGGTTCAATGCTCAGGAATTGTGCAGATGTTGTTGCCAGATGTGGATCAAACTGTGACCTCGGCTTTGCGCTTCACCTTTTTAAAGTTGTTTGCACATTTAAGAGCACACTCACACATTTGTTGTGAAGACTGGAGGTGTGTAGAACTCCGTAAATACCACCGCTGTGCTTCCACAATCATGCATCAATGGTGCCAAATCACAGTGTGTGTTTTCTCTGCTTTTATTTAACTCCTGACAGCATCAGTGAAAGGAGACTCCGGAGTTTTTTCACCATTAGTTGAGCTCTATGTTTGATGGGCATGTCTGTTTATTTGGTGGTGGGCGTGTCATCTACATCGTGGAGTATTGGCCACCCTTTGTCGCCAACGCGTTCTCATACCGAAGCAACAATGTTATGTGAAAAGTCACGGCATGTACATGACGTAACTTAGGAAGTTGAAATAACTGAATGGTGACTTAAGGTTTGACGCAGGACATGAACCGCACTCTCCTGTGTTTTGCTTCTTTCATAATCACTATGGCCACTAGAGGTCGCCTACGTAAAAGTCGGTCATTTTAAACCCCCTTCGGCATGAGGACGGGCTGTCAACCTTCCCAGCCCCACACTGCACACATGCTGTTAACGATGATAACAGAGGCAGATTCACTAACATTCAGCAATGTAATGCTATCTTGGCTAACACCAGCTGGGGGTTGCTGGAGTCTTAAGAGAGCAGGGCAGAGTTTGCCCGCTAACATTTGCTTCAACTCCGATGTCCCGTATTCACACAGAGAGGAAACTCTCCACAGATTACAGTTGCCGTGGGTAGGTTGCTACTGTAGCTGCACATACAGCGACAGCATCAGCGAAGAGAAACACGCTGTTCAATCCTTTCCTTGTACTTATATTTATGGGTTTGGTTTTTGAAAGGCTATAATAAAGACAGCACCCTCCAAACTCTATAAATGCCAGTTATACAACTACAGTTCCGTACACACTCATACAGAGAAAGCCAGAGCTTAACGGACCCGCCATTGCCTGGATATGATTGCTAACCTTTGACTGGAGTTTAGACGGCCAGTTCTTCAGACTATGAGGACAGGTCGGGCTGGCACTAATAACATGGATGTGTTTATCAAGTTTGCTCCCGTGGCCACCCGCAGTAAAACTCCCTTGCGGCCCAATGAGCATTTTCCCCCTAGGCCACCATCTCAACACATGTCTGATGTAAGATGGTTCTCAGGACACCTCCGACTGCAAATAAACTTTTAACGGTGGGGGGGGATTAATTGAACATGTTCATAAGGCCTTAAGGATACACACACGTCTGTATCCTGCAACGAGCTGAATGTAAAAAAACAAAAAAATGTGTTTGTGTACAAAGAAACCTCCACGGGGCACCTTTAATACTGCACCCCTTTTTTTTTTTTTTTTTTTTTTTTACTGAGATGAAATGAATCAAATCTCTTTTCTCTGGTACCTTTGGTTTGAGGCTGTTCATATCTCAAAAAACAAACACAGCCACTAAACATAGACCTGCGCCTGATGAGAACAAAGGGAATTTTGCATTATTTTCTGCTCTCCTAGTCTTGATCTATCGTCTCCTTCCTCTGGTAATCCACACTGCGCACCATGTCTTCCACAGATCTGTGTGTTTTCTTGTGCTCAGTACTCTGGGGCACCAATAAATGTTTGGGGTTTGGTTCAGGCAGGGCTTTGTGTCGCTGCCTCCGGTACAGGCCACACTGAGGCTGGGGCTGGAGGAGAAAGCTGCAGGCCTGGAACCGGACCGTCGGGGGCCCAGGTGACACGAGGTGCAGCGCTGAGCTGGTCTCCAGCAGAGCCCAACGTGAAACAGAGCTGGACCCTCGGAGGTCCAGAGGAGAGGTGGGAGAGCTGAGCTGGAGAGAGGGAGAGCAGTGGGGGAGCACTGGTTTTGTTGGCCTGAGGTTGTAGGGTCATGCGTCACACACTGACCAATGGTGGCTGTAAAGCTGGGTCCAGGGGTGCGTTTGGCACATATGTGTGAAAGTAAAGGACTGTGGGAAACTGAGCCCTTTGTTCAAAAGACAAAGAAACATGGAGTCCTCACCAATGTGGTGGGGCCCAACAGTTGTCATTGCAGTCTTATGTCATTGCACTTTTAATACTGTATGCTAACAGAGGTGCTGTTTGTCTCCCTGGATATTTTCCCTTTGCTTTAATTTCTGGCATTTGCACATAGAAAAGGCTAAAGAAAATCTATGTGAGTCATTGCCATGAAAATATCAATTTTCAATCAGCAGAGCTGCACAGTGATGCTGGAGGGTTTCTGTGGCAGGTGTTTGTCCTC
Source organism: Pempheris klunzingeri (assembly GCF_042242105.1). Classification (NCBI taxonomy): domain Eukaryota; kingdom Metazoa; phylum Chordata; class Actinopteri; order Acropomatiformes; family Pempheridae; genus Pempheris; species Pempheris klunzingeri. Next base: position 20,313,331 of record NC_092027.1, read on the forward strand.
AGCTGTGTCCTCAGCAGCAGTTTAACAACTAATTAATAAATCATTCTGATAAAACAAAGTCAGACAGTCCTTTTTTATCATGCTCTTACAATTCTCCCCATTCTCCTTTCAGAAGTGTGAACTTTCCTGTGCAAACTTTAATCTTAAATCGAGAACCAGAAGCAATTTGCTTAACATGCACTTTTTTTTCATATTGACAGGCTGCAGCAAACAGCACCCAGAAAAAACAAGAACCCAAAAAAATCTCTGAAAAATGATAACTTTAAAAAATAAAACCATAGTTTTTCAGTGATTTTCTCTAAGAGCTGGGCACCGTAGATTTTAGCAAATGTTACTCAAACAGGGAAAAATAGCACATTTGCCAGGGACTTCAGTGGCGGATTAATTTGCATTTGGTGTATGTGGGAGTGAGTCAAAATAATCTACTCAGTGTTTGTCCATGGCAATGAAGGAACATGTCACCCAGTGTGGCTCACTTATGTGTTTTTCATAGTTTTTTGACAACATTAGAGGTCTATGGCACAAATACATCCGGCTTTGCATTCACACACAATACCTGTTAGTAGACATTCATCATTGGTTTCATTGGCTTTTTGTGAGATTATTTGACAATACATAACACACTATCCATTCAAAATCACTATAGTTTGGGGCACCCTGAAAGGTTTGAGATACTCCACATGTAGTTACAGTGTCTCTGGTTATCACACTAATAGATGTAGACCTCATAGACCATAGTTTGAATAAATTCTGTTAAATGCAAATTAAATCTCACAAATCAAATTGGGATGCCTCAACACGTCATTCCCAAAATAAATATAGCACCTGGCTCAGGCCGCTACAGCAACACATTAACTAGAGCCAGACAGAGGCTGACTGGGAGGCCAATGTTTTTTCTATTGCCTTCCAATCTTGCATAGAAAAAAAGGCTGAGTGGTCAGACCCTCCGCAGACAGTAGGCCTGGTTAGTGTCGCTCACTCCAACTACCCTGCAGAAGAACCTCATGTTTGGTCGCTCACATATGCAAAGTCATTCTTTTGGTCAGTATCCAAAGCTCATTATCATAGTTGAGAGCTGGAATGAAGAGTGAATAGTAAGCCAAGTAAAGAGCTCTGCTTCTTTGCTTTCACCCAGCAATCATTCAGCACGGTGCAACACCAAGCCAAGTTTAGTGCACCTGCCCGGCAGTCTGAGGAGCTTTGTCTTGTTGTTTGTTAGTTAATGCAAAGAGACAAAAGCATATATTACAGCATTCATTTTTCCATCAATTTCATTTGCTTTTGCCAAGATCTTTCCCTCTTACCTTCCGAGAAAAGACTGATTTGGTGACAGACAGGTCAAAAGACATCTAGATGTCTAGGTTAAAACTAGGGTTTAGATTTTTTTTAGATGTGTAAGTTACCTCCAACTATATGTTAACAGACAGTTAGCACCTGCTACACAGTGGAATCAGCTCCTTGTTTAATCCTGCACATCTTTTGGCCTGTAGCCGTAGCTGTAGGCATGCAGACAAGAGCAGGTGTCTCTATTACTATGTAGAGCTGGAGTGTCAGAGTTCTAATTACTGAAGTAATTAGAGGAAGGGAAGTAGGGACTTGCTGAAGTGTGTTTTACTTGTTTTGCTGCTGTCATTGGAGTCATTTCATATTTCCATAGAAACACTAAGAGATAATCTAAAGAGGACAATGGCCAAGACACAAATGGATTGAGACAGATGAATAACATCAGTGGTGTAATCTACGCATAATTTGCTGGAAGGTGATACTGTCACAACACCTTCCTCACTCTAAAAGGGATACACAGTACACTTCATTTGTTCACCCTTTACTGAAGTACTAATAACTCAGTGTTAGAGTGGAAATGGCCAGCGGTTCGATTCCTGGCTCCTCCACTCCACGTGTCGAAGCATCTCTGGGCAAGATGCGGTATCCCAAATTGCCATTGGCACACACACATGTTCACAAGTAGAAGCTGTGCTTCGCATCCATGTGTGAATGCTTATTCTCTGACTGATGAGCAGGTTGGCACCTTGCACAGTAGTCTTTATTATCAGAGTAAGAATGGAGTGTAGCATGTAAGTATTATCAGAAAAATGACATTTTGAAAGCAGATGTACTCAACTGAGAAAAAAGGTTATACGTTATATTAAGATTGAGATTATTCTTCCTAAAAGCAGGATTTATAAGTTTTAATTTTATTTTATTTTATTAAAATAATTTTCGCCTTCACCTTTGTTTATCTTTAACTTTTGTCTGATCATCTGACTGCTCATGTTTTCTGCTTTGTCAAACTTACTTTTCTTGAAACCACCATGTCTCCAAATGTCAGCTGTTACCATGGTGGACACAACCCAATTATCACTGATAGAAATGAATGCCAAAACTATGAGATGTTTTAATCAACTTCTTTTATTAGTAGTAGAATAATTATTATTGATACGAGAAGAATGGCAGTGTGTTCCCTGTGCAGTTGCTGGGAAAAGCTATGTTCTAGTCAGGGTCAGCCTTGCAGAGCCTTGTGGCCCCAGCTGTTGGGTGGAGATGAGCCTTGGTTTGCACAGAAAACGCAGACCACTGGCCAAATCTTTATGAATTAAGAATCTGAGGAATTCAGCCTTTGGTTTGAGCCCGGTGTGACATCACCATGTTTACAGGCTTGTGTGTGTGTTGTGAATGTTCTGATGCTGGAGGGCGTTACTGTCTGGATGTATGTGGGGCATTTTGGCTGTCCACTGCATTCCACATGAATTTAAGTATTCTGTAATTTTAGGGTTTTAACTGTGTGTGTGTGTGTGTTTCTCCTAAAATCTGGCAGGGTTCCTCGCTAGCGAGGGTTGCGCCAGTGTGGTATCCAGGTTTCTGCCCCAGAGACATGGAAACGGACCAATCAGAGGAGTTTTGGAGAAAATCCTAGGGTGCCCATTACTGACCTATTTGCAGTTAGGCAGGCTTTGACACTCTTTGCAAACCATGTAACTATCAGAGCAGCCTTATAATGATGAGATGGATCAAGTCAGAACAACATATTACTTCTGCCCATTGAGCCACATTTAGAAGCTCTTGTTTTCTTCTGCAGCAAAATCCTCTCCAGATGAGTTGCTCATTTTCATTTCACTTGTTTTTTTTTTTTCTTCAGTTTCTTTGTTTTTGTGTAAATCTCTCTGATTTTACTGCCGGGAAAGCTGCAGCAAACGGCTTCCTGCACGTCTGCCAAGAAACATCTTGTTCGTCCAACGCCTTGCCATGGTACTGGCAGCCTGGCACCCATCATGCCTCTATCCTTTCCTTCCCTCCCCAGCCCTGCCTGCCTGCCTGCCTGTGTGTCTGGGAAAACCAAGTGTTTACTGTAGAGAACTAGGCAGTGCTGCAAAGTGAGTGTGAGGAAAACCCAGACCCAGATTTTACCGGTTTATAGATGTCTCAGTTTAGATCCTAAGTCTGTACCTCATTTCCTATACTATGTATTGTCTTAATTGTGGGACCTTTTGACTTCAATTACAATGACTGATGAGCAAAACATTTGTTCTAAAATGATATGGGACTTTCTAGCAAAGAGAAGCTTTTACAGTGCGGTGCGTTCTATGAATAGGCTCTTCTTTGCAGTACATGGTGAGGCGTTCACAGTGCAGAGTTCACAGCAGTTTTCATATGTCTCTGTGCAGTTTTACTGCCCTTATTAGTGACTTATAAATGAATAATGACGGCATGGATGAATGGATGAAATTAGGTATTACAGTTGAGTTAAGTATTTACAGTCTCTGAGATGTAGGCCAGCAGGGACTGAGGGAGGGCAGGGTGGGCGGGGGTAAGGGAAAGTCAGCAGTTTGGATGCTAAGGTCAATTCCTGAAATCAACGTTGTTGTTGCCTCCAGACAGCAATTCCCTCCCCATGCAAAGCCTCCAACAAACAATTTGTTCTCTCAAAGTCAAAGGCAAAAATGCAAACAGCCACTTAATGGTGCCAAATTACAAGATAGCTTTCCAGTTTCATTTTCATGACATGTTGTCGCCAGAATACACCGTGCTATTGCTCAGATAGTATATAATGCACAGTGTGCTTTCAGGGATTGTGTTTACATACCGTTCTGAATAATAGATAATACCTCACTTAAGGTCTTGTCAGGGATAAGCTGCTGAAATGCATCTTCATACGCGATGCGGGAACACAATAATCCTGTATGCAGGCAAAGTGGATGTGCGCTCACAATGCCTCCGAGAAATGAAACCATAGGAACTGCAGCAGTCTGCACATATAGTCATAAGTGAATTAGGTTCAGTTCTGATAAAATGCTCTGATAAGTACAAGTTATTTTAGATTTGAGGTTTAACACTGTTTGTATGTGTGTGTGCACTGTTAAATCAAGTATTGCACTTTTTGTTTCTGTTCTGCTTTGTTGTGGGAAGACAAAATGTTGACTCCATCTCTTCCCTGCAACATGACTCATGAGAGCTAGAGGTCTTCAAGGAGGTCCACTGTTAGTAGCCAAGACCCAATAATCGAGCCTAAAGCAGCTAAAAAAGTAGCCTAAGCCTAATCGTTACAGAACGTTAACTTATGTACATAACATACATAAGATATTTGCTAGCGTGTGGCAGATCTCCATCTGTTCCTTAAAGGATGCTGGTAGTCGCTGGAAAACAACCTCTTCTGGTTAATAATGTTAAAGCTGAACTACTAATAACCCGCCTGCTGTTTGGAACCTTCTATTTAGGAAGCGACCTCATGATAAGTGATCCGACTCGAGCGATGTAAAGCACTGGATGAGCATGGCCGACACATCAGACATTTATAACACAAACACATGAAAAACGAAGCCTCAGACTGAGCAGTACGCCGCGGCTTGACTTGCCGTCAGCCTCCAGAGTTTAACTTCCCCGCGTGGGTGCTGCTGATGCGCTAATGATGCAGGATGATATCGCCAACAGTGTCCAGTTGATGAGTAACCTGTCAGTCAATATGACTTCATCTTCACTGCTTCGGATTCATTTGTCTCTTTTTTTTTTTTTTTCCTTTTGTCTGGACCAAATGAACTGAGCTACAGGTGTCAGAGCATCCTGGCTATCGTGAAGGAATCAAACCTGAAACAAAGTGGTCCTCAGGTTGTCTAGCACCACGTGACACCCCCCCACACACACACACAACTCTACGATCTGTCTCACCTCTCTCTTTGACAGTATTCTTTCCATCCCGCTGTGACCATTCACAACAGGTCCAAACACATTTACAGGAGACATTTTGTACTAACTGTGTCATTACTAGGACCTTTTTTTATCAAAACAATGTCAGCCTGGTGTGTAGCTGCGTGTGTTTGTAGAAACAAACCAAACCACTCTTGTCAGACAAACAATTGCTCCACACATTAACAGAAATGCAAACATAACAGCAATTCCATCAGTTAAAGTGAACCAACAGGTCTCTGAGAAAAGAACAATGAGGATTTGATTTCGTATAATGCAACTAATGCTCATTTTCACATCATATTAGTCTGTATTACAGCTGGGCCGGTTAGGACTACAATCTTTGTTTGCTGAGGCGATCTTCACCACATTAAAGTGGGTCTTACCAGGTTTTGTAGCTCCTCATGAATGCATTTACCTCTTTATACTTGCCATTGACACTGAGCTACGTTATAGAGAAATATAAAACCATAATAACGAGATTTTAAAATGCCTCTCTGACGACAACACCAATACACTGAATAACTTACTGAGCATTTTGTTGTCGTCCTTCCTGTCAACTTACAGATGATACAGTCTCCAACAAAAAAAACCTTATCTTAGAAACAGGAAGCAGTTCCGATTTGTATCTTACACCCCCCCCAGGTGAAAAAATCTGTTTCAGCAGCACACTCGTGAAGGGTTATGCTTCGTGTGGCCCGTGCTGCGACCGTTCCCTGGGGCCTTCGCCCCAGCCCGACGGCAAGGAGCGAGGACGGCATCGCTTAGTAAAACCGCCAGACAGATTTTCTAAAATAATGATTGAGACAGCTCATCAGGATGGTTTACATGTCTGCCGGGTGTTTCTCATCACACGCGTCAGAAAATGTGCTGGATGAAAGTTTCAGAATGTCTGTGCCAGTTTGAATGGAAGTTTTGAGCGCTAGAAACCATGTAACTGACGCTCCTTTTAAAGACGTTGCCGCATTTTCGCTTATGAAGTCTTGTAAGTCTCCGCGTCTTCACGTGAATACCCAACACATCTGAGGGCAACGTAAACATCCAGACTCAGTAGTCCGTCCACTGAGTCAACTCTTGAGTTGCAACAAGGCAGGGAACCGAAACAACAAACTGGGTCATGTGTCAGTGCCCTCGGAGCAACCCACATGACTGTTGTGAGAATGATTCATGTGAGTGGTTTGTGATCTGCCACCTCTCCCGTTACCTTTAGGCAGTTCAAACAAACCGTCAAGGTTGTGGAGAGCAGTGATCGTTATCGTTCGTCGATGGTCAGGTTTTAGTCATTTAAGTAAGTGTACATCAGTAGGGAAATGAATCACCCAGTCAACTGACAGAAAACTAAATGACAACAATTCATGAACTGATGTTTATCAGGTAAAACTCCGATTACAGATTGTCAAATGTGCGGATTTGCTTTTCTGTGTTGTATCTGGACGTGGACTGAAAGTCTTTGGACTGTTAGTCTGAAGGAGCTGGGAACATGTGACGGGCGTTCTTTTGACATTTTATTGGCTAAATGGTTTATCCATTAATTAAGAAAAAGCTCACTAGTGACTCTGAGCTGTGACTCCAGCCCTAGCAGACGTGGTAGATGTAGTGTTACTGCTATGTTGCCCACCATACACATCCAGCGGTATGAGATAGATGAGTATTTTCTAGAAATGACCTCACAGTTGATTTGACACTGATATGATGATGTTTAGAAACACCTTTGTGAGTGTGACTGTGCAGAGCAGGTACGTGCCATCCTGCAGGGGTAGCCCCCCCCCCCCCGGCCTGGACGCTGGCAGCCTCGCTGTCACATCTGGCATGAAGCAGCAGCGGCTGATCAGTGCTGACACAGAATATGTGAACATGTATTCCCTGTAACACCCCCTGCGTGCACACACACACACTCTCACTCCCAGCACTCGTAGTGAAGCTAATTCACACACTAACACACTTATAGTACTTAAAGCGCAAATAGCACTGTACACACACAGAGGTCGTGCAGGGGTCAGGATTTCCTACTGTATAGTACCAGCACACAGTACTGCAGGCGCGTATGCGTCAGTGCTGTGGCGGGGGCAGGACAGTGGGGGTGCTGGGGGAGGGAGAGTTGGCACAACATGCAAGGTCAGTGTTAACACCGCTGCCAGGGTAAAACTGAGTGACCCAGGTTAGAAGGATACACAGCCTGTGAAAAAGAGGCCACATTTAAGACAGAAAGAGGAACCAAATCGTTTCTGAATCTTTTTCGCTGCAGATCTTCGGATCAGGTCGACGCTGATTATGTTTTTATTATGTTTGCGTGTCTTTCATCGCACTCCCCTGTCCTGTTTGTGATTAAGGGGTCGGGGCTTCTCTCACTGCGCATGTGTCTGTTGTGCATATTTTTTAAACAATTTTTATTTATAACTTTCGGTTCACTTCCAACAACACAGCCCGCTTGTCATCCCCCCCTGCTGTTCCACCTCCTCAGCGCCTGTATTTAAATAAATCCCCAAGGCTCTGTAGAGCAGAGCAAAGTCAACCCTGCATCCCACTGATTCCATTTGTTACTAAATATTAAATACCACTGAAATGGTTTTGCCAAATGTGTTTTTGGAAGAAACACAGTTCCTGTATGGATTATGTTCAGTGTTCCTAGAGGTTATTGGTGAATGGCTGGCATAGAAAGCCCACGATCTGGAACCGGATGCTTTCCCTAAGCTCAAGTGAACTGCGATACCTAAAAATGAGAACAAAAATCCTGCTTTAATCGTTTGCTGCTTTGCTTGACGTACAGTATGTGGATATTGGGGGAAAACAAGCGAAATGTAGGTGAATGTTTTGCAGATATGTTTTAATTAGTACGATATGTATCTACCAGAACATACAGTATCTACTTTAGTGAAATAGTGTTTAAATGTATTTTTAGGAGACGGTAGAGAATAAGTAGATAATAATATAGAGGGACATAACTGAATATATGTTGTAATGTGTAATGTAGCACATTACAGCAGAGTCATTATTTCCTCATGTATAACTGTTTTAATCTAATTCCTACACACTGCTCATAATGTTTTATTGTTATTTTATTTCTACAAACTTCATCATGTCCCTTTAGAATTCCTCTGCATGCTTTTGTCATTGTTCTGCTTCCCCAGTATATTCTGCTTTAGGCTGACTGTGTAACAGCTGTCCAGAAACATTTAAAACAGCATTTATTATTCATAAAAATCTAATTGAAATGAATTGACAACAATTTTAGATATGATCATTGAAGGCCTGGTTCCTGATTCTCAAATGAGCGGATGTGTTGTTCCTCTCAGTCTTTCTGTCTTTCTTTATCATTACGACTTGATGGTTTTGAACTGTTGGTTAAACCAATAAAGGCAAAACAATTAAAACAATCCTATTTTTTACAGTAATTCCTGAACAGGCCTTTTAATTGATTTAACAAATAATAATAGAACAAACTTGCATGAGAGGCTTCTCCTGAGAATGAACAAGACCACCGGTGCCAGCCTTAATAAAAATGGAGAACATCAGTGATATGAAGGAGCTAAACAGCCAGATTCACCTCTGCAGTGCTGCAGAGATCAGAGTACTGATGCACATCTAATCACATAAACAGTGAGCAGAGAGAGCCGCTGCGTCAAACATGTTCATATTTGTCAGAATGAAATGTTAGTTGAATTCTGCATCCTTACTGATCCTGCCAGTATTTTTGCCTCGCCTCCCCTCCCCTCCCCTCCCCTCCCCTCCCTCCCCTCCCCTCCGTCTCTCTGCATCTTTCCCTGTTTTTTTTTTTTTTTTTCTCTCATTGTGAACAGCTTACTGCAGTATCCTTAAAGTCCCTGCATGTGTCCTGAGTTGTCCTCTCTTACCCAGCATGCACCGCAGCGATCTGGGGCTGTGTCGGCTCAGGATAGGCGCACACTTTTGATGTCGGTAGAGAGGAGGGGGGAGGACAGGCAGACGCTATGATGCTGCTTTATACTCTCCTTTCAATGGTTTCCCTCAGCGCCCACTGCTGTCATCAATTTGAAAAGGGCTTTTTTTCACCCTCCCCCTTTTGCTTTTTTTCCTCTCTGGCCCTGAAATAGTGTTCATGAGGCCGAGAAAAAAGGGAAAAAAAACTCGGCATTGCTGCAAACAGAGTCTGCGAGCCAGCGCATTGTCCTGATGTGACCCACACTCTCTCACACAGGCGAAAGCAGCAACAGTCAGGCCGAAAGGGAGGCGTGTGTGCGTGTCTGTCTGTCTGTCTGTCTGTCTGCATGTGTGTGTGTGTGTGTGTGTGTGTGTTGTATAAGGTGGTGATTTTAGCAGAGCAAGAAATGCATGAAAGTTTTTCTAATCTTTATCTGCAGCATCCCAGTGTTGCATACTATTTTCCACTGTGTGTTCCACTGTGATATTAACCTGCACACACACACACACACACACACACACACACACACACACACACACACACACACACACACACACACACGATTTTCTCTGCGGTTATCATCCTCCCTCACATTTATCCTCACCATATCATCCATTTTGGCAATAATTCAGTTCGTGCCGAAACAATTAGTCAGTGAATCAATTAGAAGGTTGATCATCAATAATTTTGATGATTAATGATTAATTAATGATTTTTTTTAGGCAAACTTACAAAACAGCATTCACGACTAACTCCATTTTTGTCTTTTTCAGATTGAGATGATTCAGTTAAAAAAATGAATTTAGACAAACACACATGCTGAGAACTACATAATAGCTTTTCTTTTTGTATTAAAAATACTGTTTTATATCATGCCATTATAGGCCTGCTCTGTTTTTCTTTAATGTAGCTAGATAAACGAATGATTAAGCCCTCCTACAGTTCATTAGTTCATGTTGGTGTAGACATTTTTTATTTCCACAAAGGCTTTATGCCCGAGCAGTCCCAAGAATATGAAGAAGGGTGCCGATCGATTAGTCATTTAGTCCTAAAAATGTCTTGTTTTATCCAAGCAGCTAAAACATATTCAGTTTACAGTGATAAGCAGGGAGCAGCATCACATCCTCACATCTGAGACGTCAGAGCCAGCAAAAGTTATTTTCGTTGATAAATTACTTGAACTATTGAGGATGTAAGATGGAGTTTATAGGAAACCCCTCCTGCTGACCATGTTGTATGACTGAACCCCCCCCCAATAGGCAAATGATACACAAACCCTTCGAAGAATTTCAAATTTTGACAAAACGATCCGAAAGTGAGGTCCAGTTAAAAGCTGGAGCTGGAGCCTTCAGACACACCACTCAGGGTCGTGTTTTTTTAGGGCAACTTTCCTAGATGCCGTTTCCGGCTAACTCCTTCTGCAGATTTGATCAGAAAATTAAGACGAACCATTTAATGGAGTTTAAATGTTTTCAGTACGATCATGTAACGTGTTCACATTCTGTGTTCAGCGGCAGTGGTTTCAGCTCTGACTCCATGTGGTTCCGGCTGTTTGCTCAGGTGCTGACAGCTCCTTGACTCAGACTCATTATGTCAGTTATCTTTACCTGTGTGTTTCCTCTAGCTGTGCTCACTTGAGGGTAGTGTTTCCACGAAGGGTGGTCTGGACAGTCCTCTGTCTTCAGAAGTCTTCTGGATAGAGATTTTTTTCTCTCTTGCCTCACCTCTGTATGTAGTTCCCTCTCTCCATAACATTGTCGCCTGTGTCAGCTTTGGACATCTAATTTCTTAACAAAGGTTCCTTCAGATGCTAAAAAGTCAGTTCATGTACTCTGGTTAGGAATATCTACTTTTATATGGGGGAGGTACTGGTACAGTTTGTGTGGCTGATCTGCATATTTGACAAAGATGTTCTTTTCCTTTAGAGGTAACATCATCTAATATGATCACTATGCCTGGGCAAATTCCCTATCTGTTCATTTTCCTTGCATTATTTCCATTCTCTCAGATTCTGTGAGCCAGATTCCAATGATTTGGCTGATTTTAGTTACGATATGGGCATCTCATCTGAACTAAAAATGTTCAGTCTGTTCTAGTCTGTACTAATCCACTGTGTTTGACGTTTTTACAACTGTATTGACTACTACTATCAGTGTAGTTGTGAGAGGATTGAAGAGGATTCATTTGCTCACATCTCTTTATTTTATCTTGTAAAAAAAAAGTTACTTATTGTAATAATTCTTGCTTTATTTGTTACATGAATAAGGAAAACTAATCGTTAGACCATTATTACTTTAATTACAGAATAAACAATGATTTTGAAATTGAAATTCACCTCTACTGCTCATAAGGATAAGTTTGGTAAGAGTAATGCAGTCATTAGCGTATTAGCATGCCAACATTTGCTGCAGCACAGGCTGATGGGAATGTCTTTTGTTTTTTCAAGCATTTGGCCACAAATGGCAAATTAAGAATTTGACCTGATGATGGCGATGAAAACTGCTGTTATTACAGTTCGGCCCACGGGCAGCATGTGTGTTTACCAAATGTCATGATTCTTGTCGATATTGAGATATTTGAGTACTGGATAGGTAAAAACTTTACCCTACTGGTGGCGCTACGGGAAAAGTCAGTGGGATTCATCCTCTGGGGACCACGAATGACCATAAAAAATTTCGTGCTAATCCACCCAATAACTGTTGAGCTACATCAGTCCACGACCGAAGAGGTGTACTTAATGAATGACCCTGCCATCCCTAGAGCCACGGCACTAAGAGGCCACAAATGAAAGGAATCTGCCTGTTCCTAATGCAAAATAATTGCATATGAACATAGTTCTTGGAGGAGGTGTTCATTTCAGTGAGGATTATTTTCAGGTTGGGTTCATCTTAGGACTCTGAGCCTCCAGCATCATAATCACGGTTTTTCTGCTTTGCTGTGCTCTAAAGTGAATTTTTATCTGAGGCAAAAATTCAAAGGTGTGCTGCAGCCTCGGAGTTTAGTTTCACTCCTGCCTCTGCCTCATACTTTCAGCTCACCGCAATGTTTTTGGATCCAATCTCCTTTTGCTGTTGAGGCTGTAATGAAACCCACTGCTTTAAGTTTATTATTGATTGGGACTAAATGCTCCCCGCTGCTTCATGTTAAAACCTTCTAATGGAAGTAGCTACTGTACGCATAGCCTTGCTCCTTGAGGTTAGCGACTGACTGCTGACAGCTTTTGCGTTTTTCTCCCAGCAGCTCAGTTTTGAAACATTGCAGTATTGAACATTGCAGGGAGCAGGAAGACACAGCCACAACACAATGATTAGATCCGGAGCTGCAGGCGACAGGCACTTTTGCAGTTTTGCTAAAACACATCATTGAGGCAAGAGACGCTGTTCTTATCACATGGAATACTGGGGGTGGGTGGCTCAATATCTAACGTAACCATATCACCCATGCAAAGTCTTGGGTGTGTCACATTAGATCACAAGTTGTGGGCACATGATCACTCTGTTCAGTCTCAGCACAGCACTCTTCTCTGCTGCGGTTGTGTACGTGCTCACATGGGTGACCTCATTATTTCAGAGAATCAACACTATGAAGGGATTTTATTTACCTCAATAGTGACAATGTACTTGAAATAGAAATGTGTCCAAATAAAATGAAGCAACAAGAATAGTAATAACACAGGCTTTGATGACATTATCATCAGATATAATATAGAAGTACAATTCAGAATACAAGTGCAGTGTGCAAAAAAGATGAGTAATGAGTAAAAAATAGAAATTAAACAGAAACAACACAACACAAGCTCATTAACACCCACATGCTGCCACATTCAGTCAGGAGGAGCAGAGAAGCGAAGAGACATCAAGCAAACAGAAGTTGCAGATACATAAGTAGCAGGTACATACTGGGAATGATTGGAAGGCAAACGGTGCAGAACATGGAAGGGGGGTTTAAAGGACTGCCATGTGTGGAAAAAGTCTCCCTTGAGCCTCTCAGGGTATCTTTTATGTTCTCAAGTTGGAGAAATAGCTTGACGTCTTTAAGCCATTGGGACATAGGAGGAGTCTTGGCAGAGTTCCAGTGTAACAGCTGAAATATAAATCTGCATGAAATGACTGTTTGTCCACGATCCGATTAAAGCATTGATTTGATTTCATTTTAAATGATTTGTTAACAGATAGAACTTTGCAAAGTTCAATGTAGTTTTTAGGTGTTGGAAGGTCGAATAGCCATGAAGAAAAAAAACAAACCGGCCTTGTAGAAACAGAGATGAGCAGCGTGATGATCACACGCTTCAGTGGTCAGAGGAGCTTCAGTCGATCGTAACAGATGCGCTCTGTTGGCGCAGACATGTTACGCAGCGCCCATGCATGTATTCTGCTCCTAACGGTGCGATACGTCTGGCTAGGAGAGATGTGGATGCAGTGTCTTGAAATGCTTAGCGTTTAATGTAATGTGCGATGTATCCAGAAGTAGTTTATAAAAGATACATGTGCATCATAAATCTTGCCACATGCCTCTCTTCAACATGGCAGTATGTTATCTGCTGTTGAGTCATAAATAGTTTGCGGTCTCTGCCATGTCCATAGAGAACCACTCATGCTGTAAATGGTAAATGGTCTATTAGTATAGAGCCCTTCTAGTCAATCCAAGGACATGGTCCTTGACCAAACACTGGCCTTAGATGTGGAAGGAAGATAAAGAGTTCGATAAATAAAGGATGTCTTTGGTCCTTATTTGACCCCATTGAGATTCATCAAAGAAAAAGACATTACATTGGTAAAAAAAAATCAACAAATCGCTGAATAAACGTTGGACTTTTATCATCCACCAGCAGTGGATTGGGATGGGCTTTTAATTGTGTTGAGTTGTATGAATTTTTTAGAAGCGGTGAACTCAAGCACAGCCTTGATGTTTTATTTTCTCTTATGTCAAAGTAGACTTTTTCTCCATTTTACATATTTAAAATACACATTTTGTAGCCTGCAGCACCAAGAGGCCGCTTCTCCAAAAACCCACAAAGGCAAGTCCCTGAGACACACAACAACAGCAGTGTGCGCAAATACTGTTGCAAACAACTGGAAAGAGGCACCTCGTGCTGCAGAAAGGGGGAGTGATCTCCCCCTAAGCTACTGTAGCTAATACGAACAGATTCATCACAAACACAGCAGCATGAAAAACACTGGAATAATAGCACCATTTTCTTGTTTGCATGAATGTCTGTGAGCTTTAAAAGCCAGTAGCATCAGCGCTTGTATTACTGGCCGCTACATTACGCTACCTTTAAGAATCAGATGTGTTTTCCAGAGCTGTAGACACTGATTGGGAGATGCGGTTTATAAATGCGCTGCAAGTTCAGAGTCACTATAGCACCCTTAAGGCTGAGTACTAATTCCTAGAGTTAATGGTACAGTAATTGGAGGCTAAGTACACAGTACTAATCACATGGGAAACATGAAGTCGGGACTCGCGAGTTGGGATCACTGGCACAGAAAAGCCTTGCATTCATTAAGTTTCCCACAGACCGCTCGACACACCCCTGGAGGAAAATACTGAGGAGGATCTGTGCCCTGCCCAGCCTTTACTTAACCATTTACAGCCTTTGCAGCCCGGCCTGTCGACACTCATCCAAACGTCTTCTTGAGACTCTCTCCAGACCCAGACACCGGCCCAAATGTCATTTTACACTTGGTCACTTTTTTAAAAGTCTAAACCATTCATACTTTTCCCGCATTGGAAACGATGAAGACCAACAGCAGAAGAGGATGCTGAAAATGTGCGTCACATTTGTCAAATATAACTCCAATCACCATGGAAACTGAGTAACAGTGTGTATCAGTGGGTGTGTTTTTTTCACAACTCTGTCTGTCTCTCTCTCTCTCTCTCTCTCACACACACACACACACACATGCACACACTTTCTTTTCATCTCCCTGCATGTGTCTCTCTCCACATAAATATATCCACGCACATTTCTGACTAGATCACTCGCTGG
The DNA here is from genome assembly GCF_042242105.1 of Pempheris klunzingeri. NCBI lineage: Eukaryota > Metazoa > Chordata > Actinopteri > Acropomatiformes > Pempheridae > Pempheris > Pempheris klunzingeri. Next base: position 20,328,396 of record NC_092027.1, read on the forward strand.
TAGAAAATATTTTGGAAACGGCTGCATTCTTTTGGGAAGGAATGAGGAAAACATGACAAGTAAAGTTTGAATGGAGGAGATGGACGGTATTAGATATACCGCAGCTCCATTGTCATTGCCCTGTACTCAGTGTGCAACCAAATGAATGCGCTGCAGAGTGTGTATGCCTTGCCCACTGGGATTGGGAGGCGATTTGAAACCACCACTTTCACTTTTTATTGTCATTTGTATTGCGCCACATATGAGGCCGTTATACTACAGGGAAGACATTCTGCAGTTATTTACGTTGCTCCTAAAAGCTGGTACCCAGCTGAATGCAGGATAATAGATTGCATTTGAGACTGTCAAGTGTCAATCTACGGGCACATATGTATGGAGATTTGATTTGGGAGACCCACTGATTTATTGGGTCCACTCTTAGTTGCTTAACTTTGGAAATGCATCCCTTCCTTCCTTCACACCCAAAAATCGTGCATTCCAAAACCGCTGTCCACAGTGTGTAAATGTGAAAAGTCATGCCTTGGCTTCTTAAAGTGGCCCTGTGGAGTTTTCTTGCAAACAAACAAAGATTATGAGCACATTCAGTGCGTTTCCTTCTTCATAAAACATTTGTAAAACCTAATTTTAAAGTCCAGCTATTTTAAATTCTGGCATATTGTATGCCCGTGTTTACTAGCTTGCGGTCTTCCTCTTCCCCGGCTTTGCTGACGCACTGCAGCACATCTAGGTGTGTTACTGCCACCTGGTGATCAGTGGAATAGTGTGAAACCGGGACGGTGCTTCACGACAGCCGCCGGCATTTGCTTGCTCATGCACGTGCCACAGAAGACAGGGCTCGCTCTTAGAGAAACAGCTCCATAGCACTGTTAGAGGTCTAAAACTCTATAGGGAACCTTTACTGTTCAGGCGCATTTTTGCCAAGAACTATATAAAATAGAATAGAATAGAAATATATATTTTGTCTCCTGGTGTTTGTACAGCTCGTAATTACCAACAAATAGATATGACAGTTTTCTTGAGGTGCTCTTCAGGTAGTTTTTACAGTGTGTGCATTGGTGCAACATCTGTGTGTGTGGGTGGGCATTAGAAAGAGATTGTTATATGAATTCAAGGCCAAAGGCCTAACAGGCAGGTAGCCATCTGTCAGAATAACACACTGAGTGCTGAGGTCACAAGACTAGCCGCTGCTGAGTTCTGGTTGTTAGTTGTCATCACCACATCTGGACCCACACAAGAAAGACAGCTAACACCAAGTATACTTCCTTTCTATGATGCAGGCTTGTTGCTGAGATCTGGCAACGCAGCAGTCAGGCCGTCGTGGTTAGTTAAACTTTGAAAACTTGATTGATTTTGAAAAAATGAAGCAGAACAGTAACAGTTTGGGGGATTATTTCAAACATCTCAGGGCCTGTGAATCAGGGAATACATTTTTTTGAGAGTCACAACACCCGCGAACTAACTAGAATTTGATCCATTAGGTCCGATAACATTTGGAACGTCTAGAGGAGCCACGTGACTGAATCATTTAATCCCCATTCAGGTTAGTGGAGGGCTAACCAGAAGTTAGCCAGAAATGCTGTGCATGCTCAGTCGGCCCAACAATGCAGAAGATCCGTGGACTTTTATGTCCGGGAAGTCGGCTTCATGCGCCGCTGAGCAACTTTCATAGGAATGAACAGAGCCTCGCCTCCAACGCTGTATCCAGCTCTCTGTATACATGCATGGTGTTTGTAGCGTTGAATAAGGGTCGATGGAGAGCGGGAGGAAACAGAACGGAGCACAGCAGAGCAACCAGCCTCCGCGAATGAATTGGTGCTTGGAAATGAGGCCTGAACCCAAGCAAATATGTAAATGAGCTGCGCAGACAAATAGGACTTGATTATGTTGCACTGTTATGGATAGACGGTGTTAATAAAACAATAATTCACTTTCACATAGAAGAGTGGTGTTACACCCCCCCCCCCAGATGAGATGCAAATTGTGCATGCGTGTGCACACTTGTTTGTGTGAGGAAAAGTGTGTTAGAGTGCGACAGACAGAGCACAGAGGGAGGAAAAGCATTCCCATTAGAGTGCCCATTAACTCTGATTACAAGTGATTACCGTCTGTTGGAGAGAGATGACCAGCCCTGTCCTGCCACTGAATTAATGACATAAACAAATGCTTTCCTTTTCTAGTTCTCAGCATAATCCAACCATGTCTTGTGTTTTTTTTTTTTTTTTTTTTCTTTTGACTTCTTCTCACTGTGAACTTAACATGACTTCCAGTGGTTTTTGGACAAAACACCAGACTCAGTCAAACCTGAGCCTTCGTTCTGCTCCCCTGCACATGTTGCTTTGTCACGGTTGTTTTATTTATGGCCGTTTTCCTCCCAAAATGCCATTCTTCACTGCAGGGGCTGACACACACACACACAAAAAGATAAATTGAGGACTGCTGGTCCAAAAGGGAAAAGAAATTTAGACTGAGATTTCACCGCCCTTACTGCAGGGGGGGGGTATTTGTGGTTGTAACCATATGTGGAAACCACCAGAGGTTATTTTAAAGCAGCTGTGGGAGTTGCTTTGTTGCAAATAGGCCACCTTGGCCAGATGTAGTACTCTTACGACATCCCGCCACAGCGTCTCAGCACAAGAGGTGTTAAAACTGACGTGGGCGCTTCGCTGTGACGCATTTATTTGCACTTTGAATTTGTCTTGCCAATTCGTGATTCCGGTGAAAACGTAGGCAGACACCTGCAGTGTAGGTGTTTGTAATGTCTTCACCCTCACCAATGAGGGTTAGTGCCATGGTAACATGTTAGCAAGTGTGTTTAGCCTTCCTGCGGACCTCCTGGTTTCGTAGCCAGACTGTGGTTTTCATCTTGGTTGCTCATTAGTTTGACCGGGCTGCATCTCTGTGTGTGCGTGTGTGTGTGTGTGTGTGTGTGTGTGTGTGTGTTTTTGTAGGTGTTTCTCTCGGGGAGCTCAGCAGCTCCTCAGCATTGCCTGGAGTCAGACTTCACCACTTCCTCTGGTAAGACCTTCATGTTGCTCAACTCCTCGCAGCCAGAGTCCTGCAGCCTACAGAATGCCAATACACAGTGTTTCTCTGCACTAGACCTCCCTGCTGTGGCCAAGGGGCGCAAACACACACACACACACACACACACACAGAAAATCAAACATATCTAGCAGTTGTGACTCGTGATGTAAATGTACTGAAGCCCCCATCTTGGTACTGATCCATATTGGTGATCTGTCTGTTTATTCTCCCTCTTGTCTTTGGGTCTGACGGCTGCAGACCATGCATGTGTGTAGGGGGCGTCACAGGGTTTAGGTTAAAAGCAGCACAATTCACAAGGTATGAATATTCCACCAATACACCGACGTACTTGCTTTTTCTAGAAGAATCTTACAGGATGAAGGGATCCTCTCCATAAAGTTACCAGACACTTAGAACAACTATCTGAGCCTGTCAGTGGAGAAAACAAGCACTTTTAGTGGACATGCTTTGATTATTTGAATTTCCCCAGAGGAATACATTACAGCCTGTTTGCAGCCCATTTCTACTTGACCAGTTGCAATGTTTTTTGTACCTACCGGTCATTTTGAACCCGTAATATGTAAAAAAAAAAGGTTTGGAGATTTCAAAAGTTGACAAAACAATCACACACCAGGATGCATTTAACAGCTATTTACCAGAATCTTGAGGCATTTCACATGATTTTAATCAGCAGGGGGAGTCTGCCCAGTCATATCGGAATTGGAGATGTTTTCAACTATGAGGCCAACTTGGACAAAGAATTTCCCCTAAACGTCCCCAGTGTGACTGTATGGGTCGCCACTTTTGCTGTCGAGGTTCGGGGGAACGAGGACTCGTGCAAAACAGCATAGATGGGGCTGAGCCTGCTGCACCTCTTCTAATAATAATAAATGATGTTTACATGAATCATTTCAGACGCCTGTCTTTGAGTCCGGCACAAAGTCCACAAAGAGAGTCACCTACTGGCAGTTAGCAGATAATAGCCATTATGCCAAAACCACATAGGGACCTAGAGTCACATTTATGTTGAATTTCCCTTTAACTGCATGTAAAAGTACACAATAGTGTTTTTTTCTAAAATCAGTTTTTTAATTTTTATTTCAGCTAATTCCTTTTTCCTTTAGTTTTAGTTGACTAGAATAACCCCTGCTGGCCCACAGTCCAGACCAGTTGTAACCAAAGTTAAGTTCCAACATATTATTGGACTCAAAAACAATAGGCAATCTGTTCCCCAATCAAAGGGCTACCTCACTAACAGTTTGACTGTCACATGGGTGCATTAGAGCAGAATGTTGGCTATAAAAAGCACCAAATGCAAACACTTCCCCTTTAGTCTTATTCTGCCGTTCATTTAGGGCAGTGAAAGTTGTGCTGCACTCAGCACTAGCAGTCACCATTTCAACAAGAGCTGATACATCAAAACCTTGCCGTGACTGATTTAACATCAGCTAATTAATAAGTGAAATTGTTTGCACCATTACATAAAGGCAGCTGCTACAGTTACCCCGCTGTAAACGCCTGTGTGGCCCTATAAATTCAGCACAACACAACCAGCATTGTGTACAGTATATTGCATGTGGGGGAGAAATATGTGTGACAGCTTATTAAAAATGAAGACTAACAGACTGGCTGTGCAGCTCGGAGGAGATGTCAGGATGAAAACAAAAAGGCTCCCATCTGCAGACATAAAATGGGAAAATGTGTTGGAGCTAAGATGTATTGATGATACTGAGACACCAAACATCGTTCACAGTTCTGCAGGTGACTGTTAGCTCCAGCTGTCAGCCATTTGTCATGAACGTGTTCTCGCTGCCGGTTGTTACAGCAGTGCATGGATTATTGGTTGTAACACTTGTGATGCATTATTTGGACCCACTTGGCTCTCGGTCTCCAGCGAGGGACCATTGCTCATGACCGTGTACCATGTAACAGGAACACTGGAGCAGTTCTGTGTATCAGCGATCCTTTTTGACATTGGCCTGTGCACTTTTTTTGTTTTTTTTCCCAGCAGCTCGAGAACTTAATGTAACACGATAGGCACACCGAAGACTCCAATACAAAGTCATTCGGTTGATTGTTCTATTAGCTTGAATTCTTTAATGAAAACACCATCTGCTGTCCTTTTTGCAACACCAGTTGCCATGATGATGAGCCTGTATCACGTTGCACAATGTGATGCTGCTTCGTAAATTAAGTATTAGAGCGCTCCAAACATAATGGACAGCGGATCAAGATTGACTCTTATCTGAATGCAACCTTGAATAAGATGCATATTGGTCAGGGCTGTGACTATTGTTTACCGCTGCTCGTCACTGTTGATTCAAGCAGACGTAGCATACAGTGAGATTACCACTGAGGACTGTTAGGAGGGCTGACATTTAGATAACTTAGATAAGGCCCCGATGCCCTTTGTGCCGTTTTCAAAACAACTAGAGCCATACTCTTTTTTTATTACAGGTGAATGCTGCATTTACTGTTGCTCAAGTGTGCCTTGTGTTCTGTCCATGTGGTGCAAAGCAAAAGTCTGAAAAGTACAGTCAGTAGTGGAAGAACTTTAGATATAAGTAACAATACAACAATGTAAAACCACTCCATAACAATTTGCCTGCATTCCATTCAAAGTCCCACTTAAGTAAAAGCATTATCAGTAAATTGTGCTCACAGTATAGTGTGTCTGTGAAATGATTTTCTTTGCATGTCATGTTACATTTATAAGTCATGAAACTTTTTAGTCACAGAAAATCAACAAATTTTGCATTTGACTTCGAGTGGAAACCCTGTTATTATCACAAAATTCGTTATGAGAGTGTTACTGCTGATGCATCAATATGTAAGATGCATATTACTGTTGTAGCTGCTCGAGGTGAAGCTACATTTAACTACTTTACATATAGTTAAGTAGTATATTCCCGTGGTTTCCAACCTAGGGCCCTTACATAGGGTCATCAGATAATTGTGAGGGGTTGGAGATGATTATGGGAGAGCAAAGAAGAAAAAAGGTTCTGCTACACAAATTGGATTGAATTTTTTTGGACTTTTTGGATGATTTGACCCTTTTTGAGCCTCAGTCTGGTATTTGAATTCGAAGGGCACTTGAAGAGCTCGAAACCAATCGTCTAGTCTTCTATGATATACAAGTCAGCAAACGCACCCACTATATTTGTCTGGATATACAGTACTGTGCAAACATTTGAGGCTGATGTGAAGAAATGTTGTTAAGTAAGAATTCATTCAAAAATATAAGATTTAGCTGTTTATTAAATTACAAAATGGAAAGTGAGCGAACAGAAGAAAAATCTAAATCAAATCAGTATTTGGTGTGACCACCCTTTGCCCTCAAAACACAATCAGTTCTTCTAGGTACATTTGAACACAGTTTTTGAGGGAAATCGGCAGGTAGGTTGTTCCAAACATCTTGGAGAACTAACCACAGATCTTCTGAAAATGTAGGCTGCCTCAAATCCTTTTGTCTCCTTGTGCTCTGTAGGGGTCACACCATCACTTTCAGGACGTTGTTCTTCTTTATGCTGATGATAGTTCCTAATGACATTGGCTGTACGTTTGGGGTCGTTGTCCTGGGCCAATCAGACGCCTCCTTGATGGTATTGCATGATGGATAAGTATCTGCCTGTATTCCTAAGCATTGCGGACACCATTAATCCAGAACAAATCCCCAACTCCATTTGCAGAAATGCAGCCCCAAACTTACAAGGACCTCCACCAGCTTCACTGCTGCCTGCAGACACTCATTATTGTACCGCTCTCCAGGCCTTCGGTGAACAAACTGCCTTCTGCTATAGCCAAATATTTCAAACTTTTGACTCATCTTTCCAGAGCACCCACTGCCATTTTTCTGCACCCCAGTTCCTATGTTTTCGTGCATAGTTGAGTTGCTTGGCCATGTTTCCACATCAGAGGTTTGGCTTTTTAATCATAATTCTTCCATGAAGACCACTTCTGGCCATACCTCACCGGACAATAGATGGTGTACCTGGGCCCCACTGTTACTGCTAGTTCTGAGTTAATGGCACTACTGGACATCTTCTGATTTCGAAGAGAAGTAAACATATTGTGTCTTCTGTCATCTGTCAAAAGAGCCTGAACACTCTGAAACCCCAGTCTGCTTTGAAATCTTTGCCTTGGAGAGACCGTGTGACATCAAACTGTCCACCACAACCTCACCTTGGTAGCAGAGTTTGGCTGTTCCTCACCCAGTTTTAAGCCTGTTTCTGTTTCAGTTAATGACTATTTCAACCTACATATGAAACTGATGATCATTAGCACCTGTTTGGTATGATTGGTTAATCATACACCTGATTATGATCCTACAATATCCCTGACTATATGCAAGTGTACCAAGAGGAATTGAGGCTGTTTTGAAGGCAAAGGGTGGTCACACCAAATATTGATTTGATTCATATATTTTTTTGTGTTCGCTCACTTTGCATTTTGTTAATCAATAAAAATAAACAATTAAAGTTTATATTTTTGAAAGTATTCTTACTTTACAGCATTTCCTCACACCTGCAAGACCTTTGCACTGTACTGTATTTCCTAACCTACAAGAAAAATGTGGTGTATGTGCATCACCACACCAGAGAAACCAGTGTTTACAACCAGTGTTTGGGCAGTGTTATTGCTTATTCATGAGTGTGACCCAGATCTGCTCCAAAATGCTCTTCCTTGGCCCATCAGGCCAGTAGTTTTCCCCCAATCCTGCTCATAGAAATCTGAAATGTGTCAAGAAGCCCAATGACACACAATTTTTATTTCATTTTTTTGAAGGGGTCACAAGCCCAAAGTTTGGGTGTCACTGGTTAAATGTTTAAAAATGTGCAGTATTTCATTAACTTCATATGTGTTTCATGTGAAGTCTTAATTTGCAAAACTAGTAACTATAAAATGAAAACTGTAATATTTCCATATTAAATGTAACAAAGCAGAAGTATAAAAAAGTAATAAAGTATAAATAATTAAGTATAAGTACTTCAAATTTGCAAATTTTTCAAAAGTGCAGCACTTGAGTAAATATACTTACACATTATGCTGAATACGATGTTATGATATTAAGGATTTGCTAAATTCTGACACCAACAGGTCAATAACAACATATTTGCCAACTCTTTGTATGTACTGCGTAGGCCTTCACCCTTTATCGGGCAAGGGACCATGTTTGGTAACTTAAGTGGGAGTTCAAAATGCCGCCCCTTGCCTCACCATGAGGCAGTAGAACTACGAGATTTCTCCGAGCCAATCAGCCACAATCAGGCTACGTGACAGACTGGCAAGAAACCATATATGGTAACTTCACTGACCTTGATTTTCACCATAACATTAAATTTCAATCGGATCTCACAGCTTTCTTCTGTGAATTTCATATGTCATGTGATGACACCTAAGAAGTTCCTTATGCTGAAGAAGGCCATGCAATGCCGGAAGCTCTGGACAAAGCTAGTGAAAAAACCTGAACCTGGCAAGATGAACTAGTATGTCAGTTCACATTTATGTGACAAAGACATCTAAACTCAGTCTGATTAAAGGATAACTCTGTGGCCCTATTAGTGTATAGTTTGGTGTCTAACTAACACTAATAGGAAAAAAGTTTTGGAATAGGCCTATCAATTTACCATAATAGGAGTTTGATATTATCTTGTAAACTCAATATGAAGTCATGAAAAATGCTCCAGGATTGAACTTGAGACGTGTGGGGAAACTCTGTATATGAATCATTTGCATCATTTTGTGTTCCCTCTTCAACTCAGCTTCACATTGTCAGAAGAGCATTTACAAGAAATGGGTTCACTAAGCAGCCGCTTGAAAATACTGGAGCGTGAACATGGTGAGGAGGAAACCTTTGATCCAGTCATTAATGCGTCTCTCTCTCTCTCTATTTGACTCTATTTGTCTCTGGTTTACAGGATGTTCTTTGGTTAAAGCTAAACAATGCATCGCGGTCAGAAACATGCTCTTTGGTCATGTGGAGGATGTTGATAGAAATGAGTTCTTCATTAACTTTATGTCAGACTCAAAGAGTGCTGACTTCTTTCATTAGCTTCTGCCCTGTATTGACAGCTTTTTGTATTGTTGTGCTTCTCCTTTAAAGATCTGCAGCCCTTGTTCGTGGTGTAAAACTAACCAGTCAGGTGAAGTTCATCATCTGTGTGTTTGTACACTGTTATGGTGGAGTATCTGATCTGCAGTGCTCAAGTTGAATCAGTTAATCTGCTCTCTGGGTGCTAGCTATGAGGAAAAGTACAGCATGTACCCCATTAGGGGCCTATTTCCTGTTTCCTGCCTTACACTGGGCTTCTGAGTGGGTGTTATATCACAACGCTATTTTTGTATTAGCTACTGTCTGTCTATGTTGGTGCATCAAATGCGCATCCATATTAAGCATGGCATACTTTAAAGATGAGATGATGACTTGTGCTTGCGGAGAAAATGATGTCATATGGAAACTTAAGTTTGATCAGCATATGGCTTTAGAGTTTCTCAATGAAAGATAAAGAGGGTCAGCTATCATGTACCGTAAGGCTGCTTTCATGGTGTTATCATCTCCATCTTTCTGCCCACCTACACATGTTAATTCTTACAACCCGGAGAATCTCAGGTCAGAATCAGGCTGAGGGAACGTGTAGATATCTCAACACTTCATCACAAATTCCAAGAGTGTTTCTGAGGATGGGATTTCCCATCTAAGAAGTCGACTCATTAGTGACACATATCTTAAAAACATTTTCCCTCAAAGTTTTCCTAACACGTCTTCGGTAAAGTGTAGCTGCCAAATCTAACATGAGTCATGTCGTGGGAATATTCTTAAATAAACATGGTTTTGTAATTACATGGTTTTTAAGGCCGAATTCCATAGAGTCTGTTATCAGCACACAGCCTTATCAGCACACGCAGTCTTATCAAAGAAATCTAGTTATTTATTATTGCACTTTCATGAAGTTGATGTACGTAGAAGAGACAAATCTAAAAAAGGCTGCTCAATATTGAAGCAGCAGTGAGACATCCTGACTTTCAGTCCCTTGTACAGGTTCCAGAAACAGTGAATGCTGCATTTGCAACCAGCAGCATGTCTCTGATGCCTGATAAACATATGTATATCTCAGACCCTTTCCATTAAAGCTATGTTCACTCGATTTCTGACCACGTGGGGGCAGCAGAATAAGATGAAATGATGATATTGGTATTTTATTGTTATGGCTAGTATAATAGCAAACAGTAGTTTATTTGCTTTTTTGCTAGATGCAATGCAGAGCAAAGCTAGTATTCATTTGGATCTGGATTCTGGCTATCTGATAAATGTAATACCAGTATGGAGATTAGATTCAACTTTATTGCACATGTCACAGGTACAAGGCATATATATATGTGTATAATGTGAATAATGAATGATATACAGTCTGTACAGTGGTGCAAACTGTGCTAATTGTGTTTAGCTACTAATACTAATGCTAACTCTTTAGGTACTAAATACTAAGTGCTCCTATGTCCACCATCATGTCGTTAACATTTTCTGCCACTTCATGCTGGGCATGCTGCTGGAGAGGAGGGTTGATAAGAGCTGAGTTTTGGCCAAAAAACCAAAACGATTAGCCGAACGGCGCTAGAAATTCTGTGCAGAGCTGCAATGTTGGTTGTAATTCTCTGTGGGTTGGTCATTGTGGGCGGCCCATTTCATTTCACACATGGTCATTCGTCATTTTTTCCATCAAGTGCTTCTTGTTATTAGATTACATGCACAAAAGCTCCTGCACTTGAAAAGAATACAAATAAAATGTTCTTAAAGTTAAGAAAAGAAGAACCGATTCCACTGTCAGCTGCGTCTAGTGGTGTCGCAGCTTTCCAAAATCTTAGCAGGAACTGCTGCGTAAAACCTCATCATAACACAGGGGAATCAAACCCAAAGCTACGAAAATATGTACGTCACAGGGGTTTTACATAGCTTTAAGAAATTACAGTGTCGTCAGGCAGAGTAACACATTTAAACAGAACAGAGTGTGCTGGTGAGCTTACATTTCTTCTGTTTGTTTTGTGATACAAAGGACATAGTGTTCTTGCAACCCTCGTCATGCAGGATGTGGTAGCTGTTGTGGTGGTGAAATTATGTGTCCCAATGTAGAGGAGGAAGTGCTCACCCCCCAGCCTACAAAGTGCTTCATCTCCAACCAGAGGCATAAAACACACCCACAAGACGGTGCAAACCCATGAGTGAACCTGACTTCCAAGCACAGAGTCTTCCAAATGCTTGCAGATGTAAGAAACCCAAATCCTATGTGAAAGCTGTTAAGGGAACAAGTAGGATGAAAAAGGTTAAGGGTTTAACTTTTGACTGCAGATCAAAAGGTTTTGATTTGACTCCAGTTGTGACTAAAATATGAGTGTGACGGCCGACTATAACTCAGAAGCTGCTGCCAGTAAACTGAGACTTGATGGCTTTGGCGTCCCCTTGAGTCTCCTAAGTGGAAGTGTTTTATGTCGTCAGTATCAAGACAGTTCAATCCAAACTGAGCCATTCACGTCTTCAAAGCGTGCCCTTTTAATGACTTACTTAGTAGTTCGGCTTTTTGCCTTTTCACAAACTTTGTCCGTGCCTGGCTGCTGTACGTTCCCTCTGACCGCGAACCAAAAACAGATCAAAACAAATCAGCTGTCAACTGCACTTTAAATTCATCACATCTGGTTCGACATCTGAACAAATCTTTTAGTCTATTGTTTCAGTAATAGTAATTTCATCTGTTTCCAATGTCCAGAAAATCAGCCTCTTTCAAAACGCTTGAATCAATTTGGGTTCCTTGTTATGTCTTGTTTTAAGATGCTGGCTAGAAAAACTGCACCAGAAACTTGTGAGACTAGAAGCACTCTCGGAGAGCCACAGACCTCCGCCACAGACAGTCTTCTATCATAAGCAGGTTAGGTTTCTTTTTTTTTTAGGTAACTGGCTTTCTAAATGGAATTCTGCTATGATTTAAAGCTAGTTACAGTCATTCTGGTATTTTTGGTTCATTAATGCCTTTTGACAGGCCGTCATTTGAAGAGGGCCCCTTTAAGGTACTTAAAAGTACAACAACAAATCCCATGTAGCCCAAAGTAACAGCCAATCACTGTCAGCCAGCTGGTATCCTTTGTGTGGGTGTCATGGATGTATGTACATTGGCAATTCATTGGCATAATCAACCCCCCTGAAAATGCTATATACAGTACCTCTGCCTGTTCTGGTTTATTTGGTGGCAAATTTCATGCACAAAAATCTCATAGAGTAAAAAAAAAGAAACATTTGTGAATGCAACAAATCCTACACTCACCTGACAATGAATGAAGTCTAGTGGTTTATTTATTTATTTCGACAGAGGCAAATATCTCCAAGCCCTGATGTAACTGCCAGACATGCCCCCACACATACAGCAGTTGCTTATTTGTGCAGTGAATGTTTAAGCATGTGCATGTGACGGATGAAGCTGTTGAACGCACCTCACACAGCGGACAATGCTAACAGCAGCGCTAATGTGACTGGAGCTCAGTAGGTATATGAAGATAGGCACCAGTCAAAGCACAGCCAGCTCGAGAGATATTAACTCACTCACACACACACCACTCCATACACACCATGACACATTACTTTCACAGTCACGGAGCAAACTCCAGGCTGTAGGATTACAGCTCAGCACTTTCTCATCAAGAAAAAATGTGGATTCTTTTAGGGCTCCAGTTGGGCTTCTGGCTCTTCCAGGAAAGTCAAGGGTAGAAATCAATATGTTGACATACAGTACAAGCAGAGAAAATGTGAGACACACCATTACTCAGTGCTCCTATGTTTCCAAAGACAGTGAGGGAACCCTGGAGGCCCTCTTTGACGGATCTGAGAGGTTTTTTTTCTGAACGATAACCTTGGTTTCGCGTCCTCCGTCCTCAGTGTAATCACACAAAACGATGCATGTGGTTGCCACCGTGCCGTGCATTACACCAGCCCCTGGTACGTATAGGGAGTATGAAGGAACTGGAGAAGTCATTATCAGGACAGAGCACAGAGTCACGATTCAAACAGCTATCCAGCTGTCCAGCCAAAGCTGCAACTAGTCTCTGTGTTTTGAAAATATTTGAAAAATCTGATAGAGAAAGAAGGAAAGTAGAAAAGGCCAAAGCTCGATGAAAAGGGAAAGGGTGGACTGGGGCAACCCTGCTCTCTGCCACTGCAGCTAATTTACGCCTGCGGTGGAAGTCCATTATTGTCACTTTTGTTTATTTGGGACACTAATGTGCAGAAATGGCAATTAGAGAGCCACAAAAAGCACTCAGCTGGATGATTTTTTCCCCGTCCAAAGCAAATTACCTCCTATCTGATGGAATTGGGTTGTCCTGAAATGCCTCTCTGAGAGCACCTATAATAGGTGTGACTGTTGGATGTTGGATACAATTTGGTTTTTCCTAAAACTGTGTTTTCCCTTGTGTGTTTAAGCTGCATAGACATAAATTAGTCTGCATTTATTTAATTCAACATAATTTAGCCCAGGTAATATCCTTCTACCGAGGCAAAAAAAACTAAAACAACATCAATTACATTAACAAATTGCTTCAGGCATCCGGAGCTCGTGCTGCAAGGTGAAACTCTCCTGGTTGAAACATCAGTGTCAGAAAATACCCAGCTCCAAGGTAAAAGCCTTCGTATATGAAAACGTAAGGAGAGTCCATTTGGAATGAATCTTGCAACAGTCACAACACTTCTTTATTTCCCCAAAGGCAGTAACGGCACATTGTGAATTTGCTACAGCTCCGATTCCCACCTCCGACGGGGCTCTTCTCCATAGCAGTGGCAGCTGAGGGTAAAAGGGATCAAAGTATTTAAAGTCACTCCCACACAGCCCAATATTCTGTGATTTACATTTACACCAGGAGATCCAGCACCTCCCGATGTACGTCCAGTGACGAGAATAGAAACAAATTAACAAACGCGAAGGACCAAAGCAGGAAGTAGCAAGTATCAAGTGTGCTGTGATGCCAGGAGTAAGAGCGGGAGACGTGAGTTTGTGTCCCATGGCATACTTATTAACAGTAACTATTATCTGTGTTACAGTTGTCTAACCCTAACCATACTTTAACCATAGGTATGACGTAACCACGATCAAGTAAGTGGAGCTTGAGTTGCGATTGCCTTGTCAGCTGTTAATTCCAACCATACTGTAATTGACATGAGCAGACATCGTAGAAAGGGAGCATTTTTAAAAAGTTGGCATTGAATGTAGGTAAAATGTTGAAGCCGGGATTTGCAGGAAGTACAAGTTTTGGAACTTTTTAAATTAGCTATGTTGAGGAACTTTGAAGATACCAATAAAAGAAAACCTTCAAATTGGAACTTAGAATCACTTTGGGAACCAACCAATCCTCCCATGTAGCAGCTCTATTAAAGAAGAGGGGGATGATACTCCTTAATAAGAGCGTTTGATCAGGGTTTTGTCTCTGGGCTTAACAAACCAACCTGAAACTGGACCCAAAATGGATCCATTTTTGGGAAGCCAACAATCAGGAGATTCTCATCTTCCCTCAACATCCGGTATGACTTTGAGCCAAATGTTCTCCTCCAGTCTGCTTGCTCAGTCAATAGACTCAGCCACTGTCTATGATATAGATAGGAGCGTATTGATAAAAGTGTCCCCACGAGGAAGAGGGGAGGTTTCACTTTGCTTGTGTCTCTTGTGTCTCCTTATCTCAGAGTCCTGCAGTGATCCGCGATCATTTATCTCTTCCGTGTATGTATGTTCTGTACATCACAGGCTGCTGCAGTCTGTTTTCTGGCTCGCTTCATATTTTATTCTTGCCAGAGAATCTTTGAGCATGTAGCTGTCTGGCTGTGTCCTCATTAGGGCTTAAGAAACCTCTTGTATGGATGAACCAGCTTTTGGGCCTTCCCCAGCTGTTGTCTGGATAGTAAATGCTCTCCAGGGTAAAAAGCAGCAAACCAAAGCGGAGTTTCCTGTAATGCTTTTTTCAATCCAGCTGTTCTTCCACTGCAAAGGAATTATGAAAGCAGTAATACTTTTTTTGCCTTTTCTGTTTTTTTCCCTGAGCTTGTTGACAGTGAGTTTTTGAAACAGCAAGCAGGCTGAGTTACAAAATGGAGTTGTTTGGTTGTTTTAATGGCTGATCGGCCTTCCTCGTCG
This sequence comes from Pempheris klunzingeri, assembly GCF_042242105.1. Taxonomy (NCBI): domain Eukaryota; kingdom Metazoa; phylum Chordata; class Actinopteri; order Acropomatiformes; family Pempheridae; genus Pempheris; species Pempheris klunzingeri. The sequence goes on from NC_092027.1 coordinate 20,343,581, forward strand.
TTCCACTGGCAGATGAAGGCTCGGTCAGCCGAGGACACGTTATGTAAAGATGTTATCCCTCTTACTGTGACCCTTCAGGGTGGGTACAAGCTAGTTAATGCCTTCCAACACAATTGGTATATGTTATCTGTGCAGCTCTCATCTGCATATCTAGTCTGAGGTTTGATTGAATGATTGTGTGTGCAGACCCAGTCCAACAGTTAAAGATTTACTACTCAGAGGGTTAAAGGCTGTCGGGATGATGAATCATCCAAACAGAATTATAGCCTGAACGAAAGACAGTTTTTTCCATTTGTTTATTAGATGTTTTTTGAGCCCATTGTGATTAGATTGAACATGATGAAGCATGCAGACAGTCCGGATTAGAATGGCAGCTGCAGCACTCAAGGAAAAGCCTTGGAGCTAATCTAAAGAGACTTTCAGTTTCTGTAAGCCTTGTGTAAATGGAGCAGGGCATCTTAGATCAGGAATGGAATTTTTAGTCTAACACTGTGGTATCGGTCTTTGTTTACCGCTAGGTTGTACAGCGATACTGCAGGACTTAGACCAGTCCCATCTGTCAGCTCTGCACTCTGTTTTGTCTTTTTTCTTATTTGCTTTAGTCTCTCTCAACAATTCAAGAATTCTCACATGAGCGAGCATCAGGTGACAGTGGCGGGAAAAACTCCCCTTTAACAGGAAGACAGCTCGAACAGACTGTCGGGGTGGAGGTTGGATGGAGAGAGAGAAAGGGGGGAGTAGGATTGGGATTGTGAAAAAAAAGATGTGTCAAATGGTATGATTCTGAGAGGCTCATCAGACAACTACCGTGTCACTCCAGCTTCCTGGATGGTAACCCCCACCCTGAGACAACAGGCCCCCCAACCAGCACAGCCCAGTGTTTTAGGTCTGAATCCCCTCTCAATGACTCTCAGTCTCAGAATTAATGTGCAGAGATCAACTATGAGTTCAGGTTTAGGATATGTTTAACTTCCAGCACCTACTACACACAGAGAGGTGGGGGATTTAACTGTCGGACCATTTTGGAGGCTGCAGTCTGCGGTGCTGTTGGCCACACGGCCTGAGACACCAGAAGAGCTACTTAATGAGCCCTCAAGTGAGATTGTTCTGACCAAACTACAAGTAGTGCTGTTCTCGTCTTCAGAGGAGGTAACCCACTAACCAAACTGGGTTCACCCTAAACTGTTGAACTAACGGCGTCAGGACAGAAAGTGCACATCCCAAAGACAGATGTGCACTGATGTTGGAATCATGTAAACATAGAGATGAGTTACCACTTTTCTGTGTGCAGGTATCAAACTCAGTGTGTGTGTGTGTGTGTGTGTGTGTGTGTGTGTGTGTGTGCGTCTAGCATTTGTCTGTGTGCATGTCTGATGAACTCATGTGTCTAAGCAAGACCTTTAAGCTTCACCCTGCTTCGCCTCAACTCACCTGCCGTCATCGTCACACTGAGAATGTGAGAAAAAATTACAAGCAAATTTTACGGATAAAAAAAAGTCTGCAATCAGCACCCGAGCATCGACATTTGAAGTTGCTGTGAAACTGTGTTAGCAGGTTGTTGTTGTTTTTTTGTACACTTGACCACTAGATGTCACCCCACACAGAGGGAAAATGTCACAAGGGCTGTAACGCCTGAGGAGTCTGTGAGCAAGGCTCCCTTTGATAAAGTGCCAGCACAGTAATTGCTGCATCCTTGTCTGTCTCCTGATATGCAAACAGAGATGTCAAACACCTCTTTCAGCCGGTTTTATCAAGCTGAAGAGGCCGAGTTCGTCCAATTAGTGGCGCTTTTTTCCATTTTAGTTGCTTGTTAAAATGGCACAACGAAGGCTGGACAGGCCTGCGAACACAAAATATTCTAAGCTTTAAAGAGTGAGGTGCTGTTGTTGTCGGCTGTGATGTACGTAAAACAGCGAGTGACTGATGGCTTCTTGGCTCTGTGTTCAGCTTGGTAGGTACCCAGATGTCTGAGGAGGCTCTGAGGATGAAGTCTTGGCCTTGAACCCCCACCAGTATGTCAGGTAAGATGTCTGGCCCGACTGCCCTGACACACACACACAGCCTGACAGCTAAAGGTTCATTCCCAAGCAGATTAATAGTGTGAAACTGTGCTTTAAAAGTCTCTGAGGGCTGATAGTTTAGCCGGCATCAACAAGTGTTCCATCAGCTCGCTTCACATTCAGGTGCACAGAGCTCCTACATGAGCCCCTCGCACCTGCAGATACCCACAACACCCTGAAGCAGAAGAGAGTTCAGCTTGTACCTGTGGTCACGTGTAGACGCACCATCACCGTTTTAAGTAGACAGCTTACCGCCAAGCTGTTCTCACCATTTACTGGCAGCAAGGAGCAAACACTTGTGATGTGATGGAGCATGAAGTCATTTTAAATCAATCTGCTACTATTTAAGCGAATTTTTTTAGAGAAAACTGGTCAAATTGGTCAAAACCGAGCTCCGTAATCCACAAGTTTAGTCTCAGTGTGCCGTCAGTATGTAGTCAAACACACCTTTTTACTGAAGACAGATTAGAGAAGAGAATTTACAGAAATGAGATACTTTATTGGATAATTCCTTAATGATTAAGGTTCAAATCTCTCAGTCTAAACTTGGAAACAGCTGCCGTGCACCAATTGACCTCCTTCTCCACACCCATACCCGCTTCTTTCCATTCGTTCGTCGCACATTAGGAGAGTAGACCTCAGCTGCACACCTGAGAAACATCTGCTCATCAACATCTGCTCCTCATGTATAAGACTGTGTGTTGCTGTGTGCAGACATACACTGAACAGACAGTCGGTGCCACTCTTGTTTACTGAACATACAGTACAGGAGGCAGCGTCGGCCCGGCTGACGCTGCACGTATGTCAGCCAACAGACACGTGAACCTGATCCCCCTCAGCCAGTGAAGCACCAGGCCGGCGACGGCACACTGTGACAGAGTGATGTTTTCTCATGCTGCTGTGCAGGATTCACATTAACATGCTGTGTTATTAGCGTCTGACTGTTGATTCCTTTGATTTGATGTGACAAGCAGAGGCACCAGTCTGTCTCTCTCACCTGTTTCACTGAGCAAGTAGCTTCTTTTTTTAAAGTGCCTCTCCCGTCTATTTTAGAGCCAGCAGAAAAATGCTCCCCCCGCTGGAAAGATGAGGCCATTCAAAATGGTAATATTTACCCTCCCTCTCAGCACTGCTTTTCCTCCTCTCTGTCAGTCTGGGTGAGCTCTGGAACACTCGTGAAAGTTCATTAAAAATGGAGGAGCTGCCACAGACTTTAACCTTTTAACCTTTGAAAATGTTGTGAAGGGCCTTGAATGACATGTTTGATTCTGTTTAGGTCTGATAGCGTGGGTAAGTACTCATTTAGAGGAATTTAGAATTCAAGTGTCTTCTCTTCTTTTTCTACCTTCGGGGCTTTCTCTCGCCATCACTCAAATCATTAACCAAGTTCCTGGTCAAAGCACATTTACTGAAACCTAATTGAAATGTGTTGCTTGTGCAGCTACACCACAGCTGCCCGACTTTAAGCTAAGATTTAGTTGTACATGTTTGGTATAACGACATAAAGACCTGGCAATAAACGTAAAATATTCACACCATTTTTGATTTAGTTTCATTTAATTCTCATGTTATTAATCTAAGTTACATATGAATGTTGTCTGCCTGAGCAAGGAGACTTATAGAAGTTAAGGACTTTGTTGTATCATTACCAGTAAAGGGGGATGTCTCCATATGTGGCAACCTCACAGTAACTCTTTATTTTACGGGTCTGTAAGTTCCTTATGAATTTGTGAGTTTCCCTGGAAAGGATCATGTACGTCACTAACTTCACATAAACTAGGGGCCTCAGGGAGTTCAGTCGGAACACTCCGAATGAATTAGTTTCAATTAAATACCTAGTTAGAGTAAGATGAATGTAGTTGGTACAAAGCTGAGCAGTTCAACATTTAAAAATGTGCAAAATGTGCCAGAGGCAAGGAAGCAATTCAGCAAATATGAAGGATAAAGTTCAATAATAAATGAAGAATGAATTCAAATGTCTTTGGAAATCATCGATACAAACATCTCAAGTAACTTAAAGAAGTTTCAGAACGTTGCACGGTTCTTTCCAGGACAGGAAATAATTACAAAATGAAATGAAAATGTGTGTTCATGTTAAACTTGTTAGCAACAGACTGTTCAGCTCTCTTCAGTGCATCATGTCCTCTATGGTCTGGTCTGCAGAAACAAGGACAAGTGATCTCCCTCATTTGATAATTAGCACAATGAGATCTCTGTAAAAGCAAAGAAAGCTAAGAGACCTGATCAGGGACAACATTTGGAGCAGGCGTCTCACCCTCACCACGCAGGAGTGACGGGAACACAAACACCTTCACGTCACTTTCAACCACTGAGAGAACAAACTCAAAAGATGCAGCGAACATTTCACCAAATGCAAGCACGTTTGCCACCAGAGCGTTTAAATGACTAAAGAAAAGCAGGTGTCCAACAATAAGATTTTCTTAAAAAAGATAAACTGGCTGGAAAAACGTCCCAGAACAGCCTGAAGCCATTTTACTTTTAGACGATTGCTAACTAAGTCATTTGCTTTGCCACGTTTGCCTCAGTGAAACTATTCACTAATGGGTCTGTGAGCACACAGTGGGGACTCTCCACCCCCCACCCCCCACCCCCCCACAACCACTATCATTAAAGCTCCCACCGAGCTTATAGCTGCAGGCTGACAAACTGCTCCTAACAAAGACATTGGAAAACGAAATGCAGCTCGCGCACCTCTCACAAACAGTCTCCGTCATGCCTGGCAGCTGTTTTACACTCCACTCAAGGACACTTGAGTCAGGATCGCTAGAGCTCCCTGAGACCTGATCGTGGAGGTGTGGGCTGCTCTGAGGCCCGTCCACATGAAAGGGCGACTCTTAGAATTGCCTCAGCACCGTTTAAATCGTCCTCAATTCACATTTTACAGCCCACATTTGTTGAGTTTAGAGGTTTCCTAAGAAGTGTTTATTTCCACACAGGCCTGAGTGGTGCACATTCACAGAAAGCGTTATGACTGGCGTTCCCTCGGTAGCACTTCCCACGCTGTTTCCATCACACCGTCTCCTCTCTGCAGTAGATCAGTTAACCAATCGCATTCACCTCAGTGCTGTAATGATTGAAAGGGCACAGTGCTCCAGTGGTAACGGTGCCGTACATCAGTGCCTGCAGCACACAGGCGCACTGGTTTTCTACATGAGCACCATGAGTGGAACAGAGTGGGCTGCATGTCTTTTAACTGGAAACAGCTCATTACTGACCCTGCTCACTACTCAGTGTACCTGACATGAACTGGGTGGTCTGCTGGGAAACAGCTACCAGACAAAGGCAGATTTACCAAGAAAAAGGCTCCACATCACCATCATAGCTCTCTATTCGATTGTTTTTACTGAAACTATTGCTGTACATATCGAGGTATATGTACATTTACGGTTCAGAGGTGACTATTAAAGCTGCCTGTGGTGATTTTAGCCTTCATTGACTTCAAATGATAATAATGATGATGAACATAAACCCCAGCGTCCCGCCTCTACCCTTACAGAACAGTTGAATATTGAGTTAGTTAGCTATTTCTCTATTTTCTACTTTTGAAGAACCGGTTTGTAGTTCTGCCTATGGATAGAGGCTTGTATTGGAGGCACTATCACATCAGCACAAATTCAGACGGAACTGTCTTTTAATAATAAACTGTGATGGTGATGACTCATTATGCTTCGTCTCTACCAAGAGGCTTTAAAGACTCACGACCTCTGCTCTGATGTCTGCTTCTCTGTTGTCCCGTTCCACCTAATGACAAATCTTTGCGCGTTTCGTTGAAAACTTTACTGTCTGTAAAAGCACTTTAAAAAGATCTAAGAATAACCTAGTCTCTGTCTAGTCTCTGGAGTTCAGGTTCATTTTGGTTCGTTGCATTAATGCTCGTCTTTGTTTGGCACCTTTTAAAGTGTCCTTACCCAACAACCGCAGTGTCCTCTTCCTAAGCACAAACTCAGCCATGAGTCTGACTGATCATTTGGAAATGAAACAAAATATAACGCTGCCACAAACCCAAAATCCAGCAAAAATGATGCAGGTGCCTATTAAAATGTTTAGTGACAATTACTAGAAAATACTATTATAGAACAGTTGTTTAACGGCTGTAAAAGATATTGTGCACATCAGTGTTTTTTTATGACAGTCATACTTTAGCTCTCTGTTGCTCTTAAATGTTAGCACTAATCACTTTTTATATTTATTGTATTATTTGATACTGAAGGATTCCAGTTTTCTGCCTCTTTAGACATAAATTCAGCCACAGTTCAGTGGGAAATCTTGCACGTTTAACTCCACTACATTTATTTGATAACTGCACTTACTCTGCAGATTTGGATTATGAATTAAAATATAAATCAGCCAATTAATGATGATGCATTGTTATGCTACTTTACAGTATATGAAGTAGTTTAAATCAGCTCCACCTTTACCAGCTGCAACATTAACGCATCATTAACTATAATCTGTTGATTGTTCTGCATGATGAGTACTTCTGGTACTCAGTGTATATTTTGACACCAGTACTTTATACTTGTACTTATGATTTTAAATTCAGTAGAAGATCTGAGTACTTCTTCCACCGCTGGAACAAATTTATGATCATTAAATCTGTGGCCTTAATGTGTTGAAGCACATTAAATCTTAATGGGAAGAGACTGTAGTGTGTAAATCCAGCCTTTTGTCAGCTTGCTGTTCAGTGTCTACGGAGCAGCTGGCATTTGTGTCAAGATGACATCACCTCCACAGTCTGCCTCTCAGCTGTTCAGCCAAACACTTGTTCCAATTCACAAATCCAAACTGAGTTGTGTAACATTAGACCGGGGAGGTTGTTTTTTTTTTTCCATCATTTTATCTTTGTGTTTTCCGCCTTTGCACTACGCCCTGAATTTAGAGCTTCATACTTTCTCTCATAATTGCTTTGTTCAAACAGAAATAGTGGCTTTGTCGGCTTTGTTTTAAGATGGAAATGAATTCTGTTCATCTCAGGAGGAATCCCATTCAGTGTTAGCATGTAGAAATCTCTGCCGGGATGATTCACTCATTACATCACTGTGTATCTCAGCGGTGCCTCTGCAGACTTCCTAATGAGGTCAGTGAGGGGAACAAGTGCAGCTCTGGTGAAGCGTTCGCGACAGTCAGCAGAGTTACAGAGCACAAGGATGAGGCTGTCGTTCTTAAAAAAAAGATTTATTTTACGTGCTGCAAACATTTTGAACATTGAAGGAAATAGTCTGGATATTTCTTTCTCACCACAGCCCTATTTTTAATATATACTGTATATATATATATATAATATAAGTGAGCGATCAAACTTTGAGAAAATATAAAGGACACACAAAACATTTTCTACAAGTGTCACATGTGACAGCACATCACAGGTATGAACTCAAATCATGTCATCAGTGTGTTATTGTGACGTGAAAGTAAATTCAAACAGTAAAAGTAAATCAAATTTTGCACACAGTGACACCTTAAGATTAATATGATAAATATACATGACTAAAATCCAACAGATAAAATACAAAATTACATACACTACAAAGTTCATCCTCTGTTTCAGTTTGAAAAATATTGTATATAGAAATAATATTATGCATAGAAAAATATTTATTCAGAAATTCAAGATGGGCCTCAAAGAGATTTTACATTATGAGATTACAGTATAGAAAACGACAGAAACATCTGAGGCATGAATAAATATGCATTGTATGCAATCTGACACGCTGAACACAAGCTGAAGGCTAAAATAAAGAGAATTTAGTGAACAATAAGGTTGTAATGTGCCGTATTCAAAACCATATTACCATAACCATAAAAAGCAGCATTTGAAGAATCAAATGTTTGATCTAGACGGTAGACTGTTGAGACTGTTCTCAGAGCAAAGATCCAGCAGGCTTGGCTGAAGATCTAAGAGATGCAGATGATCTGTAGGTTTGTGACTGACTCTTAATAAAACCTTATATTAAACCCTGGATTATGGTCAGTGACAACTTTTTTCCTGGCTACAATAATCCATATAATCATGTTTATTACCTCATGTCCAGCTGCCTCATGCTCATCAGACATTGGATTTAATGCTCATTTGGTCTGAAACAAATAGGATTTTATGTATTGGAGTTTCCATGCTGTCGAAGAGACAAAGGGTTTTGAGTAAGGAGCTTTTGCAGTGTTTTACTACACTGCAGTGACTGATCCCAAGCAGCACTTGAACTTACATTACTCAACCTTGACCAGCTAAATCCCCCCGGGGAGGGAGACTTTAAAGTACTTGGGAATGCATTTCCCCCTCACTTGTACTTGGACACGACATGCACAGTTTTACTTGAGCAGCATGTATAATGTCCACTTAGGTTACAGAGTCAGGCAGCAAATTAGTGCAAGTGTACTGTGAGCGCAGTAATTCATGGTAATAAGTGCGACTGGATTCTTTTTCAAGCTCTCAGTGAATGTGTACACTTCTGCCGACATGAACGTCAGGGCAATCGTTTATATATAAACACACTTAAAAAGAAACAGAAAATCTAAAATAGATTCCCGCGCTTCACTCCAAAGTGCAGGATAATCCTCTCAAACTTTAACCTTTAGCGATGGGAGCCTTCTGCTGTTCCCCTGAGCTTACCCTGAACTTTAAGGGGAAAGCTTCACAACTAATGTGCCCTCCTCAGGTGACACAGAGTAGCCAGGGACATGTGGCACAGGGCATCATGTCAATTGAGGGCCCTGGGTAAAAGGGATTCCTCACATCCAAAAGTTGTTCATGACCGGCTTTGAACCCCCCGAGGCCTAATGTAATCAATCAGGGAGGGAATATATATGTGCAAAAGCCTGCTGCAGGGCCACTGTGGTGAGGCGTTCGACAGGGGAACTGTGTTCCTGTTTGCGGGGAAAAACTGTTGTTGTTGTGAAGTGAGGGAGGGAGGAAGGGAAGGAGAGTATTGTTATCTTAAATAGAAAGGTCTTCTTGTTTACCCGAGTCAGCTGCTGGACACAAGACGGTAATGTTCCCTGGAGTTTTTCTGATTACTCAGCATAACTGCACACAGGAAGTGTGAACTATTCCTCTGGACATACTATTCCATCACATTTGATTAGAGCAAGAGTAAGAGGAGACCATTTGGTAAGTGAGAAAATATTGCAGTTGTCTAAGATGTTGTGTAGATTGTGTTATTTTCAAAAACCTAATATTTATGTGCTTGTGAGTTTTCACTGATAATCTGTCAAAGGAAACAATGAAAGCATAAAAATCCATCATTCAGATAAATCATTTTAAATTCATGTTAGATTGTATTGAACAATTAAATTAATTTTTTTTAAAAAAGAATATAGATAATGAAAATATATATACGTATATATATAAATATGTGTATGCGTCTGGCAGATTTTTATAAATCAATATTTTTCTACTGCACATGCTTCTCTTAAAAAAACTATTGATTTTAAGCTGAATGAAAAAGATTCAGAAATCAATTGGAAAAAAAAACAAGAATAATTTACAAAAGAAAGAATTTCTATAGTCGTCTACATTCAAATATTTGATGGAATAACAAGAAGAAATAAAATGACGTAGCTCACAAACTTACGGAGAGATCAGTAAAACTGCGACGCCTCCGAGAGAAAAACAAGCTCAGACAACAGATTGTTTCAGTATCGACAGGCGTTTAACTGTCTGATAAACGCTTAACAGTTCGTCTTTCAACAAACTCCAAACAAGATTAGTCCGTGGCGAGGACATCACCTCATCAAAAAGTTAAACTGGTATCAAGGCCTCTTTGCGAGCAGATTTGCCTCGCGGGGCCTTGCCTCTTACCAGCTGCTGCATGTTGATCACATCTACTTGTCACACACTCACACTTATTACATTAATGGAGTCGGTAATCCTCATAGTAAGCCTCATTCAACTCTTCATTCAGACAAATCGTATCAATTAATCCGTGTCTGGCGGTGGAAATGTGAGGTGATTCCAGCTGTGTGTGTTCAAAAATGTAATATCCATAATACATCGCTGTCATTATTACTGCAGCGTGTTTAAAACTTCATAAAACAACTGATAAAACATTCATTGTAGATTAAAGAGCAGCTACACATTTTGAACACCGTATATTTAAGCATTTTTGATTCAGTTAAGCAAGCTTCCAAAAACAGGAAAATACATCAGGTTTAATTGAATTTAAGGCATATTTGTTCTTAATTAACTGGAAATTAACTCCATCTTTAAATGTTTCTATTCTGAAAAATTTGCACAGCTTTACACACCACCATACTGTGAACGGCAACATTTGACATCTGAAAACATGTAAAATATTACAATCATTTACATTTTTTATCTTTGAATTATTATCCTTTATTTTGCCTCTCCTAATCACGACTTTTTCTCCCGGTCTAATTATCATTCCTCATTGCACACTATTGTTTTTTTCAGCACAGCCTCAAGCGTAAGACCCCCAGCATTACAAAAAGATCTTAACGATAATAATGAGCCACGTCCAACAATACGCGTTTGTCCTCCATTTAATGCCAGCAGTGTGTTTCTGTGTTGGATGTTCAGAGGCTTAACTAGCTAACCTTTCCATTGCACCGGTGTTTAATGAAGCACTAATCACTTTTGAGAGCTTTCCAAAGAATAGCTCCAGGTAAACAACGATATCGGACTTTAGGTCTTCGTGGAACACGAGCAATCACCGCGAGGCGAGAGTCAGCGAGACAGAGACCTGCTGTGAATTAAGTAGATGTGAGGAATCAAGCCTTGTTTTACAGAGTAAATTTAAGGTATGTTTGTCTGCTGCTGGTCACTGATTACAATTATCACTTAATAGAAGATGGTTAATACAAAGTCACTATAATAAAAGTTACAACTGTTCACTCAGTTTCCTTCGATGATCTTCTTTTACTGTGTTGTCAGTGAGAACATGTGATAGAGGAGGAAACTTTCTTTTACTGCGCATCAGCAGTATTCTCATGGAATCCTTAATTCATATAACTACATGAATTACTAATAATATTACATAATGATATAATACATATAACTATATCCACCCTTTTCTTTAAAAGTGATATATCCACTTTTTATATCTGATTCACAAAATGTCCGTTCTTCATTCATTTTACATGAAAGACGTTTAAAATGTAATATATCCAAAAACAATTTAAACCGGACGAAATTCAATTATTATTGCTGTTATTGTTGAAGGACAGAATATTTATTTGGTGTGATGGACAATTAAGATGTTCCGAAGAAATTCCTAGAAAAGATCACAGAAAGAATAATTAATGGGAATCGATTACGGACAAGCTTTTATAATAAGTCTGAATTAAATGTTGGATATCGTAAATCATATCCTGAGAAGTCATTCTTGATTTTCTTTCTTTTTTACATGATGATTTTGTCCGTCCATACTGACTAAATCAAACAGTTGGTGATATGCACTGAGGTATTTTACATTAGAATAAATTGTATATATCTGAAACTGGAATTTCTTTTGAATGGCTTTTCATTTGGCCCAAATACTTGAAATGATGAAAAAAAAAAAAAGAATAAAGCATTTCTGCCAGATACAGCAGAAGTAAAAATACCGACGCACCGACATAATGTGCACGTTTGTACCCAAATGTAAGAATATTTCAAGTAACTCACAGATGAGTGTCAGACTGTTCACACTGGCTTGTATCGGTCATTTACAGGCAGCACGTGTGAAACAGCCTGTGAGCAGACAGTGAATCGGACAATATTGTAAAAAAAGAAAAAGAAATTCTACAAAAACAGGAGATGGAGTGGTCAGATTCAACCTTGTAAAGAGAACATACCTGAACAAACGAAGGGTTCAGTCCAGCCCTCCATTGTTCCTATGGTCTGAACCAGGAAGCTTTTGTTTTATGAAAGCAGATTTCTCTATTATAGTGAGAGTTAACATAAAAGACCCTCAGACATACACTTTGATATATTCAGTTATTTGTTTATCTCAGTGTTGCCATTGGAACAAAGCGGGAGATAATATTGTGAAGTCAAGCTGTCGGGGGCCGTGTTGGGTGGGGGTTGGACAGAGAGAGAGAAAAATCACCTAACTAAGCAAGTGTTTCAATTAACTTATTGAAATATGGTGAGGAGCTCCTACAAGTCAGCTGTTTTCACCCTGACTTATCTGATGCTGATTTTACATTCTGACATGTGGAAACACAGCACACTAACATACAGAATCATTGTGTGCTCTCATCTATCTCAGTAAGAAGAGTTTTGAAATAGCCTGATGGCAAAAAAACGTATCACGGAGGTAAATCGTGCAAAATTCACTCAAAATCGAATATTTGTAAATCGTCGAAATTAAAAGCGGATTTCATTGGAATGGATTACGTAGAGAAATAAACGTGCTTAACACGTGAAAAGGTGGAATCTCATGTTCAGTCACCTGCTGTGGACTGTAGCACAAAAGTGTTTTAAAGGTTAAAGGGTATAGCTGAGCTGTCAATCATATCAATCATGTTAAACTAAATTGTTACATTTGATCAAGATCTTCAAATAAACTTTAAAAAAAAAAGAAGTCCACATGCACCCTGCACGATTATCCGTATTTCTTCATAATCCCAAACACCAACAGTATTATCTGTTTTTTGGAGGACGTGAAGGTGAGCGTGCAGACTGGCCGCGATCCAGACGGTTCACATAAGTACAAGCAGCAGGGATTTTAAAGCCAAAACTGCACGCGTCTTTTCTCAGACCCCGCCATGTGTCCACACATTCACACGTCTGCATCTTCCTATGATCCATGAACCAGCGGGATGGAGCTGTGTTCTGGTATTTGGGAATCTTAAGAAGATCGAAGGCATCCGTGCGATCAAATCTCACCCAAAACATGTCTCAAAGAGGCTTTACAGGAGACGACAGACACAAACAGAAAACCTGTTCAGAGTCTGGTTGGGTGTATCTCGCCTAAAATGCAAAATGAACTGCATTATTTAGAACTTTATAATTCATCGTAAATACTTTGTTGAGTAGAAAAAATACCCTTTTCCAATTTTTTCCTTTTCTGTTTGTTATGTAATTCAGACATCAGACAGGATTACATGAGACTTCTGCTGGAAGTGAATATATATTTGTGATAATTTTGAGGAATAGGGCAGAAATAACTTGGTGTATCATTATTTCTTTGATCTTCTGTATATAAAAATAAACTCTCTCCACGCTACTGGCAATAGAGAAAAAATGATGCCACTCACATTCACATTCAAATTCATGAGAATTTCTTTTCTTCTTATAATGTTTTTTAAAAACCTGGACCAATAGATTCAAAGGGAACTATTCTAAAACCTTTGAACCAGTAAATGTGTGAACAGGGCTTCATAAAATATTATATACACAGCCATATATTTTACAGTGATAAAAAGTATTTATATATTGCACTTATTGTGTTTAGTCCTTAAATGAAACAACTTCTAATAACCAATAGAGAAACATGTTTAGAATATCAGAAAAAGCACTTGTACAAATGAAAAGTGAAAGTAACCACATAAATGAATAAAATTTAACAAGTAGTTTGGCTACATACTAATATTACTTTTATTATTTATAATACTTCTGCTATATTATCAATAGCCTGAAATGAACACAACCAGCTGACTAACAGAAGCTTCTCCTGGTGTATTTGTGTGTGTGGTTATTGTAACAGTCGGTGTCTCTAAGCACCACAACAGGTTTTCCTGTAAAGGGGTCAATGCAGAATGCATGTTACACTGTGGAAGACGGCATAAGGCTTATCCCATCTTTATTGAACAGAGAGCCTAATCAATATGGCTGAGTATAGCCGGTGACCAGGATAATTGGCGTATTATCTGAAACAGATCACGCAGTGTGCCGCTCAGCCTGTCACTCGCGTGTCTCACATGGTGGGGAAACAATATTGATTTTGCGAATTACAGCCGCTCTTATTTCAGGCTGAAAAGTTTAACCACCAAACTATTCTTAAAGAAAATAGTTTTATTTTGTAAGATTTTAGTATAAATAGTACAAAATGTGATTCATATAAAACGATAAAGATAGAAATGTATTTAAAGACCGTTTTGTTGTTTTCATTAGAATTTTTTGATAGAATTAATAAATTATAACGTTAGCTCATACATTCTGATGAACATACAAGTTATTATATGCCCCTGACAAACAACACGGATGATGATACTGTTTATCATCTGATTTTAATTTGCCCTGTAATCTAAATAAAGTTGTTTTCTATTCTGGTTATTGTTTTAAAAAATGTATTCTCAGTAATTCCCACATCAAAATACTGATGAGAGCTCTGTCGTTCTTGAATAATGACATTAAACACGTTACGGTCTTAATGGGGAAAATTGTGTAAAACACCAAACCCGTCTTTAAAGCTCCTTAGTGGCGTAACATTCGCTGAATAGTTGGAATAATTACATGGTGCTGACCTAAGTGAGCTTGTTTGCGGATTTCTATTTAAAATACCCACCGGATAAGTAAAGGGGTTAATGCACAAAGGTTAAAGGTTAGCGGGTTAGGAAAGGTATCGTGGTTGAGAGAAGCACTAATTCTAACATGATATGAGTACCTTCGTCAAAACGCTTTAAAAGTTCAAGTTAAGAGTTTTCTTGGAACTTTTCTTTGCTTGTCTTTATTGCTGTTTATTGCTGTTGGTTGCTTCCCGCTCTGTGGATTATTGATGGTTATTAGATGGTATCTGCTGTAGGTACAACACGCAAGATCTTAATCTGTGACATCGCCACTGTCTGTGCCACATCGAGGATTTGTTGAGTGTAAGATTAGAGCACTACGTCGTCATAAATCTCTTTGGCTGGGTGGTGTCGGGTGGGGCGGTTGCTAGGTGTATTCTGTGGTCTGTGGATATTGTGGGTAAAACGTTTGTGCGTCTACGTGGGGTCAACCTGATTTTTTCAGACCAGGAAGCCTCTAATCGTCACATTCACATGGCTTGATGCTCTTTTTATTTTTAGATCATTTTTTTTTAGAAGCGATTCTTTTTTGAGAACGCACGACTTTCTTGTTGTGGTCCGGAACATTTTTTTGTTTTTTTTATTTGTATTTCACACTTCTCCATGATGAACTACTGCATACCAGATATGTATGAGATGCCTCACGCTGGGATGGGAGGCTACATGGCGCAGGGTGGTGGGGAGCACTGCATGTACTCAGGTGAGGGGCCCGGGTACGGGCACTGTGAGCCCCAGCCGCTGCACCATCCACCCTGCATGGAGCAGGCTTGGCCGCCCAGCCAGCACTACTCTTGCTCGTACGCCGGGTGCCCTCCTGTTTTTAAGAGCGAGTTCTGCAGCATGGACATCCCTCTTAGCCATTTCCACCATCAGCCTGAGTTTTTCCCAGAGATCAAACCAGACTTCTCACACCTGCAGTGGTTGCAGGGGGCACACAAGAAAGGTACGATGCTGATTGTTTACGTCTTCTTTTTTGGTATTTTTTTAGGGGCGCAGAGATGCTGTATGTACATGCCCGCCTTCTGAACTGAAATAGTTTCTGCTGTTTTGTTGTTGTGTGTGAAGAATCCATTCCGTGTTTCTGATGGTTTTTGAAAGATATTTTTGGTAATTAGCGACGACTCCTCCTTGATCAATGAATCAATGATGTCTGGGATTTTTAAATTAAGTCTGATAAGCGTAAATCCAAGCCTTAAGGCGCCATGCGGTGACGGGTCCGGGAGATTCGGTGCATCTGATGCTCAAAGTGTTTGACTGAGGTGGGCGGGGGTGCCTTATTGATTGATGGTGAGGCAACAGAAGGCCGATGTGAGATGAACCATTGCTTTCTTAACAAACCCCAAAAAGGTATTGATCAGTTTGTTAACCTCTGGTCCTGAAGTCTGCCAGAGGTCAAGGCACTGAACTCATTAAGCCGAATCCCAAAACGGGGCTCGCTGAGTTAACTGGAGGCAACAGTGCGATCTGCGAAAGTCGGCGCTAATCAAATATTAGGCATTTTACTGTTGGACACCACTCAGCCTACTTTTAATCTCCCTGTGCGACATTTTAAAGTTACAGCATTAACCGGGACCCACATGTTACAAACCAGCAAATTTGTGGATCAGACAAATTTAATCAAAAGAAAAAGAAGCAAAAAAGTTGAAACATAACAACAAATAAATCGGAAAATTACAAAAACTATAAAAGATTATGTAATCATTATTGTGCTATCATTAAGATTTTAATTTATCAGTTCATCTTTGGTCAACATTAGCTAAAATGTACAGAAGCATGTGACAGACACAAATTCAGTGATGGTTTTAGTTTGTTTTTTTGATTCTTTTGTTCTTTAATATTAACCATTTGTTCCTCTCTCCAGGGTACATTCCAAGTTACCTGGACAAGGATGAGCTATGTGTAGTGTGCGGGGACAAAGCCACAGGCTATCACTATCGCTGCATTACCTGTGAAGGTTGCAAGGTAACTCATGCAAATCCTAATCGTTGGGGAGCTAAATCAGTGCCCTTTTTTCACGGCATTTCTGACCAAGTGTCCGTCTGCCCTCTAGGGTTTCTTCAGGCGGACAATCCAGAAGAACCTCAACCCAACCTACGCTTGTAAGTACGAAGGGAAATGCGTCATCGACAAGGTGACCAGGAACCAGTGCCAGGAATGTCGCTTCAAGAAGTGCATTGCGGTGGGAATGGCAACTGACTGTAAGTTGTAGAGGCCGAGGTTGCCTCGTGCTTCGCCTGCTTCCCAGATGCTGTTGTGTCTGCTTCTTGTCTTTGCTTGGTTCGTTTCTTTTACTGTGTTGAGAACACCGACCGCAGATGACGTTCACATCACATATTTAGCCAAACTTTGGCAAAAGGAATTACTCTGGGAAACTGCAATGAGTATTTGTCATCGTTTTTTGATATTTTACAGACAAAAAAGTGATGAACTGAGAAAAGAGTCGGCAGGTGAATCAATAATGAATATAATCATTAGTCGCTGCTCTTGTGCGAATGGACAGTGGAGCGGCGGGCTGTGCAAAGCAAAGATGTGGAACACTCAAGGAGCTGGTTTGAGGAATAGTACAAAAGATTTATAAGAAATATTGATTATCAAGTATTAAACTAACATCTTAACACTAGTGTGTATTTGAATTTATGGGTAGACTGCATTGACCGATCTTAATCACAGGAATGTACAGCCTCTGTCTCTCTCCCTGATACTGATTCTTTCTGATTGTCGGAAGTGCGCGTTTGTCCATTCCTTCTTCTTCTTCGTTTCTTTTGTTCTTATTGCTATTTTTATTTGAAAGAACAGGCACATTTCACAAACATTTAACAAACAACCCCCTCATACGGTCTATTATAAAATAATGCAAGAAAATAAGGAGTAAATTAATTTTTGCAAAACAAAAAATAAATAAAAGTAAAGATGAATCCATCCTGCATACACGTACACATACATACATGCTTTATGAATTATTTATTACAGGTGGTTCGAGCTTCCTTTCAAGCCTGCAGTGAGCGTTTGACTCAGCTTGGGGTGTCACTGTGACAGTGTGCTGCCCCCCAGTCTCAGTCCTTCAGTCACTCTCTGCCTGTTTAGTTTTATATTAAACAATATCACCAATCATTTCATGCTTTTCCCTCCTCCCCCCTCCTCCTCCTCCTCCCCCCCCTCATTCCTATCCACTCTCATTGTCTCCTTTTTCTTCTTCGGCTCCTTCCCCCTCTTGACCCCCCCGCCCCCCCTCCCTTCTCAGTGGTGCTGGACAACAGCAAGAGGCTGGCCAAGCGGAAGCTAATCGAGGAGAACCGGGAGCGCCGTCGGAGGGAGGAACTGCAGAAGACGGTGTGGGACCGACTGGAGCCCACCCAGGAGGAGTGGGACCTCATCCGTATGGTGACTGAGGCCCATATGGCCACGAACGCCCAGGGCAACCACTGGAAGCAGAAGCGGAAATTCCTGGTGAGACGTCCTCCTCCGCCCTCCCTCCTCACCACAGCCCTCGTTGTATTGATTACCCTGCCTCATCCAATCCCCCCACCCCTCACAGAGCCCTTCCATACCATGCTCCCCCCCCTCTTCCTCCCCCTCCACCCACAACCACTGTTCCACTGTTCCCTGTGTTAATATGTCCATGTGTTTTTTTGTATCTCCTTGTAGAGTGGGGAGAATTAGCTGGACGATGGAGAAAAGTGTGTTCCTCAACGCAGCAGCACTAATTTAGAATGGAACATCTTATTCTTGTCTTTTTGATGTCTTACCTGCAGTGATTCTCAATCTCTAACACTAATAACTTGCTTTTTTCGTGCCGTTTCATCCTTCTCTGTTTCTGTTTGTAGCTTTTGATTTCACACCTTACCCTTTTTTTGACTAATTTTGTTTTCTTTTCTGTAAAGTCTAATCGCTCTGTCCGGATTGAAAGTCCGTCGCAACTGTTTTGACTTTGTCTTGGGTTTCTATGGCGTGATCAGAAAGAGCACTCGTTAAGGCATGAACGGTTGTTTAGTTTTTTTTAACCGGATTTGTGGGGAGCACGATTTTTGCGTTCGTTGTGGAATTCTGAGATATTCTGGGGAGTTTTCACTTTACAGTCACTTTAAATACATCTCTACTTTTGCACTTTGGACACGTTACCTGCTGGTTCTAAACACCTCTAAACAATATTTTACAAATATTGTAAAAACATATTGAAGTTTCGGTTGAACTGTCCCATCGCGGCCGTCGGGTTTTGTTCAAACGCTGCGTTTAAAGTGTCGTTGAAAGTCGGCCCACCGAGTGTTTCTGAGGACCTGTTTGAAGTCGTGGTCCTCAACCTGGATCTCACCATAGAAACCCATCTTGGATTTCTGTCCTCACCTGTTTTCTATCTGCACTCTTTCATCTGTCCTCAGTTTTAACTTGTTTTCTTTTTAGTTGGCTTGACACGGGTTCTTCATTGAAACTTCACGATTCCTGTTGATTATCCAACAGGTCGAGGAAGCTATGCTTCTTAATGAAATAACATGTAATTTATTCTATACTTCTGACCAGAGTGCAGCGGGGGTGAAGGAAACTAAGGTAAGACACAGTAGACAACACTATTTACTGATACTGATGTACAACTTGTGCGTGACACAGCGTGTACTTTGATCACCAACATCAGGGTTGACGGCCATGAATATATAAGTTTACAGCCATTTGCATTAAATTAAGTACTGCAGGCGTATGAGAGCTACATATCTATAGTAGTGCGTCCCCATTTTTACATCACATGCCGAAATCTTGTCAACTGAATCAAAAGTAAATCACTCCACACAGCTTGTACACATCATACCATCATCCTGTCTGACCATGAAGCTGTACACTCCTCATCGTAGCCCCGAGCTTGTTAGATACGTAATGTAAAGTTCAACGCTGTTCTTGATAATAGAAACACTGCTTTGTTTTTGTCTTCATACTTGGAGCCTGTTGAGACACTGAGCTGTACTCTTTGTCCTTCCAGCCTGAGGATATTGGTCAAGCGTCCATGGTCAATACACCAGAAGGAAACAAAGTGGATATAGAAGCCTTCAGTCAGTTTACAAAAATTATCACCCCTGCCATAACCCGAGTGGTGGACTTTGCCAAAAAACTGCCTATGTTTTGTGAGGTAAGTGCAGCTGCTGATTTGACAAAGTTTCATGTAAAACTTTTGATTTGAAATATCAAGTATCATGTCCATCTTGGCTCCAATAATAATTTTATGATAATCATTTAAGAGACTAAACTAAACAAAGTAAATGGTAAAACTAGAAATGAAATTTCAAAAAGCCTTTCCTGTCTGCTTCTTTATGTTGGATTTCAGAGTAAAAATGTAGCTTCATGGTGATTTTAATGTTGAAAGGATTTTGTCTGATGTAATTCCCTAATCCAAAAAATATGGAGGGCTGAATTTGTCCGTCCGGAGGCTGCAGTTATCGCTGGATTAGCCTTGTTGTTATACAAACACTGCTTATCTCTCTCCCTCTGATCAGCTGCCTTGTGAAGACCAGATCATCCTGTTGAAAGGTTGCTGCATGGAGATCATGTCACTGCGAGCTGCCGTTCGCTATGATTCGGAGAGCGAGACCCTGACGCTCAACGGCGAGATGGCAGTCACGAGGGGTCAGCTTAAGAACGGGGGCTTGGGCGTAGTGTCAGATGCCATCTTTGACCTTGGCGTGTCACTGTCCTCCTTTAACTTGGATGACTCCGAGGTGGCTCTTCTACAGGCGGTCATCCTGCTTTCATCCGGTAAGCGCCTTCTGTGCGGACTCACGCATGAGCTGATGAGGGTTCTCCTGCTTGTTTTAGCCTATTAAAGGGATAGTTTGGACTTTTTCTTCAGTACGCCCCCAGCTTGGAAAAACAGGAGTCCCAGCACAGACGCTCAGCACTGTAGTGCTGTGGGTGGGGGCAGCAGGAAAACAGATTTTAAAAAAACGCTATACCCTGAATATTTCCATCACTTTACATCTCCACCAGATAGCCCTGAAGTCGTTATATTGCTCTCTTTAAAGCCACCAGACTCCAGCGTCTGTGCCTTCGGTGTTTTAACACCTCAGTAACCCCTTAAAACAACAAAGTCACACAGTGAGACAAACTAACTAACCGATCTTGGCGGCAGTAAACTCCAACTCCTGTGTTCTGGAGTAAAATGTCAAATTCCTGTTTCCGTCTATCCGTCTGTGACAGATAATCCTGACTGAGGGCGTATTGACTGCTTCCTACTGTGGGTAATATGCTGATTATGGATAAGAATATGGGTACTTTTCAGAAAATCTGAACTATCCCTTTAATATCTTGCAGAGCGTTCCATTAGTTTCCTCTGGGAGAAGTAAAGTAATAGTTGATTATGTGATTGTACACAACAAAGAAATCAGGCTCCATCTATGGATCACATGGTCGCTTGTCCCGCTACCTCAAAAGCACTTTTAGTAACGCTTCTGTTCTCCCCTGCACAGATTGTGTCAACAGTATTTTTCTGACATGAAATCCATAAAAAACCACAGTTCAATCAATTAATCACCATAATCATTGTGAGGAGCTTTGTTCAGCTAGCTTGGTTTTGGCTCCGCCGCAATTTCTGTGTGCAACGCTCTGCATCTCATTGAAGATCAATACTGTTCTGCTGTTTGCTGCACATGCAGACGTGACATGGGGATAACCTGCCCATCTGTCTGTCTTCTGACACACTTACAGTAGCCGCTGGGGTTTAATCAATGCACATCAAGACCGCAAGGTTGAAACCAATAGTTTGGGATTGAAAGTTGATGCTGTGCAGTAATTCCCATCTTTAAAGTTTACATTCTTTGTCGAAATGTTTAAAACGCTTAGTTCATATCATTTATACCGGGAAGGAAACATTGCATTGGATGTCGGGATAATACATAAAATCATGAAACGGGCGTCTGAGACTTTTTGTTAAGTCTTTGGGTGTTTCAAGGTAATTCTGGCTTACTATATACAGGAGGTGTGCCCATCATTTCTGTCCCATACACCATGTCGCCACATTAGGCAGCGATGTCTGCGACCGCAGTGACAGGCTGTAAACAGTCTAGTCTGATTATTCTAAACCACTTTAGCTGTAGGTCAGACTGACTGGTGACCTGTGTGCATGCACATCCACGGACTGTGTGTGTGATTGTTTAAGTGTTCGCCTTCATATTCTTTGCAAATGACTTTGGAGGGATTTTATTTCGATCTTTGTTTATTTTCTATTTATTCAATCTGATCATGTGACTGTGTTTCCTGCTCCGTTGGACAATTTGACTAATTAGTAATAGGATATATAAAGGGATAATGGTCAAACCTATGAAAGTTTCTACATAGAATAAATCAAGATGCCTAGCAGACAGACGTGTGTCTTAAAGGGACATAGAATTATTGGCAATGATTCTATGTCACTGTAACTTTTAGGGAAACTTGTATTACAACCATTAGTTCTGTCATTTATACTCAGTAATTGCTGTCAGATGATCAACTTCCAGGTTAGTCCAGTTCAAACACAGGCCAACAGTAAAATTA
Source organism: Pempheris klunzingeri (assembly GCF_042242105.1). Lineage (NCBI taxonomy): Eukaryota > Metazoa > Chordata > Actinopteri > Acropomatiformes > Pempheridae > Pempheris > Pempheris klunzingeri. Next base: position 20,365,618 of record NC_092027.1, read on the forward strand.
TTGCCAAACCTTAATTTTCCTTTAATTCAATAGAGATGACTCATCAGAAAATCAATAGGAGTCACCACTGTTGTTTCCCCGCATACAGAGGCCACATTTCCACTTTAGCGTCCTTCAGAACACCAACTGAACACACCGCCATTGTCTTTCTGTCACCAGATCGGCCGGGCCTGAGTAGCGTGGAGCAAATCGAGCGCTGCCAAGAGGAGTTCCTGCTGGCCTTTGAACATTACATCAACTACCGCAAACACAAAGTGGCGCATTTCTGGCCCAAGCTGCTAATGAAGGTGACGGACCTGCGGATGATCGGCGCCTGCCACGCCAGCCGATTCCTTCACATGAAAGTGGAGTGTCCCACCGAGCTATTCCCTCCCCTCTTCCTGGAGGTCTTTGAGGACTGACCAATGGATTTTAGTGTATGCGTGCGTGTGTGTGCATGTATGTATGTGTGTGTGTGTGTGTGTGTGTGTGTGTGTGTGTGTGTGTGTGTGTATGTGCGCATACATGAGCGCCTGGGAACCCCGGTGGTCTCAGGGGTGGAACCAGCAGAAGGCCCGTCACAATGAACTTTCTATTAGCACTACTGAGTGTCACTTCATTCCATAGTTTAGGAGTAGCTCTCTGGTCTAGTTTTGGATGGAACCATTCCTTACAGTGCGGGTACATGTGAATAGCATTTGTTCTCTTTTTTTTTTTGGTTTGTTTTGTTGTTGTTATTGTTGTGGATATAACCTCTCACCTCGGAATTTGCTATAGGTTTTTTTTTTGTGTGTTGATGATTGTACAGTTGGCGTAATGGTGATCTTATCAACACTTGTTCATTCATTAGAAACCATGCAAATGTGCTAATTTCCTTCCTTTATGTTGAAAAACTTAAAATGGCTGCTCACCTGATACACAAAACAAGACATTGTTCGCAATCCTTTCACCACCTGCTCAACTTTATTGGATCCACCCGTTGGTTAGCGCGTAGATTAACTGTCATATAGTCCGTCATCCATCTGGTGAGTCTGAACGTTTCGGTGCCTCACCATCATACTGTGACCTGACCCATTAAGAGCAACTGGGATTCTATTGGACGACAGCTCACAGGCCTTTGTAAGTGTCTGAGTAGCCACACATCGAGACGTTAAGTGCTAATGCTGCGTTCCAGAGATGTTGGAAAAATCTGAATTTCGCAAACAGAACTCCGAGTCAGAAACCCGGGCAAGATAACTGCAACATTAACTTTTCTGAGAAGCTGTTGTTTGACGTTTGGCAGCTCACACTGACGTGGCAGCATACACTGTTAACACTACACAACAGTACTGTTAAACCTGTCTGTAATCCTTCAAACACTTCATTTCATGAGCCGTAAAGTATGAGCAGAACTCTGCCCATTGCTTGGTGTGTGAAGGAACGCTGACTGACTGCTAATGTGCTGTGCTAACTATGTAGCAAACATTGCAGAATACCATGGACAACATTACCATGACAGCATATTAGGCCATTGCAGAAGAAGAAGAAAAAAAGTTCTTCATAAAATGAAAGGGGGGGTGATGTTTCGAAAAGAAAAGTCGTCGAGTTGTAGTCGCTTTTGACAAAAGCATCTGCAGAGTGAATGTAAAGAATGTTTATCTGACAGCAAGTCAGAAATATGCAGGAAAACAAAAAACAAAGTGTAATGTCTTGACGTAAACCACATTGCTTTGCTTTTGACATACTGTGTGTTATTTTATGTAGGGAACGTCAAACCGAACTCTTTAAAAAAAAAAAAATTCACAACTTAATTTCCATAGCATATATCCTCACATGGAAGCTAACACGTGGCCCATCGCGCTACTCTGGATTCAGAATCAGTCTGTCTGATGTGTGTCACACTGTCTGCAGAAGAAATAAGGGAAGCGTAAGAAATATCAGGCAAACCGATTCTTAATTTTCAAAGGGCTGCCTGGTGGATATGAACTAAGCTAAATTGAAGAGTGGATGTTAATAGCTGAGACAAAGGGCATAAACCATATACTAGGAAGTGTTTATCTTTTCCAATAAAAGACATAAAGACTATGTCTATGACGCACATACTGTATCTGATGTGTTCCTTTTCACCAAAACTTTTTTTTGGTTGACAGAGCTCCTCCCCAACCTCCTCAAAAACAGACTCTTTATGGGGCTTTTTCCAAATCTAACGATAAATCGTTCAGTCGATCTACAGAAGAATGATTGGCAACTATTTTGGCAGTTAAACACTTTTTTTTCATGCCAAAATGCCAAACATTCCCTACTTCCAGCCTCTCTGCTTCCTGCGTTGCTTCTTATGTGATAGATTGAATGTCTTTGGATTGATCGGACAAATTAAGCTAGTTGATGACATTTGATTAACCCTTTTCACTTGTTTTCTGGCAGCAAACAACCAGAAGAATCCGTTTAAGATTTTCTTGATAAATCAAGAAAACAATGAGCAGATTAACAGATAATGTAAATATCCATTGGTTGCAGCACCTGGAATACAGAAGTGTTGCAGGGCACGAACGTTGCTTCTTCCATGGGCCTAATACTCTGTCGTACCCGCACGTCATACCTGTTGTCCATGTTTTTATGTTTACAAGCTGGACCACTGAAACACACGAAGGTTGTAATTCCAACCCCCCCCCCCAGCGGTGATTCAGACTTTAGACATTGAAAGGAACGCAGCAGTAGCGTTAAAATGAGCTTGTTCATCATTGCCAGACACTGGTCAGGACTAACTAAAGCACATAATGACACTGATGTCAGGAAAAGACAATCATACAGTTTTTGTGTAAGAATGCCACATGCTGTGCCAAAACCAAGTGAATGATGCCCTCCTTATTGAATCCCTGCTGCGCTTTCATAGCGATAGCGAAGAGACTTGACTGGTTGTGCTAGTTAGTGCATGAGAGTCGTCCCTCTGACTCATCTTTTTAGTCCATGTTAGCAGCTTCTACAATACAACCGTTATGAGTTTTAAGTGTTTCATCTCGGACATGTTGCCTCACTCATCCCACATTCGATGATTTCAACCTTTGTGTTTTTGTTTTGTTTTTTTACAACTCCCTGAACACGGGAGACTGTTTAAATGTCTGTTAAAGACGTGACGTCATGGTGCTATGGTGGATTGGGGAAATGGCTGATTGAACTGTATTGTTATTTACATGCAGAAGTGACCATTTATCTTTTTGTATAACAGCTCACCACCCTCTTATGATGGCATGCATATACACTAACACACAAACATGCACCTATACAGAACATATACAGTATACCTGCACACATACTGCACACATGCACATGTACGCATGTGCCTGGATAAGATATGGGTCAGACCCACCACTGTGACCAACCGGTGGGATTTGGAAGCCAAGTGAACGTTTCCGGCCCAAAAACAGTATGATTCATCATCAGCAAGGTACACTGAGAACGCTGGTGAGATTGTGAAAACGTAGCGCTCTTTCCTCTCTTTTGTTTTAGCCGGTATGTCGGTTGTTTTTTTTTTCTTGTTGTTCTAAAAGCCTCTCTATGGTATTGTCGTTTGCAATGTGACAGACATTTGCTTTGTATATCTCGCTTTTTCAAGCTTCACACTACTCCTCAGCAGCTTGTGTTTTTTTTTTTTTTTTTTTTTTTTTTTTTTTCTCTTTTCTGTGAAGTGATGCCTTTTATCAAAGCAATAGACTTGCTGCAGTGTTTGAATGACCCGGACCTCACACACACACCTCGCAAACTGTACAGACTCAAAATAAATGCACAGACAATCAGAGGGAGAGAGATGGATGGGGGACTAGGCACCCGGGCTCAGGTGCCCCGGCTGACCCGTAGGGCCGGGCCGTGCTGAGCCACAGCCATTTGGTAAAGGAACATTGGCCACGTTTACATGCACCCCTTTTGTCCGTAGTCCTGTTGAGAGCAGCACCATGATGAGTTGTGTGCAGGATCCTTTGATACCCTGTGACAGAGCCTGCCATTAATAACGTAGTTAATAGATCAGAGCAGGGAGAAAACTTACCGGAAAATCAAAATGATGTCCCGTTAGTTAATACCCAATATTGTTTCTGGTTGATAGACACATTGACCTAAAGTGATTTGTCAATATCAGACGCTACAGACAGTGACGAGATGAAATTAAGTAGAAAAAATGGGAAAAACATGTCAGTTATCACAATCCAGTCAGGCCAGTCTTAATTCTGCTCTTAGACTTGTCTAATGGCCCTTTTCAACCAAATAGTCCAAGGAACTAAACTCAGGAACTAAATGAGGACCTAAAAGTCCCTTTGGTGCATTTGTGTTTGTGTTTCCATTGCATCTGAAGAACAGTGAAGATTAGACCAGCAAATGACGTTAGCAAATTAGACGTAAACAGCTTAGAACGTGCAACGAGATGACCAGACCGTCATCTTTACTGCTGCATGACCGCGTGATGTTCTGCTTGTTACTAAACTGCATTGAAACAAAAATCTCACCCTTAGCTCGCTCTCTCTTACCTCTTTTTTTAGACTTTATAGACTTTTAGACTAGTCTCAGGAATTCGGCTTCACAATTTTAAAACAAATTCCCATGCTAAGCCACCAGATCCATGTAACAGCTATTGCTTGCTTGCAGTCTGAATGAAAGCTGGAGGCTCGTGTTTGTCACTGACGTTAGTGCTCAAACTCTACCTGATAGCTACTGGACCATTAATACGTACTACCTCAGAAGCAGGGACTTTTTGGAGGGCGCAAACTATGGCCCAGGAACCAAAAGTGGAACTGTGTTCCTTAGATCAAAATGCAAGGAAAGTTCCTAAGTTTCTGTAAATACTTCTGGGTTCCTGCACAGGTACAGGGCCACAGTGAGAGTTAAGTCATTTCAAATCTGCATTAATTCGTTTTTTTTGCCACTACGGGGCAGAAATCCACCACAAGCTGACAGAAACACAACTTTGATGTTGTTATTGCTAATGTTTCCATCCAGCTGAGAGACAGCAGGATTAGCGTTCAGGTGCACCTGATGTATCGAAGTCCAATTTTTAGTCTCCCCTAGGCGTGGTTTGGTCTCCACCAACTCCTGAGGGAATCGTCGGTCAGCTTTCTTTACCAGCTGGTTACTGACTTCGTCTGTTTGACACCGGGTGCTTGGCAAGTAGCGTACTGTGGTTTCCCAGAGCCTTTTGGACGAAAAACAGAGCTGATAAAAGTGGCATGACAAAAATATACGTTAAACTGCTACTGTGTATGTAAAACTAAGTCCATGTGCTGAATAAGAGTTAGGTAATAACTGTTGGTGGTGACCAGTTTTAGGCATAACGTATATCCACGCTATTTTAGACCTATCACAGCTTTTCATGGGAGGAATACCAGCGAAATCCCAACTGACCCCATTTACCCTGCGTCATCGTCCACCGTTTATCCCTTAACCACCAACAGGTATATTTGGCACAGTTCCTTTCTAGCGCTCCTTCTTTTCTTTAGCTTTTGGGAGCTTTGTGGAATATTTTCATCCATTTCCTTCAGTGAACTCGTGAGCTAAGACTGCAGGGCCAGTATGGACAAGAGGATTAGTGGAACCATGAAAGTGCTGATGGACAGTGAGTGGAAAATTAAGACAGACTTAAGCAAACTCTCAGAAAGATCATGAAGATTAGACGGCCGTTGGTGTAAAGTGTGACTTTTAGTGAGATCGAAGTCATATCCAGAGTGTGCCTGTGCAGCCCGCCCCAGATCTCTCATTGTCAAAGTGTGAACTTGGAGAGCTAATGGTCTTTCAGGTGAGTCACAAGTCCTACTTCGAAATTGGCCGGTGCTTTCTAGAAGGTTTACGGGCCGGAGGCTTGGCTATTTCGCAAGTTAAGCACATGTTGTCAAAAGTTTCAATGATAAAATAGCAAAAATCCAACTTCCAAACAGAGTAATGAACTTGACATTACGTTAGTGTTCGTAAGTCATGACACCTCAGCTTTATCTTATTAGAAATTGATTCTTCTAAATCATATTTTCTTCAAATTTCATTTGGTATTTAAAAGATATGGACTGTTTGCTCAGCCACGGTGGGTTTTGTATAGCAAAGTAAGCAACCAAAAGAATTAACAGTAACCTCAAAGCTACATTAATCAATTATAGTTGGCCATTTGGTGACAGAACTTCACAACAAGCTGACGCTTGGACAAATTATGGTCTTATAAAGTTAATTATAGGCAAACTATTGCCTATTCACACACCTGCAGACGAAGAGCTAGCATTATTTTGTTGTGAGTTGTGTTTCTGGTGACCTGATGAATGTAAGTCTACTGTAATATTCCCTCTCCTTCAATCTCTGTTCTAGTCTCCAACTACTTCTGAGAAAGAATATCCTGCCTTTAGCTGCTACTTTATGTGCTTCAGCATGTTCACCTGCTAGCTGCTAGCTTTGTCTGTTAGCCGTTTAGTGGAGGGGCCGGGGGGTTGGGGGGGTTTCGATTAATGTGACCTTTATTCTGGAAATAGCCGCCTGGTGAAGGAGTTGATGGGAAACGATGGAACAAGAACCAAACTAAAAAAAAAAAGTAGTGGGCCATAAAGCCAAAACAATGAGCTGCAAGACGCTACAACTGAAGAGCATGAGATGATTCTGGACGGGGTTCACTGCGAGTGAATCTCATAAGAGGTATTAATTTGACACATTAAGATTAATAATCAGTGCCGCTTTAACACAAAAAACAGAACTAAAATGGAAAAAAAAATTTGACCAAATTACATCAAAATACAAATTTGCGCAAATATCACGAACCTTAACTTATTGTATTCTATGATTTGAATGTTTGTGTTTTTTGTAGGATATGTGCAAAGTGCATTGATTGCCGTAAGAATATGTTGGATTTTTACACGTCAGACACCATGACCATAATTACTTGAATTACCTTATGCACAGAGCTGTCGGTGCATGTAAACATAGTCAATGCTGACTGCTGGTTCAGAAAATGTTTACTGTTCCCGAAGAGGTGCTAGTCGCTGATATCTCTCCCATGAGTTGTTACTCTTTGGTTACTCAGTTACAAACCGATAACAAGAGTTGCACCATAGAAAAGCTATTTTACAGTACAAAGGAAAAAAGGATGTATATTTTCAGACTGCAGATTTTTTTTACGGATGTTGTTAGCATAATATGAACATGGTATTGTTTTGCATAGCGTTAAAAAAAAAAAATACAGTATCTTGCTCTCAAATCCATTTCCACATTTCTGCAAAAGAACTATGAACAAGACGCTATGAATCATTAAAGAAAAAAACACTTAAATTAGTGCATTAGTTCAATTTGAAAAAAAAAAAAAAAAATCAGTTATTACTTTAGCTGGACCTCACTGTCAGTACAAAGCAGCACAGCTACACATGGACACGTTTGAGGACAACTTAAAAGTGTGACCAGCATCAGAGGAAAACTCATCCACTGTCAACACAGATTTTCTCTCCTTGTGTGTTTGAGTGTCTTCTCGTTCAACTCATCTGTTCAACACGTACTGGAAAACCGTCACGGAGAGAAAGGGAGATAAAGTGTGTGTAGGTGTTAGGAGTGAATCTGTGGCAGCGAAGCAGAAGGTGAAAAAAAATAAATTCTGTTTCTGACAAATTTGCTGTCTTGTCACTCGGCATTTTACTGGAAATGTTGTCCAGTAATCCATTGTCCACTTCTGGACAGTGCTTTGACATGAGCGAGGAGGACCTCAAGAGGAAATGATTTTGATGCTCGTGATTGACGTTAATTGCAGCTAATGTGAATTGGCTCCTGAGAATAAAGATGGTTTTGAGAGAATTTGGTTTTGTGCTTATTTTACTGTTTGTTTTTGTTGCAAAATAATATTCAGTACATTTTCTTACCTCTGTCTTTAAAATGCTTCTGATTGGCATTCATTTATTATATTTCTTTAACATAACTACATTTACTATTTTGTTCTTTTATTGTCGTTTTTCACTGTATTAGCTAATTTATTTAGACTTTGATTGTTCTTCCTCTACTTGACGTTGTACAAATACTGTCAATGTGCATTTTAAGAGTCCTTTGCAACACTGGACTCTGATTGGCTGATACTAATTCGATGACGTGAACGCAAAGGCCTCAGTGAATTAAGCGCCTGTTGACTGATTCTCCAGAGAGAGAGCTTCATCACACTTTGTTGTACCGTTCTAAAACAGAATATCTGACGACCATGCCCACCTCGCACTGTGATTGGACAGGGGAGTGGAGGTGTGGAAGTAGGCGGGGTTAAAACTGTTCTATCAAGTTTTTTTTGTCATTCTTAACACAACAACTTTTGTACAGCTGAATGAGCGAATGTCTTTCAGGAGAGATGGCTAAAAGCATTCTGCGTATCCTTGAGACCCAACAGAAGTGTTGAATGCATCCCTCTCTGGTCCGGGAATCATCAGATAAATCCATAAAAACGAAAAAAAAACCTAAATGTGTTTTTTGTTTCAAAACCAAAAAAAAACAAAATTGGTGTTAGAATCACAAAACAAAGAGCAATAAAAACGGTCCGTTTTTGTTCTTGCCAATTCCTTTTATCGGTATTCCTTTTTGATTGAAGAACAAAAGGTCTGAAATTAAAAACGTAAGTCATGTGGTTTTCGGTTTTATGTCCCCAAACCAAAAACGACACTCCTATTTTGCTTTTTGCAGGTGGGCAGACAGGAAGCTGAGGTGAAGTGTAACAAATTCAAAATAAAAGCCAAGGGGTCAGAATAGTGCCCTGTGATTGGCTGGCGACCAGTCTAGGGTGTACCCCACTTGGCTCCAACACCCCCGCGACCCTGATGGATAAGCGGTATAGAAAATGGATGGATGGATGGGTCAGAATAGCCAGTCTCTTAAAGTGTAACATTATGCAAGCACATGAAACCTACAGGGCCACAATTAGTCACAATTCCCACAGTGTTTGAGGTAATTATAAACTCCTTTAAACGCCTGATCTTGATGGCTGGTTGTCTCTGTGGTATGATGGATAAGACAACTGCCGTCTAGTGCTACATACACACCGGCAGCCACCTGGTGTTATTTAAACAACTGGTACAATCAGCAGCTCAGCTCTATTGTGTAATGGATAAGACAACTACATTATGTGTTGATGATTTTAGGTTCAAAACCACACTTTGGACTTTGGCTAGGTGAAAAGTTAATTTATACGATTAAAAAAAACAGTCTGATCAAAAGTTCAGTGTGTTTTCATTTTCAGTGTGTTCACAGACAGTGAGGCAATGGATCAAAACTTCTAATTTAACTTTATATATTACATACATAAAGTATATAACATATATTTTACAGATAGACTTCAGATAAAACTTCTAATTCAACTTTAGAAGAACACATTGACTTCTCTATGTTGAGAAAGCTGTTAACCTGTAATGAAAACCTATTTGTAAAATTAATGAATGTGCATAACTCAACATACACTTAGTAATGCATTTGGACACATCATCAGTGGTAGTACCTGAGATCATTGGGGTTTTTGGGTCTTTCAAATGCAGACCCGCTCACCCAGATGACCCGAATGCCTGAGTCCAAGAAGCATTTGACCACAGCTTGTCCCATGTGATCCACGGCCACCTTGAAGCCTTTTCTGCAGCCTCTGAGGCTCTGCTGGTGCCTTGTGTTTTGCGTGCCCCAGTGATGCTCAGGAGACTGTAGACTTTGCACAGTGATTTTCCTCCAAAGCCCCTCCCTCCCACTTTGATGGGCACACCGTCCCCTTCTGTGGCATTTCTCCACCAGCTCAGCAGTCTTCCTCTTGCTGGCCTCCTCCATCCGCTCCTCCCAGGGCACTGTGTGCTTGGATGTTTCAGAGAACAGCACATTGACTGGTCTGAGGGGGTCACCATGATGTTTTCCAGGAATCTGAGCTGCTTTCCCAGGTCCATGCTTATTTACCAGGCATGTGCTGATCCAGGGAGGTCCTCCAGGGCTCCTGGTTGGGGTTTTGGTCAGGTTTCGTGATTCCCTGTATTGGAGTACCTCCCTTGCATAGATTACCATGAACTCCTCACTCCTCCTAAGGCTGCTGATGGGCAGGCTCAGCTTGATCCTGTTACCATACAGGGCAATACTGCTCAAGCTCCTTGGCAACCCCAACCACTTCAGAGGTGACAGCTGATTCTTCTCTCAAGCCGCTCCACAGTGGACAGAGAGAATTCACTCCAGTAGAGGCCATCACTGTAGTATACCTTGCTGGTATATGCAGCCTTTAAATTTTCCTGTTAGACCTGACTTGACCTCAACTGCCAACCACCCTTCCAGGTCTTTGTTCCCTGTCTTGTTGGAAGCATCATCTTTTAGTGTTGGAGGTTTTTCAGTGACCAATGGGATTCTGGTACCTCTGCACAAGAGGTGAAACTGTTCTGTCGCCTTCCCTCTCTTCAGAACCAAGAACCTGGATTTTGCTGGCATGAAAAAGTTTCTCCAAGCTTGAAGGATCCATTTGCTTCCTGGAACTGATGAGGTTGTTACAGTCATGTCATTCACGAAAGCTCTAGTGGGGGTTGCTTGACTTCAGACTTGGTTATTGGGCCTCGGCACTCCACCTTGGCTGGTTCTTAATGTTGCTCGGGACGTGGTGCCGCATCAGTGCCGTCTCCACCAGTTCGTGTGGAATGGAGCCATATGCCTTGGTGAGGTCCAACCACAGCACGGCCAGGTCTACTTTCCCTTCTCGTGCCTCTCTGATCAGGTGTGTTACCACTCTGCTGTGGTGAAGGCATCCTGGAAAACCTGGGATCCCTCCCTTCTGCACAGAGGAGTTGATGTACATGTTCTTCAGGAGATACTCTGTCAGTCACTGGGCTATGCTACTGAAAAACATCTTCCTCAATGTATTTATGATTTATAACCACAGATATCCAGCAGAGGTAGTTAACAGTCAACATAAAAAAGCAAAAGGCCCTTTTTTGTCTGTTCTGGGCCACTGTAGAATAACTTGGTGGACTCTATGGAAGAGGGCCCCTCCCTATGTAGATATAAAGTGCTCATTCTGAGCTAACAAAAACACAACGATTCTTAGTGTCAGGTGATTATACATCCATACTTCCATTGTCTACACCAATACCAGCCAATCCCAGCTGACTTTGGCCGTGACTGCACTGGTTGTCAGTCAGGCACAGGGCCAACACATAGAGACAGACAACCATTCACACAGGCAGTTTAGAGTCACCAACCTGCATTTCTTTGGACTGTGGCAGGATGCCGGTGTACCAATTCTTAAAAAACTTCCACTAATAGATCCCTAAATCTCACACACTGCACCTTTAAGAAATAATATAATACATTTAAGTAATAATGTCTCCCAACAAACTGGTCTCCTACCAGGCTTTAGCACTAATTAGATTACTGACATCAGCCACAGATCCGGACAGTGTGTGTGTGACATTAATGTACTGAAGTTATTCAATAAATTGGTAGTTATGCATCTTTGCACAAACACACTCTTTTATTATTTTTCTCCATGTTCAGTAGATGTTAATGCAGATAAAGGTTGAGCATGAATCTTGAGCTCAGGGCCATAATCATAAACTGAAGCATTAATATGAAGCATTACAGTCGTTGTATGTTTTGCTGACAGCAGGCTGCAGATGGTGTTTGGGTCCCAGGCTGCAGGGAGTGGCAGGACACAGGGAAACAGAGGAAGCTGCCTTATTGCCATCTGCTGATGGACAGTGACACTAGCACAGTCACACTTGACTTCCCACAAGTTCAGATGAATTCAAGTTAAGATGAATGCAATTCTCTGCACATCGTCTTCTTTAGAAATCTCACGGTGCACCATCACAGCTCTGTAGCTGTGTCTTTGAAAAAAGTCACCAAAAGTCAATGAGAGTATGCAAATAGCTGTCGTACAGAATTTTCTTCCTCATGCAGCACCTCTAATTTTACATGTCAGATATTCATTTTCAACATTTGACCATTTTAAATGGTGTGAAACACTTTCATAGAAGTGACAGAACTGTCATCAGAGATGACGTAGCAGGAACCCTATCCAACTATAAATAGCTCAGGCCAAGACTGCATGGCCCCACGCTCATTTAATCTGTGATGGCATCTTATTTACTGTGTGAGTCCTTCCTTGCAGCACTAAACATACAAGACTTTTTGGAGTAATTACAAGGAGGTTGTTGATTATAGTAATAATTTTTATATCTGATGTGGTGAAGCACATCATGAGAAATGGTGAGAAAACAGCAGGAAATCTGTTTCGGTGGCTCCATTCATGCTAATGAATTCAGAGTCCAGCTCACAGCTCATTCAGGAGCTGTGTCCATACTGCGTACCAAGTCAGATTTACTTCTCACTGCTAAACATTTTGCATCATTGCATCATTTCCTATTAGTATAAAATGGTTTATAGATTTGTTAAATACCAACGGCACACACAGATATTATGTATGTGTCAGTATATACAATACTATTGTATATACTAATAGTATTGTGTGTATATATAGATATAGCCTATAGATATACTAATACATATTGTTCATATAACAGTTAGTGTGTAGTTTGTAGTTGGGACATTGACATGTGACATGATCGGCCACATGGTGGCGCTATTTTTAACTACATTTCTACCAAATCATGTTCTTAAATGTCCTGCTAGTTAAGGGACGATTACCGAGTGATGAGAACCTCCTGGCAGCAGTAAAGAGCCATTTCACCTGCAGTTTCAGGACTTTAGCTGCATCTTTAGCACTTAACAATGCATAAACACACTCAAGATGGATGATGAGCAGTAAAGCATCAGTGGATGTAATGCATGGTTGTTACTGTGACTCAAATATGTAGTGTAGTGATAGATAGATAGAGAGAGAGATAGATAGATAGATAGATAGATAGATAGATAGATAGATAGATAGATAGAGAGAGAGATAGAGAGATAGATAGATAGATAGATGTAATTGACACTTGACTAAATGACAACAGACCAAAATAACACTTCACAACATGAGCTGCATTTATAAAATTTATTTATATAGATATATTCATCTATACAGTTATGTATGTATGATAGTATGTATATATTTATATAGAAATCTATGCATACTGCAATCCTTTCACAGAGGAGAACAGGACCACGTCAGCACTGTTAACACAATGACAGAAGCTCTGGATATTAGAAGGCCAGACGTTCTGAATTCACCAACAGGGAACAAAAAGATGGCATCGCAAAAGTATCTCAACGCCAGTGACTCGGCTGTCACCTCGACTCAGCTAATTTCTTTAAATTACAATCACTTCAGTGATATTACAATCATATTTTCTGTGGAATAGTCCTACCTATTCAGTTTAACTACACTCAGCTATAGTCTGTACAGTTTGTAAAACAGAGATGACGTGTACTCAAGCGATGTGGGAGCTGCTGGAAACTGAGAGAGTTCTCTCTGCCGTCCCGCAGCGGCAGTCCGGTTCGACTGCTGGGCGGGGGGGGAGGGGGGAGTCGACAGCAGCACGGGACAGCACACACTGGGATCTCAGGGTACAAAGATTTTTTTTTTTTCCTTTAAGGAACGAAACAATATCAGAGAAGGGAAAATGTATCTCGACCTCATCCAGGTTTTGGTTTCACTGGTTCAGTGTTTGTCCATCCAATGATCCGCGTGTAAGAAACCGGCGCAGGACACAGCGCCGCTGATACATTTGATTTGTCACAATGCCCAGATAGTTTAGAAAAATGACCCGCAACTGACAAAAAACAGCATAACACGTAAACAACTGCATGAAAAGCCTGAAGTAAGACGCCGTCTTTTGTTTCCCGTTCATTCAACTTTAACAACATTCTGATTTCTCTGGTGGCAAAACTGGAAAGCTTTACGTCCACATTCCTCTCATTGTCATCTGCTTTTTTTTGTTGTTGTTGTTGTTGTTGTCACCTTTTACCTCGCCATTCATTCAGTGTCCCGGGGTTTTAAGGTTTACAACTTCCCCTTGTCACATGAGCACAGCACCTATTCAATATTCAAATTTAAGTGTGCCATTGAAAAGTATACACAAGTTTCTCGACTGCTCACTATACAGCTCAAATCAAGAAAGCAGTCACATATTGCACTATGAATGCAAAAATACCAGTCTACACTATACAGAAAAGTGCTTCTAATGTCTGTACAGTTGCAAACATACAGTATGCTACACACAAACACAAGAAACATATACATCAATCAATGTGTCTGTATGTAACACCATTACCATCACACAGGCAGTTACGCCCTACAGTACAGTACAAGAACATTTTATGGTCTTCTTCCCCCTTTAAAATTCAGCTTTGAGCTTTAGTTCAATTTACAGACTGGAGGAGCAGAGGCCAAAGCCTCGTGGGAGAAGTGTAGAGGTGCAGGTGTGGTTGGGGTGGGAGGTGAGGCGGAGCTGGTGGTTTCCGTGTGGCCTCCGGGTCCCGTCACAGGTCATAAGAGTTTGTGTCGGGGTGTCAAGTACTCGAGGAAAACTTCAGGAATGGACCTTGAAGGCCAGCAGCTGCTCGGAGTGCATGTTGTTGAGCGAGCGCAGGTCGGGCAGCTTGAGCAGCAGCTTGGTGAAGATGGCCGACTCGTTGGGGTGGTTCTTGGTGATGAGGCTTCGCAGGGCGCGGATCAGCGTCTCCTGCAGGGCCTCCACCGAGTTCACGTTCTCGATGCCTGAGCGATCTGGAGGGATGGATGGTGACAGTGTTAGGCTGAGAGGTGACACCATTTAGGACGAAAACAGAGTTGCTGCTGCCTCAATCGGTTGGTTTGTTGTTTACGCAGATTTAAAAACACCAAGTCACACAGCTTAGCTTATTTTACCTACCAGTCATTTTGAACCCCAAATATGTCACAGAATAGGGCCCTGCTTTAAAAATACCAATGTTACCCTTTAAAATGAATCAACAGCAAGCAGCCAATTACCTGCAGAGACCAGAACCACAGCAGTGAAGAGGCTCATCTCCTCCTCACTCAGGCCCAGGTTGATGAGCTTCTCGCTGAAGTCAAACATGGAGTTGAGGAGGTCGCCGGCCCCCATTGCCCTCAGAGTGTCTATGCTATATTTCTTCCCGCCAAGAAATGTGACTGTGCGGTCTTTCATATCGAAGAGAGAAGCAAAGCGAACAACCAGTACCTGCGGAACACAGACGGCATCGTCACTCTGGGTACAACCACTCTGCTATCAACACCTGCTATCAGTGAAATATCCATGGCACGTAGGATAGGAAAACATAGTGTACCTCAAAAGTACCAGCCTTCAGCAGGCTGACCTGGTCGGGCTGGGACAGGTCTCTGAAGCCTGGGATCTTCTTGGCAAACTCCACCACCTCCCTGACGGCGGGGGTGAAGCTGTGGGAAAACTCCTCCCACACCTCCTGGCCAGACTTGTGAGGGTCCACGTGAGCGGACGTGTTCATCGGACAAACCTGAGGGTGAGACGGAGGAGAGAATATAACACGGCCTGTTTGGGGAGTTGTGTAAAACAAACAGAGCAACCAAAGCTGCACTCAGAATATTTTCAGATGAACAATCATGTTGTTTGCTTTGCTGCCCCCAAGTGGCCCAAAAGTCCGATCATTCTGATTCTTCTACGACCAAGAAAAAGGTTTCATTTTTCAGAGGTTGCACCACTGCGATGGTGAGAGCTGTTCTTATTCCTCCTGTTCTCAGATCACTGTCTGCCTCAAAAACACATCTCTGACATGCTTCTGTTTGATATACTCACCAAGCAGCTACAGATTTCTGTGATGCCTTCATGTTTTCTGGGGCCATTTATGTCTTCTGATTTCATTTCCTTTATCTATTGTTCAATTTCGTCTAATTTTGTTTTGTTTTATCTAACTGCTCGCTAATTTGGTTCTTTATTCTCATTGACGTCTGCTTCCTCAATTAAAGCACGTGTAATTGGCTGTCGTCTTACCAGATGCATTCTGTTGCCTCCTCTCCAGGGGGGCCCGCTGTAGGCCCCATTGGCAGGGCCCTCTGTGGATGGAGCTCTGAAAGCTACGTGTGCGTAGGCTGGGCAGTGGCTGGCGGTGTCGGTCCTGGACAGTCTGAAGGGGCAGTGGCTGGTGCTGTCGTCCTCCTGACCCTGGAGGCCCAGGCTGGAAGGGGAATCGTGTGTTGCCATGGTGACCAGGTTGTTGTGGTGGTTCCAAGTGTCCTGCCTCTGCTCGGCCCGGTGGTTAGCTGTGTTTGTGGCAGAGACGCTGTTCGGGGGGCCCGTGGGGGGCGGGGCCTCGACAGTCAGGCTGCCCTGCTCCTGGTTGTACATGAAGGTCTCCTGGTGGGCCCTGGTCACCGAGCCGATCACCTCCTCCTCCCCGCTGTCTGAAGTGCTGGGCGAGGCCGAGCTCGAGCTGGTGTCCATCGCCACGGTGGGTTCGGGGTCCGAGCTGGAGTCGGACTGGCTGGAGGGAGAGCAGGAGGAGGCGGGGCCGGTGTCCTCAGAGGTAGGTTGCGTGGCACTGGCCGGCAGCGGTTTGCCGATAGGTAGCGTCTGGCTGCTGTGCAGCTGGCTGTGCAGCTGGCTGTTGTTCATCATGTTGTTCATGGCACTCTGCATCTCCAGCAGCATGCGTTGTTTCTCCCGCTTAGGGATTCGGCCAAAGCGCACAGCTGAACAGTGAAGAGAGTCACCTTTATTTTATGGTGTTGAATTAGAGGTTCAACAGCTATGACGTGTTATTAGTTTTAATTCTTCAGGAATGAAATCCCGTCTTCAGTATTTTTTTGTCGGTGCTCAATATAACTTTGAGTTTGGGTGCCGACACAACATTGCAAGCAACATATGCACATCTTTAAAGAGGCACTCCATCAATTTGACTGAATTCTGAATGCAGCAAAATTATGCATAAGTCTGAATATTTGTGCTTCTGCTGCATACGTTTGCATAAACACCAGGGATACTCACAGTCTCTGGACATCCCCACCATCAGGCATTTCTTGAAGCGGCACTGCTGGCAGCGGTTCCTGTTGATCCTCATGATGGGGCAGCTCTCGTTCTTAAGGCACTTCTTATACTGGATGTTCTGTTGGATGCTCCTCCTGAAGAAGCCCTGCGTGTTCACAAAGACAAACAGGACTGTGTGAAGGTGTGTGAGGTCACAGACAGAAAGGGGGGGGGTCTCAGCACTGTACTTTTCAATATACTCAAATCATTTGCAAGTTTTGAATTTCACTAAGACAGAATAATACCAATGCGTGTGTGCATGTGCTCCTCCTCTACGGTGTAATGTGGTGTGTCTGTCACCGTAACCTGCTCCCCACAGTGAACTGGGCCACACAGCAATGTGAAGTATGAGAGGTATCTGATGAAATATGTGGGGAGTGAACTAGTTTCACTGAGTGTCTGCTGTAGCTGCACAGATGGCTACGCAGGCGGTGACCCACTTCAACTAACGCCCAAAGTCACGGCAACACCCACCACTGTGTCGCAGCGAAAATGATTCTGATTCAGGGTTGTGTGTGTGTGTGTGTGTGTGTGTGTGTCAAGTTATTTCAGAGAGCTGCCCTCACCTTGCAGCCCTCACAGGCATGGACGCCGTAGTGGAAACCGGAGGCCACGTCGCCACACACTTTACACAGCAGCACCAGGCCGTTGATTTCTGAATGATACAAAAACAAATTCTCAGCTCATTAATTCTTTTTTTAACCCTTTATTGTACACTTTGCTGACTGGGTGTCCCAGTGGTTAAAACATAAAATGAGTACATCACAGAGTGACTTTCTTACTTGTGATGCCGCATTTTGCAGTGGAGGAGGAACGCCCGTTTTTCTGAGTCCCAGGAAGGTTTTGGCCACCGGCGGGGAGCGTGGGGTCAGCCGGCTGACCTGGCTGGTGGCGGCTGGGCGAGGAGCCATGGGGCGGGGAGGACGACCGGTAGCTGCCGTTGGAGGAGTCACTGTGGCACGACTCCGGGCTAGACGCAGAGCTGGATGAGCTGATGTAGGCTATTACGCCTCCTGGTGTACAAAGGCAAGAGGGAAACAGGGCCATGAAGACGGGGGCTGCAGCAACAAACTCAACACTTCAGCACAGAGCAGAGATCTGTTACTCCTCTGTGCCACAATGTCCCCACACACTGCAGCTTTTGACTCAACCTCGCATTCACTCACATGCTGCAAGAAATGCTCAATTAATGAATAAATGTGCTGCATAAAACTGTCAACAGGCATTTAGTAAAACTACAGTGATCAGCTGCAGGAAATGACTGTCTTCAAACTAAAACTATATATTTGTAAGATTTATGTCTTCAGTAGGAGCCAGGCAGAAAATATAAAACTAGAAATTAACACCATCCTTATCCTGTAATTTCACTTTCTTTATCCTCCACAAAGCAACAAAATCTAATTGGTTTTGTCTTCTGTGATGTCTATGATTCCCTGTGGTGCAATGGTTGTAACCAGCTCTCAAACGCTGTGCCCAGCACGTGACGTCTGAACGTTCTCGCTTTCTGTTGACGACATTAAAGTTTCTGTAGGCGGCGCTTGTTGCTTTGTCTGTTCCGCCAATCACTGCTCAAGCTCCCTGCTGTTTTCTCTCCCCTGAACACCAGCTCCGGTCAGGTTTGCCTTGGAACGGATGAGCTTAACATAAAGAGGGCAGATCATGAGGCGACAACAGCTCCCTCAGCCAGTAGGAGGCGAGCAGACAGGCTGGTGCTGCCGCTGAGCCAGATTTTCCTCCTCAACATAGGCTGACCTGATTTCTTCCTCTGCCATTCTCTGTGGTTAGGTAACAGCCATTACATAATGTCAGCTTCAAGGGTGTGTGTAGTAGGTCTGGCTTGTCCCTGCATTCATATATGCAGGCTCCTTATCAAATGGATCGAGTGACCAATCACATTCTACATAAGTCAGTTTCATTTCACCTCGCAGAACATGTGCAGATACATTTTATCTTAAGAAAGAAACTGCACCCGTTCCATTTTAGTTTTAGGATTTTTGAACATGTATTGATCATTAATGGATTGCAGTACTGGCATAAAAGCAAACAAGGAAGACTAGTTTAACTGTACCAGACTATTGCACAGATAATAAGAGTTGTGACCCAATTAAAAGTTCCCCTCAGCCAATTCAGTGACATAATATTTTAACAGAAAATGTGCATGGCTGCTATAAATCCCACACACTGCATTTCAACAAGTAGGTGTCATCACAGACATAAAGCAGGCTCTTGTCAGAAATACCATGATGATAATATTAACACGGCTGTGTCCTCCACATTTAACATTTATTAAACCTGCTTAGGATGTACCTGCATAGAAACATAATTAGTGCAAATTTGCAAATTATGATATCAATTAGTGCAAAGTTACAAATTCTATGATATTAATCGGTGCAAAGTTACACATTATATGACTGTATATTCAGGATCGAGGGGCCAAACTTGTTGTCTTGGTTTCATGAATTCTGTCCAACTCCACAAAGCTGGAAAAGTGTTGCATTCAAGACCCATCGGACATGTCAACCTTTCAACACACACAAGTCTGTTTGAAACCCGTCGTGGTCGAGTTCAAATTAAATACTTTGGCGAGAGGAAGCCGTTCGTGTTCTGTCATCTGATTTTGCAAGCCGTGATCACGATGTGATCATGATGCATTTTAATTATGCAAAAAAATAATGTAACCCTCGATACTTCTACGCTACTTCTGTTATTATTCAGAGTTCGCTGAATAAACAACGTCAACATCAAAGTCAGTCCATAAAAACTGTGCTAAATGTAGAAATCTGTAGAAATATCTTCCAACCAAATGCCCCGACTAACACTGCGTAATATACAAGGCAATTCATGTAACCTGTGGGCCATGAACGTCTCATAACTCCGCACGTTTTCTCAACACGCCCCCACGTGGAGTGAGCACGTCCTCTCCGCGGCAGAACTGGGTCACCGCGACCTGCCGCGAGAAGCCTCACGTGTATCCGAGGCGAGACCCCACACCAGCCGACGGGCGGGATTATGCAATGTCTACGTCACGGCACCGCTCGGCCAATGAGCGGCGACGCACGGGGAGCGTAAACACAGACGCACATGGCTAGGTTGACTGTCCATGTGAGAGGAGAGGCTGCAGCTGCCCGAGCCTGTACTTCTGTAACAACAACAGCCCGCCTGGACTCCCACTAACCCACTTTGACCGGACCACGTCGGTCCACTTCGCCTCCGACATTTTACACTCTCAACGTCAAGACTTCAAAATAAAAGACGAGAACGTGCCCTCTTAAAGCAAGTCGTGCTATTTTCCCTAAACGTAGCTCCACTGAGCCCGCGGGCAGGATGTGACCACAGTGTGAAGCCCGTCGCAACAAGCTGCAGCCATTGTCATTTAAATGCGGGTTAAAGCTCACAAACTTACCCGCTTTGGTGGACTCCATGTCCATGTGAGTTTGGGGGTTTTCCTCCTCCTGTGCTACCTCGGTGCTGGAGCCGTGTTTCTGTCTTGAGTGTTCAGCAACTGAAAAGTCGCCGATGGATCCCGGTTGAGAAACTGGCTGTTAAGCTAACAGCATTTAAATGAACGACACTCAACAAAAAGAAAGAGCTGCGGTGGGCTGTCAGTGCGAAGGTTGCTTTCAGCCAGGACGACAAAAAAAAACACATAGAAAACCGAAGTAGTAAGTTTTCAGAGCGGCGTCGAAAGAGCAGTTTTTCCCGTCGTGGAAGGTGGAGAAAGAAGGTGCGTTCAGGGGAACTGAGCTCTATCTGGAAATCTGCCGTAGTCCATTCAGAGAGGACGCAGGAAAGAGGGTTGCGATAAAAGGCGCAGCTCCAGTGGTTTGGAGGAATGGTTTAGCAGCGAGCAGGGCGCAACCATGTGACCCACTTCATCGGCTCCTCCTCCCCTGCAGCCCTGCGCTGCTGTCAATGTAACCCACTGACATACTTTCACCCATCAAAGTGAACAAAGACCACGGAAGAGCGTTCGGTGCCAAAGCACGAGGGCAACATGAGAGCAAGCAAGTTAGAGCATCAGAACCAGGCAGGAGAAATAAACCAGAAGATCACGTTGTTGTTGTTTTTTGGGTTTTTTTCCCTTCCTCTGTTCACCAAATGAGTAACCATAGCAACAGGGATGCTGCTTGAAGCCCTTTTACAATTTATTGGAGCACATTAACTAGCTGATTTCTTACAGGGCTGGTGCTTCTGTGTAACAGGCTCTTCACTGTGGACACCGCTCTGATAGTGGAAGCTGTCAGATCAATAAGATGGAAATGAAGTCAGTGTTTTGTCTCAAGACTGCTGAGTTCTTTAGTGCGAAGCCGTAATAAGCTGGATAGTGTACAGCTAGCTGAGGTCATTACTGCAGAACAAACCCCTCCAGGATGATTCAAGACCCCTCTGCCTCATGCCGGGGGGGCGGCCCTGTTCGTTTTACAATAACGACCATTATTCCTAATTTAATCAACAGGAATGAATAAAGCTAGCTGATCTGCTTCTGTCAAATCATGTTTATACTCTTTGTCATCTTTGAATCTTGCTCGCATGAACTTAGCTTCCTAGCTAATAGCTGAACAGTAGCATTAAAGTAGTAACTATGGTTCATCCTATTTACTGGAGTCATGAAAGACATTTCCAATGCGTAGGAAACGTACGGGATGTTATTGATTGTTTCAGGTATTACTAAGACTCTCATCTGTTACCAGGTAAACAGAGTTATGGTTTCTGAAAAAGTTCTGCCTGAACACATGAGTGAATGGTATCAGGGTCCACGGTAAAAGCAGGGGAAAGACTTCTCTGCCTGTCGGATGGTTCTTTGATCCCTGTCCTCATGAGTCCCTGATGATGGACTCCTCTTCAGGTGTTACCCTGCACTTATGGGCAGCCGTGGGTCAAAGGTCGAGCTGGTTGTCTGTCAGTTGGCAGATCAGTTCCCAGCGCGTGGAAGTGAACCCCAACCTGCTCCTGAGGCTTAGCTTCGGTGTGTGAATGTGTGTGAGACAACAATCCCCCCTGAGTCAGACTGTGTGAATGTAATGTAAAAAAAAGCTTTGAGTGGTTGAAAAAACTATAGGCACAAATGAAGTTCACTCCATCCAGTCATGGAACTTCCACTGAAAGGTCGACTTTATCCTAAACACGTCTTGTTTACTCGACATTTTGACTTTATTCTCAAAATACAAACTAAAATAAATAAAAACGTGGTTTTCCCCCTCATGCCTGGCCTCAACACTCGCCCATAAAAGACAGTTGGCCAGCACTTCCTCTGAAAAAGATAAGTGTGTTGCAACCAGCTGGAGTATAATTATGCTACTTATCACAGACGGGCCTGAATCCAAACTTGTTCTTCAGCTCTTTATTAAAGGAGGGAAAAGGTCAAGAGAAAAATGCCTGATGAGACAGTTGGCGTGCAAACACGAGTGAATGTTTGCTCTTAATTTGCTCTCTATATTACACTGACAGTATGCCGCTTTTAGATGGCAGAAACATTTTTCCTCAGCCCCTCAGTGTTCGCTCCACTTTGTTCTAATCAGGGCCTCGTCTTAGATCTTAGCGGTGAGGTTTCTCTGACGAAGTTTGACCATGACTGCATTTTTTAGATTATTTGAAATTCAAGATTCAAGATTCAAGATTCTTTATTTGTCACATACACAGCTATACACAGTACGATGTGCAGTGAAATCTTCTTAGAGCCTGTTCCAGACTGAAACAAATAAAATAGAAATAAATATAAAAACACACAAAGTGAAACAATAAGAATGGAAACATATCTATAAGATAAAGATAAATAAAGAAATGTTCATTTGTTGTGAGAGTTCACATTCTTCACATTTTATCTCCTAACATGGAGGATGGAATTCTTGTCCACAGGTTTTTGTTTTGTTTTTAGCATCCTTTATGACGCAACGTCTGAATTCAGAAACCATTCAGGTGACATCAATAAATTGTAATTAACATGTACATGTGTTTATTTGCGTGTATTTAATATAATGCTTGTATGCTATCTCTGGTTTAGTGTGTTATTATTCTAATACTGTTTTAATGTATTCATTTATTCGAGGATTTCCCAATGTGCCTTGTGATCTCATTTGACTTCTATAAACATTTGATCACAAACAGAATGAAAATAAAATTAGATTTATTGACATTAAGTTTTCCTAAAGAATGATTAGGCTAAAAATTTAATATTCTTTGATTTTATTGCTAAACCAAGCCAAACATTCTCTCAGGATGAAGTCAAATCAGAGTCAATATCATCCATAATAAATCTGCTCTGGTCCTTCCATTGCCCTCCAGTATGGGTACAGTACCAAAATAAAAAAGGAAGAAGAGCCTCTGGGAGTGTATCACAGAACAGGATTCACTGATATACATGTTCATCTTGACAAGGTGATGATTTGCTGGGTAAAAACTGCTTTCCCACACATCGTAGTGAGAAGCCCACAGAGAATGATCA
Organism: Pempheris klunzingeri; assembly: GCF_042242105.1. Classification (NCBI taxonomy): domain Eukaryota; kingdom Metazoa; phylum Chordata; class Actinopteri; order Acropomatiformes; family Pempheridae; genus Pempheris; species Pempheris klunzingeri. The sequence continues at coordinate 20,388,946 of NC_092027.1, forward strand.
GATCCTCTAAAAGACGGATTCAGCTTCTTTTGGCTCGTTGCTTCGGTCCTACGGCCTCACAGCTTTGTTTTCTTTCTGCCCAGCAGACAAGTGTGGAGGTGCGATCAGACAGAACATGAAGGGAATTTTAGAGGTGGCGCAAATGCAAGCAAAGTCGATGGAGGGCAGAACTAAAATGATTAGTTGATGGTTCAATCAGTTGATCACTAGAAAATGAATCCGCTGAAAGCAGCTGTCTGCTGCTGCTGGAAATGAGGTCGATGGGAGCAGACTTTGGACGTGAAGGTGAAACCATGAGGCTAAAAAGCTCCATGGAACTGGATTCCCCATCACAAGCAACGTCTGTGGCGTTACATATAGTCACCTGATCCAAAGAAATATAAATGAGTGCAGCTTTATTTGATTTTTGAATGCCATCCTTGGATAGGGTTGAGAAGCATTTGAACTGTGTGGAGCACCATAAGCTGATATTAAAAACCAGACTGTGTTAAAACCTAATGGACAACAAGTATTTCCTTAACTTGACACACACACCAGTATCTGGCAGCAGACACTGTTTAAATAAGACACACACCAGACTTAGTGGACCCAGTTCTAAGCCTTAAAGGATGACTCCAGTACTTTTAAACTCCGGCCCTATTTTTACATTATTTGTGTTTGAGATCAATAGTGCTTGTTTCTTTGTGTTATTGTGTGTTACACAAGTATTATGTTGGATCCGAAGTAACGCTCGAAAACACCAAAGTCACACAATAAAACAAATAAATTAACTGATGGAGGCAGTGGTAGACCAGCAACTCCTGTGTAACCCCAGATAAAATGACTGTTTTAGTCAATGGAGTCTGGTGAGCTCTTTCTGATTAAACAAAACAGATCTTCCAGGTCTCTCTCTGTAGGGATCCTTTCCATAATGTTGTCAGACACTTAGAATAACACTCTGAGCCTGTCAGTGGATCAAACAAGACCTAAAGTTGCCCCAAAGGACTATGTTGCAGCCATTGCAGACCGTGTCGCTGAGGCGATCTACTGGACCAATTCTGAAACAGAACATGAAACAATTTGGCCAGGTTTAAAAATACATGGAGCTATCCTTCAGTGTCATGCACCAAATTCTTACTGGGTTACCATGACATGGAAAAGCTTCCCTCCTCCTCTTCCTAAACAGCAGACAGGAGACGGCCAAAGCTCCACACAAAGATGTAGCACCAGGCATTTCCCAAGGCAGCCTCAAGCCCAGCTAATGTTTCCTCACTTACTACAATGAAACCTTTTAGGAGGAACCAATCCCACGCTGCACCATCCCGTTCTCCACTTTCGTTTTTGGGGGGATGTTTCCAGAGCGGGTCAGGGGTTACCGCTGCCACACAGGCTAATGTAAGCAGAGACAATGGAGGGGGAGTAATGTGAGAGATGACCGTTGTTCTCACTCCGCCCTTCCATGTTCTCAGTCGACCCTTTCACTGTGGGGCAGGGGAGCGCTATTTTAGCTAAGGACAGGAAAGTGTTGTCACTGTGACCCAGGGAATGAATTCAGCTGCAGTTAATATAACAAAGTAAAACAACTCTACTGATGCTTGTGGGGAAACATGAGAGAGAGCTGTGACTGGCCAGTCCATCCAGTGTTCTGTTCTGCTTTATTTTTTGGCATTTTGAAATAAAACTATAACTATATAATAAATCCAACTATACAACATCACCATATTTCACTTTCTCACAGTAAAATACAGTGAAAGTGTACAGGGAGCCACGCGGGGCAGCGGTTAGGGAGCGGGCTTGTGACCAGACACACCAGTGGTCCTTCACCGTTCATGGGAAAGTTCAAATGTGGAAAAACACCTCCCTTTTTTTTGACTTCAGGCTACAATAAAAGGATTATGTCAAACGAGCAGGTCGCAGGTAATTGCCATAATAATGACAGTGAACATAAATAGTTAAAATGTTCACTAATACAGGCCAAACTCGAAGAACAGGATGTGTAATGTGTAGTTGTTCAGTAGTTAAAGATCTATCCAGAATGCCTCATCATTCCTCAACTTTAATGCTACTTCTGTTTCTTAAAAACATGCCGTAGGAAAATCACTGTAGAACACATTGAGCACCGGTGTCGGCCGAAACTGGATTTAAAAGCTAATTTCTGATCATCTTTCAAAGGGTTGATGTGTTGGTCAGGGCGAGCTTAGATCTGCACTAAATGCTTTGAAAACCAGGCTGCAGTATTTTGCCTACGTTGACTGAGTAACCATTAAATTAAACCAGGGAAAGGAAAACGCAGGAAACTGGGCTATCAAAGGAATTTATTCACAAACTCATAAAAAAACGTGCTTAAAGAAGGTCACAAAACAAAAAGCAGGCTTTTAACACCCCCCCCCCCCCTCTAGAGAAAGAAAGGAGTAGGGTTACCCACAGAAACAGCCTAAACGCTGCCCACCGGCTACATCTGGAGTCTTCTTCAGGTCTTTAGACTCCAACTGTGACTGCAGAGTGGTGGAACCTGGAAAGATGGGGGAGGAAAACACACGCAGACACACACACACAGCACTCCAGCCATAACGCTGAGAAGACATTTGGAATGTGGACAGCAGCCACTACCCTGCTGGTTTGGACTGTGAGGCTGCTCCTGAAACACCACTGGCTTTTAGTCATTTCATTATAAGATGAAGAATTATGTAGAATAAAAACTGGTAGAAGCAAAGTAGTTGGCAAGAGCTGCACCTCACAGTGGAAATATTCATGGCCACACACCAACCATAATGGTATCTGATATTCCCACCTCCCACACCCTACCTGTGTACAAAATGCATCGACACAGATCGATTTTTTTTACTTCCTGTCCTCGCGTGGGTATGCCTTCAAAGGAATCAAAGTGTTCCGCCAACATGACGCATGAGGTTTAACCCCTAAGAGCACTAAACTGACCTTTAGATTCAACACAAAACTGTCGGCCAAAGCTAACTGCGACACCTCTGCAGCGCATTTTGCTCATGAAGCTTCAAGTCTTCGATTTTCTCTCACACGACTTGTGGTGTTCCACGAGCTGCTCGCAGACTAGTCACACCAAGCTGAAGCTGAAGACACTTGAAGCTCCAGATCAAAGAACCAAATCATTCCCACCGCTGTGCAGTCTGCAGGAAACGCGGGAAACCCTGATTAAGCATGTAAATGTATGGGGTATCTATGGAATCACACATGGTGTGGCCCCCTCCCACTCAGAGACTGTTAGCATGAGAATGAAGTCACACTGGATCACAAGAGGGGACTGAATTATTCAGTCAGACAGCTTTTTTTTCTGTCTGTGCCTCAGAGATGAACAAGAATCCAACACGTACCAGAGAACTCAACACATATTTAGATCTCACTTAAAACAGCCGCTCATTGACAGTCAAATCTGTCAGCGCTAGAAACCACTTCTTCTCTGCTGCTGCCTCCTCAGAGCTCACCGTCAGTCTGTCTGGGTGTGTGTCTCCTGTGCTTCCCATGACTACTTGCATGCGTTGTCCCCTGTGGGTGTATTTGTTTCGCATGTTGTGTGTGTGTGTCTGTGTCTGTGCCGCCGCCTGCATAATGCTGCTTGATGTTGTCCTGTCGCTGGCTATATGGATTTTATGCCGCGCTTTATCTATGCTTGACAAGCGCACTCCATCCACTGGTTCTCCTCAAGGAAAGACGCAGAACGTACTAATGGTGCAGTCGTACTCGGCCTCCTGGAGGGAGAGGAAGTAGGTCAGGGGCCAGAAGAAGTAGTAGAAGGGGTCTGTGTCGTGGTGTGAGGGGTCTTCTCTTGAGTTGAATGTGATCACTGACTTTAGGAAGTTGGGAGTGAATGAACTTGACGTGGCGTGAGGTCCAAGAACGTCTATATATAAATAATAATAATGTGCTCCGCTCTCTGTTCTAGAGGAGTCTCCCTAAGCCGGTTAAGTCCTTCTGTACTGTGCTCTGGTTTGGGAGCTCTGAGCTCCATAATAGGCAGGTCATAAAGAACACACTGGACTGTCCTGACCCCCCCCCCCCTCTCTCTGCAGTCTGAGCTCCTACCTCCAGGCTGTGGATACAGAGTTCCTGCTCAGAGGACAAAAACATCCCAAGTGTCTTGTTTTGCACAGCAATCTGTCATCTGAATTCACACGTGGTCGCTTTATCTTTCGTCTTCACTCGAAGGGATCTTGTTGTCTGTGTGGTTTGTCCCTGTGATCCGTCTAGGTCGTTATGAAGGATGTGGGATGGTGAGGGTTGACCTGACTCGACAGGTGTAAAAATGAAACGAGCGATGGATGCCTGCTGGAGGGGCTGAACCTGCCTCGTGTTAGTGTTTGATTTTAGCGGAGTGAGTGTGTCTTCACCCATCCTGACCTCTAAACATGTGCATCAAATACAGAACATCAAAACATCTTTTTTATGCGTGCGGCTGGTTCTTCAGTTTTTATTTCTTTTATCTCACCTCGCTGTCTGAGGGTGGACCATCTGGAGCTGATGACACAAATAGAAGTCTTAAACCCTCACACCCAGACACCTCTAGGATTACATCTTTCCCACACTGCACAGCAACTCACATCCCCCTCCCCAAAAGCTAGGGCCACCTACAGAAACACACACACACACACACACACACACACACACAGCAGCATCAGTGACAGCTAGGGGAGTCATTGTTGTGTGCAGCTTGAAGTAAAGAACAGAAATGTCAGTTAGGAAGAACCAAAGGGTCCAGATTGGGTTTCCGAAAAGGAGACCTCTCATATTTATTTTGGTGTCTCAGTGACTAATAACTAATAAATGTTTTGGAATTGATCCTCTCAGCCACTAACCATGAAGCAGGCTGCAATGTAATCCTTCAGGGTAACTGCACCCATCAAAGAAGGTCTGGTGCTTGTTAATTCTTCAGTGTTAAGTGTGTGACAACATTATGGAGAGGATCCCGACAGAGAGAGACCTGTTTAACCAGACATAGCCGTTAGAATGCTTTCTTCAAAGCCACCAGACACCACTGACAAAAACAGTCATTTTACCTCAGAAAACACACGAGTTCTACAGCTGTCTCAATCGATTAGTTCAGATGTTGTATATTTTGGTCTCTGGACAGGCGTGATGGCACCAAACCTGAGAACTTCACTGCACCCGCAAGCTGTCAAAGCTGCAAACAGTCCCTGCACAGTGCTGCTTTACCAAGACACAGTGCCACCAGGTAAAGGAGCCACTTTCCAAACTTTCTAGCAAAGCACCAGCTGGGTGCAGCCTCCCACAGTCCTGTCATCACAGTGAGGTTGCCAGGTTTGGTCCTGTCATGCATGTAAAGAGAACACCACTACAGCCACAAAGACTGTAGTGAAGTACTGGGCGGATGGATAACCTGTTGTTCCAGCACATAACTACCCCTGGAATCACTGAGTCTTTCCATTTCTGCTTGTGTTTAGATTAAACAAGACAGAAAATGTTAAATACTGAGGTTTTACCTTGCAGAACACAAGCGAAGCATTTAAAACATCAAAGTCACACAATAACTTCCAGACCCGTCGCCTGCGAGGTAAAACGACTGTTTTTGTCAGTGGAGTCTGGCGGCTTTTGAAGAGGGCAGAAATAGCAGAGTAGTCCTTTAAGTGGTCGTAGTACGACCGGAGGGGAATCAGTTCTGATCGCTGTGGTTTACAGACGTGGATGTCATGTGAGGAGTGCTGCTCTCTAAATTGGTTGGAAGTAGCTCAGTGTGGCAGGTCACAGGCCGCAGGGTAGTTCTGGAGTTGGATGTCCTAGTTTTACTTTTTGAAAACACCACACTTGCGAGGTGACGCTTTAGCAACAGATTCGCTGTTGGGAGGGCAGCACTCTCTACTTATGGGTAGGATCAGAATAAAAAGGTTATTCCACTGATATTTAGCTGTTTGGCATGAATCAAATGTGTTTTCATTTAAAAAAAAAAAGAAAAAAAGACAATGCAAATTAGGATTAGAGCGAATAAACTGGGCTGCAGAGCATACTTTTGCAGTATGCTGTATCCATCAAACCTTTCTAATGCAATACTTCAAGATGCACATAAAAGTACACTGATAAACATACCGTGCTCGCCTGTCCGGTCTTTTTATTACTTTATTACTTGGGTAATTACATTTACTCAAGTACAGTACTTTAGTACAAATCTGAAGTACTTGTACTTGACTATTTTCTTTTCATGGTACTTTTTTTTACTTCCACTCAGCATCATTTCTGAGGGAACTGTTGCCAACTACATGTGACTTCACCACAGTTATTGAACATCTTTCTCTAAAACACCAGATATGATAAATGTATATCTACAGTATATAATACAGGCAGGGCTGGTTGAAGTCACTTTTCCTGTAAAAAACATTTCAGGTTCAAGCTTCTTCAATGTGAAGCTGTGCTGCTTGTCCTTCCTAATTATTTCAGTTTTGGACTGTTGTTCGTACACAATGATACTGTGAAGGAGCCACTTTGGCTCATGGTGATGACATCTCTCACTGTTTTCTAGCTTCTTACAGACCAAACAATCAATCGATGATTGGAGCTACAGCAGTAAAACCCTGCTGTTTCCTGACTAATAGTAATCTAATGTTGTCATTAAAGGCAATTTTACAGTCACAGAGGAGATTTTTCAGCACCGAGTACTTTTACTTTGAATACATGAAGTACATGTTCCTGATTATACTGAATCCTTCCTCCATTACTGGTGGAAACGTGTTTGCACCACTGTGACAGTGTCCCTGTCACTTGATGCTGGTACTGCGGCTCATCGTCACAGATGTTTTAGTGTCTGTGCTTACAAACAGCCAAGCCTTATGCGTCTCACTTTATTGTAATGAGGAGAGGAGGCGTCTCATTGTAGAGCAGAGTGCATGAGACTCAACCGGGTCAGACATTAGGATCAGATAACCGGCAGCTGAGCCTGTGTTAACCATTAGAAAGTGTAGCATTAGCAGTGATGCTTTGGCTGAGAACAGCGACAGTGGATGAAAGTCAGTTAAAGGGCTCAAACTTCACACTGATTTAGCCCCGACTGTTAGAGGCCCTGATGGCCGAGGGTCAGTAGGTTTTGACCGTGTTTACTTATCACTCGTGATAAACAGCAGACTGGATGACCTCGGCAGTCATATCTCAAAGTGACTCTCAAAAACGGGTTCATCTCAAGCAGGTTAGACCGGAACGCTCTACTTGCAGGATTATCTGATCATTAAGACGCTCCCAGCTCTTCCACGTCATGGCAGCCACAGTCCTGAGACATATGTGGGAATGTGACCACGGTACAGAACCACCTTGAAAACCACATTCATAGTCTGTAAAGCACCCGGCGGTTTAACTCGCTTAGATTCTAGCCCCATCAGGCCCCCCAGGTCACCAGGCAGACGTCCACTAGCTGTACCCAGCGTTGACCTTAGGGTGCCTTCACTTACTGTGGTCCTGCCCTCTGACCTGAGCTCCATCACAGCTGTGTCCACATTAAAGCAAACCCAGCACTTCTCTGACCTCCCAAGCTTGGCAGTATTACCTGTGACTGTGGGGCGGAGTGATGGGGCAGGGGGCTTATCTGATCCTTTTGATTATAATGCATGTTGTGTATGCAGCATCATTGATTTGATTTCCACTCATGTATATTACTCACGCTACTCTCATACTGCAGGCAGTATGCTGGCTTGCATTTATCTTAAAGTATAAATTCGTTTTCCAGGTTGTGAGCTTCTGACGGTTAATACCACCAACATCAGACAGACAGACAGTAACAAGATTGGCAGCTGTATTTAATATAATTTGAGAGAAACTAAACATTATCTTGTATTTCTTTTGTCTCATTGCAGGTTCAGTGGTTTCAATGTGACTGGAAAACAGCTCAAGTCTTTCATGGTGAAAGTCTTTAGTTGTTGGGTCTCAGTCTGATGTTAAGTTTGGTCTAGACCTCTTATGGAAACGTTTGTTGGACGTTCTGTATGAGCCTGGTCTCTCTAAGAGGCTGATACTTCACAGTACTTGCAGACCCTTCACACCCACACAGGTGTTTCCACTTGGGCTGATAAGAGCTCTGCTCCGGTTCAAGATGAGTTTTAATAAGAATTTCATGAGGTCATTTGTGTCCTTACACACAATACAAATTGTAGAAGTGATTTATTCTGCCTGTAGCAGGGAAGTGGGGGGGGGGTAGTTGAGCATTGTGTACCAGCCCACAGTCCTGAGAAGAGCTCCAGTCAGCTAGTGGGGAAAGCACCAGACCAGTGTTTCCTGAAGCTGGTCCTGGGGGCCCACTGGCCTCTTAATGTTTCAAATGATCGGCTCACCAAGCTCTGCAGAGGCCTGATAACACCCCTCTCTTTAGAATCAGGTGTGTTGGAGCGAGGAACCATTTAAAACATGCAGGCCAGTGGAACACCAGGACTGCAAACACTACACCATCCAAAGGTTACGAGAAAAAGCTCCACTAAATGCCGTATTTACACCGACCCTCTGACCTGTTCTGTTTACAGGCTTTTGTTCTAGAAGCTGAAAGAAGCACACAGGCCTGTCACCATAAAAAGGGCTGTTTATTTGTTTAATGTACAGACGTGTGGCGTGCTCTAACGATAGCGGTGCAGCTGCAGGGTGTTGCGCCTCTTCCAGGCTGCACGGCGGGAGCCTCCGATGGTCAGATGGAACTTGTGGCCCTTGCCCAGGCCGCGGCTCTTCTTTCCTGCAGATGTCAGGCCACGCATCTCTCTGTGCTTGTGCACAGCCTTTGTGATCCATTGGGTGTCTGGGTTGCGTCTGACGGCCTTGTGGAAGGGATCAATCAGAATCACCTCAAAGAACTTGTAGGTGGAGTCCTCGCCCACCCAGTAGGAGTTCAGCACTCTCAGGGCTCCGCAGTGACGACCAGCGCGCTCCTAGGAAACACAGAGTGCATTAATCAGACATGGCAACATCCTAAAGCAGCAGAAACAACTCTGGTGCCTCCCAGTGGCAGCAACAAATTTGATCTTCACCCAGAAATCCTATGCAAGTGGCCGGACCCACATGATGGCAGACTCTGCACTGTACTTCACCTCAAGTCCACCGTAATATTCAGTGACAATGGCCTCTAATGTGGACGCATTTAATTACATAGCAGCAAAGTCTCATTTGGTAAATGTGCAACATTCTTAACATTCTTAGGTGACTAGTACCGTTTAAAGTCAAGTGTGGTCATTTAGAGATCGAGTGTTAAATCAATTGCTCCATGGTGGTTCGGCAGGGTTGCTGTAGTGTGTCAGATGCTCGAGTGTTTTTGGTTCAGGACCAGGTTAGTTACTGCACTGATAACCTGGTCAGTCAGCTGCCTCATTCACATTCAGATGGACTCAGTGCATTTGTGAAGTCTGCTCATCTGCTGTTCCATATTCACAAGAGCCAGTAAGCTTATAGCAAACATGCACTTGCACTTCCAGCTCCCCCATCTGTTGTGGGTGCCGTTAGATCAACATGTGCAAGTCCTGCCGCCATACAACCCAATGATCTGTCCCAGTCCCTTTCTTAAGCCTCGTGTCTCAGACTGAACTTTTAAACCCCATCCACTATGTGCTGCAGTGCACGGTGACTGACAGCTTTTCTCCTATATGGATTCTGACTTGTCACAAGAAGCAATGTAACATTAACAACACTGATTGTTTTGTCAATAAAATGTCAGTTACATCCCAGAGCCTGCAGTGGCATCTTCAAATTTATTGTTTTATATGACCATCAGTCATAAATCCAAAGTTCCATTTACCATCCTCAAAATCCTCAGTAGAGACACTAAAAATGATTGTTTTTCTTGATGGAAAAAAGCAGAGTTGACTTGTTTGTAATCTAGATTGTTACCCAGCTTTTCGATCAGTTGACTGCTTAATATTTTAGCAGCTAAGTGGAATTCTGTGGCAAACACCCATCAACAGCATTCCTTGAGATTTCAAAAAATTTCAATACATTAAAACTCAGTTCTTGTGTCAGCACCTGTTAATAGATCAAATTAGAACGTACATTTCTCAACTCCTGGTTTTACCTACCGATCTGCTGCCCTTATGACAAACAAAGCATGGGGTCCTGCCGATTACAGCATCCCAACACGTGTTTGGATCAGACCAGGTACAGACAGACAGCGGTAAAGTGGACAATGCTCCAATAACTAATGACCGCTGTCAATTAGTCTGTGGTACCCAGAATCAAAACAAAGGGCCCCATTACACTGTTCTTTCACATTCTGAAGTTTAATAAATATGGCAAACTGTTTTTAAAGCAACACTTTCACATTCCCATACTTTTGTGTAAATTAATAATCAGATTGAGTAACACGTGGAAAAATCCATTTCAGATGCAGCACACACACACACCACCACATCTGAAGTTCATCTTAAACACACAAATAATGTTTCCTCTGGCCCTAAAGCCAGTTAGGCCAATTAGTAAATATGAACGTACCTCAGCAATGGACTGCAAGCTGCGGGCAAACTTGATCTGGTTGACACCATGGTGCACGGGCTTGCCATAGGTGGCACCCTTGGGTACAGGGCGCTTACGGCCTCCACGGCGCACGCGGATGCGGTAGATTACATAGCCTGTTTAAAATCACATAAAAACATGATTAGGAAGAAGGGCAAAGATGACAGATCTCACACACACACACACACACACACACACACACAGGTGAATGTAACTCAGCACTCACCTTGCTTGGCCTTGTAGCCCAGTCTACGGGCCTTGTCGGGTCTGGTGGGCCTAGGAGCGCGGTGGAGGTTGGACAGCTGACGGTACTGCCAGCATCGGACGCGGAGCAGGAAGCGCATCACATCGGACTGCTTCTTGCGCCATAGCTCCTGCATATACCTATATGCTCCCATGTTGACTTATCTGAAGAAAAGAAACATCAGCCATCAGTTGATGAGTTGATTCACAGCTCAGCCTCACTACACAGGCCCATCACTGAGGCATGCAGCCAGCATCAGTTCAGAAAACAAGAACCTGTTATGGTGAGCAGCATTTACACAACACCAGGGTTCAGTCATGGGCCATCTAAAAGGCTACAAGTTCTTTCCAACCAAAACACTTTCACTACTTTCCAACTAGTGACTTGTTAAGTTAAACTAATTTAATCTGATGGCTGTAACTGTTAATAATGGGACATTCAGACAACTGAGACTTTTACATTCACAGCAGCGAGGCCATGCTAGGCAATCTTTAGCAGAAAGCCGTAAACTACCGTTTACACACACATGGACAGCACGGTATGGCAACCAAAGTGTCTGCACATGTAACAGAGCACATTAGAACTCTACTGTTTGGTGCTTCACAGCTCCATGCTTCTCCAGCACCCACTGGACATACAGCTAGCATGCTAGTGTTAGCATTAGTAGCTCTTCACTCCCAACTTCACCGTTTTGCTGCCAAGCTTTAGTTGCCATGCCGGGCTTAAAGAAATTGAAACGCGAAAACTCTGGCAATAGTAAAGCACAAGTTAAGACCGCATGGTAAGAACACGTTAGTTCTACAGCGGCCAGCAGTGCCAATGGCTACCGGAACGACTGCATCTCAGCACTGTTAAAACAGCTCTAATCAGCGTTCCTAATAATCTTTCGTCAATAAATAATCACGGCGTATACATCGTTATTAGGTCGTTAAACAACGTCCTTAGTCTAACAGACAGATGAAAGCATAAACATCATGATTTTAATGGATTGCGTTTGGTACAAAAGCATAGAAATACTCGCTTACATGATGGCGTACCAGCCGGAAAGAGAGAGAAAAAGTACCCGGCATGCCTTATGAAAACGACGGTGACGCAGTTCCTTTTCTGTGCTCATGGGAAATGCAGTCTTCGTGTGTTTTCGAACTTCTATGGTCTTTTGATGATGTTTTTGTTCTATCCAACTTCAGATAATTTTCAGTTAAACGGTATTTCCATAACTTACCATAAAAACATAGTAGAGCCGAGACCTGACACACTTCTGAAGCTGAATGAGGCACCTGCAATAATCTAATCTCCTGCAAAATACTACCATTGACCACAAGCGTTCTCATTGTGTAAAAAAACTATCTATCAAATTTATGAAAAACCAGTAATAAAAAATTATGATGATGTTTTGGTGTTTGTGGACTCCATCAGTGGCGCATGCGCGTTGGCGACACAAGTCTTGTCAAAGTGCTAGCAGGGCAGGATGGGTGCTTTGGTCGCTATGCTACATTTAAAGACCGGATAAACAGCGACGTATCCACCTGATACAGGTAGGGGACGTCACGAATGCTCTGGTGATAAAAAGAGTGTCTCGCAGCTTGTTGTCGTCGGTGTGTTTAACGCTACGTGACGCAGCACGAGCCCCCCAACGCTAGCGCCGTTAGCCAGCTAGGCTAAATAACAAAACGGCGTCAGAGCGAGCCAACGCTGGGGGCACGAGCTGAGCTGCTGTGGGCTGTTTTACGGGGGCCCCTGTGCATGTTGGTGGTATTACATGATGTCTGACGCGTCCGAGGTGAGACTTTAAACAGTGTCACGTTTTGTGTTCACACTTTGCAGGCTCGAAATGGGGAAAGGCTGTAAAGTCGTGGTGTGTGGCCAGGCGGCAGTTGGAAAAACTGCCATACTGGAACAGCTGCTGTACGGAAACCACACTGCAGGTAAGAACATCCAGCTACAGTGGGGTTCACTTACCTGGAGTCATATGGAGTCAGTGTCTGTGTGGCTCTGGTTTAGATGACTGTGATCTGGTTGCCAAATGGTAAACGGTAAATAGTCTGTATTTGTATAGCTCCTTTCTAGTTATTTCAACTACTCAAAGCGCTTTACATCACATCCTCATTCACCCATTCACACATCATTCATACAGGAGGAATGTCATTTGGAGGAGACTATTCTTTCATACTCATTCACACTCTGAAGCTGCTTCAGGAGCAAGTTGGGGTTCAGTGTCTTGCCCAAGGACACTTCGACATTGACATTGACCCATCGAACCCCCGACCTTCTGATTGAGGGACGACCCATTCTACCACTAGCCACAGCCGTATCTGTGCAGGACCTTTCTAGTTATTTCAACTCCTCAAAGTGCTTTTCCATCACATCCTCATTCACACATCATTCATCCAGGAAGAATCTAAGCTGGAGGAGACTGTTCTTCCACACACATTCACACTCTGAAGCTGCTTCAGGAGCAGGTTGGCTGGGTTCAGTGTCTTACCCAGGGACACTTGGACATGCTGACTTAGAGGAGCCGGGGTCCGCCCCAACACCCATTTCCTCTTAGCCTCTCTGCATATTTCTGACGGTGTCCCTCTTCTACCCAGCGTTGTTGCCTGTGTTCCCCCAGGCTCCGAGTCCAGTGAGACCCAGGAGGATGTGTACGTGGCCTCGGTGGAAACCGACCGCGGTGTGAGGGAACAGCTGAGGCTTTATGACACCAAAGGCCTCCACGACGGACAGGACCTCCCCAAACACTACTACTCAGTGGCAGACGGCTTCGTGCTCGTCTACAGCGTCGACAGCTTGGAGTCTTTCAAGAAGGTGGACGTTCTGAAGAAGGAAATAGACAAGTCCAGAGATAAAAAAGAGGTGTGGCTGGTTCAAAGTTTGCTTTAACCGCCAGTCATAACATGAGCTGTTCTCTCTCTCTGTCCTAAAATGTATTGAATCATCCTGGAGGGGTTTGTTTTGCAGCAATGACTACCGCTCGCTGTACATTAGCACGCTTATTACATGACTACGTACCAGTGAAGTCAACTATTTGACAAAATACTGACTCAAAAACAATTTTATTGATTTAAAAATGATTTTATTGCTCCAGCATCCATAGTTGAACATCGCAACAATGTGCTATTCAGAAATAGAGGAATGCCGCAACTGACCAATCAGAACGTGCTCACTAAAGCCGAGTAATAATTAGAAATAAAGCAGAATAATGGAAACCAGTCAAACTAGTTTGTAGAGGTACATTAGCATGCAACATCATGCTTCTAAAACTTTTTTTTTTACTGCCCCCCTCGCATTGATAGACATCTGGCAGCTCCAGCTGATTAACATGTCACACAAAAATCCAGTGGAGAAAATTCCACTGAGAAGTGAAAGACGTTTTGTTTTGCATTTTGAGGCTCCTACTGAATCTCTTGACACTTTTAAACATCTGTTAGCGTTGCTGGAGGAGCCGAACAGCCTGACAACAAGGCTTTTTTAACTTCTGCATTATCCAGTGGTCTTTAGAATAGTGTACAATGCTAAGAGGTTGGGTTTTTTTTCATTCTTGGAGGAGAATGCGATCTCCCAATTTATATGAAAATATGAATTTCACCAAACATGGAGGGTTTTCAGCCAATAACGATGATGTACGGACAGAAAAGCAAGACCTAAATCTAAATAACGAGTGTATCATTGTGTGGAAAGTGCATGGGGTGCTTTCTTAAATCTTTTAAAGACTGAGCTGGTTTAGGTGTGCCTGTTCTGTTCCCAGGTGACAGTCATAGTGCTGGGGAACAAGACGGATCTGCGGGAGCGTCGTCAGGTAGACCAGGAGGTGGCCCAGCAGTGGGCGCGAGGCGAGAAGGTGAAGCTGTGGGAGGTGAGCGTCACCGAACGCAACTCCCTCATCGAACCCTTCACCCAGCTGACGAGCCGCCTCACACAGCCCCAGAGCAAGTCTGCCTTCCCTCTGCCGGGACGCAAGAGCAAAGGCACCCCGTCCAACGACATCTGAAGCTCTGAACACCTCCTCGGTGCTCTGCTCCTGCTCCAGGCTGCATTCACCTCACATGGGAGTAACCAGCAGGGCGCCATGGACAGGACTCACACGGTTCTGTACGGTGTCAACGTAACGTTAGAGGACTAGCTCAGTGTTTGGGGAAATAAGCTCATTTAGTCTCTTTCTTAGAACGTGATGTGGAGATTGATGTTATTCTCATGTCTGTAAGTTTGGTACAGAGATCTGTCAGAAGGGGGTTAGCTTAGTTTAGCTTAGCATAAAGACTGGAAACGGGGAAGCAGCTAGCCTGGTACTATTGAAAGTGACAAAGTGCACCTACCAACAGTTCTAAACCTCAGTGTTTAACATTTTCTATCTTGTTTAATCTGAACACAAGCAGAAATGGAAAGACTCAGTGATTCCAGGGGTAGTTATGTGCTGGAACAACAGGTTATCCATCCGCCCAGTACTTCACTACAGTCTTTGTGGCTGTAGTGCAGGTTGCCAGATACAGTGAGTGAGAACAGGTTGTGGTGGTGTTCTCTTTACATGCATGACAGGACCAAACCTTCCACAATGCTGTCACACACTTAGAATAACACTCTGAGCCTGTCAGGGGCTAAAACGAGCACTTTTAGTGGACCTACTGTGATGATTTAAGTTGTTCCAAAGGATTACGTTGCAGCCCTTCTGCGGCTGCCGGCTGAGGTGACCTGCTGGATCAGTCCCAAATCTTTTGCACCTACCAGCCACTTCAGGCCCAAAAGACACATTAATTTGATCCTCTCATCATATTTACAGAAAGAAAGCAAATAAGCATATTTCCCAGTGTTTTTAACTCATCCAATGAGTACAATTGTTGTAGTTCATCTTTTACAGGAAACCAAACATCTCAACTACAAACCAAATCCACAGCCGTACCGTCTCTGTACTGGACGGTTCTCTCAACACTGGAGTTGGCAGTCAGTCATTTCATTGGCCGAGCACTTTAGTACCAAAGACTTGAGACAACCCAAACTCACATGGGGTGCATTGACACTTATGAATTGCGATTGTGAAATAACGTGTTGCATTCACTGTCCTTTCACCTGAAATGTGTATATCACTGAGTTAAAGGATAAGTTCAGATTTTTTTCCATTATGTTAATACAATACTCAAACGCCCATATTTATCTTTTAAGAGTCAATAGATCGCTGTAATCGTTCCTCTTCTCTGTCCATGGAGATCCTCATCTAGAGCCACTGCAGTGAAAGAGGCGCTTCAGGTACTGAGTCAGTGCTGCAGTCAGTGTTTTCAAACAGGAATCCTTTACCTAATGTTATTTCCCACCTGATGTGAATGCAGCATGAATCCTCGTCCTGCAGCAGGACCCGGCTAGCCTTCCTCCAGTCCATCTCATGTATGTAAGAATGGCCTGGCAGCAATAATACTCGTGGTACTGCCTTTACATGTGAAGTATGATTTCATAAGAACTGTCTGGCGTTAGTTGCACTCCTGTGTTGTCCAGCCCGTATAATCCAGCAGGGCTACTAGTGAAAGCTGTGTGTGTAAACCTTTCTAACAGTAGATATGTCCGTGTTGAGAGGAAATATTTATTTTTTAACTAATTTATTTTTGTCACTTTAATGAACCATTCCTCGACCTTTGAAAATGGTGAAACGTTGTGAAGGATGATCTGCGCCATTTTCTGTGTCCTTGATGTTTCAAAGTAATAACATTTAATGTGCTGCTAGTAGAACGGAGTTAGTGAGATGGAGACTTGCACTCAGTAATAATCATGCTAACCCTAAATTATTCTCTGCTCTGTAACTCTTGTCTTAAGATGCACTGAATAAAATGTAGCCTCTTCATATGTAATCCTCTGGAAATGTTGCTTTGGTGAAAGAAGTGAGAAAACAAAGACAGAGGGCTGCAGTTGGTCATGTTTAATTCTTAAGGGAGAAACAGAACAGCTTTTTATCAGCACAGAACACAAATCACAACCAATATCCATCCATAGCTAAACATGTCTACATGTGGAAAACACCTTTTCAAAGACCAGGAGTCTGGAGGGGGAAGTAAACACCAACTGGAAACTTAATTCATGTGAGAATTTACACCGACGTAACTGACTGGGAATCATGCTGCGACACGTTTCATCAAGCAGTTTAGTATTAATGTCCATCTTCAAGCACGAGCTAAAAAACTGAGAGAAAACACTAAATGCATTATTGCCAGATTTGATTATAGTTGGGCCGCAGATAACTTAAAAAATACAATAAACAACAAAACGTCAGGAGTTAAGACTTCATTTCAGAGATAAAAATCCACCCTTCCGTCTACCTGCCCCCCCTCCCCCCCATCTCTGCTGAGAGCCAAGCCCCACCCCCCAGTCGATGCCCCCCCACATCCCCGCGTCATCCAAGCAGCAGCTCCTCTGGTGATTATGTGGCGTAGCGCTTGGTCCACTGTTTGGCTATCCTGTCGTGTTCGGGTCTGTTTGTTGTGTACTGTGTGGCGATGCTTCCAACCAGAGGGTCGGCTGTGAACGTACACACACACACACACACACACACACACACACACACAAAAGAAGACGTCAGGGTTTCTACAAGCTTGTTCTCACTTCCACATCTGTTGGACATTTTAATAAATATGTTTTTCCCAGTTTTGAATTTAATTCAAATTTAAAGGAAAACTCCACTGTTTTTGAGCCTGGGCCTATTTGTACATATTGTGTCTAAATGAGTTCAAAAGGTTTTGGAATTGGTCTCATGGCTCACCTGGCACCCATGAAACAGGCTGCGTCGACTGGGACATAATCCAGCCACTATACGATATGATTTCTTCAAAGCCAGAAAACAACAAGGAGTTTTTGGTCTATCGCCGCCTCGATTGGTTAGTTAAGTCTGTCTTTCTGGTCGACACCAAAGTCACACACAACTGTTTTCTGTGAGGTAGAGTGACACCAAAGCATGTACAAATAGGCCTAAAAACTCCTACGTTCAATGGTTCTTCACTTATTTGTTACAGGTGACAATAATAACAGTTGTTCCAGTGCATGAATTTCATTACTAATATGTAAATATGAAAACAGTAACACATACAAGCCATCGTGTTCTGTTTCAAGGCTTGATGACCAAACTGCCACAAAGCAGTTCTGCTAATTAATGTGCACCATTAACCACAATGATCTGCTACAAGATACTGAAGGGAGAGCTGTGTAACGGTAAGCCAAACTCATTGAGTCCCCCCCCCCCCACGGTCCATTATGGTTTCATCTGTCAGCTACCCACAAGAGGAACTGTGTAATTACACAGCACTTGTGTTGGAGTTAGTGTCATATCCTGTACAGTGACATGTCAAGAGCCACAATGCTGCAGGAAAAGGTAACTGGACTGTTCTTCTATAGAGTCTTTCTAGCCTTCCAACCCCCCCCCCCATTCATCCTACAGTCAATAAGTCCTGCTGATCACAGTCGAAACACCAAAGACACCTCGGCGTGTAGGCCTGCTAGACCTAGACCAAAAAAGACACATGTTCACTTCCTCAGACAGAAATGAAATGCAGCAGCACCTTCTGTCTTCAGTCTGATATCCAGTCAGAGGGTTTCATCTGCAGGTAGAAAGACTTTAAGGCTGTAAAGCAGGAGTGGATCTAATGAAGTGAACCGTAACACCCTTTAGGTGATTCATGTACAACTGTCTATATGACAGTTTTATGGTCTCTCCTCTGACACCCAAGAGCTTAAGGGAGAATAATGACTCACTGCATTAATGAGATGAGGTAAAACAAACCTTTTTTAACTATGAAAGAATAAACATGTTCGGTGTCGGCACTGAAACTCCGAGGCCAGCAGATTTAGAAGTGTGTGTGTGTGTGTGTGTGTGCTCTCACCAGGGTTGCAGTCAGTGAGCAGGGAGCAGATGGACAGCAGGACCTTGGAGATGGTGAGAGCAGGACTCCAGTTGTCCTTCAGGATGTCCAGACAGATCACCCCCTGACTGTTGATGTTACAGTGGTAGATCCTCGTACGGAACGTCACCTGGACACACCAAGAGAAGAGAGGAGTCTGTGTTTTATTCTCCTCTCGTCTATTCCAAACTCCATAGAAAAAAATAGCAATTTTAGATATTTCATCAGGCCAGCTATGCTCTTAAGTATCAAACAACATCATCAACTCAGGCATCCAACCCACTGGGCAGCAGGTCCACTTAAATACACAGTAGAATGTGTGTAGTGACCTTCACCTTTACAAATGCTGCTCAACAGATAATAACTGATAATTTAGAAAAGATATCAGGCCACATATTATAAAGGCATCCATGTTGGAAATCATGTTTTTTTTAATGCAGTTTGGTTCTGACAGCTTCTCCTTAAAGAGTGCCAGGACAGCGATGACATGTATTAGAGAGGCCTGGGGGGTTACGATTACAAGTATGAGCTGCTCATTTCAGTCAGCTGCATTCCAAAGTGCAAGGGTGCCCTCTAGTGGATACTCTGAGCTCAGCACCTTAGTAAGAGAGCCATCTGTGCCATGATTTACAGAAAGGGCCTCGAGCACGAGGAATTCACCTTGGGTGGTTTGAAGGGGTAGTCTGGTGTGAAGGCGATGTCCAGGAAAAACACTCCTCCCTCGTACACGGAGCCCGGAGGTCCCAGGATGGTCGACCTCCACTCATAGATGTTGTCTCCTTTAGGACCGGCGCTGTCGGGGCACAGGAAACATTTATTCTGGATTAACATTTGGAGGTGAAGTTACTCTGGGACTCCGCCTCTTCTTTTCAGTATTTGATCACTAAAAAACCTTCCTGCACGGAGCTCTGGCTCGGCTTAAGTCCTCTAGAAACAAGGCCGGGTCGAGTCTCAAGTCCTTTGAGCTAAGTCCAAGTCTCAAGTTGAGACATGATTTGCATGACTCCTCAGGCTGCTCCTCCGGTGTCATCACGGACCACAGCTGAACTATTCATTCATCATTTCAACCTTGATCTAATCACACTGTCTCACTGACATGAAGAGCTCTTTAGCAGGAGAAACCTGAGAACAAGCAGCTGCTTCACAGTAACTCTACAGCTGTTCAGTTTAAGTTTGTTCTAAGTTCTGAGTCATGTTGACTCACTGTGATTATCATCACATCTAATGAACAGTTACTGATTTAAACATTGCACAATGTTCACTTGTATCTTTATGTTGAAGCAACCTTATATTTCTCCACATTGTACCGTGTCATACAGAGCTGATAGTGAAAAAGTCTTTTCAGCGGTTTAGTCCTTTAATATTATTGGAGCAGTTCTACAGAAACATTAACCAGATATTTCTACCACCACATCCTCCCGCAGTAAGCGGCCAACCCTCATTCCTGTTTAAAACAGGGCTAACAGCTAATTCACTTTTCTCTTTTGTTTACCCTCTTCACTTCCATTATTTCCTTTTTAATTGTTCTAATTAATCCCATCTGAATACATTTTCTTGTTGTTGACATTTGAACTATTTTGCAATACTCCTACATTTTTTCCTCTTTTCTCCGCATCTGCACGGACAGAACTTTTTTTCCTATTTTCAACTGTGTGTCTGACTGAAAAGAAAAGTTGTAAAAAAATAATAAATAAATGCTGGATATGGAGCCACTCGTGTAAAGACTCATTATTTCTATAATGAAAGGCTCATCTGAATGTAGAGTCTTCTGGTGCCAGCAGCTGCACCAGGGTGATGGAGACTGTGTGCATCCTGATTATTAATTATTCAGGATAGTTTGGCAGGGCTCCAACAGGAGAAATACACATATTATTACATTTCTTAAAGTGTATGGGTCGGGTGTCCTCACCCTTTTGCCCCTCGGCTCAAGTCTTCAGACATTCGAGTCTCACAGTGGACGTGTCCAGGTCGAGTCCAAGTCTTCGTTTTTGTGTCTGCAGCTCTGCTCTGCGCTCAAGCTTAATCTATCTTCCATCTGGATTAATGCACCTCCCTCTAAGCCAAACCAGACCAGCCTTGACCCTGACCCAGCTCCCTGATGGAGCTTTAATCATCCTCAGTCTGCTGCTCGCCGCTTCCTCATACTCTGCCTCCCAGATCATTAAGACAAACATTTCACTTCCTCCTCCTCCTCCGCTGCCGCCTCACAACACCAAAACCTTCCAGTTCAGTTCCACCGGCTGCTTAAAGCTCCCAGATCCCAGCACTGGTATCCAGGCTGCCAAAACCCCCACCACCTGGCGTGTAAAATACCCCATGAGAGTCAGAGGTCCCGTGTCATGTGCAAAAAAACCCAGTACGAGGGCAGTGGAAGTGAACGGAAACAAAGCTGCAGCTGGACGGCGGAACAGCGAGCTGGAACTCTCCAAAAAAAAGCCCCGTAAAGCCGAGGAGAGCTGCAGGCTCAGGAGGTCACTCTCTGGAGGTTCATCACTACACGTGCCCCCCCCACAGTGCCACTTGATATGCCAGAAAATCTGGGCCCTTTCTTTGTTTTAATGTAAACTATGTCAGTGGTGTGATTACAATTTGTCCTCAGCTGTTAGTTTGAAAGTGATGTAAAATAAAACCTAAGTCACTGTCCCACTTAAGATCTGGAGGGGGGGGGGCCTCCAGTTAGCCTCCACCCGACTGGTTCTAAGCATTAATAAAAGATCTTCTTAAAAAGATGAGTTTTGAGAAGTGATTAAAAGATTTCCCTGATTCTGAGCCAAGTCAGTCAACATCTGCTTAATGACTTAAGTCTGTATAATTAAAACAGTCGGACACCTGTTCAGTGGCGTCTAATTGGTAATTCATTAAAAACTGAACGGCACGATCACTGTGTGAGTCACTGCACCAACGGAGTGGGGGCCGTGTTTGGTGGTGGACAGCGGAGGGGCTCAGTCCTTCAGCCCAGCCAGGATCCAACAGCAGCTTCTGTCAGCGCTTTAATGCTGGAGGTGCTTTCACCAAACTACACTTCCCAGCTCGCATTTCGTTTTCAAATAACCTGTCAACAAAGTGTGTTTGTTGGTTTCAAGTGGACAGACAGAGGAATCAGTGGAATATTGTACAAACACAGGATCCGTGCTCAGATGTGACAATGCCCAGAATAATGCAGCGCCCAGATGTGATTGGGAGCAGATGAGCAGTTAGTCTGCACGGCGCTTGTGTGATAATAAGTAGCTTCTGTGTGTTATCTGCTCTGAGTAACGACAGGAGAGTAAATGTCAGGCAATAATCTCAGTGTGAAGCAGACGCTCCACTCCGCCCGCTCTTTATCACCACGGCAGACACACGTCCACAACAACAGGCGGCTGGCTGCCACAAACAAGTGATAGTCACATGTTTCCTCCAATCTTCAGACTGCTCTCATAGCACGACAGATATGACAGAAGCCTAGTCATGGCTCCGGGGGGCTGCTAAATGGAAACATTTGTTACTCCAGCAGTAGAGAGAACAACAGAGAGAACGATCCAGATTCATAAAGCTGCTGCTGTGGCTCGTCCCCTCCGCTGTGGTGTCGTGTTAGAGCTGTGATGAAGTCCACGTCGCTCACCGTGCGGAGTGAAGGAGGCCACAGAGTCCACATGTACAGAATTAGGAGAATCTGGCAGAGCAACGAGCTGCCTTTAGGGTCACCTTCACAACTCCCATTCATAGAACAGCATCTGGCCACAGCCCCCATGGTCACATGTGGGGGCTCCAGCTTCTGGAAAGTGAAAGTCTGGGCTTCCTACTGTTGTACAGGGAACAAAACAGACGCCATCTTGGGCTCTGGGAAGTTGTGATGGATATTTCTCATGTTTTGCAGCCAAGACATTAATAATTATGAACGGAGAAGGTAGATTACTTCATAACTATCACAACTAATTACTAAGATAACTTGATTAAGCACGAATGATTTCGGACTACGCAACATGTGAGCTCAGTACTGGAACAATAAAAAGGGCTCAAACTAGACTATAGCTCTGGGCTGCACACAATATTACCAGACCCATTTGCAATTATAGAAATGACCACAAACTATTAGCCTTTGGGCTCCGGGGCATTTGCCCACTTTCCTCAGAAGGTTGTTCAAAGCAGCTACAGGAAGTGCTTCAGGTAGCTGGGATGCTGCTTTATTGCCTTACAAAAGCAACTGGAGTCTAATTCACCAACAGAAAAAGCATTTGATGTGATATTGGCGCTATATAAGGTAAATATTTTCACTGCAACATACAAGCGTGAAATACAGTGATTTGCTTAAATCTTTGTTAGACTGCATGTCACACTGTGATCCCTCCACGATTCACCTTTAGCTCCCAGTACACTGTCATATATCATACAGCTGCAGTGCTCCATGCTAACACTGTGCTAACCTCATAAGAAGAGGAGAAAACCAAAAGTTGGCATAATTAGAAATGATAGGAAACTAGAACACAGACAAGCTCAAAGTCAAAGATTTATTCCAACAGACTGTTGTCTCAGGAGGCCACTCTGGTGGCTAAAGGGGGGCTGTTTGCAGCTAAAGACTCTTACATATTAGACCGATCACCTGAAACTATTCCTAAACCTTTTACAAGAAGAAAAAAAACACTCAAGAATTTGGGGAAATTAAAATTGAATAAATAAAACCGTGTCTTTTTCCAGCCCAAGAACAGAAGACCCTGACCTATGGGACCGTCTATTCCTTCACACCAAACCTGAGAACAAAGCAAGCTGAAAACATTCAGGCTGAATGGAATAGCCAGTGTGCTGTCCAGATGTGGAAGTTACTGAGGAGAAACCCCCCCCTGTACAGAAAATACCACATGTCCTTTAGAGGAATGTAGTTCATTCACACTGAGTTAGCAGCATTCCTGCAGGGGAGCCCGGACCGGGGACGGAGCCGCTAATGGGCCGGTCCCACCACGAGACCTCAGCCAGGACCCGCCGCTGTGCCCAGAATAGATATTGTGTCACTTCCCACTGAATCAGCCAGACTGAGGTTTCTTTCGCCTGACAACAGAGGCGTCTCACATTCTGAGGCGAGCCACAGAGAGCGCCCGTGCCTCCTCCCCGCCTGCCTGCGACCGACGCACACAAAGGCTACCCAGTGCTTTGTGTGAGGCGGTAATGCGCCATGCTATCGCTGTTGTCATTCACTTCAATATTGGGTGGGGGGTGGGGGGGGGGGCTCTTCTGCGACCTCTGTGTACACACACGCCGCGAGAAGAGCGCTGACATTTGGGCCGTTTCATTTTTTCTAAGCCTTTAACCTTTCAAACGGGCACACGGCGGTTTGCTCAAAACCGACTCCTGCGGCACGGCGGAGGACAACAGTGGATGAACACGTTCAGTTAGCAGACAGTCCCAGCCGCCTCCATCAGGGAGATCTCAACAAGGTTCAATATGCAACTCTTCACCCTGAAGTCCACACAGACGGAACGAGCACATACAGCACTGGTGTACAGATGAACTCATACAAGAATGGAGACGTATTAAATAGAAGTCAGCTGGACAGGAGTTGGCATTTGAAGTCAAACTGAAACCTGAAACCAGCAGAACAAAAGGTTTTAATGTCTATTTCACAGTGCTAGTAGGAGGCACGATTTGGTGATGATAAGATAACGAATTTCCTTTCATTCTTACTCATTTGATGAAAATTGGAAACAAACGTTCTGTCCTGTTCTGCTGCCTAACTCTTCCTCCTCGTCTGCTGAAGGCTCAGTGTCCAACTCTCCCGCAGTCGCTTCCAAAAAAAAAAAAAACCTGCCTCACTCACTCACTGCTGTTGCTGTGTGGAAGACTGAGAAGAGTCCCACTGTCCCCAACAGAGGACATTAATGACTAACTCATTTTGAAAGGCTGAAAATTAGCATACACCCCTAAGATCTTGATAACATGGTTAAGACTCTCTAAATAAGTTTATACAAACTTTAGAAGTTTGATCACTTATCTCCTTTACTGTGTTTGCTGCTATTCTAAATAAGTCAAACAAACACCACAGAGAAATAGTGAATATTGATTTCTTAACAAAAAATGTTAGTTTGACTTTCAGTATAAAAGATCAAAATGCACTGATTCTTTGTCTCTGTCCTCCCGTCCGTACTGAGCACCCTCTGGTCTCTCCTTGTGTTTAAATGAATCCGTTTTTCTCCGTCTCCACACTTCTGATTGTTCCATGATGCCTTTACTGTCAAACCCGTGTGGTGAGCCTCGACTCCTCGCTGTAGACCTTAAAGCTTCAGTAGGCAGTTATCAACAGTCCATCACAATCTAGCAGTATGTTGTAATTCAAATGGTCTGAGAGAAAATTTCACTTCTGCATCTCCTCTTGGCAGTTTTGAGGCTAAGAAATTCTAGCCTGTGACAGCAGACTTCAGCCAATCACAGGTCCTCTCACAGAGACGGCGTTCCCACTGGCCGTTCTACAAACAGCACACAGGCGCGTGCACATCCCTTCAGATGCCGGTGACAGTTTGATTCAGTGTGGGGGAGTCCTGCCAAAAAAGTTGCTGTTTCACAATAAATGTTGCTAATAATTCAGCCTTCTGCCAACAATAGCCGAAGGCTGCAGCTAATTCCACTTCATGTCTCTGTAGCTAACACTGTGCTAACGTTACAGCCTCCAATCACAGTGTATCATCTCAGAGGGCTTTACAGCTCCACACATTTGCACATAAAACAGGACAGTAATCCTCATGGAGCTGCAACAGCACTGGGATCACAGTCACACTCGGGATGACTGAAGCATTCATGCATGAATATGCCCGTGGTCGTCTGGTGGGAGGGGCTTAGGGCGGCGAGCAGAGCTGCATTTTCTAAATTCTAGCTTTTTTTTCTTTTCTTTTTTGCCTTTTCGGGATTTCTGCCTCCTGCAGCTTTAACACACACACACACACACACACACACACACACACACACACACACACACACACAGCTTCGTTTTCAATCACCACTGTCTGCTTACAGTGGTGTTGTGATGACAAGGAGAAACACTGTAATAGGCCGCCTGACTGAGACAATATAATGACTCCACTTCACTCGAGTGCCGCGGAGACTCCATGCAACAGCGCCCCCACCCCTCCCACCCCTCCCACCCCGCCAATTTAATACAACGGCAATCAGCCTGTAAATGTTCTTTCAGCGCTTTATGAGGACAGTGCAGGATGAATATCACATGTTGGCACTAGTATTCCTCTGTTGAAACAAAGTGTCGGATTGCAGTTCAATACATTCTGTCCAATGCAGGCTTGTATTCATGAACGGGGCTGAGTGAAAGGGATTAAATCAATATCATGACATTAATACACACACGCGCAAAAGGTATGTATTATCAGACGTGGGGAAATGTACATCACAATCCATTTTAAAACTGCATTTAAAATAGACACTTTGTATGCGTCATGCAATGCATCTAAAAATACAAACATGGTATCACCACACTCATGTTTACTTAGTTCCCACTACAATATTAAACCAGTCAACAGGGACACAGGAAGTCAGTCAGACTTGGGGGTGCTGAGATAAACTGAAAGTACATGTAATGACCTCATACAAAATGCTGCGTGACACTTATGGTTTCTATATTAATCTGAATGGCCAGACTCGTCTTTGCTGCCTGCTTGGGAAACGCTCTAAAATTGCTGTTGAAATGAATGAGCACTAACACGCTGTCTGTGGAGCAGCCTCAGTATTTACAGGCAGGAGCTGTGAACACACGGAGACAAAGAGGATTTCACATTTCATACAGGGCACCGGCGTTTAAGTGGATCTACCGAGGCCTACTCAACCAGTGATGGAGCCTTTCATTGAGACAGCTGCCACTGTGTTTGCTGTAAACGGAGACTCCAGTCTGCGCTGTGGTTCATACACTTCACGGATAAACCTGAGAATCGTACAGAGTTACATCAGGCTTCAGATCGAAAGATATCTCTGGGGAAGTACAGTACGTTTAAACATCACTACATTAATCCTCTCCCAAATCTCAAAAATGAGAGCAAGCTCTGGTTACCAGATATTAGATCGAGCCGTGCAGCTGTTGCATGGGTAGCCTACAATTACAGCACGGCTCTGAAATGGCTTCTCTTTTTGCCCCCGTAGAATCAGTTCACCATCTTAACACCCATTCTCTTGAACGAGCACGGGAAAATTGCCAGTCCACTTTCCAACGCCTCAGTTTGCAGATGTGTAACATCATCACAGACAGTTTAAGTCCAGTAGGTTTTTTTTTTTTTTTTTAAATGCAAAATATAGAACATTAAAATATTTGGATACAAAATACTAAAAGTAGAAATAATACAACACAAATGACAAAGTATGGTTTTGTTTTTCAAATGTATATTTTTAACAGATTTATCAGAAATACTGCCAATGTGTGATGAAGGTAAATGCCAGCAGAATATCATATAAAACAGTCAAATTCTAATCAAACATGTTAACAGTTAAATGTGCTCCACACTTCTGAATGACTGCGCTCGACAAAAGTCATGGAGTCACCAAAGCCTATGAGATTTGTCCCTTTGCGAGAATGAATATGTAAAGCGCAATTTAGGACGGTGCTACAGGAAATGTGAGGATGATGTGCTTCAAGATAAGTGAGCAAGTAAGGAATGACCACCACCGCTGCTGCTGCTGCTGCGAGGCCCTGCATCATGCCAGACTACAGCTGCATATCGTGTTCTGCTGACTAGTGCTGACACAATACCCAATTTTCCACACTGCTTCAATATTTGAAAAACATTCATGCTTTTTTTTCCCCCTGCAAAACCTGGAAACGCCTTGTTTTATGGGTCAGTTATTTTCTAATCATTGCCTAGACATTTCTTGAAGGTTCCCTGGAAAGAACAATGGTTGGTTTGGTTCTAATTAAAGCAGAGCAGAGAAGTTCGGTGACTATTACTTTAGTTAGATGGGTTGAGCTTAAAGGAAGTAACAAAGTTCTTGCTGATCCAGACGTGTTTTAAAATGACAAACTCATAAAGTTGGGTCAAACTCACAGCTCCTCGTTCCCCCATTGACCAAAGTCTTTGTTTTCAATTAACAAAAGTCTCTCAATCTCTCAGTCATATAAGATCTAAACAAATCTTATGTGACAATTGAACAGCAGCAGCCATATAAGAACTTTCCGATATAAAAGGATCAATGGGGATGCCAGTTCGGAGCGATCTGATCAGAGAACAGCCGACCAGCAGTAAACAGGACTAGGAATCTGGCTGGACTTGTGATGCCAGTCTGAGTCAGTCTTAGATGCTCAGTTCATTACTGATCAAATGTCTAAATAAGATTAGAACAGCGAGGAAAGCCTTTTCCAGTCTCCAGGAGTCTAATGTGGCTTCATCAAATGTCTTGTTTCATCCAAGTGATATTTCCAAAACCCAGAATATTAGATTTACTATAATGTGGAACCAAGGAAAGCAGCACGTCCTCACATTTGAGAATGTGGAAACGTCACAATCTTGCCATTTTTGCTGGAAACACTGCTCAAAATAATTGCAGATTAAATAATAGTTTCATTTAATCCCTGCATCTGTAGCTCAGTTCTTCACACACACACATTTAGGTTGGTACCAAAAAAAGCGCTGAGGCCTGACACTCGGCCCCATCTGTGGCTGACAGGAGATAAAATCAAACGCCTACTTCCCCTTGCTGCCCAACTGAAGCCTGGTGCGCAGGAGGAAAATGTCTTCAAACTTCCATCTTTGCAGCAGCAGCGGTGGCGGCTTGGAGCTCGGCGCTGCTTTCAGGGCTCTCTGAAGCAACAACGGTGTATGGGCCAGCCACTTCCTCTCCAGGGAGGAGGCTTTTTATAGATGTGAAGAAGCTGTTTGAGAAAACCTCTGTAGTCTCTAACGCGTCAGCCGGTAACACACTGCAGAGGTGTGTGTGTGTGTGTGTGTGTGTGTGTGTGTGTGTGTGTGGAGAGGCTGCTGCTAACATCAGCAGCTGAACAGACAGGATCACATGCAGCTCCGATGGCTCACACCAGGCCTGGCAGGCTCTCACTCAACACACACACACACACACACACACACACACACACACACACACACACACACACACACTTGTGCTACTGCTGTGTGATTTCAAGAGCCTAATAAAGCCCAAAAGACACCAGAATTAAGTGATTTCCAAACGGTTCAAGTTATAAATATCAATGAGTGTCTTTAGGCCACCACATCAGTCGAGCCCTGCTCAGCACTAATTATCCCACCGTACACAGCTCCTAACTTTCCTTAGCTGTCATGAGCCCGGCCACGGAATGTCAGGAATCTGTCTGACACCCGAGGGCAACATCTCAACAGGAGATACAGTGAACGACAGCCTAACAGGATGCAGGACAGAGTGAAAGCTGCAGAGAATTAAATGCGAGTGTCAGGAAGTGAGCAATAAATAAAATAGCTGGTCGAAAAGGGAAAAAAAAGGAATAAAAGATGGTGAATAAAAGCAACGCAGGGCGGGTGGAAGGAGGGGGTGAGGCTGGCCTGTGATGTCTGCAGTTCACACTTGAGTGGCAACGAGGCAGTAGAAAAATAAAAGGGGGCCTGCTTGGCATTCCCTGTGTGGAGCGCAATTAGGTTTTGATAAATGACAGATGAAAGACTCGGCCTCATAGTGCTCATAAAACAAAGTTTGCTACGACAGAGGCGCTGACGATAATGGAAGCTGGTCAGGATGAGCCTTTTCTTCATCAGTCAGTGTCCATTGTGAGAGGAGTGGGGAGGCCTGGAACAACCTCGAGAGAAATGCGAGGACGACCGACTGACTCATCGATGTGTAATCCATTAAACAGCATCTGCAAGGCGTCGCTGGCCAGCTCCATTCATACCCTAATGAGCAGATTCTGTGCTAAATGAAGCAGAAAGAAGCGAGATCCACTAAAAATCCCCTCTCTGCACGTGGTGCTGAATAGAGGGGTTTTCACCGAGTGGAGCAGAACAAAACGAAGAGATGAGGCCTTTCTCCGCGCCGTGGGTGAGATAGAAAGACAAATCGCTCAAGGTGCCGTCGCATCGTGCACGTTTGGAGTGGTTTATTTCCACTTTTTCCTTCTTTGGCTCACTTGGCCACGTGAGAACGAGGTCTGTGGAGTCACAGCGTAAACACAACCGATCTGCACTACAGGCTCACACACAGGACGACACTGCGCCAAGTAAACGATCTGAATCTGCGAGCGTCAGCTGGTGACATCGACCGCCCATTTTCTGTACATAAGGTAGAAACATCAGCTGCAGATTACTCCAGTTTCTTACCTCAAACAATAGACTACATCCTCACTACAGCTGCAGATGTGACCAAAACAAGACAGCTGTTACTCTATATTTTTCTTAATTATTTCACCAGGAGGTCCCACCGAGATCAAAAATGTTTTAGGAGAGAGACCCCGCCACGGTAGACGGCGTACAAAATCACAACATAACAGAATACAGCTAACAACATGATGTCAATCCACAGTAAAAACACAAGAACGGCTATTAAATACAGTGCCCCCCCCAAGAAAAACAACCACATGCCTCCATCACTCCTGATGCCCTTCAGTTCATCAAAAGTTCTGAATGTGTCTCTGTAGATTCTTCTAAGCCCAGGGTGCTTAGTAGGAAAACAGTTTTCCCCACATCTGTCTGCATATTTGACATTAAGTCAGCAAGTCTCATGAGAAGGTTAGTGTCTGTATACTTACTCACTTCCCTCCCTGGTCTGTGGCGTTCAACCACAAGCGCAGTGGGTCACACGAATTCATACTTTCATTTTGTCTAAAGAAACAAAAAGCCCAGAAATGTCCTAAAAACAGCCAGAGACCGTCGTTTCTATCTCACTACATCACTTGAACTGAAAGATACGGTACGTTTGTCAGGAACTATTTTCAGCTGCGGATTAATCCAACACATCTTCAATTCACCTTTTTGACCTGGTTTTCACCTTGCAAGATCCCCGGACGATAACAAATATGGAGGACAGAGACAGACAGGCCTCACTCAGCCGCTCGGCTGTGTGGTTATGCACTGACATGACTGATCTCAGCTGTGTACACAAAGGCTTTGAAAATGAAACGTTGGCCATTTAGAGGAAAAACCTTCGACACCGGCTGCCTCTGAAGCCTTGACTTGGACCTGTCACGGTTTGGTTTTGGAGTCAAGACATGTCTTGCTTTGTCTCCACAGACACCACCACTTAACTCGGAGATGTCTCAACTGCCTTGAAACATCTCTGACCTTCACCACTGTCTTGCGTCCCCATCACTCATCTCCAGTGTGTGCTGGTTGAGACTGACTTTGTTTTATCTAAGCTACAAGTAAACAGCATGTTTGTCTGCGGAGCAGCTTCAGTCTGAGCAGCATTACCAGGTCAAACTGTTGCCTTTGTAGAAACTGAACCTCAAAACTGAATTTCACATCAACAATCCTGCATTCATCAAATGCTCTCTAACTAAGCCGTTAAAGCTTGGCCTCAGTGGAAGGAGTTAATCTGGGACGCCACGGGGGGTTTGGGGGTACAGTGAAAGGGCAAATTTTCCTCAGGTTGAGATTTATGACTCACACACACACTCACACCCACACAGGCTGAGGAGTGTTGAAGGAAACAGCTCCTGGTGGAGCCTGAAGCTCCTTTGTGGCCGGGCTTCACTGTCTAAATGCTTGTTTTGCGTCTCGGCTGCGTCGCTTGTGGTTTGGAGCTCGCTGCCATGCAGTGCTGCTCACCTTTAAAAAGGGTCTCCACTTCATGACCTGCAGTTCACACGCACACATCAACAGCTTACTGCAAACAATCAACAGGCCCGTGATCACTCCAACATACCTGAACTGTTTCTGCCTCACACACACCTCACTCACACACACCTCCCGGCTCTGAACTGGATCCTAACTGTAGCAGGGGTGTGTCAACGCAAGGTTGCAACAGCTTCAAATGACACAATACAACTCATTCAACCCCGATATGCATAACAAACAGATCTGTGAGATCTCCACCTGACGCCGACTTGCCCCCCCCACATGTATTGTGCAAAACAGCTCTGTGGCGGACAGCACGTCATGTCACAGCAGGAGACTTGTAGTAGCTCCGACATGTGGAACACGTGGTAATAATTCTTTTCGGTGACACACGTCTAAACCTGCCACGCCTGTTTGGAAGACAGGCCGAGCAGACCGAGTGCGGCAAACAAAAAGAGCTGTTTGATAGGTGGGCGGTCCGCTTTCTTGGCACACTAACTGGGCCTGGATGTGTCGGCGCGCTCAGGTGCCTCTGGGTGCACACCCCAGCTCTGCGCCACTGCTGGCACTGGCAACAAACAGGGACTAACCAGCTTTAAGTTTATATCTTACTGCCATTTTTGGGCCAGTATTGGATTTATTCCAGCTCTATGTTGTGTTAAACTGTTTGTACCAAACACAATCACACATGCATCATATTTCTAAAAGCACAGAATCAGAAGAAATGGCACAGCTGCTTGGCGGAGACATGCAGTGATTCAGCTCATATCTATAGTGGATTATTAGATATTACATTTGTGCTGCACTTAACATGACTCAATAACACTCACATCTAATCAGGGCATTTAAAAGTGCCGTTATCTTTCTTCACGACAGCTGATATCAGGCCGTTGAGCCCCGATGATGAACCACCGACTGCAGCTACGTTCACATGAGCCTCACAGGGCAACAGGACAGGCTGCTCCACAGCTTGAGTCCCGGACGTCCACGCGCTTAAAAGGACCATAAAAAGAGCTTAAACGTCTGACTGGAGACTCAGACAATGCTGTTTCACCAGCTGTCTTCTCTTTTTCACTCAACAATCACTGAGCTACCTGTCAGAGGCCGACACAAGTGCGCCGACATAATGCATTTTGGTGCAAAGTCGGCAAGAAAAAAAAAGGCTTTAAACCTGCAATGTCTTTTTCGTTTGAACAAAAACAGGCCAAACATCTCCAATAATCAATCTTTTCTCAATACAAGCAGCCGTGCAAGAACTTCATGAAACTGGCTAAAGTTGGCAACATTTGGATGGAAATCTCTGAGAAGTAAACCAAACCACTAGTGTGAGCTGACATTTGATGCTAAATCTCAGTGCTTGACAGTTTCCACAGGCACATTCACTCAGTGTTACGCTTTAATACTCAGACGTCCTAGTAATAATCCACTGAAAGGCAATATCCACGATATGAAGACATAACCTTAAGTCAGGTGTCTCTAAATAGGCAGTGAATGCTAACAGGGAGCACATTCACTGGAGCGTTATGAAGCAGACTGTTCAGGCTCTTGTTACCTTGATATTTTTTGTCTTTTGAATGAGAGGGGCTTTTTAAGCCTCACATTGAAGACGCCCACGCCTACGAGCTGCCGACTCTAATTTCTCCATACAGACTAAATGTCCTCATTAAAAAAAAAAAAAAAACACATCCACAGTGCCCACTGCCACATGCATACATCAGTGACCCAGATGTTTCTACTCACATGTTGGTAATTCTCCATGAAGCGATGCTGCATTCACTTACCTGCAGTTTGGCGGTGGATCCAATGTGATGTCAGCCAATTCCTTCTGAATTCTGCAGAGAGCAAATAAAAGCGACACATCAAAAGCTAAGCTCTGATCAAGGCCTGGAGAGGAGGCAGACACACGGAAAACCTTCAGGAGTCAGGATTGTTTTTTTTGCTGACAGAAATGTTGCATAAGAAGCACACCTCTCTGTCAGAGAAATGTCACGAGTGTCAGAGACCAGACAACCCAAATGGTCTGTTTTTGGATCGGCGGCCTTTCAATGTCCATCTTCACTGATTAGTTCTCCGTGTACCCTCACTTCAGCTAATAACTAGGACCGACTGCCGACTTGTTCTCAGCTGTTGGGGAGAGTGAATAACGCTCCCGAGGGAGACTGAGCATCAGTTCTGGGAATAAGAGGCAGTGTGTCTGGGATAGAAACGCTGCTAGGAAACTTCAAACTGCTCGCTGTAACCAGTGTAGAATAAAACCTGAGAAAACCTGAGCCTCCTTCATCACATCCCAGACTCCAGCGTAAGTAAGCTCACCTTTTAGCACTAGTAGAGAGGAGTTTGGAGGTCTTGCTCATGCTGGCTTTGCTTTCTCGTTTCTTTGAGGGGTTCACGTCCTGCTGTTGCTGCTGCTGCTGCTGCTGCTGCTGATGATGATGATTATGGTGATGAGTTGAGGATGAAGAAGAGGAAGAGCTGGTGCTGGCACGGGAATCTTCATCCGACATACCGAGCCTGGGGAACAACAACAAAAAAAAAAGATTTAGGAAGGAACACAAGCCGAACCCCCATCGGCCGAACACACCTTTACTCCATCTAACCTCGTTTTAAACATGTAACATTTAAGTGTAGAACCTTGTTCAAAGGGAAATGATTGCAGCCTGAGATCTAAATCTTTAGGTTCCACTCCACTGCACTAACACCTCAGTGTAATTGCAGTAACTCAGACTGACTCTCTAAAAAGCCAGTGGGCTGCAGGGAGTTCTGTCAACCACATTCGTTTTGTTTTTTTGTTTTGTTTTTTAAATGCATGGCTGTCTGGTGGTACACCTGTACACCGAATTTAACAGAACATCCACACAATTCCTTCACTGACTCCTGTCAAGTTTTATTAAACACAACCTGCTCCAGAAAAGCGGGTGAACTTTAAATAGTGGGTTATTTAAAGGGAATCTTGTGCGGCGTTTTCTAACCACGCAAACGGTGCACGTCGACCCTATAGACTGCCACTCTCCCGTGGTGCAGGCACGGACTCCATAAACGCTTCCGTCGTGTTAACTAGCAGGCCCGGGCCAGACGCTGACCCGGGTTAACTGGATCCATCAGTCTGCCCGCCCGCTATGGGGGGGTGAAGGGGGGGGGACGCGCCGAGCTTATCGGAGCCTTTCCCCTCTTTTCATAACGCCGAATTCTGACCTCAGCTAATGTTTGCAGTCGGTGTTATTTTTAGCCTTGCCGGGCTGCGACAAAGGAAATGATTTGGTGAAATAGTTCGGCTGGAGGCCTACTTCTTGCCTGGCCGACACCGCGGAGCGAAACACGACACACGAGACCTCCGCTGTCGGTCGAGTCGAATCGTCGGAACGGAAAAAGCAGAAATACATCGACGGGGCGATGTCGCAGTCGGCGGGGAGCCCCGACACAACACCTCCACAGTCCCCGGGCGAGTCAAAGTTTCACCTCAAGAAGTCAGCGAGGGGCCACGGCGCTGTCAGGCTGCTGCTGCCGCCGCCTTTACAGCCGAATTACGGCGTCCAAAACAAACACAACACGCCGTCCACTCAAAGGCTTTCCTCGCATTTTTAAAGCGGTATCCGTCGACATGCAGCTGATCTCAGTGCAGCCAGTCACAGGATGGACCGACTCCTACACTCCCCTCTGACGGCAACACGGATACGTTTACGGTCCCGACGTCCTCCGCGAGACACGCATGACACAAACTGTTGCGTTATTCGGCGCTGTAACACAAATATTTCGTATCTGATACCTTTCTTTGTGTGTGTGCACAGCCTGTGAGTGTGTGTGTGTGTGTGTATGTGTGTGTGTGCGCCTCCGCCGCCTGGACGCGCCAGTGTCAAAGCCCCTGCGGTGACGAGGAAAGAGATTTCCGGTCATTCTCTCAAAAATAAAAGCGCAGACAAACGGAGGCGGCGATGTCCTGTGAATCAGACGATTCGTTCTCTCTGATTGTCTGATGCAGGTGTCAGCACCAGCACACACAAGAGCAGCATTGTATCATGTGTAACCTTAAAAAGCGGAGTACCGTACAAAGTGAATGAACAACAACAGTAGGACGCATGAAATAATGTGCATTAACAGTGAATACAATGTGTGTTTAGACACAAAACATCACCAAACATGAGCAGATGTCTAAAGAACAGTGGTAGAGATCTACAGGATCCGTCTCGACCTTCAGATTAAAGTAGATCATTATCATAATTATTGTGGTATTGATGGTTTTATTTTTAATCAAATATTTGTATTATAATCACAAGCCATTATGGAATGTGCTGTATGTTCAGAAATATTGATGGAGATAATTTATGGAAATTAAAAGAAAATATTTCATAATCAATCAATACCGTCGTAATTGAGATGTAAATATCGGTGTGTGACAGGGTAAACAGCTCGGATCGTGAGTTGGGGGCTTTTATTTTGTAGGGTTAAATTGTCCGGTTTCCGGTATCATCGTGAACAATAAGACGAGCTTGCCGCCGCCGCTGGACGCGTGCCTCCTCTCGCCGGAAGTGTTGGTCCAGCAGCAGACAGACGTCCTGACATTGTCATCCCGACCGTCGGGGACCGTTAGTGTGACTTCCTGACGGAGGCTGGACGCTCCAAAGCTCCCATCACTGCTGAATAAAGATAAAGTCTGGACATTTACAGCAGCGTTTATCAGCCTCCCACCACCGGGACAGGGCTGGAACAGATACAGATACACAGGGCTGCTGGATCCCCCCCCCACACACACATACCTCACAGGTATGTGGGGGGGGGGGGGGGGGGGGGGGGGGGTAGTGTAACTCATCACTGCTGAGCAGTAAAGAATAAAAGCAGGCTATTGTTATCCACCAGCCTGAGTTAGCAGCAGCACCACAGCAGACTGACAGGTTTAAAAGGCCCTAACGGCGCCTGATGAAGTGGTCTGACACCTGAAATGTGGTCGAGGTCGAATAAACATTAAACAAAGTGGAGCATTTATTGAATCTTCATAGCGTGGAGTTAAGTGGAGTCCAGCTGCTGCACACACAAGTGGAATGGTGGGGGGGTGGGGTGGGGGGGCAGCTCGCTTCATTCCACTGTCACCTCCTCACAGGACAGAAAATATGGAGATGAGTTTGTAATCTCTGATCAAACCCCACACACACACACACAGCTGGTAACACGTTTCAGTCCTAAATCATAATTTTGCCCATATGTGGGGGGGGGGCCCTGAGGTCACATCCTCAGTGTTTGTGTCTGGACTTTAACGGCCCGGGGGAAGTTAAACTTTATGGGCTGATTTCACTCACACACTTCTAGTACGGTCCAACGTGACGACTTTTAAGCAACAGCATAAATAAATCAGGAGCTTCACTATTTTCCAGGGGGGGGGTTAATCCCCTGAGGCCCTGAGCCGTGGGCCCCTATTAACCCACCATTTCTTCCACTCAGTGCATTGTGTGTGTGTGTGTGTGTGTGTGTGTTAGTAATTAGTTTGTCGTAGGCTGATTAAGCTTCAGCATCCATAAGACTCTGCACCACAGAAGCACAAGTCATTTCAGTGGATGTGGTTTTATGCGGTGCAGCATTTTATCAAATTTTGACAAACACCACACTGTGAATCTGGACCCTGGGGGTCCCCTGGGGGTCTGGGGGCCGTCGGGGGTTAGTTGCCTGATTTTCCCAGGTGGAAAAGCAGCTTCACTATTTACTCACCAGAACTGTATCCTCGTCTCTGAAACAGAATTTAACCGTTGTTGTTGGAAAACCACAGCAAATCTAACAGCAGATTACACATGAACGTTTCACACAAGTAAAGGCTTTTCTTTTTGTGTCTGGTCGTGTTGGAAGGACTTAAGGCTCAAGGCCTCAGTACCTCTACCATCCCTGGTACTGTGCTGCCTATTGTGTGTGTGTGTGGGTGTGTGTGTGTGTGTGTGTGTGTGTGTGTGTGTCTTTGTATCGTTATGAGAAAACATTTTCTTTTCACATCGTCGTTGTGAGGACATTTTGCCTGGACCTCACAACTTCAAGGGCCGTTTGAGGATTAAGACTCGGTGTTAAGGCTAAGGTTAGAGTTAGGTTAAGGTTAGAGTTAGGTTAAGGTTAGAGTTAGGTTAAGGTTAGGGTAAGAGCTGGGGTTAGACATTTAGCTGTGACGGTTAAGGGGCTTGGGAATGCATTACATCAATGAGTTGAGCTAGAAAGACAAAAGACCGTGTGTGTGTGTGTGTGTGTGTGTGTGTGCCTGCTGCTGTGTATTGGGGGCCACTGCCATTAAAAAAGCACACGTGCAGAAGTGAGTGTAAAGACTGTGAAGAGGAAGAGGTGAGTGTGACAGAGCGGATGCTCACACACACACAGACTGTGTGCTTTGACATAATGACCTGTTTGGTATTTGGCTGCAGGAATGAGATCACGTCTGTCCTAGCAGCAGAATATACATTATCATGCGGCGCAGGCACATCCTCACCCTCACCCTCACCCTCACCCTCACCCCAGCGCTGGCCTTTTCACTCCTATTGATCACTATCCTCTCATTGCAAATGCTACATTATTATCCATGCATCAGTGACTTCTCCTTTTCTGTCAGACTCCACGCAAGCGTGTGAAGGAGGAAGTTGGAGGGAGGCGGGAGAGGATGAGGACTCCCTCTCCCCTCCCCCTCCCGATGTGTCAGCCATAATTAACTCTGCCATTATTGCTCTACTTTGCTGGTCTTGCAGCGGCGTCAGAGCGCTGAATGCTGCTCAGGACGGGGGCCCCCAGCAACAAGTGTCCGTCTCTTCAGGGTTATTGTGTTTCCTCCCCTCCCCCCTCCCCACGTTCACCTGCTGCACCAGGTAGCCGTCAACGGCTGGGCCACCACAAGGCAGTCTGGGAAATGTAGGAATCACTAACTAAAGTAGGATCGAGTGACATCATGACCAGTCCTGTCATTTTCCTCCAGTCTAACATCTTGTCTGCATAAGATCCACATAGCTGATATTATTATGGAGTGTCTCGCTCTCACGGGATCAATCTTGTGCATAGATGTGCTCACAACATTTTATCTGGCATCTTGTTTGCACAACATTATTATTTTGTGCAAAGGATCCAAGAAGTCAGAGCATATCTCGTTCTCTTCTGTGACTTTTATTATCTTTTGCCAGCAGGATACAAAAAAACATGCTCCTTCTTCGGGGGGGGACTCTGCAGAAAGTCAAGTACATCAGAAAAGTATCGATTACCAAATAACTCCTAAAATCCACCGAGCACCTCCGACTGGTGCAGGAGCCGCGGGAGGGTTTTTATTTTTTCACCCCAGGTTTTTTGTTTTTTTTAATGTTTTTATTGACTGAGGGCCCTGAAAGTGTCGTGACACAAAAGGAGGAGGCAGCTGCGTCACTCTGAGGAGCCGTCAATCAGCAGCGTGGAACCACAGGACCACAGGCGGCCGGGGAGCTGCTGCTGTGACCGTGCTTTCACGACAACCTGCAACGCATTACAGCCGGGCCGAGGTGCACGTGAGGGGCGTTTGACATTATGTCTGCACCGCTCAGCGGGGGAGGGAGTGGGGGGTGGGGGGGTTAAGTGGTGCTTGAAATGCAGTGGCTTTCAGCTGACAGTGACAGACTGAGGAAATGTGGTCTTTGAACTGAAGTCGTGAGCTTCTTCCAAATGTGATCACAGAAAGGCAGATGTGAGGTTCAGTGCAGGAAGAGTTTACACTGAATGCAGAGTTCTGGTCATTCATGACAAATAACTGCACACCTTCAAACTTAAAAAGTGCCTGCTGCCAACTATTACTCAATGATAAAACTAATCAATTAATTAATGGGGCATCATCAACAAACACAAACCAGTTTGTTTTTTCGAGTGGATTCTCCTAAATCCACGCTGACGGTGTTTCCAGCATCACTGAATGTGGGAACGGACAAACCCCAGTGACCTCGGTGACCCGTGTGCACCGGCACGAGGGAGCGGACATCTGATTGGTCATCCTGTGGATAAAAACAACCCGAGGATCAGAGAAGTTAAAGGAAAGCGGCGACGACCGTGCTGTGACCGGCTCACTGGAAGGAGAGGCAGCGTTTGAGTTTGAGTGCAGGAGCATCAAAACATACGGAAGACTATTAGTGCCAGGCACGATTTTATAGAATAAAGACAGAATAAAGAGTCAAACTTTCAACATATGCCAGGGCATGTGGATTTTTGTTTTGCATTTTGAGAATCAAATTGAAATATTGTACTGATAATTAAACTTTATTCCTGAAACTTGGATGTTATTCTTGAGACACTAAATAAAAAAAAAAAAACTTTCATTCCTTTCATTTGTGGTTCCTTCCTTGTGTTTCCTTCCTTACACTCCTCCATAAACACCAGACCACTCAGGAGCAGGGAGCGTTCGCCCGGTCGGACAAAGCCAGGTACCTTCTGCGTCACGCTGCGAGGAGGAGATGAAGCCATCTTGGTTTGTGGTTCTGGCAGGGTGACGATGCGGGGGATGTATCCACACACGATGAGGCCTGTTTATGAACACCTGAACTGAATGCTGACGTAGAAATGAAGAACTCTGTGAGATCCACAAGTATAATATCTTCTGCATGAGAAGATGGCGTGGACGAGCGTGTTAGTGCACTCAAGAGCGCCGACGAGGTGTGGGTGAAGCATTACTGCGTTCAATTTGTGTCGCGTGCTTCGTCTTGTTAGTCTACTTTGTTTAGGGCTGTTCTGAGCCTTGCATGGATGTTCTGTGAGCAGCCGGGGGGGGGGGGGATGAGCTGCGGGCCAACTCTGGCACGACGCATCAAATGCAAAACACGTTGGTTTAATATTGTCCGTGCTCCCTTACAAATAAAATAAAATAAAAAGAGAAAGAAATTAAAGTCGCGCTGCTCTAAAAGCCTGAGGCCACGTTCAGAGAGAGACGACAGCACAGCGGGATCAAACACAGCCTCCTCAGTCACTTCCAGGAGGGCGCTGTGTTGTTGGGACAGTGGGGGTCAGTGTTGCCAGCTGGGAAATGTAGAATTATCGTACCACAGACTCGAAATTATCCTATTTATCCTATCCTATCATAACCAAAATAACAAGCTTACTGTTGTGCGATAGTCAAATATAGTGGTTCTATATGTCTTTAAAAGCGTCCTCATCCACTGCTGTGTGCTCCAGCTTAGTTGTGTTACACTAATGTGTCCCCCATAAACAAATGACAGGTGGGAACTAATGAGCTAAATCATGAGGCCACCCACCGTTAGGGGAACTGACACAGCAGGTTCACTTTTTTGAAACAGTATTCATAATAACTGAGAAGAAAATAAAGAGTAAATCTGGCTTCACTTAGTGACATTTACTTTTTCAGTCCAACATTTGAATACTATTTGAATTACTTATATGAACAATCTTTTTTTAAAGAATAATCAGAACATTCTCTCTTTGTCCTCAAAAATGACAAATAACTGCACATCTTCACACTTAAAAAGTGCCTGCTGCCAACTATTACTCAATAATGAAACAAATCAATTAATTAATGGGGCACGATCAGCCAATCATGCTCGTTATTCCGAGACCAACGTCACCTGTATCCAGGTGCTCGTATCTCACGCTAAACCAGTTACGATTGGTTGGAAATGTCACATGATGAGAGACGCCTTCAGAGTTCACAAAAACTGAACGGCAGATTAGAGCTGATTGAAACCACACGTTCACAGAAACTGTCAAATGATTGTACTTTTGGCCTTTTTTTTGGATTATTGATCGTACATCGTACAGGGCACAAATACGTACAAATCCGATAATTATCGTACACCTGGCAACACTGGTGGGGGTGCTAACACAGAGTGGGGTAGGGGCGGCGCAGTGGAGAGGTTGAACCTGGCTCAGCGGTCCAAATTTGTGGTACTTCCTACTTCCTCTACATGTCATTGTAGAGGAAATTATATGCTCTTCACTTCCTTACATTTATCTGACAGCTTTAGTTTAGTTACAAAGCAAATGCAGATGATCTACAATGTGATGTCTCGTTATATATTAAACTCCCAGCAGCGTGCACAGGGACAGCTGATCAGTCCGTTAACCAAGTCATCCATTCATGGTTCCAGCTTCTCAAATGTGAAGATTTACTTGACTGCGTCTGCGAGGGCCGGACTTGTCAGCACGTTTCGCTCTTTTCAGCCTTTAACAAACCAAACAATCAGTCCGTCACCGGAGAAAATAACCAGCAAGACGAACCCTGAATGAAAAATGATCATTAGCTGCAGTTTGACACCAACTCCAACAGCACACGAGGAATAATAATTAGTGGAACTGTCACAGGGGGACACTCGCAGAATACGTTTTCCCCATTCTACTTTTATTAAGTAACATCGGCGCAGATTTCTACTTGTAACAGAGTATTTTCAGTGCTTTTACTTAAGTAATCTGAATACTTCCTCCACCGATTGGAGCTGAGATCAATCTGACTTTCCAGAGTTACACTGTGTCGTCAGTCGCCGTGCAGTGTTTTAGATTAAACTCAAGGACCTGCTGCTCAATCTGGACGTGCCAGCCTGTGCTTCACTGTGAACACACTTTTTAAAACCAGTGCACGCAGACGGGAGGCCAAACACACCGCTAAGAAGATTTGGTGTTCGCTTACTTACAAAAGACATACAAGGTATTTGTGCCGTACGTCTGACCAGCATTAATTCAAGTTATCAGAAAATGAATATGAAACAAAAAAAAAAAAGAAATAATATGGAAGAATATCATCATTCTGTGGTGTTTTTCCGGCTTCCACCACGTAATCACTGTACTGTCAGTGTGTCTGTCTGTGGTGAGCCTACGAAGGAGTCATTTCTAACAGGAAGTGGTCAGAGTAGAGAGATGAGGCTCCACTTTCACACACACACACACACACACACACACACACACACACACACACACACACACACAGTCGTATTAAAGCAAGAGACCGACACAGGCTCTGTCACATTACAGCCAGTGTTTAATTGAGTATTCAATGAGTATGTATTCTCACAAGGCATTAAATGTACAGCAAACTACCACTATCGTCATACATGGTGATGGACTCACTCCATGCCAGAACTCCGCCGGGACAGAAATAATACCATGACTACATGTCCACTGCATGAACACATATCTTGATGCCATGCACTAATATTGACCATGAGCTGTGAAACCACTGAAAGAAAACAAACTAAATGCACTCACTCGGTATGATCATTTTTACATGAAACCATCACATGAGACGGGAATAATACACGCACACTTTCAGATAAGGAAGGTAACGAGGGTGGCGACAATGTTATAAACAATGCAATAACAATAAGAACAACATCGACAAGAACAATAACAGTATTAAAGCTTTTCATGACCATATCAACATTCAGTGTATTGGAAAATACAATCCCAATAGACTCTTTGTATAAAAAAGAAGCTTTTCAAGTCAGCATGGAACAAATAACAGTTCATTTCTCTGGGGTGGGGGCAGGGTGGATGACAGGAGCGGGTGTGCTTCCATAGATTTCAGAGGAGGGGATGTGTGGGGTGTGTGTGTGTGTGTGTGTGTGTGTGTGTGTGTGTGTGTTGGGTAGGGTGAGGGGTCCAGGAGGAGTCGTGCTGGTCTATGTGGCGTAGCGTTTGGTCCACTGTTTGGCTATCCTGTCGTGCTCGGCTCTGTTGGTCAGGTACTGTGTGGCGATGCTTCCAACCAGGGGGTCGGCTGTAACACAAGAGGAACCAACTCAGTAAGACTCAATGTGACAAACAACGTTTTGGTTTATTATTGAAGTATTAAAGGAGAACTTGGTCCAGCCAGAAGCCACAAAACAGACCGCAATGGCTGCACATAATCGTCCACTAAAAGTGCTTGTTTTCGCCACCGACAGACTCAGATTGCTACTCTAAGCATCTGACTTGTTTTGTCGGCAGCAAAAACAGATTTTCTGGCGGTCTGTGCAGTGCAACAAGCTATAAACACAACTTACACACGTATAAAGTTGGAAATGTGATTGTGTCACCCGATGAACAGCATTCGCTCTCCTTATAGCTCTGTTTTGGTCTCCACCATCAGCTGCTAAATGCTCCACTGGGCTCACCAGTGGGTCACTAACTGCGCAGAGCAGGTGGTGCAACCGTGGATTCATCAGATTTTAATGAGGTTTCTGACAGCAGGCGAGACTGGATCAAAACGGTAAAGCTGCCGACTGTAAAAACCAAAAGTGGGGGCTAAAGGGAGGTGTGCTGTTCTGTAGAGCTGCTGAGTCAAGTGAACATTCATCGGTGTGTGCGACACGTTCCACAGTCCAAAGGGACGTTTTCAAATTGACAGTCCAGCAGACTGAAAAAG
This sequence comes from Pempheris klunzingeri, assembly GCF_042242105.1. Classification (NCBI taxonomy): domain Eukaryota; kingdom Metazoa; phylum Chordata; class Actinopteri; order Acropomatiformes; family Pempheridae; genus Pempheris; species Pempheris klunzingeri. Next base: position 20,432,509 of record NC_092027.1, read on the forward strand.
AGCAAAGAATAACCCAAAGGTATTCAATGTTGAACATTGCTTTTATTATGAACGTTGTCGTCAAGTAATGTTCTTTTAATTCAACACTCATTTTTACTGGAACTAATTAATTTTGACTGGATGCTGCACATTATACACATGCACAAAAAGAATTAGAATTTCTATCCTGAGTTGTTCAGTGTTTACAATGTTCAGTACTACAATGACCAAGAATAGTCCGAGAATACAATCCTGAGAACATCCACATTTCAGATGGTAAAAAGCAATCAGACAGGTCGACGGATATTTATGTACTAAATAATGTATTAAAGCTGCAAATCCTCATGATTGTGGATTGTTTTTTGGCATTTCTGCTTGGAAAATGCCGGTAATGACCCGATGACCAAAAAGCACCTGATTGGAAATCGTAGAGATATTGCAAAGATGTTGAACGTTGCCATGGGTGCATTATAATGTAAATGTCTCACACCTTCGCTGACAGATTTCCTGAGAGAAAAATGTGGTATCAGCAGCAGCCTTAAAAAAAAAACCAACATCTGTGAGAGTGATATTTTATTTATTAGGACATACAGCATGTTTACACAAACCGCCACACGCTGCCGTTTGACATCCAATTACCTGATGCAGTGTATCAAAGTCTGAAGTGGTGTAGGACCACCTCCGCTCATCAGCATGCATGGGAATTTTATGACAACCGGTGAAAACCACAGAAAAGGCATCAGTCAAACAAATGGTACTCTATCGTTCCTGCGGTCTGAAGTGAAGCTTGTATCGTATGACGTACAGCGCGGCCGACACTTTTATCGACAGCACAGTAAAATGTGCATGTTGCTGTAAATCAGAGGTGATCATAGTGGGCTCCGGCAGCGGCTGCACCGTGCTGTCCCGTCCGATGATACACCGCACATGTCCTGTCAGTCCACAGCCACCGCTATGAATTCCCACCGGCGCCTCTATTGATTGTGCCAACGCTCAACCCGTTGTGCCGCTGGTCAGTTACTCAGTGAGGTGACAGAGAGAGAAACAAATTCCCAGTCTCACACTGCACTCACAGTGCACTCTGCTTGGCTTCAGACTGTCTCCTGCGGGGCTGGGCCTGCTGACGGGGCAGTGTGATGAGCTTGGCTGAGCAAGCAGCACAAACACCCCTCCGCACTAATCCCTGCTAGGGTTTCAATGATGGGGGTTTTTACAGGCTTATACCCATATTTCTGGATGAATGGATCCTTACATGTCATGGCATTGTAGCTGGAAGCTGGAAGCATCTGACTTCTTCAATGACAGCCTGAGCCAGAGACAGAAGTCCTGTTGGAATTGTTTGTTGGTGAAAGGATTTGGTGCCTTCAATCTTTGTCCTGACAAAGACTGCATCATTTATTCTTCCCTTCTTTGACCAGTTTGTGCTTTCAAGGCCAAAGCTAAGATGGTCCATTTAAGGTGCTGGTATAGTCAAATAAAGCACTGTGGCTTAACAATGACCAGTTATGTAAATTGGGAAAATCCAGAAGATAATGAGTTGAATGCTGCTCAACAGATGAGGCTACGCCGTGTCAGTTTTCCAGGGTCATTTTATGGTAATCTCTAATTCTGTTTCCTGTACACATCAGTTGTTGTACAGAAGGCACACGGCGCTAGCTGACGACATGACCAGTTTTATCTTACACATTCTGATATCAATCTAGATAGCAAAGCCTTCCTTTAAGGCAAGGTGAGGCATGTGTTATTAGAGGTTTGACAAACTGACACCCCTGAAGCTACTGAGGGAAAAAAGCAGACACCTTTATTATAAAAGACTGGCCTGAATATCAGCACACATCAGCGAGATATACCATCTAGCCCAGACGGCAGCAGAAGGCACTGAGGAGGAATCCCTGTGGCTTTGTTAAAAAATGTAAGATTACTTTTTGGACGTTCCACAGAGGTTGCGACAGGAAAAGACAGGGAGAAAAAGGGATGACATTCGACAGGGGCCCTGGGCTGGATTTTAGCCCTAGATACACTCTGGCACGGCATGTGGCTCAGCCCCAATGAGCCTCCAGGACGCCCCAGGTAGAAATCTGCTTGTGGGACGTGATACAGGGTTCAATGTGGCATGACGGCAGGGACTGCAGCCCTGGGAGGGTTGATTAACTGTCATTCCATCCTCTTCCCCCGCTTTAATGAGCCACATGCCAATGATCTCTGCCTGCATGGGAAAGAAAATCTTCAGACGGAAGGCGGTGGAGAGGGAAGGAGAGATATTTTTAGGGTATTTCGGATTCAGGGCCCACATTCAGCACTTGAGGCTGGGTTTAAAAAACTTAAGCAAGTGGTGAGAAGAGTAGTGAGCGGTCTGATTTTGATGAGGCAAGAGGCAGAAAGAGGGATAGAAAGTGCGTGGGTAACGGGAGGGAGGGGAGACGGGGCTTTTTTTTTTTTTTGGCGGGCGACAGGGTGTCGATCAAGTCTCTTTTGTATCATACTTTAAAGAAATGGGCTCATTTCATCTCACCAACATCTGAAAACGTCAAGGAGGAGGAGGAGAGGAAAAGGTATTCTCATTTCGCCCACTGAGGGAGAATCTCCGCTGCTCGGTTTATCAAAGAGCAATCCCCGCAGAGAGGACACAAGCTATCATCAGAGGTCTTCACAATCAGCGCTATCGCATCACACCCACACTCCCCCCCCCGAACCCCCACCCTTTCTTTTCTGTTGCCATCTCATTCCCCACTATTCACATCTGAAATCACCTGTCATTCTTCTGCCCTTTTAAGTCCCCCTTTTCCTGCATTCCACACTCTGGCACATTTCTCCCACTTCCTTCAGTCTCAACCTCATCGTTGTTATACTGGACAGATTTTTTCTTTTACAACAGCTGCTTTTACTACCTGTGCTCGCTCAATTTAATACTTAATACCAACAGACATTAACCGTATTGGTAGCTGAAGACCAGTCAAACTGAGAAACGACTGGTTTAACTGGTCCATAAAGGACGGACTGAATTCCCCGTTCCTCCCATTTCTTTGCTCGCCTGGTAAAATGTGCCATAATGGATCTAATTAGCTTTAAAAATGTTGACGTCTTCTCCTTGAATGGTGTCAGCTGTTTACAGGGCTGTGTTTAGCCAGCCAGTCCTGGTTAAATATTGATTAAACTGCAGTGAAGGGAGCAGGAATACACAGGCTCTCTGTTTACGATGCTGTTGTAAGAAGATGAATGCAAATGGTATGAAACAGCCATTTTTTCCTGCTTCTCACACCCACTATTGCCGTACATTCTCACACAGTAATGGGAATTCGAGAGTTCTGTCTAATGCTTCAAAAAGCATCTAAAACCCTCCTCACATCGGCAGAATCAGACGTTTCTTCTAGGACAACTGTCAATCACGTCCACTTTGTGCGCTGAATGACCATGTGTACGAAGGCTTGAAAGAATGAAATGATTCCTCAAGCTGCCTTTTGTCACTTCTGCTGTCACGTTTTGTGTGCAACACCACAAATACACAAGTAGGGGCTGTCTGAAAAGAGCGTGAGACGTCAGTATGGTTCGTCGTGTTAAGACCAGACACTCTTGGTGACACAGTGTAGAGACCTGGTTCATTTAACTCCGCTGCTCTTCTGTGTGGAACTCCATGAATTTCAGACGTGAATTAATTTCATTCCCTAAAAGCGTTGGCGATTTTGCATATAGGCCTCATGTCTGAATCAGTCCCCATGCCACCACTGAGGAAAATCACCGTGGTTATGTTCTAGTAACAAATCTGTAGTACTCCCAATGTTGTCACTATAGCACAAACCATTTAATTTAATTATTACATTAGTTATTACAGGCCTCAGTAGCACAAGATAAAGATGCATATAAATGCTGGCTCACTGCCTGGTGTTAAGTTGCACTTTAATCAGCCTTTTTGACAGAATAAACTATTTTAAGCTGAGATCAGTTGATAAAAATGGGTTATTTATTTTTCCCCTCACAGTGCACGGCAAAAAATAAAAAATGTCCTTCATACTCGCTACTTACAGTGTGACGATCTATCAAAGAATTTACAAACTGCATGCTGTCATTTTAAACTCACCTTGAGCACCGGTGGACTGCATCAAATGGGCAGCAAAATATTCTGTTGTGCTAATTCTATCTAATAAATGTATTAATCAAAGATCCAATGACCCTTTATTAATGTTTGAATGAAGGCGTCATGGAGAGATGAAGCCAGCAATGTTACACATCCTGTCTGAATTGATTCGAACCAGTAGTGTTTCCATCACTTCAACCTGCCTGTCTATCCTCTCACACTGCTGCTGCTGCTGCTGCTGCGCTACCAAGAGCACGACTGGAACCTCAGAGTGACACATTTCTCTGTACCCACACAGAATGGACATGTCACTCAACCTGTCACCGCTAAAGTGCAGGGAGTTATGACAAGAAGTGTGTGTGTGTGTGTGTGTGTGTGTGTGCTCTCACCAGGGTTGCAGTCAGTGAGCAGGGAGCAGATGGACAGCAGGACCTTGGAGATGGTGAGAGCAGGACTCCAGTTGTCCTTCAGGATGTCCAGACAGATCACCCCCTGACTGTTGATGTTACAGTGGTAGATCCTCGTACGGAACGTCACCTGGACAGGGACAGACAGAGGGTTAGATCAACACTGGCTTCTAGAAGACAAAGTCAAATACATTCATGGTCCTATTTCACGAGGTGGACCTATGCCCAGTGCAGATTGGTATTTTCCCGACCTTGAAATTGGCTTTGCCTGTCTGTGTGGTACACTGGTGCCCGAGGGGGGGGGGGGGGGGGGGGGGGGCGCTGCCTCATTCAAATGAGGCAGCGCAAACAGAGTTGTTGTTATTTAAGGGGGAAATTGGGTGGGACGTCTCAGAACCACTGTCCGTCTCTGGTGGAGCATCAATCTGCCAATGTGCTGCTTTTATCAAAAAAGAAAACTGCACAGTGGAGCAAATGCCCAGCAACACCTAATGTAAATAAACACTAAGCTGGTGCACTGAGCTGGTAGTGTGAACGGTAACAAGAACATCTGTAAACCAATCTGCATTCATCCAAAATAGAAATGAACATGTGGTTCTTATGGTATCTGTTGTCCACAGCTGCTTTACACCACATAAAAAGCATCTTCTGAAGGCAGAGGGATGATGCATATGTTGATAAACCTGCTGCCACTGCAACAACCCTTCACTGCGTTCCCTCCATCAGTTAATGTGCCAACAACTCCCGGCTGCTACAGAACCACACACCTCTACACATCAGATTACCAGCATCGTTTCACAGGATAGTTTGTATATGACATTTAACTTCAAATCTCAAAAAAACATTTTCGTTAACAGTTACAAAATACCTGGAAACATTCTCCTTGGGAAGCTGGAAACAGCAAGTTTTCCTTAAAAAATGACTAAAACAATCAATTCACTATCAAAAATTGATCTTCTGTCAACTGACTAATCAATTAATTCAGAAAAGAACATAAACAACCTTGCAAACGCTCTAAGCAGCCTTCCAGGCTTCCTGCGCAAAATCAATGTTAACAGTCTGCTGTGGAAATAAACACACGTTCTGATTTCTAGAACGTGTCCACAAAGGCCTACAATGGATGTTTGCCAACATACTAAAGCATTAATAAACATCTGCCTTATCTCAGCTCCTCCATGGGTCACTACAGCGGAGGACGATCAGTGAAAAAGGCTGAGATTCAGCTGCTGCTCTCACCAGGTCAATGATATCCACTTGATGCTCTGTCTGCACGGTATGGAGGTGATACTGACAGCCCCCTGTGGATCTGCCTGAGTTAAACAGTGAAGTGAAGACTGTGGAACTCAGCAGAGCCTAACGTCAGCACGAGGAGCACAACATCATTAAGGGGTGACCTTTGAACCCTCTGCTCCCTTAAAGCGAAGGCTGCTGACCGGGACGGGCAGTCCAGGCGCGCTGCTGCTCCGTCTGCTCCGTCTGCTCGCTTTGTGACTGCGGCTTGCCCTCGTTTATTTCCTCCCTCCTTTATGCTCTCATTAACTCTCCATTCCTCCCTTCACATCGCCTTCTTATGAGAAATAAACAATGCCCCAACCCCCCTCACATTCCACACTATTACTGAGACAGAGCAATAAACAGTAACGGTAACATGAAAGGACTGCAGGAGATGTGACTAGGAAACTAGGAAAGGCAGAGACAGGGTGATTGATGCTGATTGGTTGAGGGCAGGTCTCATGCCCGAGTCGCTCCTCTTCTGCTCTTACACCGCTAGCGGCGGCACGCTAATGCTGGCAGCCATAGAAAAGATCCTTGGCCGGCCAGTGTGGTCTAATTAACAGCCTGTAATCCCATCATGGCTGATGCTAATAGATTATGATGCTGCCTCCGCAAAACAAAAGCAAAGGGTCTAATCCTACATCCCCTCTGTGTTATGGATTTATCCCTCAGACTCTAATAGCAACCTCTGGATCCTCACGCTGTTTCCCGACAGCTCTCATTCTGATCAACACATTTATGTAGGTGTGAACAGTGAATGCTACTGTCACAAGAAACACTTCAGTAGCTCCACATGAATATCTAAAGCAAACGTCATGGCAGTCCAGACAATGGCTTTCAGTGTATTTTGTTAAAAGCGGAGACGCCGGGCTAAAGGAGGAGGACAGTGTTCAAAATGGAAACGTGTCTTCCTCTGGGGAGCCATTACAGTATGTGCTTAGTACGTTTCATGGCCTGATGGTGGAGATAGAGAAGTCAAAGGGCCACTTAAATCATTGGAAATCATCTTTTCTTCACTGTGCATGTCCACAACCAAATGTCATGGCAGTCTGGCCAGTACTTAACATAACATCTTTGTTTGGATCACAGTTTTCGATAAAATGATCGACATTTCAATCCTCGATGCTACATTAATCAGTTTTTGTCACTTAAAAACACCATGTTTGTCATATACAGGACGCAAGATGCTAAGGCTGATGTGTCTTTATACAGCAGCAGACACGAATCAACTCTAGTATTCATGTGGAGTCGTGTTTCTGGCTAGAAAATGAATTCCACTCGACTTTTCCACTGAACAGATTCACAAATGAAGTCCACCATTTACTCTCTTTTTTAGCCGTTTTTGGTCTCTAGGAACTCCTGAGGGGGAAAATCTGTCTCCTGAGCTGCTAAATGCTCCACTATGCTCAGCTAGCTGTGTCTGTCTACTGTCTGGTGCTGAGCAGGGAAAGTACTGTGGGCTTATCAGAGCTTTTTTTGTTGAAAACATTTGCCTGCCAAGACTGGACACAACATGGCGAGACTGAACAATAACAGGAAAGTTGTGGCCTGGAAGACCAAAACAATGAGCTGAAGATGCCAAAATGTAGAACTTAGGGGACCTGTAGAATAAGCTGGTAATTCTCTCATCCACATAGTCATTCGATCCACCGACAAAATAAAACTAATAATAAAAGCAGCTTTAAAATGAGCCTGTATAGTGTGACTGAAGTCCAACCATTATTACTGGGCCACAATAACATTTCAAATAAGTGGATTCAAAGAAAGTTCCAAAAATGGTGCAGATGTTCACAGTTAATAATCTATCTATCTATCTATCTATCTATCTATCTATCTATCTATCTATCTATCTATCTATCTATCTATCTTATCTTTTTCTGTTGAAAAACCTTTGATGGATAAAATTACTATTACTAGTTGGCAATACCTGTTAGTATGCAGTTAATTGCAGTGTGCAGTTAATTCTGTGAATGAATGCATCCATAAGATCAAGCTACTGCATTAGATGAATGAATATATCCTGTAAATCCCATATTAGCATTAGCACGATTTTTTCTGAATGGCAGAATGGCCCGACAATGATGTGACACAACCAGAGGTATTAAAGAGAAAGCTACCTAGATGGTATCTAAATATCTCTGACAGTTGACATGCCTATCGTCTCACAGTGTGTGTGATCATATTGTCCAACCCTTGGGCCATTCAAGTCAACATCAGAGCCCTTTGTCGGCTCCTTTTGCATGGAGAAGGGACACATTCGGCTGAGCTGTGACAGAGCGTCCTCTGTCATTACCTCTGTTCTCTTCAGTTACACTGTCCACATTTCTCAGTCATTTGGGACAAAAGGAATGAAAAAGCAATTGAACTGATTCATAGTTTTATGACCAGGCAGTCATCATGGCATATCTTAAATGAGACAGAATAGGAATGTTTGGTTTGAAGGAGCGAATGTGTTGAATGGCTGATCATCTGTAAGTATTAGCTCGACTTTCCTGTGCTTTATGGCACACTTAACGGCCTATTTCATCCGTTTGAAAATGAGAATGATATCATGCAGACGACGATTAAGTGTGCGGTAGAGTTTAGTTGAAAGCCATGCGCACATTATAGCTGATAGAGGAGGATAATGTTAGATCCAGGGGTCCAATCTCTCAGCCTGTCACTGGGTGGCTCTGCTGAACAGGGCTCCTGGAACGGACTCATGTTGGACCAAAATACAAATGCTGAAGCAAATGTCCTTGCCACCCTCAACCTCTATCTGAGAGTATCAGTGTCAGCCTTAACCGGCTTTATCATCCCAACATTAGTGAGTGAGCCAGTGTAGCGAGCAGCTGCAGCTGTCCCATTGGTGGCTGTGAGCCGCAGAGCTGCTGGATGGCACAGCTCACAGCCAGGCTGGAAAAACAAGGCAGCAGGAGGCCAAGAGTCTGTTTCCCCCTCAGCGTGGACTGCCAGGAAGGAGGCAGTTTTAGCTGGTTAGGAAGGAGTGAGGAGAATGTTGTTTCAACTCAGAAGTCATGTTTTGCAACAGGCTGCAGATGAAACACCACAAAATCTCCATCAGTTTAATTTTAGCATGAAATTATATCAAAACCACAGCAGTTGAAATTTCATTCGGTCTTCAGGTGGAGAAAGTAAAGTCAGTCGTTTTTCTTCCAAGCTGTGCAATTGTAGCTCTCTGCTTTCTGATTTACCTTCTGTTGTATTTCTATTCAACTAAAAAAAACAACAACTTCTTAAACGTGTCTGTATCATCATAAGCTGCAGCTGAATGTGTGAGAAGATGAGGGAGAAATGACTCACATCCAACCATATCATTTACTTAAATTATCACAGTGTGCTGCGGCGTAATAGGCTGCACGGGAGACATGTGCCGGCTAGTTATTGAGAAGGCACCAGGAAGCCGTTCACACAAGCCTTTTTTTTAAGCAAAACTGTGAAATAGGTCTGGAATTTCTGAGGTTATATCCACAGCCATAAACCTGAAATTATGTTTTCTATGACAGAGTTCATTTGATTGACGCAGGGCTGCATACCCTGCTTCAGCTGCTGCTTTGGTACCAACCACAACGTGTCCCATAGCACCAGGTATTAAAAAAAGAATACTGAAAGCTGGCTCAGATGTCAGATCAGTACTTAATTGCTTATTCTCGGATCGGATAGTTCCTTGTTTAAGTAAAAACTAATTTAAGCTAAATTCTAGATATGGCTGCTTTTATTTAGACCACATTTAATACTTAAAGAGTTTGGCATCTTTGTTGAATAAAAAACAAATATAAAAATACCATCTATCTACCAATCTATCTATTTGACAAAAACAAATCTTAATTCCAGACCAACTAACTGTATTTTTCCAGAGCTTTGAACAGCATCTCACATGACATGTCTCTCATGTGTTAATCAGTGAGTTCTGGAAAAGGATAGTAAGTGGACCTTGATTTAACATTGTGTTGTCATACTTCTGTCTCCAAGGTGAAGGATGGACTTCCACACTCAATGCAGTAACTCTAGTATTGTATTGGCAATAGCATTGAACATTGTCAAAGAAAAGCCCAGCACTTGTGTTGTTTGAGATTTATTTCAAACCATTGCTGATGTACAGCAGAACCCGAGAAGAGTTACAAAAACCTTTTCACAAGGTTGCTCCAAACACAATCCTCAAACAATATCTTTCGGAAACAATAAACCAAACTTCTCTGTGCATCAGTGTCAGTGTTTTGTCTAAACACAAAGCAGCTGAACTCTCAAATAAAATAGTCCAAATGACCAAAAATATGATTTAAACTGTACTTTAAATACAATTTAAAGTAGTAACCATGTGCCCTGCAGGATGATTCCTAGAGACTTTTGTGTCTCATTGATATTTTCTTGAGCGTCACAGTCCCATCAAAACATCCATGGTCAAAGGTATCTTAGAAAATGATGGATGGATTCTTGTTAAATTTGCAGTGAGATTTGAAGATTTGAAGTGACCAACTGACTTTTCTTTTAGCACAATCCTCAGGAGGAGCTTTACATACATACATGTAGCAGGCTCTTTCGCCTGTCAACCAAAATCCAAAGCAAGCCAAGTGCCTCTCCACACTGAATGGTCCATATTATAACAGGATAAATATGGCACACATCCTAAAATATTCCCCCATTTACTTTTCTCTGTTTATTTTTACAGCACGTAACTCTAAATAGCTGATAGAGGTCAGCCAGTGAGTATTTCTAGACTTGAAACCAAAACCCAGGGCAAAATCAGAAGCACGACTCAAACCGAGGGAGGTGGCAACCGCTGTCAGCCAGTCTACTGTGTAAATACTGACACACACTTGCATCAGCAGAACACACACACACACACACGTACCCACAAACCCACAGCCTCACAGGAGGGAAGCCAAGTGCTGCTGAATGCTAGCAGCATACATATCAGAAGGGGTCACAATAACAAGAAACAGTTCACAGATAGATAGAAGAGACAATATAGTGATAGTCAATGTTTTTCTTATTGTCAACAAATCCTATATGCAGCCCAAACCCAACGAGATGTGTGTCCCACTAACAGGTTTTGTGAATGTAGCCAAAGCCTGAAATATCTTCCTCCTCTGTGCCATAGAGCTCCATTTTTGTCCAAAAACTATTAAAAACACATCAATGAGTCACAGTGTTGCATTGGGTCCCACAGACACATGCCTGCTGCCCAATATATTCACTGGTGCACCAAATGTTTATCAATCCACCACTAAAAAATAGTCCCCGACGATTGTATGATTTCGCCCTGTTCGAGTAGTGTTTGTTAAACACTAGTGACCAGCTGTTTCGCAGGTTTTTGAAACTATATATATGTGACTCTTTTTCTAATGTTGATGTCATCTGTAGCGCTGTTAAGTTTTGCACCTGATTTGGTTTTTGTCTAAACTCTTCAACCAAAATGTATTTTTGTCTGAACTGAAAACTTTTTAATTCAAGTTTTGTCATGAATTTTTTCATTTGAATGTCTTCAAAGCCACTGTGATATGTATAGTTACCCTGGTTACAGGTTTTGTTCTTCATCCCAAGGTTAGTAGAAAAGGCCATGTTTTCCTGTTTATACCAATCTATACAGAATTCAATAGGATGACTCTCCTCAGGAAACACGTCATTCTCAAACTGACAGAACAGAGCTACTCATTTTGTGTTCACTTGACGTTATTAAAAGCTCCCTGTGAGCAGGGATGTTGTTTTAAAGGTGGATTCACTCATTTCTCCACTGAAACATTGTTCTCTGTGTGAGTTTATGTTAAGACGAGCAGCACCAACATTTGATTACAGTGACGCAGTGAACTTGTAGGGGGAAATGTACCTTTTTAGAAATGCTGGTGTGCTGGGCTGAAGGGTTTTTTGCCGTTTCTTTGCTAAATTTTTAGGGGCACTGTGGATGAATTTCATCAGTTAATCTGCTCATTTTTAACTAGTGATGTGACTATGACACTGCTTATTACTGCAACAGGTCAAGCAGCTGAATTAAACTGGCCGCAGCGGATAATGTTACTGTTTTATAAAAGAGGGACATGTAATGTGTGATTCCACAGATACATGCAGGTTGTTAGATAACATTCCATTGCACTTAGCATCGCTCATTAGTACGTCTTGACATAAATTGTAGTACATTTCTCCGTAGCTTTTGTTTTCAAAGCTTTGTTTTAATTTCATTCTAGTCTTTTAGTTTTTTTTAGTTTTTTTTCTATTATGGAAAAAAGGTTGTCTAAAAAACTAACATTTTACATCAGTTTTAGGTAATGAAATTTACATTTTCTGGAGGAACCAATAGACTTTGTATTTCGAAAGTCAGAAGGTATTGAAAGACGAACAAACACTGGTGGTTTTGGTCTTGCTATATTCTTTAACAAGTATACTGTAGGAATATCAAAAAACCAAGTGTACAGTACATCATTTCAGCCCTCAGCTTCAGTTCTCTGTGCTGCTGTCACTCGTTATTTTGTCATTGTGCCGTAGGTGACCAACCCTTAAATAAGTCATTGTTGTTGGATGACAGCGTGAAAAGCTGACAGCCTGCTGGGACAATGGTGACATTGTTCTAAAGCTCTGGGTGAAGAGGCAGGGGGGCTGTGCTACATAGCTGCAGGGCACCGCTCACCTTGGGTGGTTTAAAGGGGTAGTCTGGTGTGAAGGCGATGTCCAGGAAAAACACTCCACCCTCATACACGGAGCCCGGAGGTCCCAGGATGGTCGACCTCCACTCATAGATGTTGTCTCCTTTAGGACCGGCACTGAATTCATGAAAACAAAGAGCAGAAAGAAGAAAATGTGAGAAATTCAATTTACTAGCAGGCATTTAGAGGGGAAAAGATGCTCTAATTGTGTAACTCAATTCTCTCTGCTGCAGCGAGGGACTGAATAAATAAAGTGAGTGATTATCAGTTGTTAAATCAGCTGCACCAAGCTGCCGTTTGAAGTTCTTATCCATTAGAAGCTTGTGCGACATTACTACAGTGTATATAACAAAGACTGCTTCTGTAAGCCAGGAAAAATGATGAGTATGATCAGTTTCATGTGGCTGAATGATCTGTCTTGGATGTGCAGGCAAGCGTAAAACACACACCAACCAACCTACACACACTCACACACATAAACAGGAAGGTGTTGAGCAGCAGCAGCAGCAGCAGCAGCAGCAGCAGCAGCGGCGGCTCTGTTTCCTCACTGTTCATCAGCGCTGCACCGTTGGGCAGCTGGCTGCTGCCGAGCTCCATTGTTGCCTTGATTCACGCCACACACACACACTCACACACAAAAAAAACATGCACACAGCTGCGAGAAGAGAGGCACTAATCCAATTCCATTTTCTATTGGAATTAGGCCAGATGCCCCTGTCGGTTTCTTGTATTACTTTTACTTTCATCATTTACACACAGAGAGAAAGCCAGAGAGAGTGAGAGAGACGGGGAGAGAGAGAGAGAGCAGGGGCGAGTGAGAGCATGTGTGAGGCACATAAATGTAAGATGAGAACGTGAGTGGAGTTGTTCGTGTGTAACAGCAGCCTGTTGTAAAGCATCAGGCCTCTGCAGACCTATTTCTTGTCAGCGTGTGTTTGGACACAGAGACGAATTATGGGAGTGGGCCAAGGAAAGGATGCCGACATGTTCTCCTGGATGGATAAAAATAGTCCGGAGAACGATAGTGTGCCGGGGCCGACGGGGGACAAAAGGGCCAATCAATGGCTCTGCTCGGCGTGAAGCGATTGCCTGATGTGACTCGGTGGAGACAACTACGTTTGTGTCAAACTGTTTTTTAAATGTCAATGATTGTAGAGCAGCACTGCCAATTTTGGTTACACCACAATATAGTGCAGATATAGTCACTCTGACACTAAACTTGAATATTTACAATATACAGGTGTTCATTAAAGACGCCAAAGTTCTACCCATACCATAGCTTCTACAGACCTCCAAACTCCCTTTTATCTCCAAAATCTTGGAGGAAGTGATTCCATCCAATGAATTCGATGAAATCTTGCAATAAAACAATGCATTTGAAAAAAATCTGTCTGGCTTTTCACACAACTAAGGCTTCTACTTCTGCCTGTAGGTTTTCTCTTACAACAGAAACTATTTCTTTTCTGTTCACTCAGTGTCTTGTGGTGTGCCCCAAGGCTCCATACTTAGTCCTGTACTGTTGTCTAGTTATACGTCTATCTATGGGTAACATTTGTTGTGCAGATGATACCATGCTGTACCTTTCTTTCAATCCTAAAACTTTGAATGGGATTTGACTGCCTTGATGACATTACGAAATAGATGCATGCTTGTAACTGAATGCCAACAAAACGGAGATATTAATAGCAACTTCTGTTGTCTATATAGTTTAAGAGCAACTGTTGAAAAGCTGAAAAGAAGTATCTCAATGCCCTCTCTAGTAAAAACGTTTTAAGTCTGTTTCACCTCGGACCATATGCAGCATCACTGATGGTGATGCCTTTTTTTGTAAACTACATTTAATGCCCCATAATATTTTGCATATTTTGTCTTGTCTGTTTTAATGTGTTTCATGAGTCCTACTGTTTGTCTACCTATCAGCATTCAGCGTTTGTTTGTTAAGAACTTTGTAATCCTGTTTTTGAAAATGCTTTATCAATAAAGACTATTATTGTTGTTGCTGTTGATGTGTTCAGGTGCATTAAAACAATGGTTCTACAACCACTCTTTAAAAGGCTTTTCTACACAGACAAGAATAAAACTGAGTGAAACACACTCATACATTTTTATAAATGTATTATCACTTTTACAGTTTCCTCTATTGTGCTTTTTGTATCCATTGCAGCAACCCACCAAGTCAAGTTTGTTACACAAGTCTGTTTTATTTTAATGAATATCAGCATATAAGAGCCACTCTTGGTAAACTCAATCCACAAACTACCAGTATTGGCCTTGAAAAACCCATCATTAGTCAAATCCATTGCAAGGTAGACATTTAAAATCACCCTCTAGGCCTCTTAAGGTTTGCCAACCACTGATTTTCTCTCCGCTGGGTTCCCACAGCTCAGTCTGCAGCATCTGGAAATGTTCAGAAGTCTGCCAGCACCGCCTCTTTTTTCTGTTCCTGCAGCCTGGTACAACCTGCTCTGACAGAACAGATTTGGGATCCAATAGAGAAGAACTTATGTTTTTACCACCTGCCCAGGCCTTTTAGAATGATGGAAGATTTCAGGGGATGAATTCTTATTTATCCAAGACAATTTGATTGTCTTTATGTTCAATAGCTGGGGAATTGTCTTTCAGAATATGGGATCTGCCTCAAATGTACCAAAACTCAAGCTGAAGAGGAAAAGAGTGCCGCTCATAATGAAGGCTGAATCACGATGATGGACCCCAGCTATTTCCCACGGTGTCAATTTCCACACTGTAAGCCATTAATAATGAGCCTGGCACACTAAGAGCACCCCGCAAGAGGAGCACTATAATTAAGGAGATGCTGTTTCTGTATCCTTTAGCTCCTGTGCAACTGTGAATTATTTATACAGCCTGGAACTGCCCACTGGAAAATAAAATGTTCAGGCTACAACTGACCACATTGACGACAAAAGCTAGATTGTCCCTTTTGCACTGATTTATTTATTTCAAAACCAAATTCAGGGAGGTTGTTTTGTTAAAAAAAAAAAAAAAAAAAAAAAAAAATATATATATATATATATATATATATATATATATATATATATATATATATATATATATATATATATATATATATATATATATATATATGTCGACATTTCCTAAATGGAAAGCATTTATATCATGCTTACAGTTAGAATTCAGATGCATCTCTGATTGGCCAGATTGAAATCAGGTTGCTATTTAATGCCTGTAAAATGCTCTGGAAAATGTACCGCTAAGTGTGTATATATTAATTGATACCACATTAATACCAAATTCAATGGTTCCTATCAAAACATTTTGTTTCATGTCAAAATGGGAATCAGTGAATTGTCTTGCCCAATGTCGGCTGGGATTGGCTCCAGCCCCCCCGCAACCCCTAAGGATAAGCAGTATAGATGATGGATGGATGACCGAGCGCCTTTGTGTTCCCAGCTGGCTAGCGTGTAAACCAGGATGGAGATGAACTTTGCTTTGCCACTTTAGCATGACTTGGCCTTTAAACCACGTCCTAAAATGGTTTTAGGCAATCAAGATTTAATTGTAATGCAGCTTATTTGCATTTGTATGACCCCAATCCATGAAATACAGTAAATAGTACAGACAAGACCTTTAATTGTAGACCACAAATGGACATTAACTCCACTCAAGAGTCTGTATATTTCACAGAGGAGTTTTGCATAAGGATGTGATTAAACTAACACATTTAAATCAGGAGTGAGGGGATGTGACACTTGATATGCACACATTTTGTTTATTAAATAAACCCAATTTACCAATCTCCAACTGCACACGTGTTAATATTAACAACCATAAAGCACCTTCTACAGCGGATCCTTGTGCAACGTCAAAACGGCAAGTTGAGATGTTTCATTTACCTCCGAAAGAAAAGAGTGAAACATTTTAGGCTAATGTGAAGCACTGACCTTATTTTCTAGCATTCGTGTTATCGTGGAATACTTATAATTACATTTCTCGCATTATTCAAAAACATGTCAACCTAATTAAAACTTTACTAAACAGAATCAGGATTGGATGGAGAAGACATGAGTCAGGTCTTGGGTAAATAAAGGTCATAAATATCAGGTAAGTTCAGACTAATGGACAATATAGTTTAATACGTTCACGCTATAGGGATGTTTTGGTCTGTGCTTCCAAAAGCTCCTCCAGTGGGAACTCAAGGACAGGTCAATGTATGTGTGTGTATATAGGTATATATGTACAGACTTCTAAATCCAATATTATCTTACTCTAACTGGTGTGCCATCCAACACATTTACACTGCTTGGATCACCAGCGTCACCATCCCAGGCTATCTTTCACCCATTTTTACACAGGCAGAGTGCGCGCGCACACACACACACACACACACACACACACACACACACACACACTTTTACTGGTGGCTACAGAGGTTTGAGACTGCTTCATTTCCTTGCCCAGGGCCACAGGGAAGAGCTCAGCTCAGCTAACAGAACTAAGCTCTGCAGTCTCTTTTCAACACAGAAATGCTGAATGTGACTAATGTTTAAAGTGAGTGGGTGTTTGTCAGTTGCGGCTGAGATACTAGCCACGATATCATGTGACAGCTTGTTAGGACATCACAGAGAAACAGAAGAATACTCAGTCACCTATGGTTGTGAGTATGTCAGATTGCATTTTTGAACATTTATTTAGCAGGGAAAACTCCAGTGAGCTCTGTGCTCTTTCACAGCAACTCCGTGCTGCACATTCAGACATATTCAGACAGACACAATCGCAGCCTTGTGCTGCTGTAGCAGCAGCAGCTGGGGGCTCAATGTCCCACTCAAGGGCACCTCCACAGTGGTTGTTTAGGGAGCACAGAGCTTAACTCATTCACTTTTCAAGCTAGTTCAGGGATCTGATGAAATGCTTGGGGATTTGAAATGTTAACCTTCTTTAACCTCAAAGCTACTGCTGATTCAAGATTATTGACTTAGTGATGAGGACACAAAAGCTCATACGTATGTAATAAAGACAGATAAGATAATCCGTTATTGATTGTGGCACTGAAAGTCAGCACTGATACCTGTTAGATTTGTAGTCTTGTTAACTTAATCTTTAATCGGATATTTAGTGGTTTAAATTTCAGTTTTCTCATTTTGAACTGTATTTTATCTAAAAATGATTTCAGACAGAACCAGAAACAGCCGTTATATATCACTCTCTACACAGACACTGAGCTGTACCTAGCAGAACACGTGACTTGCCGGCCTACCACTCCCTCCATTGGTTAGTTTGTTTGTGTCATTGTGTGTGTTTTAAAGAGCCCAACCGATTGAGGCAGCAGGAGACCAGCAACTCCTCTGTTCTGTTTCTGTCAATGGAGTCTGTTGACTTTAATGAGAGCAATACAACAGCTGTTTGTGGTTAAACCAAAAGGATCTTCCAGGTCTCTCTCTGTAGGGATCCTTTCCATAATGCAGTCAGACACTTAGAATAACAATCTGAGCCTGTCAGGGGCAAAAACAAGCACTTTTAGTGGACATTTCATTGGATGCAGCAATTTCAGCCCATTTTGCGGCTGCTGGCTGAGGCAATCTACTGGAAAAATTCCACAACTTTTTGTACTAGTCATTTCAAACTGAAAAAATTGGGCCAGTTTGAAAATGAAAATGTTCTTCTTTAATAGTAAAAAAAAAAGGTTTCGTAGGAAAATGTGTCCATATCCTTCCAACACAGCTGCAATTGATATTGTAGAAAGACCAATCATTCAGCATTTGGGAAACAAGGATGTTTGCACCATCAATGTCAGTCCTGAGCAAAGTGACAGACATTGTCATCCGGAAAAATATGGTGAAATAATTTAGGCTATTCAATATGAGCACACAGAAAGCTATGAATCAACACCTCCAGTTAAGTCACAAATATCACCACAGCATGAGGAATGACCAGCATCAGCTGGAAGTGACACACTGACAGTTTGCACATTGTAATGATTCTTGAGCTTTTCCTCAAACATTTGACATATTTCAGTCAGTATGGAAATCTAATGTCTCTTTTCTATATCTAAAGCATCTCACTTTATTTATCTATTCTTTTATGGAAAATTGCAAGAATTGTATTGACTACAATCAAAAAGAGTGAGAGAAAACAAGGGAGAAAAAACGAAAGCGGCCTCGCCAGCTCTGTCCTGCTCTGGGACAGACCTCTGGGACACACTCCAGCTCTGTGAAGCCACAATAATAAACACTCTCAAAATCTCTGTGCCATGTCGAGACCAGCGGAGCTGCATTCCACTGCCACACACACACCAACAGTGATACTTCCAGTGAGGAGACGGGGGGGCGGGGGGGAGAAGCACAAACAAGACGGTTTGTAGTTCAAACAGAGCGCCAAAACACAAAACACACAAGAGCTAAAGGACAAACTAAAAAGATTTTTTCTGTCAGATGTTTGTACTGCAGATTGTATCATCTTAAATCAAATCCATTCTTCTTTGTCAATGAAAAGTCTTGAAACTAAAAACAATTATTTCCATTATAGAAACATAGTGTGTGCAAATATTGGTCAACTTGAAAGACACAAACTGTTGGCACAAATACATCAGCTGTGGGCCGCTAATCAGTTGCACCCTTCAAAGACAGCTTTCACAAATTATTCTCTCATGTTCACAAGAGCCATATCTTGTGTGCACAAGACATTAAACTGTGCACCATAAACTTTCTGGACTACGGGGGCTCTGTACTACAACAGTCAAATCCATGCTACAGATCAAAAGTCATCTTAAGTACATCAAGTGATTCTTAACACTGATCACTTGGATTCTTTTTTTCACGAGAACAGCTCAAACTTTAGCAGAAACAGCTCCACAAAGCTTACGGGGCTAAAGTAATCAAAGCCTTGATAAAACAGCGGTGGTTTTTCAGCTTAGAGCAGCAGTCCCTTCAGTAAGCGGGGGCTCCATGACCTCTATGCTGAAAGTGGCATCATTTATCATTTTCCCCTGTGGCTCTATCAATGATTGCGTTAGCTAATCAATTCAGCTAATGAGGCTGAGTGACAGAGAGAAGCCCTGACTGTCCATCTCTGTCAAGTCACATACACGAACGGTTTTAAAGCAGGGGGGTTGTGAAGGATGTGGGGATGGCTCCACAAAGAGCTGAACCACTTGTCTCTTTTTCTTTTAATGATCTTGTCATCATTCTAGTTGACTGAGAGGGAACTGATTCAGCTTTTGCTTTATTTCATTTTTTTCAGTTGCTATTAGACAATGAAAATAAAGTCTCAAGACCAGTGCAAACTTCCTTTAATAAATGATAAAAAAGCTCCCAAGGTTTTATCTTTTATCTAATAAAAATCTAATCAATAAAACATGAGTCCCTTCTATACTCTTTCTGTGCCAGAAAATGGCATTTGTGGTGCTATAACGTCTCTATATATTTTATTTTTAAATACCAAAACTCAACTTAAACAAATAAAGTCTCCATGTTTCTTGAAGGTGTTCCACTGTCAGGTGTGCTTACAGTGTCTTTGACACCTCAACATCTAGCCCACCAGCAAACGGTTATTACTGTAGAAGCACCTCAGCTATGCTTCTACACTCAAAGGCGCTGCGCAAATGTCACTGACTCACCCGGGAGCGTTCAGAGAGGCCACATCATACCAATCAGGGGGATGTACACATATAGACATCGTTCATATGTGTCTGGAGTTATTTGTTTGAACTATAGTGTTCTGCATATTCCCTTCATGTGTGTGTGTGTGTGTGTGTGACAATGTGTGAACAAATCCATTTAAACCCTGAAGTCACTCTGCGGGTTTTGATCCTATTTCAAGTGTTTTTAGGAAGGCTCAATTAAAATGAATCAAATACAAAACTGGCTTCAACTGTAAAAAAAAAAAAAAAGTGGGGGAAAAGATGGCCAGGCGACCTTCTCAGTAAAACAGGAAATTTGACTCAATAATCCCAGTGAGATTAAATGAGGTCCCTGTCCCTCCACTCAGCAGGCAAACAGTGGACAGCGGGCTGATAAGATTGTGATCAAATAGCCCTCTTTGACAAGCAGGGCAGAGGTGATTCATTAAGACACATAGATATCCATGTAGGATGAGATTCAAAAGGACAAGCCAGCAGGACTTTGTCAGCCTCAGCTCCTGTTTGCTGCAGAAGGAGACAGGACCAAAGAGGAGGGGACAGAGGAGGATGAAACCCGCCTGGCAGCATTACCATCTACTTACACTCCAGTCTGGACGGCTAATCCCCCCTCCCATTCCAGATCACAAACTAACTGGATTAAAACCTGACGACGGATGATACAGCACTGCACTGACTCAAAAACACATTTCACTTGAAACATTCTCTCTTGAAGGTCTATTAGCTGCTGTGCTGGATGGTTTTTGAACTCAGCGTACAATGTTTGTCAGCAGATGAAGTTTGCCGAATAATAATTCTGTTTTTCTGAGGACATAAAAGGACATCTCGCCTTAAAATTTCTTGACATGGATCTTGGCATGATCCTGTAATACAATCCTGGCTTGTCTCAAAACAGCTACTACTGGACATTGTGGTGAGATTGTTTTGTGAAATTCTGTTTCCAAAATCAAGAATGACATCTCATTATTTGGGGGTTGCGGGTTGGCAAAAGAATTTTAAATGCTGCTTTTCAGCTAGCAAGTCAGGCATGAGCCCTCGGCACAGAGCCTTGTAGCAACGCTACCTTAGGCCTTTTGCTTTTCCTGTAGACGTGGATTGACGACTCATTGTACAACTGCATTACAAGAATGCTGATCTTTTTATCTTTTTGTGACTGAATCCCAACCCACATTGGGAAACTGACTGGACAGTGCAATGCATTTCAGCAGATACATTTATCCGATACAACTACAAAGCACTAGTTCATTCACTCAAGGGTCTAAGAATATCTCCTAAAATTCATTAGGGGAAACTCAGCAGTTCACGGGTATGGACTGACAGCCATCAACTAGTTATAGGAGGTATTATTAAGCTATAAATCCCTGAACGGAGGCTGTTCCTTATGGGTTAGCAGGATTTCAAAGCCTCATTAGTGAACACTAACCAGCATCACTACAGCAGTTTTTTTAATGAAGGGTAGACTCAAGGTCTCCGGGAATGATCCATTGTAAAAAGGCTCCAGAAAGAGGTGAAATGCTTAAATCCCCTTGAGATAAAAGCCCTTTTGATTTCTTTGTTGCTTTAGTTAAAAGGACTAAGTGTTGGCTTGCCTCGGCCTTTGTCCTTGTTCATTTGGATCAGCTATACTTTCACAAAGCGCAAGTTCACAGAGAGCAGAGGTGACAAGAGCAGGCGACAGGAGGCCTGATTGGAAGAAGGTCGGCCCTGGTGTAACTCCAACACCCTCTAACCTTTGAATCAGCGCTAAACCCACTGCACTTCCCCATTGTCTTCAACATGTTGCCTAGCAACATTACATCCCTGCAGTGACTCTGTGTGTGTGCGCGCATTTTGTGCTGCAAGAGGAATTTCCATGGAAACAACAACAGCAGTACAGACAGTGTACAGTGCTGCTTGACTCACCTGAAAACTGTTTGGCAAATGGATGAAACATAAAGGCCAATGGAAGAATGAACTGCCTCAAACATTCATCTTTTCTTATGGCTCATAATCTCTAAATAGGTCCTTCGGGGACAAATCAACAAACATTAAGCAGATAAATTAGCCAACAAGATGATACGAAAGGAATCAAGACACAGATTACTTCCTAAATGTTAGTGACAGCTCATGGGCAGGCATTAAATCTAATACACTCCCTGATGCCTTAAATAAGAAGTGAGATTTACATCAATATAGAGCAGTTGGAAATGAATTAGGCCATTCAGGCTTTGTGCATGATTTGCTCTGACGGTGAGCACTGACAGTGCAGTCATGGGAAAAGCTCATCATCCCCAACTCAGTTACCTCGCGTCTTATCTTTATGAAACACGTTGACATCCTGATGGGTCTTTCACAGAGGATGTGGTTTGGTTAGCGCTTGCTTGGTATGGCGCGACACTTGACTAGATACTTATGGAGGGTAAAGTAAAGAATTAGATGAGATACCCATGGGAAAGGTTTTTTTTTCATACCGTTGCCACAGAAAACAAAAGAGAGGAAACACATGACGGCACCTAAACCAAGAATCAAAGCTAAGCAACAGTGTTTACAACATGGCCTACATTACAAGACAGTCGACATACAAGACAGTATTAGACCGCTGGTTTTCAGAGAAAGAGTACAGTGAAGAAGATAGATTCATAAAAAGAGGAGGGGAATTTGGATCCAATTCAGTCCAGTTTTTATGAGATGAGATTCACTGTGAAATGTAATCCACCCCTGTGTAGTCGGATATTTCATATGGTAAATGAACTAAAACTGGTTGTCAGATTTTTAAAAGATATGTGTTGTTCCTCTTAAGTAGTAGAAAGGTTTCCATGGGTAAAACCTTGAGTATAACTCTGCTTAACAGTGTGTTACTGTCAGGGGAATGTCTTTAATTCAGAGGAACAACTGCATCGTCTAGCTAACATTTAACTGATTACATGAAAAGATTTTACCCGACAATGAGAACAATGAGTAAAACGAAAGTTGTCAAGAAGACCCCTAACATACAGTAGTGAGTGTAAAACGTGAAAGATATTCACTGTCTACTTCAAACAGGTCTCCCATTGTTTTAACACGTTTTGCGAACCATTTTTCAAAGACACCTTTCCCTCATCAAGGCAGGGAAAAAAAAATGTCATTGAAGGGATGATGGGCAATTTATAAATATCATACCATGTTTTAATGTGTTGAATACATTACATTTCTTAATATGTGTGGAGAGTTAGACATTACTGGACAAATAAGTAATGTGGATGGCATCAGGAGTCAATCAGGATTTTTTGGGTTCTAAGAATTTATGTATCCAGTTCTTGACTGTTTGAGCGTGGCAAGACACGTGCTAGGGCTACCCCCCTCCTCTGACAAGAGGAAGTTGAAGTGCTTTCGTTTTCACTGTTGCTTTCCTTCCATGCCATGTCTTGAAAATGTTGAAATAATATGCTATGACTATCTAGAAATATTGCTCTCAATATCATTAAGTGTGTTTTTTTGTATGAAGCAGAGGAAGCACTTGCACTGGGTAGAGAAGCCTTCGTCGTATGCCCATTCAAGGCAAACATATAGGTCAAGGTGCCAATATGAAGTTAACAAATTGCTTTGTAGAACTCTGAACCCACCAGGTCCTTGTGCTTTCCTCCCTTGTAAGTTCTCAATAGCCACAAGTCGTTCCTGTTCAATAATTAGAGTTTGTGGTGCTATTTTGTCAAAAAACTTGGGGCAGAACTGTATTCACATCCTGATGTGTGTAGTTTCCAAGAAAAATCCTTCATAATTTGTTTTGTTTCTGAGTGTAGACACAGTATTTTCATTATAGTATACAGAGAAAACAAAGTGCAGCCCTGGTGCTGACTCTGAGAAAAGAAGCAGGTTCCTCCGGCTCTGTGTCTTCTGCTAGTCATTTTGTCGGCTCGGATATTTGCTTTAGCTCCGACCCCTCCCTCTCTGCTCGCAGTCTATATGTGTATCCAGCCTTGCTCTACCACGCTCTTGTGCAGACACATAGATAGGTTTTTCCTCTTCCAATAAATCAGCGGGAAATGGGAATGAAGTCCTGCTTTTCTATACAGGTAATTGTACACACTTTTTCTATACCCAATCATGAACTGGAATTGTTACTGTGAAATGAAGACAAATGACCCTTGATTATTAGGCGCTGTGTGCACTGATAGCTAGACAACACACTGTAGAAAGTGACCTTCTTAAACACCATTTCTTACACATTAGGACTTGACCAGACTCGTATAGAAGCTGTCAGCGGTTAACGGTCTCTCCATCAAACTGAACCCAAACCGAACGCTTAGTCAAATTCTTATTCACGCTTATTCATCTTTTATTAAATATTTCCTGATTTTAATCTAGCGACTATTTTATTTGGAGAAAGCTCTCATACTACTGCATTGTGCACTTATACTGGCTTGAGATGTCTGGCTAATTTTGTGCCAAATAGTTAATATAATCTTACATTTTGTTTTATTTGGTTGGGTATTGTTTGAATATTTCAGCACTACCATGGTAACTGCTTATGGTGATAACAGTAACAGCGATGAATCAGTTACATGGATCAAAAAGCTTGGGACACAATAATTCCTATACAAATGCTGTTTAGATCATTTGCTTATAGTAATCAAGTAGACCACTTACACTTTTCATTTTGGACCAAGACAATATATTGAAAAACGTTCAGGACTAAGGGAACTGCTCGTATAATACTATCCTCGCAGTAACACATTAGCCTCCGGCTGGCTACCTCAGGCTGGTGCTGCGTGCATCGCTTGTGACAAACTGCTAACGAGATGCAGTAGCAAAACTTGGTGTTCCTCTGGCTACTGTACCAGCCACCTGACAGACCTGGACAAATCGTGGTGGGCTGGTACACCGTAAAAAAAATAAATAAAAATTCATTAAGATTTTACTGGCCATCCAGCCCCGTCTGTCTCTGGTCTCAGCCTCTCTGTGTGCCTGTCACTACGGATACACATGGGAGAGTGCTGTGTGTGTGTTCTGGGACCTCACCGATCTGACCCGACCTGGCCACAGCACCACTCTGCCTCCCCAGTTCTGGTCCCAATGGATAAGAGCGGGTCAATTTTTTTTCCCAGCACACCTAGCTACCTGTCTGCTCAAACAATGAGAAGGAGTCACTTCTGCTGGTGATGGACTAATGTGCATGGGAAGCACCTGTGGCTGAGGCTGCCCTCATCACATGGACACAATGCATTATGCAACAAAATGCTAAATATTTAGTTTTCTTCCTTTATATTAATGTATAAATATACAAATATCAATTAAATGGTAATCTGCATGGTAAATAATGAAAAAGCAAAAAATCTGTTTAGGCACCAATAACTTAAGGGCCACTTACCAGGTTTTTCCAAACACACTTTCAACACGGTCATCAGTAAATGGAGTTTGCTCAGTTGCTTATTGATCATGATTAGGATTAAGAAGACCTTGAGTCCAGACTTATTTATGAAAGAAAATATTTTTTTTCTAATATTTTACTTCAAGGAACAGAAACAGGCTTTTCTGCAAAACCCTTTTTTGCTTTTAACAAAAGAAGCCAAACGTCTCAGAAACACAAACAGCTGTAGAAGAAATATGCCTTAATAATAAAGTAAAAAAAAAAACATGGCCGATTTTTTATTTAAATCAGGAGCTATCTGATCAAAAATTAAGTTAACAAAATGTTGAATATTCATAGTCAGCCAGAGCTGCAGACAGACAAGGAATCTTGTTTTACATATTCCTCAATTTAGCTTTAAAAAATGGCATGATTGTGCTGACTTCATAAATGGCTTCCTGAAGCTTTCTCAATAACTAGTTGGCATATGTCTCCCATGCAGCCTATTGCGCTGCAACTACAGTCGTATTTTAAGCAAATCATAAGCTTAGATGTGTAATTTCTTCGTCATTTTCTCACACATTCAGCCACTAAAGGGAGGCAAATGTGTTTATGATAACCCTCACTGTTGCTGTAGCCATTAATGGCTCCCATTACAGTGCAGAAGTAGTCATTCATTAACCCTCCACTAGCTGTGAGAAACCACAGCCAATAAAAGAGCTCTGACAGAGCTGGAAATGACAAGAATAGAGAAGCAACAACAGAAAGCAAAAGTCTTTCTTGGTGAGGAACCATCTCACCGAACCTTGAATGTAAAAGAAATATGTATCATTATATTAGGAATATGTGGATGAATCAGGTTGGGAAAGACTTAATAAACTCATCATCATATCCTGAGCTTTTCCCTTTAGCGAAATGATGTAAGATAAAATCACATTCACATAATTCATGACTGAAAAACCATAAGATGTTTTTTTTTTTCAAAGCTAACCCTAACCCTAACACGTCAAGATTGAATTGGTTTACAATCACTTCTAATCACAGAGTGACAGTGTGTCCAGCTGTGAATGCTGACACACAGATCAGTAGGACTGAATCTACATACCTGTTACACCGATAGCACCGAGAGATGAAAAGAGGCTGAAAACCTGAATAGTTTTTCATATGTGTGCTTGTCCTTGGACTTCAAGCAACAGCAGCAGGAAACCTTGCACACAGCAGTGTGTAGTATATCAGCCCTAATTGGGCAAAAATTCTCAGAGTGCATATCTAGTCCTTCATTAAGGCTTTAAAGTAAATAGTTTCATTAGTTTCACTAATCTAAGTTTCTCTTCTCTGTGCTAATATTTAGATGTCCGTGTGTATCCTAATCTGCCACAAACCGCCAGGAGATGGAAGCTGTGCGGCAACAAACATGCACTTTCCTTGAGAGGAGAGATGTTTTGGGAACACTTTAACAATGGACTTATTAAAAGATACAGTTTTTACAGCAACTGAATAATTTCTGCGCTCTGTGCTGCAGCCGTTCTCTCAACAAGCAGAGCACATGCTGCCTCTGCAGACACCAACATCCAGGCAGATTACACTTTTTGGCAACAAATGCAGCTTTCCAACAATGATGATTTAGGTCTCTCACAACATACTATTTGGCAACAGTAAATCACACCTTGATAGCTCTTAACGCAGCTTTGTGCTAATTCATTCATTTCCTTACTCAGAATGAAATGGAAGAAATAAGATGCAAATTCAAATTACACTTGGCAGGGTTGTACTGTTTTAGAGATTCCCACCTGTATACAGCAGACAACAACAATGATGATGACAATAATTATACATATTGTCTTAAATCACAAGCATTATGAGACATTAACTATCTATTATTACCTATTTAAATGTATTTGTCTATACACATATAGCCTATACATACAACAGAGTGCTGTTTTCTACATTTTAAATGCTCTCACTGCAAACTAAATACGAGGAAAACATTATTCTAATGTTTACTATAAAACTATCCAGTCCAGTCCAGTAGCTGTCCAGCTCTTAAAGGCGGTCTCCCACTAACCAGTAAGGTTGGCACTAGTCAGAAGAGAGTGAGTGAGAGCCCCTGAACCAACAAATGCACTTTTGGAACGGACATGTGAACCTACAAACAGACTGCCTCTTTCAAATGTGAGACCTCGTGTCTTAATTGCCTCATCAGACTGCGTACTGATGGGGTGTGAAGAGGGAAATTTTGTTCATCAAGAGTACCATATGTTCTGCCAAATGGGTGTGCAATGTGTGTTGGCCCTTGGGGGTTTAGGGTGCCAACCATGAACCACAGTGTCACAAGTTCTAGTCTGGGCGGGGACTTTGCTGCATGTTGTTAACCACCTCTCTCTCTATCCTCACTTTCTGGCATCACTCTAGTGTCCACTAATAATAAAAAATATACTTCAAAATAAAGGTAAAGGGATACATCACTGTCACTTTCTTGCATGTCAAGTCTACAGACAGCTTACATTTGAATCACATTACATATCAGCACATCCTGGATCCTGTAACCTTGACTAGTAATTCTGTAATCTACGTGTTAGCCATGGTTTCACACTCACAGACTCTGTTTGTGATATTCACGGCCAGGATTTAAAGGTGCAGCCAAAATGAGGATAGTGTCCACTTTGGGGACGTCAGAATTGTGGTGCTGTTGGCTTAAACAGACCGTAACTTCCAGCACGCACTGGGGCAGATAGCAGCCGAGCGTTAAGCAGGCAGTCTGAGCACCAGCACCTCCAAGTGGCAGGGTGAGGAGCTCGGACATCCAGAGGAAGCTCACAGTAAAGCCGCCACTCCTTCCCTTGGTTTTCTGGGCATGTCCAACTGAGAGGAGGCCCCAAGGCCCCAAGAACTCGCCAGAGGGATTATATATCTCATCTGGCCTGGGAAGGCCTCAGGGTCCCCCAGGAGGAACTAGAAAATGTTCCTGTGAAGAGGGATGTCTGGAATGCATCGTTTAGCCTGGATGGTTGGATGGATAGATAGAAGATTAATTGACTGATCTGACCCGTTTCTCTGAATGCTTCTGTCTTACAGGACTCCGAAGTACTTCCACTAGGTTTTGAGGATCCACTGCAAATATGTAGGGAAGTTAGTGGTGTCGAGTGGTTGTGATGTGGACAATATCTACTTTTTCAAGGACCAGCACTGCTTTGATTTGTAAAAGGCACGGCATTCTGGCTTTTGAATTCTGATGACATACTGTCGCACTTCTAGCCTTGTGTAATCTTTTACTAAATCTGGTACTAATGAAATCTTCAAAAGTAATACGTTCTGAAGTTCAGTCCTGAGAGAATTTCAGGTCACTTCTCATGGCCTCAGTTGTGATCCTCAGAAAAAAAAAAAATCAGAACAGCGCCAGTGTGATGTTCCTTTGCCAGAAAAACACTCTTTTATCTACAAAAAGCCTCTTTCATCTTTTC
Source organism: Pempheris klunzingeri (assembly GCF_042242105.1). Lineage (NCBI taxonomy): Eukaryota > Metazoa > Chordata > Actinopteri > Acropomatiformes > Pempheridae > Pempheris > Pempheris klunzingeri. The sequence continues at coordinate 20,461,261 of NC_092027.1, forward strand.
TAAAATGTCTTAAGTCAAAGGTCTTTCATCTTTTTCATAAAAAACTGAGGGCATAAAATTCCACACTGGTGAGAGGATGGAGATTTGCTGGTGGTGTGTGTGTGGCTGCGTGTGTGCAGTCGGCAGTGTCTCATCTTGTTGAAAGGTAACAAAATCCAGCAGCGGGATCATAACAACAAGCTCTGCGAAGAGGTGAAGCTTCTGTTTAGAATTAATTCAGCGCTGCCTCCAGTGCTACATCCACCTTTCAAGCTGTACGCTACAAACAATAAATGCTATCACTGAAAATGTGGAGACAGCACTTGAGGGGAGAGCGCCTCCACTTTAAATAATTCTGGAGAAGTCGAGGAGTGACAGAAAATCCGGGGGAACACAAACGCAGCTTGTTATTTATCTTCAGACGAAATGATAACTGACACTCAGGTGCATTTTTGTGCTGTAGGGTGACCTGATGCGTTTAACGTCACGGCCACTTCTTTCCAGTTCACGACCCAAATCATGCCACGGCTGTGAACATGATCGCCCAGACGGGGACGATAAAAAGACTCATATCTTATCACATAACAATAACGGCGTGCCATTAACCATATTTTTGCCCCATAAAGCACAACCTCTAGCAGGGTCTGGTGTGTTAAAGGGGTAGTCCAGGGAATAAGTACTGCACTTCCATAAAGTTTGAGGACGTACAAGAGACAGATTTTGGAGAGGCGGAGATATCCAGATTTTTAGTCAAGTGCCAAAGATTCCTCACCTTCCCCATAATGCAATGCATCTGTCCCTAAGCCCTCCCTGCCTGGTAAATTCCCACGCCTTTAAAGCTCCATGCCACAAGTTCATAATGCTGGCTTTCTGTTAACAATGTGTAGTCTCAGGCCCAATCTGGAATGCCACTGATGGCATTGTGACATTATCGGGGGACACTAAACAAACTGATTTTCAAGTGCAAAATTGGTGAAAAAAAAGTCCACATGTTCCAGACAAAGGAACACTGTGACCAATTAAAGAGCAAGAGCAGGGTGGGCTTTGTAATCTCATGAAGTCGGGCTCCACATGAGGCTGATGCGATATTGATATTGACCCCATGAACCTGGAATTTCCCCTCAAATCTCAAAGTAAAAGTTCATCTCCTGATACTGGTTATTATTGTGATACAGGTGAAAGAACAAGCAGGTGAGGGGACCCTCAGTAGAAACCGTTTCATCAAATTTCAGAGGATCATTTTTACAGTAAGAATAATCTTATAAATGTTGTGATCTTCAATCAAAGGTCTGTGCGTGACTTATATCATATATACTCATATAATGGTGGTCTGACACGGGAGCTTAAAATGCTGCTGAAACATCTGACAAGCGGTGACATAATCTACTCGTAACAACATGTGAAAGTGACAGACAGCTGGTGCAAACAGAGACAGACAGCCAGCCACGTAAAGTGTTGATGCTGTGAGTGCTTTCACATCCAACATGTTTGGTGAGGTTCAAATGAACTCTGATGCATTTGCCAGTTTGATTGGCTTTGCTATAAAAATGATGTGAAAGCTGTCAGTGAAGCACTGGTGTGACCCAAACAACTGCACCAGCCACAGGAATGTGTGATAATAGCAGTCTAATTTTAGCATGTATTCAAAACCCATATGAACATAGGAGGAGCTATATGTAACAGGAATGAGCCTCGGCAGACGGGATTTCCCAGAAACATCAGACAGTGAAAAGATGTTAAAACAAGGGTGTGTTGTGTTTGTGACATACTTCTGTGGGAACAAAATAGTGGTGAAATATCAGTTCAAATATGAGAATTAAAAACAGCTGAACTGTTACTTTACACGAAGGCAAAAGCAGATGTGTCAGTTTAAGTGGAAGCTGTGTATGCACTTCAAACTTCATTTGAGGTTTAAGCTCTGAAAGTAGCTGAACTGTCTGCTGAGGAGTAAGTGTGGAGCAGTGGGGAGAGTTGAAGTGTGTGTAATGTGAGCAGTTGGTACGTGAGCACTGACAACAGTTAAAATGTCAGGTGAAGTGTAAAATCTGAAAGTCAGTTGAAGAACAAAGATGAGTTTGAGCAGTTGAAGTGTCCGAGGGTAAGTGGTGACAGCACTTTGAATGTAAGTTAAAAGTGTAAGTTGATAAGTTAAATGGTTCCCTTTGCATTTAAAAGGTGGGTGATTCTGGAGAAAGACTGTGCACACACAGAACTGGCAGCTAGTGAACCGTGAGGAGACATTCGCTGAATTTGACAAAGAGTATTGGATTAGGATAGCTGACTGTAGCTTTCAGGCCAAAAATTAATGTCAATGAAAATCAATGTATCGATAAGGTTTTTAGTTTTTAGTTTTTAGTAACAAAAAAGTGCTGAATATTATAAAACCATAGGTGTGAAAGTGACCTAAGACATTTTAAAAAGTATTCCGCCACCCCACCTCCACTTTTGTCAGCCTGTGTGCTCTAAACTGTCCTGACTTCATTAATCAGCACACATTTCCTCCTTGCTCACACTGTAATGTAATTCTGATGGCTTATAAGCACCACTTCAAGTAAAGTGTAGCTATTATTATCTATATAAGAAGTCTAGGGATGAAGTCAAATAACGTCTCAACAATATATCAGCCTCTTCCTTTGGCCTCTCTACAAGACCTGGTTCTGCCATTACACGGTCCTCAAGAGGAAAACACACACACACACACACACCAAGGTCACAGAGACCTGCCGACTCAGCTCACTATTGTGAGTGAATGTCTCGTTAGCTGTTCTCTCACTATGGTATGCAGAGCTGATGGCAGGCCACTCTCACAGACATGAACACATTCTCTGTGGGGACAAAATTAAACGCCTGAGGAAACTTGCCAAGTTACAGAGAAAAAAGGATCATGTTGAGCAGTCTGGGTGAGCAAACACAGGGCTGTCAAAATTTCAGCACTATTATATTAGTATTATAAAACACACCATGCTGAGCTTATTGTGAATAGAGGGTGTATCAAAGGGTGACCTCCCAGGATAACCAAGGCTAACCAAATAAAACAATCTCTCAGTGACCTCCCCACAGTCATCATGGCAACATTGATTAGGTTGCACTCTGAACATTGATTTTACGTCACTCTTCTATTGAGATGGGCTCCCATACACTGCAATCACTCACAGCCAGAGACATTCAGTCTATCTATAATTCACTCTGTCCTTCATCCTCCTGATCTCTCTCACTACCGCGCAGCGACACATCTGCTCTGTGCTGAGCATAAAAAGAACACATCCTGGCAAATTTCCTCTATAGATACAAACATCGGTGTATTGAGCCATTTTCAGAGATTTCACACAATTTGTCACGTTGCTGGCTTCATCTGTCTGTAAAAGTAACAGCTTTGGAGCTTTCAAACACAGGTCTCCCTTATGTAAGTGTTCCCTAATGGCTCTATTCAAAGAAGACATGAACGCCACAGAAAGAGACACAATACTAGCACAATGTTCTGCATCTGAGAGCAGTGGTGCTCCCACTTCTCTCACAGGCTGCATCTGTGATGGATTTTAAAGCTTGCTTTGTTTACAACCGTTGTGAGTCACTAGTGGATGCCCAAATAAGATTTCTCACCAAATTTCTCATTTATTAGAGGGAATCTAGCACTGTGTTCCAGATTCCAGTCCTACAGAGCCGGTTAGTTAAAAGCAACTCGACTTTTGAGGAGTGAAGTTGTAACTCGTCTGATTTTTTTTAGCTCACATGCTGACTGATAACATTGTTTTCATCTGACAAATACTGGGGTTTTTAGCCCCAAATTGATATTTGAGAGTTTAAAGAATCTAGTGACAACATACTGGCCTAGATTCATTTTTTACAAACAAACATTTTTTGATAAGGATTCCTTAAATCTATTTTTATAGTGTTGATTCTAAAAGGGACATTTTACAGTGGAAACATATCGTATCTGCTGGCCAGTTTTATGAAGCAACCTCTATTGGTTTGGAACTTGTAATTGTATTTGGGGGTCTGATAATGAATTAAGGCACAGTTTTATTAGATGATGTGAAGAATCTTCTCTACAATTTAAAATTGTTCATTCATTCTAAATTCATTCTAGTTTGCGGTTTATTAAAGTGATTTTGTTTTCTGTGTGGATAAGAAATGATGATGTATTACAATGATAAAACGCATTTAGTGTATGTGAATCTAATGCTATGCTTGTATAGCTAATGTGACAACGTACAAATGATGAAAATGAAACGTAATAATTAGCTAAAATAGAGAGACTGTTTACAGTATAATGGACTCACTAGGTTTTCTCAAACTGAGGACATATGTTCATTCGTGGAATCTCCATCTCAACTTGTATTTTATAGGAACACAGTCTTCGATCTAAGTGTCTTGGACACAAGACTCTGGGGTCTTTCTTGCCACCACCCCCCCGCCGCCCTTGGTGCCAGCTGCTGGGGATTCATCACCTGAATGAAATCAAAGCCCTGGCAGGAAACTCAGCGTGTGTGGTGGCTGCTGAGGGCTTGGCCTGGCTGTCTGTGCAAAGCTCCCTGCCAAAACAGTAATGGAATCTCACCGTAGCCTTGCTCTTCATTGGAACTATTTGTCCTGATGCCAAGATTTCACTGTTTACCCACACGTGAGCCCCCCGGGCCAGAGCTACCCCCCCTGCCCCTGCAGGATAAGGGTTACACATCCTCACGGCAGAGGAAAGGGACGAAGGATCCACCATGCGATGATTTACGCTCATCCATTAGCTCACCTTAAAACAGCGTAATGCTGTTTTTCCCAACTGAACTGCCTTGAAAATAGAAGAGGAAACACCCCCCCCATTAAAAGCCAAGGCTTCAAGGAGATAGCTGTTGAAAGCAGACCACAAAAGGGCACATTAAGAATTCAACAGCTAGTGCAGCCACATCAGCTGGAAAACCAAATGAAGCATGCATGGAGACAATTAGCCAGAGATTTACTATGTGTGGGATGATCAGGCGAGGTATGGGGAACCTGCCACTTCCTCTGAAACACACACTCTGATTAATGGTAGCTCGGGGGGGGGTTGCCAGTGCAGTGGCTGGTATCAGAATGGGAAGGGCAGTCGCGTGAATGGCTCCCACAGGCTCCATAGTGCTGCAACCGGCGTGCAGGTGACCTACAGTCAGCTTGTCGCAGTACAACTACCTTGAAACTATCTTTGCACTGAGCGCTTAATTAATCTTATCAAGGGCAGACGTGTGTGCAGCGAGGACAGCTGAGGTGACTGAGTGAATGAAAATTGGTGGTTGATAAGAGCAGCAGATACCTTTCAGATAGGCAGCGGAGAGGGATCAGAGCGGCCTGAGAGGCAAATAGAGAGGATGATTTGGAACACAATCCCTGAGTGATAAAAAAAATACATCATTCCCACGTCTGCCTCGGCGTTGTCTGCTGACTGAAACACATTATGGGCTGATTTTAAGGCAGTTGTGAAGTGCATGCTCCAGTTGAGCCTGTGGGTGTAGCCTGGCTCTCACTGAGCTATTGATTCAGTAGCACTGCAGCTTAAAGAAGCATTGGCTGGGTATGAGAAATGGAAAATAAACAGAGAGGACCAAGTGGGAGCTGTGGGGGATCCATGGGTGCAGACCAACAGACACTGAAGCAGTTAAAGAATACAGATCGATGCTTACGGTGCAAACTTAACCCACCGCTGAAGATTTTTGGGAAACATTTAAATTCAGAGGGCACAATCTAGATTCTCACTTCATTTTTAATCTTAAATATTTCCCTTCACACTGCAGTTTTAAATCAGTTCAGGGGAACCTTGCAGACTCATTCACTCTTTTTAACTCATTAAAAGCAGGATGCAGAAAACTGTTTCTGACAGGGCATCCACATTGATTTGGAAGAAACTTGACAAAAGATTAGATTTAGACTTAGACTTGTTTTGCTGTATGGGTTTGGTTACTATAAACAATGGAGAACCTTTTTGCATTAGTATAATCTTCTTATACTAACAGAGCTGAAAGTGCTTCGTGCTGGAACAATCAGTCACCAGTGGGGAGTGGGGGATGGGAGGGTTCTCCTAAGGGGAATCACGGCACCACTACAACGCAGCTGTCCCCCCGTCAGTGATACAGCTGTGCAGTCATACATATGTGCAGTATGGACAGTGCAAATGGCCAAGATGGGGCGAGGCAATGGAGACTGACCAGAGTAGACCCTGAAGATGACACTGTGGCCTCAGCTGGATTCAACTGATTACACTAATTTAGTCAAAAATGAACTTCTCAAACTGTGAGAAACAGGAAGTGGAACTTGCGTACATGACAACCTTGGACAGGCTCAGTCTAATAACAAGGTCCACAACACAACACAACATAACTAACAGCTCAGCTTTCATCGACAGGACATGTTTTATTCATTTATTTGAAGTACTGAGTGTTTCCATAATGCTGACCTCCCTAACAGGACACTGCATAAAGCGTCTGTCTCACTTTGTATCAGGTTACATATAGTGCATGTCTCACTTGGTCGATTCATCCAAACTGAATGTCTGACAGATGTTTAGGAAGTAACTAGTGGATAACAGCAGTGTACTGATTAGGATTTTTATACTCATAAACACACCTTCAGGCCTTTTGCAGTAACTTAAGGTGCAGCCATTGCCACAGGTTCTGCCTGCTTTCACTGATCTCCCTTCACTTTGGGGGTCGGTGCCTGAACCTACGTTTCAGCACTGCACAGGGGAGGGGATGTTAAATACGGGGTGCAGGTGCCTTTGGAGGAAAATGCTGGTTTGCAACGTGGCAATTAAATATTCAATTTGTCTGTGTAAACTGTAGACTGTTTGCACATGTTGGGTAGTGTGTGACAAGTTTAATTACATTCACCAGTAACGTTTGGGGAGGACTGGCGTTTTCAAAATCATATAACATTGCCAATAGGAAGCTATTTCTTCCACTTGGAGGACTGAATGCTGCATCGCTATATTCTAATTTCCCCTTAAGCAAAAACATCTAACAAATGACCTCTCCCCCTAGTTTTGAGCGGGACCACCAGCTGCTGGTGCTTGTCGGCTGGTTTGGAGCCCGAATCATTTGCTCTCTTTTTGCTTCAATCTTTTGACCTGCCAGTGCAGGCGGGTCTCCTCTGTTGAGTTAACAATACAGACAGTCCAGGAAGCTCCACAATACAGGCTGCTCAGTTCCTATAGCGGAAAGGACCTATTTCCTCTACCACTGACTAAATAAATAAATAAATAAATACCAGGAGAAACAAATACAAGCATCTTAATGTCATAATAAAATGACACCTGATGGCTGAGTTCCATTTTCTGTTTCAGGGTCCTGCTACGCTGAATGTTGGGCTCACTGTCACACTGTCATCACGACTTACCGGAGCATCTCAACAGAACAGAATCTTCATGTTACTTTTGACACCTGTGCTTTTCCTGCCATGACGAGTCCAAATGTCTGCTGCAATAAGGGCCTTGAACCAGGCATGTAGGGTCTAATGAAAGCTGTGTTATGTGTAGCGTGGCATCCAAGCTTAAAGTAAACGGAATACATCTTTGACACAGTTTTAGAAGTGCACCAAAACACCGAAACTGAGCTCACAGTGGTACTGCTGCTTCCTGAAAAAAGACAAGAATACACTCTAGTCTACCTCTAATTGCCAGAAAGGATGATCACCTTTCACAGAAATTAAAAACTAAAATGGATTTATGTGTCTTGTTACAAATGAAAGAAAAAGTCAGAAACATATTGAATAAAAGTGGCTGTTACATGGAACTTGAGCCTTTTCAGTTTAGTAAATAAGATAACCTGATAAGAGCCACACACAAAGAAGTACTGAACTGAAATCATCTTTTGAAGTAAACAAGTAATCTGAATTTGCAACCAAAGATTTGCATCCATGCCTCTCAGACAATTTCTGACCGTTTGTACAGCAAACAAGTGTGCATATATTAGGATCACTTCAGGCATCAGTCATTGACCCTTGACCTGAGAAGAGAGAAAACAACAGTTTGTATCTGCCAGGATTTCCTGCGGCCACACATTTCTGTGCCAGTATTAGCCTCGGGCTGCTTGATGACTGGTGTCAGTGGAGCACGGCTCACCTTATCTTCCCTCTCTTGCAACTGGTTGGTTGAGTTAAGCTGTAACAACACAGGCAGATAAAGAGACGCCCAGGACGGTGTCAGCTGTCTGCTTTATCTATGTGATGACAGGGGACAGGCTACTAACCAGCCACACATACGGCTCAGCCGCTCCTCTGCACATCACACGAGCTGATGTACGATTACTCACATTAACTCCCTTTCTCAATTATGTTCGCAGCACGGTGGCTCAGGTGGGGACAGGACAAGTGCAAAGGCTCCAGGGGTTGTGACAGAAATTTTTCAACTGTGTAGTTGTATGAGCTCTGTTCTCCAGCAGCAGTAGCTCGTGTTCACACTTCTGGTGGCACCTAAGCAGCTTTCACTAGAGCAGCTCGGGGCAAAGCCATCGTATGTTTCTAAATGTATTGATTTGTCTTGGCGAAATATTTGATCCTAGAGTCTTGGTGGTGTAGTGACTATACTGGTGGGTATAGTTGGTCTATATCTATATCTATATATATCTAGATATAGATATAGATATAGATATAGATATAGATATAGATATAGACATAGATATATCTATATCTCTTTCTCTATCTATCTATCTATATAGATATATACATAGATAGATAGATATATAGCCATATGGCACAGACCCAACTGGAGCTAATGTGTCACTACAGCACCCAGAGGTTCTCTCTGTTACTTCCCCTGGTTTTTGTTCACCGCTACACAATTTCATTAAATAAAAAGTTATTTGAAAGGGGAAACGAGCTCTCCAAGCTCATGAGCTTAATGAACGTGATGATTACTTGCAGAGAACTGAAGTTAGAACATCTATGCTATTCTACTAGACATGGATTGTATTTGCAGTTGAGTCAATTTTGAATATGCGGATGCAACTCTACATGTAATGATCCTGCCATTAATCCCACTGCACAGCAAGACTTCCCGTCTGAAGTCTGTCTTTGTTCATCATTCATTACCATGAAGAAACACACTGTAGTCTATTTTGACTCAATCCGACATAGTCCGTCCTGCTGCCCCAAATACTCACTAGAGCACCAAATATGGATTAATCTGCTGCTGAAAATAGTCCCCAACAAATGCACCGTTTGCTCCTGTTTGAGCAACATTTGTTTAAAACTACAGTGTCCAGCTGTTTTTGGAAATTATTGGGCCTTCTTACATGTGAAACTATATGTTTGAAAATCACATTTTAGGATTTACACCTTCAGTGGTACAGACAGGGTAGGGAGAGTACTGAGAGATGGAAGAACACATTGGACTTTTTAAATGATTTGTGGACTATAAGAACAACACAGAACACTTAATCTAGATAAGTAAATATGTCAGATAAATAAAGAGTGTGTCATTGGGCTACAAGGATCAACTATGTAATACTGCCTTGAAATGGAAGAGATAGACTACACCATATTATCGCAAACGCACATTTCACATTACAAATTCTTTTAATAATGAACATTTCCCCACCAGGAAATTTAAAAAGTCTTGCTCAGTCAAAGGTTTATTATTGCAACTATCAAAAGAGAGTTGACACTGTCCAGAGACACTACAGCTGTCCACCCAAACCTACACTGATGAAAGCAGAAAAGCCTTTTACCCTTTTAATGAAAATTAATAACCATCCAGTGCCATCACCTACAAGCTAAATGAATGACTCAGTTCATTCACATTGTGGGTATATCGCTGCAATCAGGGAGAGACCATCATACCAGAGGCTGACAACATGTCTGCAGGTTACCCTTTCTCAAAAGGCCAGTTATGGCTGGATGTAACAGCCTTAAGAGTCTTAATGGGCAGTGCTCAGGAAGCGTGAGTGTGTTTCTGTGTATCAGAAATGAATGAAGTTTCCTCTTGAAGCAAAGGAGAGGAAGTGGTATATATGAGTGAGTGCAGTTGTGCATCTGTTTGAATAGTGTGCACGTGTATGTGTGTGTGTGTGTGTGTATGGAGAGAAAGAATATCAAGTGCCTGTACATGTTTCTGTGCGAAGCTGTAGGAGGATACTGCAGTCCTTCCTCCACAGAACAGGACAGCATATCTAATGAGAGGCTAAACATTCATCCAACACAGAGACACGATGTGCATAGCTGATATGCGCACACTGATGATGACCTCATTCACACACACACACACACACACACACACACACACACACACACACACACACACACCACTGCAGAGACAGGCTTAGTCAGCTGTAGCAAACTGCAGACAGGAGAACGAAGGAAATGAATGGTGGAGGTGCAGAAGCAGGCGAGTAAAAAGTGGTGTCGAATCAGTTACAGCAGTGTGTCAATATCTGGGCCTCTCTGAACACAGACAATAAATACGCTTCCTATGATCATTTTTACATGAAATGGAGATTTTTCACAGACTGAGCTTTAAAAGCAGCCAACAAAAAGAACGGCTGCTAGAGCGCACAATGATGACCTTACACAGAAGAATAATCCCCATCCTGCTGCACACAAAAGTACAAGGGCACCCTTGCTTGTGTTTGATCACAGACTCCAAAAAAAAAAAAAAAAAAACCAACACTGCAGTAATATTCTACAGCAGCTGCTCAGGTCACATATGGATCCCTCACATAAACCCCACCTTTCCCTGCTGTGCCTGGTGCTACGTGTGAGTGCAGTGACACTCATGGGAACTTAGAATGAAAGGACTGAAAGTCATAGTTTTATATGACTATATATTTTATAGATAAAGCCTGCTGCACCTGCAATAAAAAGTGTCTTTACTAACAGTGAGAGTTACATTAGTCTGAAATGTAATACTAGACTTTTAAACTGCCAAATCACATACAAAAGGTCACCAGCATCATTCAGCTACACTGATGACATGATGATATGCACTCATCACACACATTTGCATTCACTTCTTAGTAATAATCTAGAGCAATGTATCAGTGTTTGGAAAAAAGGGGCAAACCTTGGGAGAATTAAGACAAACAAACAGCTCAATCAGTCTCTGGTGTACTGCAGGTCAGACACAAGTGAGTTTGCTAATCAGCAGTGAGACACACATCTTAAGGTGGGGAACACGTTAGGGGCTGATTCTGAATATGAATTGTGTGATGGGGACCAAGTCGGAGTGGGTCTGTCCCAGTCTGGGTCCGGGGGTGCAGACCAAATTCTTCAGTTCCAGTTGCTGCCGGTTGTTCTCATAAAAACTTTGGAAAAGTCTTTCATATTTGCGACTGCCATCGGCGCCGTCACTCGCGTGCTCCCCGGTGAATACATACTCAAGTTCCTTGACTTCCGGTTCCCTCCAGACTCTACAGCGGAGGTTAGTTTAAAAGCTGAATTAACCAGCTGGACTTGTTTCATCATGACTGGTAACCCTTACAAGGTCCACACACCAACCTCCTGTTGATGTGTACACCCTAAATAATGTTTTTTATGACTTCATTTATTCTTGCATGTAATTATTAATACTACATACATTTTTTAACCATCTAAGCTGATTTTCTTGTTGTACAGGGTGGAAAATAATGGCCGCAAGCACGATTTAGTAGCAGCGATCGTAGTGATGGGGGGTGAGGGCTCACAGCACAGATAAAAGACCATCCCGCATTGAACTGCACTAACTTTGACCTCAGAAACATAGAAAGAATGTACAGGAAAAATAAAAATAGGGGATAATCAACTTGTGCTAAATGCACTGTGATGATCTATATGAGCAAACGCAATAAACATAAAGACACAGAATAAAGGAGAAAAGACATGTATAAGCATGTATAATCACCTTTTGTCTTGCATAAAGCAAGTAAGAGCTGCACTATGTGTGAAAATCTAAAAGGGTTTCGCAATCAGCCAGCAGGAGAGCTGGTGAGTAATTAGTACTTCCATAGTGCCGCCTCCCTGCATGGGGCCTACAGAAATCTTTAAGGGCCTCCGCTGTTTCCTCTCTGAAGCAGATGGCTACAGCTCTCTGTCACTCTCAGCTCAACTTCCCATTCTTTTCTTTAGTGTTTTCCTCAAAAGATCTGTGAGCTTCAAAGACAATCGTCTTACAAAACTCTTATTTTTGGCCAAATCACTGGAGATTCTTCCTGTGTAGCAGGCTGCACAAGCTGCACAAATCTGAAGTGCTCTGACAGATCACTACATCTACAGCTTGTTCTTTTTTTTTTTTACTGGGGAACAAAGTGGCCCTCAGCAGCCCCTATTACTGCAGTAAATGTTCCATTAGACATACAGCCACATAATCCCTGACATTCACTGGAATGAATGGTCCACTTGTTTATGCTTGTGTTCACCTCTGCTGCCTGCATCTGAAGTCCAGATAGTCTTACTTTAACTCTTGTGCAGCATTCCCAAAGCCTATGTGATGTACAGAACCATTTAGTGGCCAACACTGGGGTCATGAGAATTAAGGAACTATGCTACGCATTACGCACGCACCACCACACACTGAGGTGGTTTGTGAATTCCTGCCCCAAGCTAAGGAGTTCAGGTATCTTGGGATCTTCTTAACAGGCGAGGGTAAAATGGGCAGATTGGGGCAGCGTCAGCAGAAATGTGGAAGTGCCCTTACCAACGCTGTGGTGAAGAGGGAGCTGAGACAGAATCTAGATCTACTGGTCAATCTACGTTCCAACCCTCACCTATGGTCATGAGCACTGGCTAGTGTCCATAAGAATGAGATCATGGATGCAAGCAGCTGAAATGGGTTTCCTCTGTAGGGTGTACAGAGTACAGCCTTTGCATCGAAAGGACCCAGCTGAGGTGGTTCAGGCATCTGATTAGGCTGCCTCGTGGGTGCTGTCCCTTGGACGTTTTCCGAGCACATCCAACTGGAGGGAGGACCCAGGGTAGACTCAGAATTTGCTGGAGGGATTATATATCTATTCTGGCCTGGGAACGTCTCGGGATCCTCTGGGAAGAGCTGGAAAATATTACAGAGAGGGAGGACGTCTGGAATACCTTACTTAGCCTGCTGCCATTGCAATCAGGCCTCCATAAATGGGCCAGCAGGCGAGCAGATGGATGAAATGATGGATGGATGACCAAATGAGCTAAATAAGATGCACACAGCACCAGTTGATGATTTTATGTTGATCTTTGTAGGTAGCAACATAACTGTTGCACAACTGGGACTTACAATTGGGGTTTTACAGTTCATGGTAAGTTAAGGCCATCCGGTATTTTGCCATCATAATGTGAGAAATTTCACAATACTGCCTTTCTTCACAGCACAAAGCTTTTGTCTGGGAAAAAACTAGGTCTGCCAAGTTGATTACTTAACTAAACTACATCAAATGTGTTGATTAGTGCTGATTAGCATCACATACTATTCTACAAACTTCTGTGAAGGTGTAATGATAGGTAGGTACCAACAGAGAGAAAGTAGACTGGAAGGAGCAGGAGTGTGTTATATGTTATTATAGCTGTAAATGTGAAACTGATATTTAGGAAGTCACTAGTGGATTATCAGTGGAGCAGATTTATTTAGATATTTTATACGGCTCATATACACATTCTGCCTGAACAAATAAATAAATCCTCCTAAAATCCCTGGCTAATTTCATTAAGCAACTAAATAAATGAGATGGTCTGTGTTATAATATATGGCCAGAAGTATATGGACAACAGAATATTACATTTCCAAGCCATAGGCGTTTATGTGCTGCCACAACAGCCTCCACTCCTCTGGGTTCAGGCCTTCCAGCAGATTTTGGAACCTGGCTGATTATAGGAGATAAGGTCTGGCTCTGAGTCTGTGGTCCAGTCCATCTCAAATGTGTTGAATGGGCTTTGTAAAGGCCAAGATACTGGGAAAACCATTTTGTTAGGGAGCTGACTTGGTGCACAGGGGCATTGTTGTGTAAAAACACTGGAAATAAGTCCGAACCATACAAAAACAGCACAGTTGTGGACAGAAAAGCCTGTATGCTTTTGGCCATATAGTTTCCTTTCTTTTAAGAATAAGCAACGTCATGAAAAGTGATCACACAATTTTCCTTTAGAAAAATGTCAAAAAATATATATATATATTGGTAAATAGCCCAATATTTGTTCTTTGACAGGCTGACAGCAGCTATCGAGCGACAAACATTAAGTCAACTGTGTGGTTTCAAATTAAACAGCACCAACAGCATGACTGCTTTCTAATATTACACAGGCGAGGGAGGATGACGAGCTGGTTGAGTGTCCTTGACAGTAACAGCGAAGACGGCTCCAGAGCTGTAACCTTGAGCTGAAATGAAGAAGATACCTCTGAGAAGACAGCTGTGTTGTGGACATATTCCAGCTATTTTAAGTCAAAGAAACAAAGATAAGTGGCAGCCGAGTAGAGTAATACAGCGACCTTGTTTCATAATTTCAGCGTTATCAGAACACAGTCTAGTGTTATTATAATCCATCCCCGTGAACACTTGTGGTGTTTCTAAGCAGTAAACCGCAGCCTCAGCACTGTTTTCTATGAACGAAAAACACTGAATTACATACTCATCACCAATGCCGCAGCATTGGTTTCCTATATAGGCTTTACTTAATAGAAGTAATAATCTTATTCATATTTTAGTCGCAGTGGTGATCCCATTTGGGCGGTGGTGTCCCTCCTCTCAGTGTCTTTCTGTGTGTGAACAAATGCAGCTTTTAGTCTGAGCAGTGCGTTTCTGGCTGAACAGCTGGTGTGCCCACTAGCCGGCTGTTTCACCGCGGGATGTTTCCTGATAACAAACTGGACCTCCTCCCATTTATCTGACAGGACCACAGCTACAGCTACAGGAGCTGGCTGGGATGCTGGAGGGCTGGACTGCAGACCTGAACTACAGGCCAGACCACTTCACACAGCCCATAGCTCAGCGTCAGCCCAGCATTCCAGAGGAAAGGGACATAGAAAAGAAGCTGCACTTCTTCATTTAATAGCAAAATACTGGCTGCTCTTCTCACCAATGACTTTTGAATCATTTTTACTACTGATTAATCTGACCACTATTCTCTCAATTAATTAATCTGTAAATATTAGAAAGAGTTAAACAATTAGGTGATGATCAAACTAATTGCTGATTAGTTTTCTGTCGATCAATTAATCATCTAATTGCTGCAGCTCTAGTCTCATACACTGAAGTGGGGCTGCAACTAACTATCATTTTCATTATTGGTTAATCTGCCTAACATGTCTTGGTCTCTCAGACAGCGACAATGTTCTCTCAGCCCGTCTTTCACAGTCTAACATCGTGGGTCTAAATGCCTTCTATGATGCACTGGGGATGCCAGACAAACAGCAGACAAGCAGGAAGAACTTTGGCCCTGAAGCCAAACTTCTAGGAACTGGTGATCAACAACACTACAAAGGGAGCTACACCGTGGCAGACCATGTTTGATTTGAGTGGGAAAAAAATGGAGATGAGGAGCTGCAGAAGCATGTGATGCAACCGAACGCTGCCTTTCTGTATCTGTGCACGACACCAGCGATCGTACTGCTGTGTGTGTTAGACAAGTTGAACATGACGGCAGGTCTGAAGGAGATGCATTGTAATGAAGCAATTTCAGAACTCTTCTAAACAGCACATTCTTTAAAATTGCACAAGGATGCTGATGTACAAATGTTTCCACTTAGAGTTAATAACTGATGTGCAGTCACAGCCTCTTATGACCTTACAGAGAAGAGAATGATTTTAGTCGCTGATTTTGAATGTGGAACAGGAGCAGAACCAGTATCAGATCTGCACTTGGCTTTGACAGATGCCCTGGTTTTCGGTATTGGAACTGCTTTCTGGGGGGGAAATACTGGATTATGTATCCTTAGTATCCGATTCAGAAGTGTTTGTGATGGGATGTACGATCTTGTAAATTTCTGCTAGACGGGATTTTCCAGTATATCTTATTTGAACACTTTATAAAAGGATTTTTTCCCAGGGCTCTCTTAGACAGAGTCCTGCATCTCAGATCCTGTTTATGCACAGAATGTGATCAAACCTTTATGAGGAAAATAATGTTTACCCTTCTCAGCCCGTTTAAACATCTTCAGCGGTAAGTGATTCCATGCTGCTGATTTTAAGGCTTTTCTCACAAGTGGTTAACGGTGCTACTTAATCCATAAGGTCCCCGCTTTAAAAATGATCCTGAAAGCTGTTTAGTAGAAGGTGCATCACCGTCTTCCATTAGTTCTAACATGTACAATTTGTTGGCTTTTGAATCTCTGCCACAAAAGCTTTATTTCTATTGGTTTATTATGGATGGAAAGGAGCTGACAGGCAGCACAGCTCAGGAGTCAATAACATCCTCTACTAATGTTTCCTCTGTCAGTCATTGAGAGACTACTGAGGGGATGTAATTCATACTGTCCATTTTACTGACATCTTTAAATTTTGTCCTGTGGCAGCGCAAGACACTTGAGCAGAGTAGACATCTTTGATCTTTGATCATACGGGTATAAGACTGCTATTTATGGCTTTGATGTGGTTCAGTTCTCAGAGCTGTAGCAGCTGCTGAGACACTGATGACAATCACAAATATATAGTTAGAGATAGAGAGATGTACGAGGAGAGTCCCTGCTGGGAACACTGAACTTCTTTTACCCGAACAAAAGCTCTGTCAAGGTCTTTATCCTGAAAAAAGCAGCTATTCAGAGACAATGACTCAGAGTCAGACTGCTTTCCACTGTCCAGCTGCCCAGACCTGGACCAGGACAACAGACATCTCCAGTACTCTGCCATGTGCTGCAATGACCAGATGTGACTTTTGGACTGTCTGTGCATTTTTTTCATGCAAAAGGATTCAATTCAAAATGATTGACATAGAATATCACCTATCAGAGAACTGATATGATTTTTTTTTCAACAGTCTGCACATTACATGCTCACCAAGAAACCAATCAACACAGTGGGAAACACTCTGTATTTAGCAACCTCGTTGGGGGTCCTGGGCCCTTATTAATGTACCAACTACCCCCATTAACCACCACCTGTGCATTACCCCGTCACCTCCATGTTTCACCATTCACCATTCAGTACAATACACATTGCAACTAATACAAGGCACTTTCATTATGTGCCCAGATCGCACCATGCATACACAGCAGGGTTTCCCCTTTTACCAGAGGTAGTAAACCACCCACATTCTGACACATCTTGCCTCTTTATCTAGTTAATAGGTGACTGCCAAAACAGCTGTCACACTCACTAAATATATGCTATTTGCAGTGTGCCATAGATTGACTGCACAATATTGCCAGATAGTTCATGTTTGTCCTAAAAATGTATGTATATTTATGGTGTTGGTAGAGGTGGTCTTTGTTTTAGGTGGCCTGACCTATCTCTGGCACCATAGGGTGGAACTAATACTAATTCAACAAAGCAAGATTGCTTACATGGAATGGCCAGGTGTTAATGTTGTGTTTTGATGTTGTTCATGATTCAAACTAGTTGATCAGTTGATTAATCAAAAAATTAATTTTTTTTTTAATTGATTTTTCTCTATATTTCTGACAATATGTTGACCAAATGATGAATCTCTTGGACCCAAACATAAAAGGAGAAAACGACTGGCAGATTAATTGATAATGAAAATAAGTAATAAATAATCAGTAGTTGCATTTCGATACATTTAATTGTGCAGGCCTAATGATAACCCCAGAACATTATTCTAGGCCTACACTGACTGGCTCCTTTAAAGAGCTCTACAACACTTATGGTGGGAACATTGGAATACATTACCAAAAGTCATGAGCATATGATCTGTCAGGGCAAAACCTACACCAAATTGAAAGATAAAGGTAAAAGACCAATGTCAGCTGAACACATCAGTCTAGCCCCATGGTGCAATACTGCTAAGTGCCTTTCGTTGTTTTCGGCTTTGAATAATAGTGTGAAATATGGCAAACATTAGCTGAGGCTTAAGAACAACAAAACTCAAACATTATTAAGTTTTAATCAGTTGTTCAGGGACAGGTTTTATCATTAATGCAACTCTATTAAGTTAACAAAGAGGGTTGATTTGCATCAACGTAAATCCCAAATAATTCACATAATGTTTTGGTCTATTGTGACAGCTGGATGCAGATCACCGCAGTAAAGCTGAGCTCAGCGTCTGTCATCCTCTTTTGGGAGAGTGAACCGGTGCTTCTTGGCAGACAATGAAAGCCGAGTTGTGTTTTGAGTCAATCATATCTACAACCTGATAGTCATGGATGAATTTACATTTCTCTCATTCAACCCATTCTGCAGCAACACTTTCTTCTGCCTTATTGCTTTCATTTCTTCAGATCTTGGCTGATAACCACTGTAAAGTTATTTCACTGGAACACACAAAGTCTTGCCGAGATTAAGAAGGAAGGAGAGTGAGAGAGAAAGGGGGAGTCTGAATGATAGAAAGAGAGGGTGAGAGAGCGTGGCCAATTCCCCCTTGGAATCCACACATTGTTTCCCCTCAGCCGATGGGGGATTCTTATCAAAACGCTGCCAGGACTATCATGAAAGGATATGGTAATTATGGAAAACACACACACACAGTGCCAGAAAGGCCGACCAAGCACCGGGCTAATGTAATGTGTCTGGTGTGGGGGCTATTTACATACCCTTCCAGAGCGCTTGTCACATTCAATTAATTACTCTCTGGCAGGGTGACAAAGATGATTAAAAAGAATGATGAAAAATATTTCCTCATACGGCTAGAAAAAAATCCGCTAAGTCCTTTTAAAACGAAGCCAAATGCTCTCTAAAACAAGGCTTGGTGTCTTAGTAAAGTTAAAGGTGTTTTTTTCCTCATTCCCAAGAGGGATTACAGTACCATTCCTTCTATTGAGGAAGGGAATGCAGAAAATGAGCCAGATAGGATGTTTGTAGGAGCGTCTGTGATCATGAGCTGTGCTTTATTCTGGCGGGGGAAGAAAAAGAGCTGAAGCCTTTGGGGTAATGAGCTGCATCACAGCGTCCGTTCATAACCCCTCACATCTGATGTCTTTCTGTGAACACAGCCTATTTAACACTGTCAGATCAATTAGTAGGTGAAGAAAGGGCTGGGGAGACATGGAGCCTTTTGTTCAAGCAGATACTCTGTGTGAGGAGGTACAGTACGGTTTAAGGGAACTGATGTCGGCAGAGGGTTTTAATGTTCACAATGTGCGATTGTGCTTCGCTTACCGCACAAAAGAACAGGCTGGATCGGGATTGTTGTGGTAAAACGTGGAGGCTGAATCAAACGCCGGGGATGTGACAGCCTTGTGGGGGAATCAGAAGCTGTTAGAGTGAGGCAAATACCCCAAGGGCCATATGAATACAGAAATCTACATTTCAAGTAGTGCCGCGCCTCCGCTAGCTCATATCTCTGCCTGATGCTGAAATACGCTCGAGCAGCCTGAGCCTAATTTTTCACTTATGCCTGAAGACTCCTGACTGCAGCCGAGCTCAATCCATTCGTCACGAGGGCTCCTTCAGCATGGACATTCTTCAAGGAAGCCTCCCTTTACAGGAAAATGTCATTTTCTGTACAAACGTCTGCCCATGAAATTTCTTTTTCCCCCTCTGCTGTTTGGCCCTTTATCAGGAAACATAATAGCATGCTTCAGCCAGATTAGCCTTGTCTTTAAGATCGGAGTGCTGACAGAGACTGAGACATCCTGAGGACATCTCTCCAACTGTGACAGGCCTGTACCTTCACATAAGCAGGCCATTTTCTGTTATTCCTCACTGGCTAGAAGACCACATGGCTGTGCATTTACACTGCAAGCAGCATGGTGGAAGAATCGGTCAATTGTCTGCTGCTGTCTGCAGATACAAACTTTTCGTAGAAGAAATATTTGAACACCTTTCAAAATATTTTTGATGAGTTCACAGTGAGCCATGTATCATTTGTCAAAAATTACAATAGAAGAAACATCTTTGGAGTTTCTAATCCATGCAAACAATAGATGTAGCTGTTCTCTTAAGAGGCCTCACTCTCACAGTCAGCCCAAAAAGAAGTCTTCAAATTGTTGCAATCATCCCCTCATCCAATTCACACTGTCCAGATGGAGGTACTGTTCTTAAAATGAAGGCAGAAGGCAGAACAGATATCTGACTTGGTACTGTTGGCCGATGACGGATAATATCTTAAGGCAGTCCCGACCCCATTAAAAACATGATGCCTCAACTCAGAATATCTGGAAAACACAATTAATGGTCCAATACCACTGGTGTTTTTTGCCACAAGTTTAACATTTTCAACTGTATGCCTCATTGTAGGGAATCCATTGGACAGGCTGAACACAATGGAGCTAGAAGGGCACTCTGAGATCACAGACTTTCACCACGGCCAACAGTCCAGCTGTCTATGGTGTGTATCAATGTATGTATGCAAATCTGCAAGCACAACCACTATATGTATACCTGGATATCCAAGACTGAGAATTATGTCACACATCGCTCACTTTGCCAAAGACACCGGTGTTACAATTTGGTCGAATTTGGCGAAAGTAAAACTACTTTTCAAGGAGGCTCCATGACTCCATTTCCCCTTCCCAAATGAAAAATTCTTGTCAAATTTTGCAAAAACCAACTGTTGGAAAGGTTGGAACAAAACTTGAAAAAAGGAGAGAGACTGGCAGAAGTTGAATAACGATGACCTTTTAGCAACAGGAGGAAGTAAAACTAGAGAAGAAGAACTAGAGTACTGATCCTATCAATTGGATTGGTTTTGGCGCTGATTAAGTGGATCCGGTAATGGCCAGATGTGAATGATCCACATTAAAAACCGTTTGTTCATAAACATCCAAAAAACGGACACATAGTCACGTTCATCAATTTATTATTATTATCACTCGCTTATTCTTGACTTGATTTTTAGTGGCTAAGCAATCCTGGTACATAATATTGCCTTATTTATCAGTACGTCTGGTATCAGATGGGTACTCTGTATGAGTTTCGGTAAAATAATATTGGGAGAGAAAATGCTGGAACACTGGATTCCTGATTAAAACAGGAACGATGTAAAAAAAACAAAAAACTGCAGCACAGCAGTGCTTCTCTCCTGGGTGCCAGCTGGTGAAGGGTAAACAAAAAAAATCTGTATTCCAGTGCACACCAGGATACTAGGACTGACACTTTTTTATTAAGAGACGACATTAAAAACATGATACTAGTTTCTAGTATCTGCATCAGATACTAGTTTTTGATGTGCATCTTATTATTAGAAAATCCATGTATTGTGTGATATTCATGACATCCTCTGCAGTAATGGAAACAAATTCTGTACTCTGACATTAACTGTATCTCATTTATAGCTAATTTTGTACAGTGGAATTATAGTTGCTGTTACCTACTGTTGTTGACATTGCATTTGCATTTGTATTGGGGAATGTGAACCTGTTGGATTCTCTGCTGATCAGCACCTTATTATTAAAAGGCACACCTGATGGCAATCGAGCACAAAGCTGATCTAATGAGGCAACATGCCAAACTCCTAGTTTGCTCCTTTTTGTATTTAATGAAATTTGTTAATGAAATAATGTCAGTCCTAGTGTCCTGGTGAGTGCTGGACTATTGATTTGTTTACAGGTTTACAGGAGCTATGTAATGATAGTTTAGCAAGGTGGTTTTTGTTTGAGAGAAAAAAGAATTCAGACAGATCCACACACAGGTGAATGGTAAGATGAAGAGCTGCAGAGGGGTGTAATGAATCTAAATGATGCCTTGTGCCTCAGCTGCTCTGTAGACACACAGAGGAGGAGGGCAGCACAGACTCTGATCATTGTTTATCATGGCTGCTCAGAGCAGTCTGTAAGGCCTATATGCAACACCAGGAATCCTGCTGCACAAAATGTGCTCGTTTCACATATTATTATTATATTATTAAGTTGAACCTGATGATGTATCTACTCTTGGGTCAGAATATGGTACAGATATATCTGCGATAGATTTTTATATCACTATAACAACACAGTCGCAGTCTAAACTGTAAAGAATTAAATTTGCACAAACTTAAAAAAGGTATGATGGTGTATGAATGTCTCAATTTAAATAAGTTAAGTGAAAATGTGAGTGAACAGTGAAGTTTAAATTTGGGAAAAAGAGGGTTGGTACTGGAAAAGAACCTTCCGAAATCGGTGCATCCTTATTTTCTGGGTCGGGCGAAAATATTTGCGGTGACTAAACCCAGCTGTGGCCAACATTACTCAGCCGACAAGCCTGAGAGCCTCCATCCATCCGTGCCTTTCCCTGCCTTCTCAGCCTCACAGGAAATGCCTGGACTTCAGTGACTTGCTGTCTGCAGCGCTCACAGTTAGAAGCTGCACACTTACACCTCCACCTTGCCCTCGCCCTCTAACACTGCTCCCAGAAGTCATCAGTTTCAGAAGAATACCAAATGCTGACTCCATGAAACCCCACACAATGAAAGCTCTTACTCAGATCTTGATTGGCGGGAGCGTACGGTGCCTCTGCCTTTCGCCACACTCTGACTCGGGAGAAAAATAAACCATGCAAACCAGTCCAGCCACAGCAGAGTGCCTTTCCCACCCTTAGGGAGTGTGAGCAAACATAACACTGTTGCTACAGTGATCCTAATGGTAAACACTGCCCATCAGGTCAATGGCACACATATTTATTTATTTTATATTTTAACCCGAGTCGGATTCATGCCGCAGACTGCTTACAAGGTCCATTCATTAAGCTTCAGCCTGAGCAAACTGTGGCACAAATACTGCACAATAATCTACCTATGTTATTCATGTGACTCAGTGAGTCGGCACAATCCATTCACACAGCTCACTCAGGCTCACTCAGGCTCACTCGCACACAAAAGTGCCTCAGGTGTCAGAGCAAATAGCCCTTTTAAACACACACAATCAACAGGCTCCTACCTGCAATTTGGCGGCGGATCCAAGGTTATCTCTGCTAGCTCCTTCTGGATTCTGAAACGAGAGGAAGATCTGCGTTATAATCACACCCTCAAACAGACGCACGCACACACACACCAAACGCAGACAGTTATATAAATCCTGTCTGTAAAATCAATCTGTAAGTGTACACACTGAATACCTCATTGATTTTCTAATGAGTTCCTGGGCGCTGTGACTGGATACAGGCATAAGTCCTGTCACGCAAGATCAACATAGGGATGCATGGCTGAATATTTGCCTTTTTTTTTTTTTTAAACCACATGAGCATGAATTGATATTGATGTCAAAAGGGCATGTCAGATAAAGGAATCGTATCTGATATGTCTGGGTTAATTAATTTTGCTGTCCTGTCTCAGCCCTGGCGTTTTCAGGAGGCTGTTGGGGACATTTCCACACTGGGCACATTAAAGAAAGGCTTGAATAAATAGACCGCAGAGGGGCCAAATTTCTCCCTGGTTAAGTATTCATCACTTAACAATGCCAGTGATTTGCCTAGAAGGACCCGGCAGCCAGGTGTTATACTTTACAATCATGCAGTCAGCTATAAATGCTGCTGTTATTCTCTCAATACAGAGTGCCACCTCTGCTTCACTTCCGTACTCCTGCTTTTGAGGCTCAACTCAAAAATGTTTCAAACATGCTTTTTCACCATGACCTTGATGTGTCTACAGTATACCTTCATGTTTTTTCCACAATGTTCTGTAGACTGTATGTAAAAGTGCTTCTGAAACTAAAATATTTATTTTCTTCTTGGTCGTTTCTGTGTTTTTCTTGAGGGTTGAATATTCCCTTTCTGTCACAGTTTGGTTGAAAACAACAGAAAACATTGAATTCCCTGCTATTCCCTCTTTGGAATATTCTAAATTCAAATTCTACTATGATCCAGTAATATTTAATACAGATGAACCCGGCTGCTGATTTATGTGTTGCACTCTAAAGCACTGCTGCCTTTACTGCAGCGGCACAGTTCAATTTAACACATTTACACTGACAGTGGAAGCAGAGATGTTTGGCTTAATCACAGGAAGCAGTTGCCCCCTCTGACAGATAAAGATAGTCTGTGTGAATGTGGAAGCAATTCAGTCTCAAAGAACTAGTCTGAAATTAGTTATGACACGGGCTTTGGAAAAAAATAGCATAACATATTGCTTCTGTCCGTCCTCCACAGTCTGGATGTGAATGTGCTGTGAGAAGTAGCTGATTAAACCCAGCAGGAACGACTTGCTAGTTTAAGATTTAAATCTTCATCAATTTCCTGATTTCTTGCACTGCAACCAGAAGAATTGCATCACTTAATTTTAATACTGTAAAGGTGTAGTGTCAGCAGGCTAATGCGGTATCAAGTTAGCAGGAGATGAGCGGGGTAGCGGCTGACCATCGGCTCCATGTTTGCCAACTGCTCAGTCTTTAGCCACTTATGATGCGATCAGCTTTTACTGGATTTAGGAAAGTAACATTGATTTAATTGAAGAGATGCTCATGGAACTTGACGACTACATTTTTAACATGTAAAAGGTTCTATGGGATCTTCTAGACAGTTTTCTACTACTACTAAAAAGTGAAATCCTTTCCAAGTTTTCAAGTGCGGTGTCTCCGCAGTAATGTCATCATCATGACTGAAGGCTTTTCTCAATCTTCTGCACTTGTGTTCTCATGGACTTGTGTAGCATCATTGTTGACAGCCCATGTGTGCCAATCGACATTAAGCCAACATTGTCCCAAATGCCTGGATGTGTTCTTGTGCTTGACTTGAAAGATGCTTTAGGAGCTGCCGTGTGTGATTTTGGGGTAGACAGCTATTCCAGCATGTGCATCAACTAGCAGCGACGGTGTAGGACATGAGCCCAAACCTAAACTGGTGGATTTCATTTTCATTCAACTGTTATTGGTCTTTTTTAGTCAAGATATTAAACCAACTGATAAAGTAATCTCACCCCAAGGTCCACTTAGTTTTAGAGCTTTCAATCATATGAAATGTTCAAGTCTACAGAGGGTTTTGAAAACTGAGGTACAGTTCCTATTAGTGTAAAACTTTGGTCTTAGAGATTAAATCTAATAGTCGCTGCTACCAAATTGGTTTGTCTGGGGCAGTGTACTGTTACACTGAAGCGTGATCATCAGAGCTTGAGCAGGTGGTGTCAGCAAGAATGCTGTTGTTCCAATTATAAAAATGGTCCAACTACCTTGGAGGGCCAAAACCCATCCCATTATCTTGCATTTCTAGGGGATTTGGAAAATAAATATCTGTGGTCTAAAAGTCAATTCCTTACTTAAACTGTTCTATGTGGTTATGGCTTAATCCAAGACTATTCTACTGGAAAATGTGGGCTAAAAAAGGTATAATGACCACAAAGATGGGTTCATACTTTAAATGTGTCGAGGGAGCAATATGATATAGCTCTGAATCAATGCTGGGGGTACCTCCAAATAAGGCATTTACTGAACCAGACTGTTCCAAACCGTCAAGGACAGAGGATGCCTAACCTTTATTCAATGGACATTCCATTTTTACCTAGCCTATATGTATTGGGACTCTGCCCCTCAAAGGGGGATCCCTGAACACCAGACAAGGTGGATCCCAACAGTCATCATGCTGGGCTGAAAGCTGCTCATTAGGGAGTGGAATCGGTGCATCTTCCTCCATTCATCTGATGGTTATCTCAAATAACTATAGCAGCAGTTTATGAAGAGTTGACATACAGGACGGTAACCCGTCTAGCCCTGCACCAAGCTAAATGTATCTATTTTCTTACAGGGCAGTGATCGTAAATTAGACATTAGATTAGATTTCCTCTGCTAAACAATCAACTCTGGACTGTCATGGGTGAAATGTTATAACCACCATGCAAGTATCTTAAATCTACCAAACTTGACTCATCTTGGTGTGGTGATGTAGCTTTTCAACCCTAGTAGTTTGATGGTGACAATTAAATCTGTAAACGGTACTAAACACTTCTATTCATTTCATTTTATTTTTTATTCATTTTTCATTTTATGTATTTTATTTTGTATTTTATCTCTTTCCTGTCATTGGTGAATATCTTGCTCTGTGTTTATGTTTTCTGTCCTTAATTGTGATGTGATGTTATACAAACATATGAAAAATAATAAAAACTCCCAAGTTCAAACTCCCAAGGACACGAATTCAAACACAGCATAATCTGTATTGAAAAACACCTTGAGAGATTTCCATTTTCATTATTTTTCCTTTTCCATTCCCCTTGAATCTTGTTTTCACATGCTTCCCTGCTATAACTCTGAAAAATGTTCAGGGATGCCATGAAAACAAAAGACAAAATAATGAACTGCTCTTATTGATCACACTGTCTGTTCACTCAGCTGTTTGTTTGCTGGGAAATTAAAATCATTTGCTATTGCAAGAGAGAGGCGGGGGAAAGACAAACAGTCGATGCTGACATGATATATTGTTTCAGCATCGGCATGGCAATGAATAAATGTGCAACAATGATGCGTGAGAGAGGTGTCCTTTTTAAACGTGTTAAATTGTTCACTAGAGAGAAGATCTAATGAATATATCTACAGAATGGAAGAGACTTGGGGGATTCTGGATAATGACATGCTTACTGACATGCTGTACTTGCCATGTATGTTTGGGGGAAATAATATCTTATTACTGTCAGTCAAGTGTAATTATCAAGGCAAAAGTCTCAAATGTAAGCAAAACAGATGTTGTCTTTTTCTAAAACTCCATAGTAACCAGCCAACATTCTTGACTGGAAAGCTGGTAAGCTGTTGATGGTGAGCTATACAGCAACCAGGAAAAATAACGCTCCAGTAATTAACACCACCACTTCAACTTGAACAAGGGTTATGGTTCCTGGACTAAGTGGACAGGGGGCAACAGTGAATGGTTTGGTACACAGTATAATGAAGCATGAGTCTGAAAGTATAGCCTCCTTTTCTGTTAATTGTGCTACTTGGTCTCAAAAGCGATAATGAAGATATAAATGTATGCCTCTGGTCAACATTACTATATAGATACGTTTCGTTAACAATCAACGATTTTGCAGCTGGAACTAGCTGTAAACCAGTAAAATTACTGTTAAGGCGTGAAATTGTATGCAGCAGTGTTTTAATGTATGCCTCGCTGTTGATAGACGTGCAGCTGCAGCTGTCTAACAAGGCATGTAATTCCAGTGAGAAACGGCAGTAACAACACGGAGACCACACTAAGGTAGCTCTTGCAGATAGTGAGAAATTACCTGTGAGTCAGTCACAGACCCAAACCATCAAAGACATTTGAACAACTGCTGCTACTCCCTTGTGTGAGGTTTAGCAGTAATCGGGGAAATGTGAAACAAATCAGTAAATGAAGAATACAAGGCCATCTAAAGGAATGTAGGTACAAAGATGTCAATTACAACACCTCGTCATAAAAGAACTCCTGGAATGGAGAGCACATCATTGTTTTATGATACAGAACATGGTAAGAGTATCTAAGGGGGGACTTTCTTTTAAACTCTCCTTGGTGGGGAAATGACTGCACACGACTCAGTTGGGAAAGAGGGGGAAAAAAGACATATATTTGCAAAGGAGCCTGTAATACAATCTCCACGGTTATGGAGTCATTCTCAGCTTGAGTGCGTGCTGTGTAATTTTATCTGCAGTATTTCCTGAGGTGGCACATTTTGACGGCTGAAGCTGGGGACCTGTTAGGGAGAGTGGTGCAATGAACAAGGCCGGAGGAATCCAAAGGGGAAAGCAGTGATTATACTGTGAGTTCCTCCAGCCTGTGCATGGTGTCTTTAACCAAACACTTGCTTTCTCTAATGTTCCACAGCTCATTGTGTTTGATAATCCCTTGAGACAATGCAGGCTCTAAACTATTACGTTCTGCATGCCTCAACAAATGCAAATAAGTCAATATCATCCGAGTGTGGTTCCTATGATGGAAAACATCAGTTCTGGCTTGTGTGTGGAGCCGCCGATGATTTATGACATGAACTAGCACTGAGAAGCAACTAAAAATAACACTGTGCCTGTCAACCGTCCTATAAAGTGGTAACCCGAGGTCCTTATTCTTTATGTTGTAGCCATCTCTGGTGATAAGGAGCCACCGCTGTATTTATTTCAAACCATCTGTTGTGGTCAGAGACATACAGTCTACCATTTCCTTCAGGCCACAGGACTTTTCCCAGGACATACCTGGTGCAGAATATTTACAAGACATATTGTATGTCATCACAGTAGTTCTACAGGCTATGTGCTGACCCAATGTGAGAGGACTCCTCACTGGCACAAAACTAAATGTAAAGATGGTGGGCAGAGAGAGGCACTTGT
This sequence comes from Pempheris klunzingeri, assembly GCF_042242105.1. NCBI lineage: Eukaryota > Metazoa > Chordata > Actinopteri > Acropomatiformes > Pempheridae > Pempheris > Pempheris klunzingeri. The sequence continues at coordinate 20,489,453 of NC_092027.1, forward strand.
TTTTCTCCCACATGTGACCCCTAAGATGTAAGTGCTTGTTGAATGGACAAACAGCAACTGAAAACCCGTCCGCCCTCACTGGGGCACAGTGTGCAGTGACTTCTGTAACTTTCTGATGCTTACAATCTGACATTCACGGCCAGGTGCACCGCTGCCTTTAGGACACCAGCATTAGCACAGTAGCAGTGAACAGTAATGGTAAAATTTCATATCCAATCTAATCCAGATCAGCAGAACGGTTGTGATCAGTGGATGACCTTGCAGGTGAGAAGTAAAGTCACATGAAGCTTTCGTGTTCAACTCTGGTGAACTTTGACAAACAAATTTGCCATTCACAGATCGTCTTGACAGTACTGACCTTTGGCTGATCCCAGTAACTGTCAAGACACCAGTGGAGTCAAGCAGAACTGTTTGTCGGAAACACCCTCCTGTTACACCCATCGTCGGATTAGCTTTGTCCGTGTCCAATCATTTCTGTAACTTTCCAAAACTCCAAAAAAGGAGCCGGGGTTTTAACTTCTCTCTCTAGCTCTATTTTCATTCTTTACACAACTGTTTCTGTCACCAAGTGCAGCAATACGAATGCCTTCCAGGAGAGACTGAGACTGAGAATGATATTTAGCATCATCCCCATTCCTAAAAAATACCACATCTGCCTCCTCCCTCTCATTTTTCACTCCACCTTTGAGCGTGGCTGTTTAGAGCTATAGACTTCTGATCTCTGACATGGCCAGACAACACATCATCTCAACCATTTCTTTTCTAATATAACCCGGACCTTACCTTACCGGCCAGATGGCAACCGTGAGCGCAGGTAGGCGGTACATCCACGCTTACAGCAACACGTCGAACGTTTACATCAAAATAAATTCTGCTTTCTGCTCTACCACCTTATGGTGCTTATGGAGGACACTACAGTACAGGTGGTCATGCTCCTTTAGTACACTCCAGATAATTGTTAAATTAAGACAAATTGAGCTGCATAATTTCATTTTGGCGACATTTGCATCTAGCACTTGTTTATCTACCACATATTTGGCACTGGAGCTGTCAATAAGAGGCGCAGTGTAGAGAATAACAACATCTCTCTCAACAGCTCTGGTATCAGCATCAACACATGAGCTGAACTGGCTGGCTGGGCTGGCTGCTTGGCAGGCTTATTCTCCAATCAGATAACAACTGCTGTTGTGCCATCACGCCTTGACATCCAATGCCAAACTGCCATGAACTGGTTATAAACTGAATCAGTGCTGTGTTACATGAGGGAACAGGGCAAAAACACCAAGGGTGTGATTCAAGGGTTAGGCTCTCTGTCTGAATTATGTATTTGGTCCCAACAGTGCACATAAATTCCCAGCAGCCAATAAGATCTGATTGGGTGGGTGGGTGGGGGGGTGTCAAGTCAGTATGTTTGTGGTAAAAACCCAAAAGAGTGGTGAAATGTGGAAACACAGTTGACTTCCAATAAAAGTCAGAGGCTGAGTGGCCAAGAAAATTATGTCATCCACAAAACAAAAAGAAAAAAAAAAATCAAACCTCATTACCACAGTAAAGGCTTTTTTCAATTCAATTCATTTCTAAAGCCTTTTTCAATTCATTGAGTAACTGCAATATGGAAACATCTCCATTATAATTTCACAGAGAGGTGACAGTCTCAATTGTCTTATTTTGTCTGGCCAACAGACGAAGACACAAAAGTATCCAATTTACACTGACATAAAACAGAGAAAGGAAGCATGTGGAACTACACAACATTTGGTATTTTGGCCTGATGAATGAATGAATTAAACAATTTATCAGAACTTTGTGCTGATCAATCAACTAATCAACCAGCCAATCATTTCAAACTAAGCCCCGTCCTCAGACATTAACAGTCCGAATTGATCTCAGGAAAAATCACAACACATCAGTGAGTACCGAGCACCAGAGATGGAGAAACAAATCAACAAGAACAACAACAGAAGTAAGAGACTTCAACAGCCAATCAGAGCTGTGAGGGCAGTGCGGTGACACACCCAGCACAGGACACGGGGTAAAAGAGTGTCCATGCAGCAGATCTACCTCTTGGCGCTGGTGGAGAGCTTGGCAGCCGTCTTGCTGGAGATTTTGGCCTCCTTCTTCTTAGGCTGAGCCTGGTCCCGCTGCTCGGGGCCCGGCTGCTCCGGTGGAGCCGCCTCCCTCTGCTCGGCGTCCGAGCTTCCCCCACTAGTGTTGGGGCTGTCGTCCGGCCTCGGCTGCACCTCACTGGACATGCTGACGCTGTACGCACACACACATACGCACACAATGTTATACATACTGAGTACATGCTCACCTAAAAGGTTTTCTGCATCTTTACTCCAGAGTCCTTCATCTGGATCAGCCACTGATACCAGTGCTGCTATTTTTGAATTGTAAATGTGCAATAAATTTGTAATCACATTAAAGTCATGTGCAGGATTTTTGAAGGCCGATATAACAACAACAGTTTGGAGCAGGAAGAAGCTGATAGCTGAATAAACAGGCAGTGTGCTGCGGTCCACTCAATGGGATGGACGGTCTGGGAGCTGGGCGGCTTGCTGGTGGACTTATCTAGTGGAGGATGATGTTGTTGGAAGATATAACTACAAATGACTGACTAATAGCTCATAGCCAGGGGTTGGCAAGCTAACGGACATACTACTCCTCTTCCCTTCTCCACGCAAAACTGAGATGTACATCTCTGGGTGACCGCTGGACACTGCACAACCATCCGCCTTTATTGGATCTAAGTTCTGTAGAAGAGAATAGTTTGTAAAACATCTTTTTGGCACTAAACGATCGATCGACTTCTAGTTGAGGCCCAGAAAATGGACACTGAGTTTGGACTGTACCGCGAAATCATAAATCCAAGGTCAAGAATAAACTTTGATGTTTAATTCATCTTTTGTCCAACCGACAGTCCAAAACCAAATGATTTTCACTTTACAAATATATCACGCAGAGAAAAGTAGGAAACTCTCACACTGAGCAGCTGCAGCCATGATTGTTGGGGAGTTTTGCTTAAAAAGGATTTAACAATAAATCAAGGAGCATCCCGGTGGCTGAGGGGTTAAGGCGCAAACGATGAACTGCAATGTCTCTGCTTCGGCTCCAGCCGTTCTGTATTATTTCCCATTTGTCTCTCTCTGCCCTCCTTTCCATGTCATATCTCTCCTGTCTGCTCTCCAGTAAAGCACAAAAAATGATTTAACCAAATGTCAGAACTGTTGCAGAAGAATTTTCTGTCCATTAACTGAGACGACTCAGACTTGCGTGCTTGTTGTACACCTGTTGTATCATACCCATATCTACTAATAATGCCGTCATTCTTGAGTTTTTAATGAATCGAAGAAAAGGCTTTCAATAAATTTAGAGATGCAATTACTGCTTGTTTTATTATTAATCAAAACATTGCTTGTTTTCTTGAATAAATGATTTAGTGTCAAACATAATAAACACACAGATAATAGTGAAAAATGACAATCACAATTTCCCAGAACAAAAACATTACGTCTTTAGTTTGTCGGCTTTGTTCGGCCACCAAAGATGTTTAATTCACCGCAGGGAAAACCAAGGACAAACAGGAAATTGTCACGCTTGAGAAGATTGAACATCAAATGTTGTGTTAAATGAATAGAGGTGCATGAATACTTTGTTTGTGGGAATGCTCAAGGCTACTGGAGGAAAGGCTGCTGAATGTATAAGCCATGTAAAGACGTCGACTCTGCAGGCAGGAGGATGTCTGCACTGTTCTGGGAGACTACAGACATACATTTTACAGCAATGGGAACAAAGGAACTCTTTGCTTGCTGCTTTGGACGGACTTAAAGGGAAAGGGAAAGACTAAAATCCACTAGATAAAGGAGCCCTTATTGAATTCTTGGATAATCAAACTTTCAAATGATTTGGAATTTATGCACCAAGTGTTGTCTAGCAACTGATCAGCAGAAAATTAAATAATCAATGAACCTTTAAATAATGTTTTAAGAAGAAAACTCCAAAGGCTTCAGCTTCTCAAATGTGAACATTTTTCAGGGTTTCTTAGTCTTCTATGATAATAAACTGAATATCTTTGAAAAACGCCACCATTGGCTCTAGCAAACGGGCATAATTGCAGACATTTTACAAACGGATTAATCGAATAATCAAGAAAGGAGTTGTTGAGCTAATCAATATAGAAAGCATTCCTTCAGAGGACATTACCCCTCCAGAGGGGTTGTTCTGTATCCCCCGGCAGAAGTACATTTAGAGCCACAGAGGGGCAGAAATCAAATACAGACCTCAGATCTCTCACCACTCATCCTCAGAATCAGCCAAGATGAACGTCTGCTGGTCACAAGCCTTGAGTCTCAATAATAAAAGACACCTACAAGGTCATGTTCACCAAAGCCAATTCCTCCATCACCGAGTGTGTGTGTGTGTGTGTGTGCGAGCTTCAAGGTGAATGCCTCTATTTACAGTCCCCCGATCCGCTATGAAAAATGTATGATACAGATGAATGAGCGTGAGGGCATTTTTTTCCTGCATGCCGTTGAGCTGAAATGAATATCAAATTAGACAGAAGTAAGGACAGATTGTTCAATAAACATGACAGCGGCTTTGGCAAGCTGACCCAGCTCCTGACATTTGACAAACAGCCACTGCACGCCGGCTATCTGATGCAATTAATGACACTCAGTGGTGGGCTGACATGAGAGATAATTGGGGGATTATATGGACCAGGACACTCATTTCAAAGGTTACAACATGTACATTCTCCGGTGAATGGAATCCTCTCCGAGTGAAGCTGTCGGGCGTGGTGTGTTTCCAGTCCTCAGGTGAGGACAAACACAAAGAAAGTAAAAGTTGCAGACAGAGCAGATCTACTGATGTGCCCCCCCCCCCCCCCTCTTCGGGTGTGACACTGTCAAAGCACCTCAAACACAACCATCAACCTGGGTGACGTTCCCCAGTTCCTGTGTTGTTGAGCAGGCCCTGCAGAAAATCACACCCAGGGGAGAACCCACTGTGCCAACACGTTCCCATTTTGGGCAAACACGTCGTAAATTTTCATTCAACTTTAAACGTGTTCTCAATTGAAGTAAGATGCAGTAAACAGCCCGGTTTTTACATTCGGTCCACGCTGTTCGTTAAGTGCACCCATCTCAGTGGAAAAGGTTATGGGACTATTACAGAAGTTAGTATTTTATTACACTGAAGTGCTTATTGGTGCGATGGGTGTACGCCGAATGAAACGGTGCCTCTTAAGGATTTTTAAAACGTTTTTAACGGCATCCCAGTTGGGTATATATACGCGGTTAAAGAGGAGTGGGTTTAAAATCATTGATATTTTGGACGGAGTTCGGCGAGACGTTCTCTCCGTTCAGCACCACAGAGAAAGGGCAAGTATGGGGCTAATGTTAGGGTGCCCCGGCTTACTGGCTATCAGCGAGGAGTTAACAGCGAGGCAGCCTCGGTGTGAGACATCTTGTTGTACATACAACGACATGAAGCACGGACGGCACACTTATCCTATTATATCTCGCCCGTCCAGTATCGGAGCCGACGCTGACCACTGCCGAATCTGCTCCAGCACAAAAGGCAGAATGAATGCCCCCCTCTCGTCCCCGACCACCACCGCCGCCCCCTCCCTCGAGAAGATAACGTATTAAACCTTTATTCTGTCTGTGGAGTTGATTTTTACAGCTCGGCTCACCTTTATATGGAGGCTGGACGCTCTGCGGCTGGAGAAAAGGGTTCTAACGGCCGCCGTGTGTTCCGTAATCCGTAAACCTGCCCGTCCGCTGCTTTCCGTCCGCTGCTGTGACTGACTGCTGGAGAATGTACCCGACACCGTCAATGTAGACGTCATGACGCGCACAGTTTCCGGTCTCGGCTGACAAAATAAAAGCCTGAATGAACGCGTGCTCGTGTTCGCGATCGCGTTTGAAAAAGAAACACAAGTGCAGCAACACATTGCAAATAAAGCCGGTTGTTTTTGACGGAATATGATACTATTCCAATACTTAGTCTGCCTCATTAGACTCGTTATGATGCAAATATCGTGTACAGTACATGCCAAAGTATTGTAATGCCCGTCCGTCCATTTAAGATAAGATAAGATAAGATAAGATAAGATAAGATAAGACAAGATAAGATAAGATAAGATATTCCTTTATTTATCCCACAATGGGGAAATTTCAAGTCAGCAGCAGTTCACACATACAAAGAAAGGGAATAAAATATATATATATGTTTACATGTACAGTATATACAAAAAATAATGTATGGTGAAAGAATGAAAGAATGAGGTGAGATAGAAAGGCTATTGCACATGGGGAAAATATAAAATATATAAATATATATGAAATATTGCACTTGTTCCTTTTTCTTGGTCTTTGGTCTACTGGGAGCAGATTTGGTTGTAAAGTCTGATGGCAGCAGGGAGGAAGGACCTGCAATGCCTTTCTTTGGAGCATCGTGGGTGACGAAGCCTGTCACTGATGGAGCTTTCCAGGGCTCTTACAGTCTCATGTAGGGGGTGGGAGACATTGTCCATGATTGATGACAGCTTCGCTACCATCCTCCTGTCACCCACCACCTCCACAGGATCGAGGCTGCAGCCCAGGACAGAGCTGGCTTTGTCCACCAGTTTGTTCAGTCTCTTCCTCTCTGCTGCCGTGATGCTGCTGTTCCAGCAGACCACACCGTAGAAGATGGCTGATGCCACCACAGAGTCATAGAAAGTCCTCAGGAGGCCCTCCGCCACTCCGAAAGACCTCAGTCTACGCAGCAGGTGGAGTCTGCTTTGGCCTTTCTTGAAGAGTGCCTGAGTATTAACAGTCCAGTCCAGCTTCTTGTTGAGGTGAACACCCAGGTACTTGTAAGAGTCCACAATCTCTATGTCCGTTCCCTGAATGTTCACCGGAGAGGGAGGGTCTTTGTGCCGACGAAAGTCCACTACCAGCTCTTTGGTTTTTCCGGCATTAATCCGGAGGCAGTTCTGCTGGCACCAGTCCACAAAGTTTTTGTTCAGCTCTCTGTACTCCCCCTCGTCTCTGTTGTTGATGAGACCGACGATGGCTGAGTCGTCAGAGAATTTTTGAAGGTGGCAGTTTGTTGTATGGTGTGTGAAGTCTGCTGTGTATAGGGTGAAGAGGAGAGGAACCAAGACGGTCCCCTGTGGTGCCCCCGTACTGCAGACCACCGTATCAGACACACAGCCTTTTGTCCTCACAAACTGTGGCCTGCTGGTCAGGAAGTCCACTAGCCATGCTGTAAGTTGGTGGCCCACTCCTGCACGGTCCAGTTTGCCCCTCAGGAGTTCTGGCTGAATGGTGTTGAAGGCACTGGAGAAATCATAAAACATGATCCTCACAGTGCTTCCGGATCCCTCCAGGTGAGACAGTGATCTCTGCATGAGGAAGATGACAGCATCCTCGACCCCAATGCTTGGCTGGTACGCAAACTGCAGCGGGTCTGCAGATGAGCTCACCAGAGGGCGCAGGTGGTGGAGGACCAACCTTTCTAGGGTCTTTGACCCTATTTTGTTGTGATCATAAATATCATTACTATCATCATTCATTAAATAGCATGTGTTTGCTGTGATGAGAGTCATTTCACCAAATAAAACTCACTTTTTGTAGTTTTTTTTCTCAGCCTTTGCTCTTAAAGAAACTATAATTAACTATAACTAGAATTTGGACTCTACATCTAATAGCGTCTAACCATGTCTTGTGTATTTGATGCTCTCAAACTTAAAAACACATTGGAGTAAAGAGGTGCAGCAATCACTTTACACCGATTGTTTGCCACAAAATAACACATTATCACAACACCCTGTGAGCCCACTGATTTTTTTTTTTTTCATCTACCATGTGTTTTATGTTCTGGCAGAGAATCCTCACTTCCGGTGGTTTCTTCTGTTTACCGCAGCTTGACGAGTCAGACCGCCTCCATGCGCGCTCCCACGCGAGTCCGCGCAAACTGTGTGCTCTCTGATGCGTTCTGGCAGGCTTTGATGACAGTGTAGACTACAAAGGAAGTGCAAAAGAGAGGAACACAGTGAGGGCTGCCGATCCCGCTGGTCTGAAAAGAGCGCATTAAGATTTGAGAATCCACTTTCCTTCTCAGTGACTGTCAGCCCAGACACTCAGATGCATCGGGGCTCCTGTACAGCAGCGCTGTGGTTAGTGATGTCTGTGCTGCGGTGGTCTGCTACTGTAGGGAGGCAAGGGCCAGGTGTTGACTGCTATCCCATCATTCAATTCATGTAAACATTGGGTATAGAAGAGCTGAAAGGAACGGGAACTTTAAATCACACCTAACAGACCCCTGAATATTTAAGTGGCTCTATATAAATAGCTAAATGAGGCCAGTAATTCCTTCTACGTGTGTCCTGCTTTGTCTACCCGTGTCTAATATATTATATAATATATTTCAGAAATATTATTGTCTGTTGTTCGTGTCCACTAAGTCACCACTGCGGAACCTTTTTAAATGGTCGATGTTTCTCTCCGCAGAGAACAGTGACGGACTGCAGCTCCTCAGCATGCGCCATTGAAAACAAACGTAGCCGATACGGCGGCGGCAGCTTCGTTTTTATGCTAGCAAGTTAGAGTCATTATCCTGCGTCTAGTGAACGTGAGACACACACATATAAACCATGGAGACGATTTTAGAGCAGCAGCGTCGCTATCACGAAGAGAAAGAGCGGCTAATGGACGCCAAAACAAAGGAAATGCTGCACAAGAAGTCCACGGTAGAGTGTTCGTCTTATGCTAGCATTAGCATAGTTGCTAATACATTTCGCAAACACGGGAAACATCTGAACGCTTGAACTTGTGATTACAAATGTGTCTTGTTTCTTTTCCTGACAGCTGCGGGAACAGATTAACTCTGACCATCGAACAAGAGCGATGCTGGATGTAAGCAAGAGTTTTGATTTCTTACAGACGGTTAGCACCGGCATGCTAACTGTAGTTTTGGCTAAACGCTTAAACTTTCCTTGAGTTACAGTTAATGTGCTAGATGTTAAATATCATGTGGAAGTCAAAATGTATGCTGTTACTAGCAGAAGCTACAATAAGGACCAGAGACCAATAACGTAGCAACATGTTTCCGCAAGTAACACAGTCGAGGAAAAGTGTCACAAAGGAATCCCACTGTAAAACCTACCACTTAAATGTACTTTTCATTACGAACTCATAAATATGCTTGCATGTGCTTTCCTTATAGCTTTGTATCTGTTGGTAGACTCTGCTGGAACATTCGGTATACATGTGATCCCGCTTTTTATAATAGTTACGTTTCATCTCCCTCTTTTGTGTCAGATATTGGAGGTTTAGGGCCAATAATCAGAAAGGAGTTTGGTGATGCATGCAAAGGCTCCATGTAAACTGCAGTGTTTAATGTTCAACATGAAAAGAAATACAGTCTGGCATCCTTTTTGTCTTTTGACAGAGGTACATGGAAGTGAGCGCAAATCTCAGAGACTCCTATGAGGACAAAGATGGGTATGTTTTTTTTTCCTAAGTGGCTGTAGTTCCACATGAAGTGGCTATACCCACCGTAACTAATATCCAAATGTATTAGAATGCTCCAAGTTACAGATAATGCTGTGGCATCATGGTCCATTGAGTTGTTAAACACAATACCTGCTGTCTCAGAATTATTCTCACTGAATTCCTTTTTCATCAACACAGAAGCAGGAGCCTTATTCTCAATAAATCAAATACTTTTTGTGTTCCTTGTGAATCGTTGCATGCAGAATTCTGCGCCTAATCTGCTACCTTGAACAAAAAAACTCCGTTTCTTCATGACAGGATGAGAAAGGATGAACTTGCTGCCATCTCAGGGCCGAATGAGTTTGCAGAGTTCTACAACAGACTGAAACAGATAAAGGAGTTCCACAGAAAGCACCCGAATGAGGTATTTCACCTTTTCTGTGTGCAAACTGGACTGTGTAAAGCTTTTGGAACGGAATGATAATGATGCTTGTGCTTTTTGTAGATTTCCATTCCCATGTCTGCAGAGTTTGAGGAGCTGATGAAGGCCAGAGATAACCCCAGCGAGGAGGCTCAGAGTAGGTCTAAGACATCTGTTCTAATGTCATCGCAGGCTCGGTAAAAGCTGTGGTTAGACAGAGCCTGTCCGTCTTAGTCGTGGTTGTCTTCACCGAACGTGACGCTGGTCTTAACAAAGGTCTTTGTCAGCTGGCTCTTTTAAAACCACATTGTTCCGTTCCAGCATTAAAGAGTACAACACTCGACATTAAAGCAGTGAGAGGATAGCTTTGAAGAAAGTCAGAGCGGTTAATTGGCCGTAATAGGTTGTCTGTGACAATATGTGTGGAAATAATTTTTCTAGTAGTCACTTGAGTGCAAATGATGTATGACAAAATGGACATTTGTCATTAAGTTTCTTAGGAAAATGAAATAGTTCTCAACACAGCTGTCAGATCTTTTTTTTACCTGTTAAATATCCGCCTCAAAAATCCTATGAATCAGTTCATTATTCTTATGTTACCCTCAAACCTGCAACAGCTAGTTTTCTTTTGGTCACTTGGCGGCGGAAAAGAGCTGTGAACACAGCAGTGACGTACCATCACCTTTTAAGTTGATGTGGTGAGCTGGTTAGTGAGGTCTCTTCTATCTCTTGAGGGAAATGTCTCTGTTTAGGAGCTAAGTGCTTCACTTGGTCCACCAGCTGGTCTCTTACTGTGTGTGTCTGCTGTTTGCTGCTGAGCCAGCAGTGGACGGTAGGTTATTACAGCCTTTTCACTAATAGCTGCTTGCTGCAGCCAGGTTGTGCTGGCTGGCAGACACACTGCCGTGGTTTGGTGTCTGTAATGGACATTCGAGTGAGATCTGTGTGTGTTCCCGCAGACCTGGTGGAGTTCACTGACGAGGAAGGATACGGTCGCTACCTGGACCTCCACGACTGCTACCTGAAGTACATCAACCTGAAGGGAGCTGAGGTTAAGATCCTTTTTTAAGTCTTCTTCATTTATGCTGCACTTCCAGACTGAAGGAGTATTCATTTAACCCTGATCCATCCTCCCACCCCCCTCCCCCCACACAGAAACTCGAGTACATCACCTACCTGTCTTCGTTCGACCAGCTGTTTGACATCCCCAAGGACAGGAAGAATGCTGAATACAAGAAGTAGGTCCACCATGCTTATTTACCATGAGTAATTCAAAATGAACCCATGGCAGCTGGGAGGAATGGTGGATGTCCTCAGTAATATATGAATGATGTGCTCACACCCCGTGGCATTGGACTCGTGTGATGTGGTGGCTGTTTGTGCAGGTATCTGGAGATGCTGCTGGAGTACCTGCAGGACTACACAGACCGGGTCAAACCTCTGCTGGACCAGAACGAGCTCTACGGCAAAGTGCTGTCAGACTTTGAGAAAAAATGGGAGATTGGGACTTTTCCAGGCTGGCCTGTAAGTTCCTCTGGCAGGTTCTCTAGACATGATGATGGTTGATGGTTTGCTTGTACGTCTCATCTGACCTGTTTCTTTGTCTTTCTTTTTCCGGTTTTTGAATTGTAGAAAGAGACAAGTAGCGCTTTAACTCATGCCGGAGCTCATCTGGACCTCTCTGCTTTTTCTTCCTGGGAGGTAAAACATTAAGTGCTTCGACTAGATTCGTCATTTCATATTAACACTAAAGCTGCTCGTTCACACACCGACTGATGGGGTTTTTTCCTTATTCCTTCCCACAGGAGTTGGCTTCCTTGGGTCTGGACAGGTTGAAGTCTGCCCTCATGGCGTTGGGGCTGAAATGTGGAGGGTGAGCATGTTTGCATACAGAAAAAATATGTGAAATGTGTGAAGAACCATCAGCAGTTCAGGTTATAAGAACTTTTCCAGGAACATGAGAACCTGTTGGATGTTCATAGTCTGTGCTCCTGAGGAAGTATGAACTGATGGCCCGACTTCAAAGATTACTCAGATAGATGATTAATCGAATAATCCATAAGTGGATCGTCAGAACACTAATTAGCAACTTGATTATCGACTTCTTCGTTCTTTTACAAGCAAAAACTTAAAAAAAATTGATTTTCCACTTTCTCAAATGTACCAATTAGATGAGGTCACAGAGGGCTCTATGATACTGTGTATTCAGTAACAAAAAGCTTTAGATGCATCCAACCCACCAGCTATCATGTAGAATTTACTGCACTCTCTAGAGCAATGAATGATCTTTTTGTTTAGTAACTGAGTGATGATTCATAAAATGTAAAAACATCACACATAGATCCAGTTTTTAACTTTGTTCTCTTAGTTGCTGAAGTAATTCATCTTTGCTGGCTAAAGAGAGGGTTGTTCTGTCTCACTTGCCACCATTGCTTCCCCTTACCTGCCATCCCTCATCCACAGAGCTGCAAACCAGGTAGCTCTCAGTTGCCCAGTCTGATCTCAGGCCTGTGGCCAGCTCCTGCTGAGGGCTGAGGTGTATCAGCATTTCTTTAAACTCTGTTCACAGAGACCTCACTTACTTGACATTTGTCATTTGTGAGTGCTGTGCATCTAGAAACTGATTAAACAGCAGTGGGTTATTATGACAACCAGCGTCTGTGTGTTTAACAGTGTGTATAATGTTTCCACTAAATGCTGCCTCGTGGATGCAGGTTATTAAAATGCTCAGTTAAATAGACTGTCTGTGTGGTGGACAGGACTCTGGAGGAGAGGGCTCAGAGACTCTTCAGCACAAAAGGCAAATCCCTGGAATCGCTGGACCCCTCACTGTTTGCCAAGAATCCCAAAGCCAAAGGCCCTAAAAAGTAAGCAGGAGTTGAAAATTCCGTCTAATGCTGACAGTGTCTTATGATAGGGTTCATTAAATAATTCATAACCATTTCCATCCATCGCTTCTGCAGAGACACAGAGCGTAACAAGGAAATTGCCTTCCTGGAGGCTCAAGTCTATGAATACGTGGAGATCCTCGGGGTGAGTCAGTACATCATCAGGGGAAACTGTGCCGTCCAACTCTTCAGTGAAGGGTCGGAGCCGACATTCTGAGAGAAGTCTTGCCTGGCTCTCTGCTGCCAGCGCGCGCTCCGATCCGACGGTTTTATTGACGGCTCATAATGTGATCGGCGGTTACAGGAGCAGAGGCAGCTGACTCACGAGAACGTCCAGAGGAAGCAGGCCCGCACCGGAGAGGAGCGCGAGGAGGAGGAGGAGGAGCAGCTCAGCGAGAGCGAGAGCGAGGACGAAGACAACGAGATCATCTACAACCCCAAGAACCTGCCGCTGGGCTGGGACGGCAAGGTAAGGAAGCACTGCGACTTTGGCGGCGCACAAGGTCATCTCACTGGTGGGGGGGTGTGGGAGCGGCTAAACAGAATGATCACGGAAATAAAAAGGCAGCATCCCACTTTTCATTCGTTTCCTGATGATGTCACTGTGACATCATCAGGGGGTCATATTGCGTTGGTGCGGGAGACTAAACATTCGCAACAAAGCATGTATTGCATTGTGGGGGCACGGAGCTTTTAAGACATTTGCATATTAAAGATGCTGAAAAAGTATGTTTGTTGCATTATGGGAAGTGTAGGCTCCCGTGTTATTCTGAGCTCATAGTATCTCTGCATCAACTGGTTTAATTTGACATTTTAATCCGTCTGTGTAATAGTAAAGCAACGGACCTCATGCAGCATCCATCAGATCCATATTCAAACCGATTTATCCTTCAGTATTCTGAGTTGCCTCATATCCGATCCAAAGTGGCACTATAAATCCTGCTCTGTTTGTGTGAGCTGCACGTTTTTTATTTACTTGTCTGAAGTGTATTACCGGTTTGCTGGCTGACTGTTTTATCCCCTCCAGCCAATTCCATACTGGCTCTATAAACTCCACGGGCTGAACATCAACTATAACTGTGAGATCTGTGGGAACTACACCTACAGGGGACCCAAAGCCTTCCAGAGGCACTTCGCGGTATGTTGCTTTCATCAAGGACTCACTCAAAGAGGTTTTTCACTGTCTCCTCACCAACATCTACAGAAATGCACCACCGTAGTACATTTCTAATGACATGCTGTGCGTACTTCTGCAGCTGAGGTGTGTTTTGTGTTGTCTGACCGCAGGAATGGAGACACGCCCACGGCATGCGCTGTCTCGGAATCCCCAACACGGCTCACTTCGCCAACGTCACGCAGATTGAGGACGCCGTCTCTTGTAAGAGCCTTTGTCTCGTTGCCTGTTAGGAACATCTGGCTTTGAAAGAATTTGAAAGTTGCTTTCATTCAGCGCTTTGTACGTTTTTTTTTTTTTTTTTCATTAACTCCAGTGTGGGCCAAGCTGAAGTCCCAGAAGGCGTCCGAGCGGTGGCAGCCAGACACAGAGGTGAGTCCACCTGGGTGACAACTGACTGGGGGGGGGGGAGTGGCGCTTCCTGGTTATAGTGTGTGTGCTTATTCCATGGCATGTGTGTTTTTCAGGAAGAGTACGAGGACTCCAGTGGAAACGTGGTCAACAAGAAGACCTATGAGGATCTGAAGAGACAAGGCTTGCTGTAGATTGGGGAGTCGCACAGGAGAAATGGAAAAACATCTGACGAGCGTCCTTTAAGATTTACTATATTTTTATCACCCACATTTCTTTTTATTTGTATGTAGTAATGTTGTTTTACAGACTGTCCCGCCCTTCATTCCTCCCTTTGATAACTTTGTAATGTGGAAACCATCGACCATTCTAATAAACTGTACTTTTGTCAGCGTGCTGTTTGTCCTTGTCTGGTCCATCTGAGTGCTCTGCTCTATTGGCGAGTCTCTCTTCCTTAAGAGTGTGTGTGTGTGTGTGTGTTTTTTTTTCTTTCTTTTCTTGCCGCCGAACCGTGTCAGGATCATTGTGCTCATGGGGACCAAAGCCCCGAGCAAATGAGGCAAAACTGAGGTCCTGATCAGGGCGGGGTAAGGTTAGGTTGTTCGCAATGAGTGGAAGTCAATGCAACCTTCTAATAAGGGTAGCTATGCAAATGTCTGTCTGTGTGTTTAGATTTATAGGTGCAGTTCAATCAGCATGTTTGAAGTCTATGTAGGCTGTTCTACCACACTGGTTTTATGGCAGCACTGAACACTGGCATGAAAACAGAGCTGTATTTCTTTTAATGAGCAAACCTGCTAAATTATTCTACATCAAGTGCGGTGAAATAACATTTTAAGGTTTTCTGCCGCAATCACATATTTGACAGAAAATTACAAACAGCATAAATCTTAATTTTATTCTGTTTCACACTGCAGAAAACACAAACCTCCCCATCTGTTAGTGGGACACATTCAGAGTTTATGACAGGATCTTATGAGAAGGAGGTGAATAATTGAGTCAGATAAAGAATAATCAATCTAAGTAAACTTTATTGTGCCCGCGGGGAACTTTTGTCACGGATGTCAAAGCTCTGACGCCAAGAATGTAAAGCCGCTCCATAGAAACGTCGGTGCTAAAGGCATAAAATACATAGAAGCATTTTGAGCTGTTTCCAGGATATATGAAGCACTGACGGCTCATTTAGAGAAAAGGAATCGCATAATGATGATAGCATACGCAGAGGTGATGAGGAACATGGGAGCGCAATAACCTTTTCTACAGCAGGATGTCCTGAATATTTATTAGGTTGCCTAGAAAGCACAGCTAACAAATATTGTTTGTTACATTTGAAACATGAAGTGTAGTTTGAAATAGACAAATGTGGTGACCAGGGACAGCTGGTATGTTAAAATCACTCCCATTAAAAGACAGTTAGATGTCCACATATGTTAATGCTGTTTAAACTTAGATTAGAATTAGGGCCGCAACTAACAATTCTTTTCAATACTAATAAACTGCAGATTATCTTCTGGTTTGATTGGTTAATCCTGTGGGCTGTAAAATGTCAGGAGATAGTGAAGAATAGCTTGTTTTGGATGACTCTGAGCCCATATTACAAAATGAATCACGTAACTGTCGTGTAAAGTGAAATTAAAGCAGCAAATCCTCACATTAAAAAAGCTGGAATCATTAGGTTTGACATTATTGCCTGACAAATGTCATTAAAAAGGAATTGATTACGAAATGGTTGCGGATTAGTTTTCTGTAAATTGACTTCTTGATGAGTCCATTAATTGTTGCAGCAGGGAATGCAGTCAGATGCTGTTGAAAGTGGAAACCGTTTGGTCCAGCGCGCCACACGATTTATCTGATGAAATATGTTTCATTCGTTAGTTTTACTAATCTACATCACGTTAGCCCTGCTTCAGCCTCTCCTCGCTGCTCACCAGCCAGCTTTAGGATTGATTTTAAGACGTTACTGATCCCCTTTAGCACTCTGTAGTTCAGCTTCCACCTGTGAAGCCTCAGATCTTTGGGCAGGACTCTGCTGGCTGCTCCTGAGTCCCGGAACTCTCAACTCTAGGATCTGATGCTGCAGAATCAGTGACATCTTACGTAATCTAATTTATGTCTTCCGTTGCTTCCCTCTGTTCCATATCTAACATAATTATTTTTCCTAAATCTAACCAATTACTGCCACCATTTGCTTACAAATGGCTGGTCCTATAGAGGGCGCTGAAAACACTCATAGATGTAATCTTGGGAATCGTTGAACTCTGACCTGTTCTGTTCTTTTGGTATGAGGACGTGCTGAGTACTGATGGTGCTGGCATGCTTGTGTAAGAATACTTAATATTCAGGAGTGTGCATGTATGGATCAGATGGCTCTAAAAAAAAAGAAATGTTGAAATATGGCCAACACCTTCGTAATTTGCAGGATACCAAACTCATCTTTGCATCTTTAAGTGTGTGGATGAAGCAACAAGCTCCATGAACTGCTCCCACAGGCCCATGGCTGCTATAGTTCGCTTTTACAGGAGAAAAAAGAGCAGCACCTTGATTCTCTGGAGATCAGTCTGGAGCTGCATGACTGATTGGTTTCTTTTCTAATCTTGAAGCGAGAAGAAATGAGCTTCTAATCCCCAGAAGAGGAGTCATTTTTCTGCTTGTTATATTCACACACTCTTGATTATTATGAGTGTTTTACTCGTAAGCAGGCGGTACATAAATTAGATTAGCTGAAGGGAGGTTACCGAGGCACTGATATGTTATGTATTATTGATGCGTTATTCTGACAGAGCTGTGCCACATGATTAATATCAACACAGGGAGTTGGAAGTAAAAAGAAGAGGCAAAGATCTGCTCCAACCACCAAAAAGAGGGTTTGTGTGGTCATAAACCAAAATATTGGAAAACATTCGACCTGATGATGGCGCTAGAGGAAAAGTCAGGGTGTCAACAAAATGATTACAATTCATCCTCAGGGGAACATTTTATAATATTTGTACCAGATTTCATGAAAAAACTCAAATGACTGGTTAAAGAGAATCACCAAATCATTATGGATCATCTTCTGGGGGCCCTGAATGCCTGTATGCTCTGAGCAGTCAACCAGCTGTTAACCGCTATAAAAATACAGGCTGTTAAGACATTTCACTCAAAATCAAAAATGTGAGTCTCATGGTGGAGCTAAAAGAAAAATTTGAGGATCACCAATACCATTAGGATCCATCCTCTGGCAACCATGAATGTTTGTACAAATTCCATCCAGTGTAATCCATCCAATAGTTGTTGAGATATTTTAGTTTGGACCAAAGTTGTGGATTGATCGACCAACCAACAGAATACTGGCGTCTTTTACAGCCGTGCATGGGCGGAAATTATGGAGGAGCTACCTTCTCTTCAGGTCTGTGGAGAGAAGAAGAGTGGAAGCTCTAAAAGTGTGTCAGCGCTGGCTGGCCTCCAGTCAGTAGCTTTGGAAAGGTTAGCTTGGAACAAAGGATGTCGGACATATTGGTTCTTAATGTGGCGCTGAGGGGAAGCTAAGACGTTCTGAGGGCACTTGTGGCTCAGGAAGTGGAGCACATCATCTACAAACATCATCACAAAGTTGCTGGTTCAGTGCCCACCTCCTGCTGTCCAACACTGACATGAAATATCCGCTCTTGCCATCATGCAGCTAGTGAGGCTGAAAAACTGCCAAGATATAACAGACCACTCCATGACAGCTCAAGCATCTCTGCCGAGGGTCTCGGGCCAGAGCCACAAGGATTCTGTGGATGTGTGAAGAGTATCTGGATGATGAGCCAAACGGATCAATAGGCACTCTGTCATTGTCTTGAGGTGATGATAGACCCCCTGGCTTCCACATGAGAAATCCACAAAAATGCAAGGCTTTTCTTTCTGTGCTGACAGTTTGAGAATAGCCAGATGAATTAGTCACATAAACTCTGCCTAAGTTACTCTCTGTGTCGGTGACATCTCGCTAGCTTGTGTCTCTGAGGGGATCCACGCTGTCAGTGATCCAATCTGATTTTGCACTTTTACATTTTCTGAATTTGACATCGACGGAAGAGAAAACAGGAGACTGGATTATAGATTCTAAACCTGGGTAAAAGGATAATCACCACGGATGTATGATGTGGGCGGTGCAGCAGAAACCGTGTAACGCTAAAGGTCATGTATGTGCATGTCGGTGCTCATGAAACCAGCAGCCAGTCTCAACTTGCACGGCGCATCAGTCTGTGCTGTCATTCAGACAGCACGTAGGCATCTGAGCACCACCGGTGGAAAGTAACTAAGTACATTTACTCAAGTATTGTGCTTACCCACAGTTTTGAGTTATTAGGTATATATATTATTATATTATTATATATTATACCTCTACTCCACCATCTCAGAGGGAAATATTGGAGTTTTTTATTCCCCTACATTTTATCTAACTGCTATACTACCTTTTATTTTACTTCCAAAACACATGATCAACTTATGAAACATAATGCATCGTTATAGATTAAAGGCCTCAGGGACCCTGAGGTGTTTTTAGTCCTAATGCTGGATTTTCCATGTGGTCATCATATACTTTTAACAGTGATAACGTTGAAAATTGGCCCTCAACAAAACTAACAGGAGAGCCTCTGAAGTCCTGAAAATCTATATTTTTTAATCTTGTTACAACTTGTGTGATCAAATAATTATTTTTTGTGTAAAGAAAAAAATATACAAACATATTTGACCTTGAAGGATAATTTAACACACAGAAATGAGCCTTTTTGCATAGTGAGTACTTGAAGTACATTTTGCTGGTAATACTTTTACTGAAACAGAATTTGAAATACAAGGCTTTTACATGCAACAGAGTATTTTACACTGTGGTGTTGTTACTTTTACTGAAGTAAAGGATCTGAGTACTTCTTACCCCACTGCTGGACACGTGTTCTCCTAAACCTTGTATATTAACTCAAAGTATCTCACCACCCCAGGCACTAGTGTAAATTATAGATTATGGTTGGAGACAAACCAAAACAAACAGTGAAAATCTGCAAACAACACACTGAAACTTGTGGTTTCATGCTCTAGTTATAAAGGCAGGGCTTGTGTTTGAACACCTCTGTCACGGTGTGTAGTAATAAGAGCCTGAGGCCATGCTGTCATTGCAGTGATGGTTATATGAGAGGTCTTATGTGCTTTACTGTAAACAGCCTGCTCAACAGGCAGGTAACTGGGACTCTGGGCCACTACATGAGACAAGGTATTAGTTTGACAGATCTTCACGCTGCTTGTTAGCCCACCTTAATTAATTCATCAGTGTAGGGGAGCTAACGTATTTAAACAAAGCATCAGATTCACATCATCGTATCATATGGTCAGTTATGACAGGACAGGTGGATGGTTATGTACAGCGGCGAAAGAAGTCCTCAGATCTTCTACTAGTTTTTAATCACTTTAGATCAATCTTACCTCATCTTAACCCATGTTAATATGTAAAAATGTAATCGTTGCATTATGAACCAGCATACTAGTGTCTATGACAGACAGGTGAGAGGTTTTCAACTAAATCACATGATTCTAAGGGGCCTGTGAACTCCACCAGATGGGGCTCTTGTATCCAGTGTCTTAGTGTGCTAGACGGGCTCCTGTTCTTGGGAAAACTCATTCATTGCACATGATAGCAGTAGTTGCAGTGACGATGCCAAGATTGCCTCTATTGCATCTCCACTGACTCGTCCTGAAACAAACACATCGCTAAATCCTCCAAGTGTAAAATATCTCAGTTTTGTAATGGTGCCATTAATGGGGTTGGGAATACGATATGATATATATTGAAAATAATCTCACTCGTGTTCTTTATGGCTTCTCATGTTTAATCTCCTTTGGTGTTGTCATGGTAAAAAAAAATACTAGAAGGCTCTGATATAATAAACTGAAAGTGAATAAATAGCAGCTAAAAATGAAACATACACGCACTGACCACTTTATGAGACCCATTTCATCACTTAGACAGGCTGCACAGATGTAAACAGAGACTATTATCCACAGCACGTTTAAGCTACTAACTGAAACCTAATAAATGATTATGTAACTTTGTGACTTTGGGTGAGGAGGCGAGGTGACCTTGAATATACGTATGGATGATGTGGCAACTTCTCAGCCACAAAATATAAGCCTCATGTCTGAGACTGTGTCTAGCCAACACAACGTTAGAGCCCCCAGCAAAGTTTCACAATGCTTTTACAACTCATCAGCCCTGCAGATGGTGCTGCTTTACCGTAACCTTCTCCTAGGAGCACATCGGATAGACTGCGTCTGTTCATTAGCGGACACTGAAGTTTAGTAGATGAGCCCACTGTGCCGAGCAGCATCATCACGAAAACTTGAGGGAGAGTAAAGACACAGGGCACTGCTGTCGTCCCCCTGCTGGATTCTCTCCAGGGATCTGCAGATGCTTTTCATTTACAGCTGCACCACTGGAGCAGAACAGTCAGTGACTGTGACTGATGTGCTCTGCACACTCCAACATGTCTGCTTGTTCACTGCCTCACTCACTGAGATGTTCTCTCTTATAGTTTTCCAGTGACACCACAAAGGAATCAGTCTTTAACACCCTGATTTGTCGTCTTTGTCATTTAACAGCCAGTCTAATTAAGAAAGTACAGGCTGTATTATTAGGATTAAAACCAAAGTGTCCGTTTCTTGCCATTGTACAACTTTCTACAATTCTACACAGCTTTAAAGGCTTTAATAAACTTTTTCAGTGTCATCAAAACATTAACTGCACTCACCACACTGGAGATGAGCAGTTAGAAGATATACAGTGGGTACGGAAGGTATTCAGACCCCTTCACTTTTTCCACATTTTGTTATGTTACCGCCTTATTCCAAAATGGATTAAATTCTTTTTTTCCCTCATCAATCTACACACAATACCCCATAATGACAAAGTGAAAAAAGTTTTAGAAATTTTTGCAAATGTATTAAAAATAAAACTGAAATATCACCCTAACAATAACACCCTTTATTCAGTACTTTGTTGAGGCACCTTTGGCAGCGATTACAGCCTCAAGTCTTCTTGGGTATGATGCTACAAGCTTGGCACACCTGCATTTGGGGTGTTTTTCCCCCATTCTTCTCTGCAGATCCTCTCAAGCTCTGTCAGGTTAGATGGGGAGCGTTGCTGCACAGCTATTTTCAGGTCTTTCCAGAGATGTTCAATGGGGTTCATGTCTGGGCTCTGGCTGGGCCACTCAAGGACATTCACAGACTTGTCCCGAAGCCACTCCTTCGTTACCTTGGCTGTGTGCTTTGGGTCGTTGTCCTGTTGGAAGGTGAACCGTCGCCCCAGTCTGAGATCCTGAGCGCTCTGGAGCAGGTTTTCATCCAGGATGTCTCTGTACTTTGCTGCATTCATCTTTCCCTCTATCCTGACTAGTCTCCCAGTTCCTGCCGCTGAAAAACATCCCCACAGCGTGATGCTGCCACCACCATGCTTCACCGTAGGGATGGTATTTGCCAGGTGATGAGCGGTGCCTGGTTTCCTCCAGAAGTGACGCTTGGCATTCAGGCCAAATAGTTCTATCTTGGTTTCATCAGACGAGAGAATCTTGTTTCTCATGGTCTGAGAGTCGTTTAGGTGCCTTTTGGCAAACTCCAAGTGGGCTGTCATGTGCTTTTTACTGAGGAGAGGCTTCTGTCTGGGCCACTCTACCATAACCTTCTCCCCCCGATACCCTTCTCCCCCGATTGCTCAGTTTGGACGGGCGGCCAGCTCTAGGAAGAGTCCTGGTGGTTCTGAATTTCTTCCATTTACGAATGATGGAGGCCACTGTGCTCTTCGGGACCTTCAATGCTGCAGAAATTTTTCTGTACCCTTCCCCAGATCTGTGCCTCGATACAACCCTGTCTCGGATGTCTACAGACAATTCCTTTGACTTCATGGCTTGGTTTCTGCTCTGACATGCACTGTCAGCTGTGGGACCTTATATAGACAGGTGTGTGCCTTTCCAAATCAAGTCCAATCAATTGAATTTACCACAGGTGGACTCCAGTCAAGTTGTAGAAACATCTCAAGGATGATCAGTGGAAACAGGATGCACCTGAGCTCAGCTTTGAGTGTCACAGCAAAGGGTGTGAATACTTATGTACATGTGATGTTTCAGTTTTTTATTTTTAATACATTTGCAAAAACTTCTAAAAAACTTTTTTCACTTTGTCATTATGGGGTATTGTGTGTAGATTGATGAAGGAAAAAAAAAGAATTTAATCCATTTTGGAACAAGGCTGTAACATAACAAAATGTGGAAAAAGTGAAGGGGTCTGAATACTTTCCGTACCCACTGTAGATGTAGAAGACATTTTCAGGACGGGGGTTCGATTCCCCCATTTGGCAAACAAAACATCTCATAAATGTTTCAGAATATACTACTACAGTGGGTGCGCTTAACACAAAACAACCACACTGAACTCTTTAAACATGCAAAATAAAGTGTAATCACACATTTTTATACGAATCAGATGGAAAGAATATTTGGAATGATGAGATAATGATAAAACATGATTTGCTTCACATCAAAGCTCAGAAGCCAGAAACAGGCATCATGTGACTAAGATATGTCCAGATATTATTATTATTATTGGACAGATGAGATGAGCGTTTCATCAATTCTACAGCAAAGAAGTAGAGACACAGACAGTCACAGTGATGTTTTCAAGATACTTTAGTGCCAAAACACACGCAATCAAAAGAGATGACGAATGAACAGTAAGTGAAATACACACACACACACACACACACACACACAGGAAAGCTAGTGTGAAGATGAGGGCTGGGGGGGGCCCTGCTTTAGTGGCTGGCGGCAGAATCTGCACAGGCGGCCTGTTGGCACCTGCATGGCTCCCTTCCTCTTCACCCTCTCCTCCTCCTGTGTTAAAGAGGCCCGTGGAGAGGAGGATGTAGGCAGCAGTGCTGGTCCTGGCAGGCCTAAAAAAAGAAGGACATGATTACTATCTTGTTTTTTTGCCAAATATCAGAGACATCGTTGTGATGACGCAGTCACACACTCATGTATCAGTGCATTAGGTACCTCGCTAAATCTGATGCAGTGTGATGCAACAGTCCTGTGATTGAGCCGTTATGAAGGTTATAATGGTCAGTTCTTGTTGAGACTGTTTTAAACAGGTGTAGATTGAGCTGTGTGCTCATTTAGCAGGATGCAGTTTGTGGTTCTGCTGAACTGTACAGGTGTACTGGCAGCTCTTTCTATTATTTGATCCCCCTAATTCTATCAGTGGGGGGGGGGGGGGGGATTGAATGCTTAAACAGTTTGAACACCAATGAAAGAAGGATTCACTGCTGCTTCAGCTGGAGCCTGGTGGACCTGATACTGTATGATATGATTCAGCACAAATAACTGTCTAAAATAATATAAGTACACATTTTACATGAACGGAAATGATTGTTAATCATTATACAATTTATTACTAACTTGTACTAACTGTGGTTACTGTTAATGCTGACATACACACACACCTAGTTAACCTTACTGTACTAACTTGACTTAACTAAAATGATCAGAAATCGATCTCTGTACCGAAGCTCCGTCTGTCACTGAGTGCCAATCAGGCTTCTCTTACTGTTGACCAAAACGGGGAAACAGCGCCACCACAATCCCACTTGTGGCCAGAAATATATTACATCCGTAGTGATAAGCACTACCATAGAGAATGAATGGGAAAAGTTAAGAGAATTAAGCGTCATTATTCTCAGCTGTAGCGCGGGACTGCACATGCGCTGAACGAAAACATTACCGGTCACGTGTGCGGAACTATATCAGCAGTTTCCGTAGTGTAGTGGTTATCACGTTCGCCTCACACGCGAAAGGTCCCCGGTTCGAAACCGGGCGGAAACAACTTATTGTTTTTTAAACTCCAAGTCACGTTAGTGTTCAAATGGTCACGTCAATAAATGCAGTACTAGTTCTTCATAATTCTGACCCATGCACACTAACCTTTGCCCAGGGACACCTCGACACGCACACAGGGGGAGCCGGGGGTCGAACCTCCAACCCTGGGGTCAGCTCGCGAGCCGCGCTCAGCGGCGACGAGTAGCGGTGACGTCACTGTGCACGCTGCACTGACTTCTGTTTACTGCGGTTCTGTGAGCACATTCAGTTCATCACCACTGCGTTCATTCATTACACCTTAACACATCAACAACACTGATCATTTTTAAATGTTTTAAAAAGAAATAATCTGTGAACATCTGGCATTGACGTCCAGGGCTGTGCTTCAGTGCACACACACACACACACACACACACACACACACACACACACCTGACTAAAACATATGGTACCATATCAAAGAGCTAGTGTCATACTCTTTCCCTCACAGTTGAACACTCTGTGTGTTTAGAGTGTGAATATGGTAATGGCAGGAAGAAACATGTATCCTGACACAGCAGCCATCAGAGGAACAGAGGAACTCAGAAACCGTTAATATGCTGAATATACTGACGAACACGGGCTGCATACAGCACTATCTGTCTATATGTGTTTCCTCGCTGTGGGAGAGCAGGAAACCTGCTGGAAAAGTCAGGTGTAATGCTTCTACATTGCTCTGTTTTCCTGCTAAAGATAAAAATGAAAAATGAAACTTTGCACCGGCACCGATGGAGAGGGCTGAATGTTCTCAACAACAATCTGCTCATTAGATTTAACTGGATCCTTCGGCCGTCCTGCCAGCAGGGTAAACATGGATCAGCACCAGCTGCAGCGTCAGAGAAGCTGCCGAAAAAATCCTGCATTATTCATCTGTCATTACTCTCTGAGGATGTGATGATATTGACTTTCTCGTTATACAGCGAGAAGTGCATTACATTACTTTCTAATAGTCGTGCCACTCTTTACCTGTCACTCATATCTTGTTCAGTGATGTCTGTGAGTTACTGCTGCAGCTGGACCAACACAGACCTTAGTTTGAGTGTGAAAGTTCATCTTTGATCCTTGAGAAAAGTTGCTTTGATAAAACAATGTTAACTCAGCCCAAGTTTTTAGCTTTCTCAGGAGCTTTCAATCACATCTCACTGTCTCTATCAGCGAATGTAGCTTGTCCAGATGTCATAAGACAGCTTAGTTACAGACCTGCCTCTATGAGCTGATGACTGACATGGACAAAGGTTCCATTTTATTGTGATATTCTTATTTTTATGAGGAGATAGTGTTCTGTCTCAACAAGTTTAAGTTTAATGTGTTTTTCTGTCACTTACTGTATATATTGTCTGTATATTGTCCTGTGCCACATCGTCTTGTACCCTTTCCAGCATTCCAGAGAGTTTCTTGTGAGTGTTTTGAGTCTAGTCAGGTTGGTATTTATTATTAGTAAGTATTTTTTGTGTCCAAGTGTCTATTTTTTGGTGCCTTGTCCTTGTTATTTGTGCAAAGCTGCACCTTATTACAATCTGTTTTGCCTCGTGTCGAGCTTTGAGGTCCATCTTCTCGTGTGTGCTTCTGGTCGCTCCACTCGGCCTATGGTCTCCTCAGAAAACGTGTACTTTATAAACCGTCTCCTATTCTACTCATATGACCCATCTGACTGTTTAGTTGTAACTTTTTTTTCCACCAGGTCAGTAACTGTAATATCAAGTCATAATGTGTGACACAGCTGTGTGAAAATGAGTCTACAGCTACAGTAGTGGTTCTTTTAGGCTGAATACTAAATGCTAACATCAACATATTGATGTTCACCATGTTTGCATCTTAGTTTACTATGTAAGCATTTGCTGACATTTGCTAATAAGCGCTACAGACAAGGAACACAGCATGATGCTGGGAAATGTCATTACTTTTGTAGGTATTTAATCATCAAAATGAAATGAAATGAAATATTGACCTGATAATGGCACTAGATGAGGAGTCAAGGGAGCGCCAAAGTCAGCAGGGTTCATCTTCTGGGGATCACGAGCGCCTGCACCCACATTCACGACAATCCATCAAACAGTTGAGATATTTCCGTCTAGACCGAAATGGTGGACCAGTTGTTTAGTGGCAACATCAGATGCAGCAGTTAATAACTGTAGAGCAGTTCACAACATTTAGCATCACCAGTACCTGTAGTATTTTATTATCCTAGGTTTCAGAGAGGCATTTTAGGTTCTTGGAACGGTCTAAATTCTGTTAAGAGAAACATTTTTCACTCACATTTCACATCCCAAACTGTAGATCGGCAGTGATTAGCTGCTCGGAGGCCTGACTTTTGTAAGTGGGCTGGTACTAACATGTCACTTTCATGGGCACAGGCTTTATGTTGGCAGAGCCATTAAAGCGTGGCCTTACAGTGTCCTGAGGGACCGGCTTTGCTCCAGTGATTTCTCATTCACATAAGGACGGAAGCCAGGCTACTCAGGCACTGCTTGGAACGCTACGCCTGATGTGTTCCACCTCTGCTACTGAATAAGTTCCCCTGCGCACTTACTCAGGCTTCACTGGTGAGATTTCACAGGGGCACGACGCTCCTCGTCGTCGAACTAAAGCCAGGCCTGCACGCTGAAAGCTGCTCCAGAGGGTTAGGCATTGAGATGTCTTGAGATGTCTGGTGTCAGCAGGGTGCAGGGTCCTCGATGAAGTAATTGAGAGTCTGTTTAGAGTCTTGTGATTGCACCGTTTGGACTAAGTGAAACCAAATCTAAAAACGGAACAAAGGAAGCTAACCCACTCTGATTCACGACTACAAACACAGCCATTATTTAGAGCAGCTTTCAGCAGCTTCCACCTCTGACTCATCTGTTGTATTCTGCACATGCTGATTATCGCCCCATCTACAAACAAACGCAGCTTCAAAACGAGGTACTGACTGCGGCAAAACATTTCTATAACCTGTGCAGACTTCTTTGATAACCTTTTCTAGGGAGTTAGTTGACACCACCGATGCGCCAAGAGTTAACAGACACAACTTTTAATTTGTCTCGAAGAAATACAGGAAAGAACAGTCTTTCATCATAAGAAAATAAGAAAAGAAACCTACAGGGCAGAGTTACTGTACACCGTTTTGATGTGGAAAACAGAAGGTTAACAGAGTTGTTATCAGGAGGCG
This sequence comes from Pempheris klunzingeri, assembly GCF_042242105.1. NCBI lineage: Eukaryota > Metazoa > Chordata > Actinopteri > Acropomatiformes > Pempheridae > Pempheris > Pempheris klunzingeri. The sequence continues at coordinate 20,516,840 of NC_092027.1, forward strand.
GAGATGATTATCTGTCCATTGAGACCTTGTAGCTGCAACATATCAGTGACATTATTAACCTGTACAAAAAAACAGTAAGGATATGTTTCAGGAAAATGTCATCAGAAGTTCTCAGAGTTGGAGGAAAACTGGAAGGTGGAGGAACATAAATTGGTTGTATTGTTACTTAATGCCGGTTCTGGAGATAAAGGAAATAAAGCCATGTTCACATCAGCCACTTGTCCTTCTCCTTGTTGAAGTTCTCGGCCCACTGGCGTGTGAGCTCTAAGTAGTAATCTGCTTGGTTGGGCTGGTAGTCCAGGTACAAACGGGTCACTGTTTTCTTGGGCACAGCCTTCTCTATCTGCGTGCCTTCGTGCCACTGGTTAAAGGAAGTAATGGTGACGAGTTCTGGCCTGACAGACAAAGCTGCCTGCAAGGACGTCTCGTAGTAACGTCCGTTAACCCGGTTCCTGGTGTTATGGTTGTTCCACGGCCGAACGGCTGTGTCCACATATCCCGGTCCGACACTGGGAATAAACAGCAGATTGTTTGCGTCGCAGAACGCCTTGATGGCTTTCCAGTTCTGGTGGGATGAGCCAAAGGAGAAGCCATTGGAGGCAAAGTAGGTGTATATGCCGTCAAAGCCGCTAGCTTGGATGTCATGTTTGTGGCGCTCTTCGACAATGAGGGCGACGAAAACTCCGTCGTAAGGTGTGCCTCTGATGCTGTGGGAGCCTTTAGTCGTCAGAAGTTCCGCCCAGGACTCCGGTGGCGTCAGGTAGGAGTCATAGACGTAAAACAGAGGCAGGACTCGGCCTGTGCTGGACCTGAATCTGTAGAAGGCGCCATGCTTTCCATACCTGAGAGAAACAAGAGAGGAGGGGAGAAAACAGAGAATTTCAAGCTATTGGGTTGCAGAGGGAACTGTCTTTTCTATAACCAACCACCACTGGGGGGGGGGCACCAAAATTGGAAATGTTAAAATCCAGACAATTACTGTAAAAATACAATTTGTTGATGAGGACAATTGGTGGCTTGCTTTGCTTTGTAGTGTGCTGCTGTAATTCTTTTTTTTTTTACCACTGGGAGTCGCCAGCATCAGAAAGTTTCCATACACATGGGGGCTTTTAAGGGAGGGAACAAGAAACTACTTAAACGTAAGGAGACTGAAACAGGCACACTCTAGTATAGATATCCAAAAACCAAAAATCTGCTTATCACATCCATCATCACATCCCAGGTTATATTTTCCTAAACTGAAACTGTTTCCATGCAGGAATAGTTTATGTAGATGATGAATGGATAGATTGTTCTGGGGGTTTTTTGGTCTTTTTTGCTTCTGGGGGGCCACAGCAAACTGGTTTAACATACACAGAGCAACATGGGATTGTTGAAGTTTGGTTTCTGGTGACTTGACAAATGTATTCACTCTCTCTGCTTTGGTCTCTGCCACCTCCTGAGCTAACTTTGCTTGTGTATTTATTTGGTGTCGTGCAGATGGCGCAAGGGGGGGGGGGTCCAACAGAGCTTATTTGCCGAAAACAGCTGCTTGTTGCTTCTGCATGCGGGGTTGATGTGAGTGGTGACACTGAACCGGAACAGTGAATTTGCAGACCATAAAACCAGAACAATGAGACTGAAAATGCTACAATGCTGCGTAGACCTCAGGGTCTTCCTGGTGTACTAAACCGTCATCTCTTTTTCTCTGTTTCTCCCATTTTGTTTTGCATGTTATCCAGATGGTCTGCACAGTGGGGTTCTCTAAACATTGGCAGCAAATAAAGTCCAGAAATGAGATTTAACTCAAGGCCCTCTAGCCTGGGCTTTGATTTTACTCCAGTCTTGCATCATTATAAACATGACATCACTGAGGCTCTATATTCTTATTCCTAGACACAGTGTGAAATCACTGGCTTTTTTTTTTATCATCAACCTACTACTGAATATCTCATTAGATGAAGCAATATCTGATTAGCCTTACAGCCTTACCCAGCGTCTCCCTGTTAAAGCTAACATCTTTTATATGTTGCTTGAGTTACGGGAAAAGCTGAATATCATCAATTTTTATGAGGCAGACAAAGAGTCAGGTTCCCTCTGACACACATTCAGACTGGTTGAAGGCTGAGCAAAAGCTGTACTGCTGATCCATTACAGCAGGATCACAGGGGAGGCATCTATATTTAACAACCACCTTCCTCATCTCCCCTTATCAGACTTCACGTTTCACCAGATCGCTGGACTTCTACCATCTGCAGCCGCTGATGCTGGAAACAAATCCAGCACAGAGGAAATTAGCAGCACAGAAAAACGACTTACTTGTCGATAATGTATTTGATGTTGTCATGCATGCTCTGGTCCGTCCGTCCTTTGTATGGCTGTATGTGAAAGGCCACCTGAGCAAAACACATTTGAACACAGAGATTAACGAAAAGATTAGAGAGGCACAGGATAAATCCAGAAAAACCTGAAAAAGAAGGGGTTATCAAGTGAGCCGAGAGTTAAACTGAGCACTCAGTTGTCCGGTGCACTACTTGTTTTGACAGCCAAAATGAAGGCAGCATTTAATTAGTAGTCTGTGGACCTCTAATTATTTAATTATTTGCCTAATTATTTGGCTGTGCTGTCTGTGAGCCACAGTGTTAACTAAAATGCTACTTTGTGCCCACAGTGGCTCACATTCTTGTGTCAATAATCAAATGTCAGACTGCTCAACAGCATCGTGCCCAGTTTAAGGGCCAATTCAAGCATGTCAATCAGAGGAACGAAAGGTTTTAATGAGGAGCTGTCTTTGAGATTTTATATGCAGCTGTTAAATTTGCGCTGAGCCTCAAATGATGTGTATTAAGTCTGCAGTCAAGACAAGCGGCCTGTAACACGAAGCCAGATCAGTGGTTTACCTGCTATCTTTGGGAATAAAGGATAACTGCAGTGCTTTTGAACCTACATCCTATTTTTATAAAAGGTGTTGGAACTGGACCAGTAGATTTCCTCAGCTGGCAGCCACGAGACGGGCTGCAAGACAATCCCTGCACCCGATCACAGCAGGTCCGCTAAAAGTGCTTGTTTTTGCAAATGACAGGCTCAGATTGTTATTCTAAGTGAAAACATTTCACTTTTTGTAAATCACCATGGCAACCTATGCTGCATGGCAACTTCAGAGGGTCAGATCACAACCTGCCAACAGCCAGACTACAGACCAGTGACCTCACTGGAAAACTGTGGACATCATTCCTACAGGATCCTGGCATGGACAAAAGTAGTGGCTTTATAATAAGGCGGCCAGTAATAAAGAGCAACAGGCATCTTTACAGGTCAGGATCATTATTTTACAGGTCTGTGCTTTCCAGCTCCTCTGGTTTTAAAACAGAGCCTCTAACAAACAGTCGGATAGTTTAGCTCAGTGAATGCATAATGACGGTAGCTGCATTTTAAATTCAGCAACTATTCTTTCAGTCCTGACAGAAATCCTGAAACACCCTCATTCCATCGCTGCAACTCAGAATAACACGAGGGTGAATTGGGATAATTAGAAATAAAAACTAAACCCTCTGTTGTCTTTTGATAGAAAACTAATTCACGTACTGTTAATGAGCTCTGCAGCATTTTGATCAGAAAGACTTCCTCAGGCATTAACTACTCTCTCTCTGTCTTCTCCTTTGAAGATGAAATCTGCTGCTGGGGAACAAATAGTGTTTTGCCTTTTCCCCTGCACGGCGACGGCCTCAGCATGTGACCGTAGGACACACACGAGGCTTGGGTCAAACTGGAGGAAGAAAACGTCTCTTTAAAATGTAACTACCAGCATCAAGACAAGTTTTAATGGAGACAGATTAAAGGTTAAGATTTAAAAAGTGACCGGGTGACTGGCTGCCACGCCACTGTACCAATGACCCATCATTCCGAAATGCTAAAAATCCAAAAAAATGGATGGAGAGCCCATTAACCCTAACCCCACCAGCAGCCTTACTCACACCTACTAAGATAAAACTCCTACGATTTTATTCCCATTTTCGTTTCATTTCGAAGCAATGGGCCTTCACAGCAGTGGGCCTCTGTTCTTGGGATAACACACTTTTTCTGGACATTCTATAAAACGAAGAAGCTTTTTAGAGAGTCTCTATTTTAACTCCAATGTTGATGTTCTTGATGGACACCTTAGCAGCATGGGCTGTGTTTAATAAGGTGTTACTGAGTAAAAAAAAAAAAAAGCACACTTCTATTATCTATCTATGGACGTGACTGACAGTGCTTTTGACTAGAAATGGTCAACAATGGCTGACATGTTGTCAGTCATGTCCATGTAAATGAAGAACTGGGAACAGAATAGATAGCAGTGCCTCCATATTCTTTTCTGCTGATAATTGCTACCCAAGTTCTTACAAAGAATTTATGGATGTGTGTGTGTGTGTGTGTGCGCGCGCCTTTTGATGATTGACAGAAGAAATACGTGACATAAATTTAAAAGACGTTCTGCAGAGAGCAAAAAAAAAAAATAAAACACTGCAGAAAATGACTTTGAACAGTGCACACTGATTCATAGCTTCTCATCACTTCAGCGCCTCAAGACAAGTTCTAATTCTACATCTTTGTCTTCATTTATTCACTTATTTCTTGCCAAAAATGGATTTGTTTGGGCACTTTTATAGCAAAATCCCTTTCTTCTCTTTCCCTGTAAATGCTGAGATATTTTACATGACTCATCTAAAGCTCACTGTGATTAGGGGTGACCGGCGAAGCTTGTGTGAAGCCATGACCGTTGGTGTGTAGGTCGTAGTAGCTGACTTGGTACTTGTGTCACTTGGTAAAAACTTTCCAAAAGAGGAATAAGTTGATAGTACAGTAGAGTACAGCTACAGATGCTCCAATGTAACGTCCGCTATGACTTTAAATGTGTAAACTTGAACTGTGAAGTCAAATGGAACGTTTGCACGCTCGCCTTAAACCAACAGGGTTTGTTTACACGGAACATAATCAGTAAAGGAGCATTTCACAGATTTGCATGCGCTCAAAACTGACGAACCACAGATATCTTCTTTATCATGCCTTTATCGCAGCTGTGCAACTTGACTGTCGCTTGGTTGGAGACTCTGATGTGTTATGCTACGCACAGAAGCTACCTAGGTCTGGTAACTCAACAGCACACCCCCCAGGTTTGCTTCATTTTCAGACTTATAGTCCTATAGTCCCAACCGACACCGAGGACGTTCATCAGGCGTCACCCAGGGGGCCGACTGACGATCTGACACATGCACTCGTGCTCCCCGACACCTGGAAACACACTTTGATGTGAACCGGTGAGAAAAAAGTTTTAGCTTTATCAAACACATCAAACCCATTCCCTGTCTTCTGCGTTGTCCGCAACAGCTTGCAGTTTAATTCTTCTTCTTGTTTTGTCGACACTCTGCTGTCATTTACGGAGCATTACCGTCAACGGCTGTCGAAGTACATTACAACACATTATCCTCTGCAGTTGCCACAAATTAGTGTGTTGTCAGCCTGATGCTTGCATCGGTGGCCTCGTGCTAGAGCTGGTAAAAGACGAGACATGAATAATAAAGGGCCCGGCTCATTAGACACGTCTCTACGACAAACAAACAAACTCTACAGCGTCCCTTAAAGTTTGCAGCCAAGAGATCATTTTACAATTTGGAATTACAGTAGAGTTCTTTTTGCCCCTTTGACTTCTCCTAATTACTGAGACAGACCGTCTGGACGTGCTTAGATTCCTGAGTGGGCACTCATGTGTTTGCCTGACAAACGGTTTAAAAATAATCTGCCATTGCAGAGACACCTTAGTCCTTAGCCATCAGTCATGAAAGAGAAAACAGGCAGGCGAGCAGTGTTCTTTTCCTCTGGTATAAAGATAGAAGGAGACAGAACCTAAGTTTAGCCCGCAGGAAGCTGGGGGATTTCTGGAAAATGGAGCTGAGTGGTGAGAAGAGGAGAGAACAAGTGAAGCAGATGCTCACCATCCCCACAGGCTTGTCCTGTTGTCATTTCATCTGTCAACACATTAAGGTGACACACGACAACATCTATTCCACTGACCCAAGTCTCTCAGAACTTCTTACTTTAAAAGTTATCTGCACTCTTTTCTTTCTCTTTAGATTCATATGATTTTAATTCATACGCAGCAGAAATCCTTTAGAGGAATTAAATTACAACATGAAAATCACCACAACTGCTGGCATGAGCATGATTTCACACAGAAGACGATGTTCTGTTCTTTGGCAGCAGCTGAAAGCTGAGTGATGGATGCCGTCCATGAAAAACTGTGGTGCACTTGTTCGCCTCAGTCACAAAGGGAGAGGGGTCTACTGCAGCGAAGCAGCACACAGTGAAGCATTGACAGAGCTGTCGAGCCACAAACACTGAGCGTTCGACGCCCACTCCATCTTTCAAAAGAGGCTGCAAGGTCTTCCTAAACAGTTTCCATGGCAACGTGGCGGTTTTTGCCGCCCGCGCTCAGGCTTGTCAGCCGTCTCGACTGGTTGGAAATCATGAAAGGCCAGCGAGGTAAGACGCTACTCAATCTGTTCCTGCTTGGCTGAATAAACCGTGGATGGATGTGGATGAAAGTGCTTTGTTTGCTCAGATCCCCTCATGCTGCGTGATGCCGACAGACTCTCAGATTTACATTCGGAGCCTCAGGTGTATCGGCGCCGCCGCCGCCGCAAACAAGCCTCCTGAACAGTTTTCTCCAATGTTTGGCTTTTCTTCAGATGATGACAAACACTAGCCTGAAGCAGCGTTATATCATCACGCCGGTGTATGCTGCATTAAATCAGCTAATTATGTAAATAAGTCTATTATGTAAAGTTACATTGTAAATTCAACAGTGCAGATTTGAAATAACATTATGAAACACTATCGAGTCCTAAAATCTGTGTGCAACTGTGCTTCGCAGGCGTACCACAAAGTTTACCCAGAACAACCTGAAATAATTAGAGATCCTGCAATTTAGAGTTGCATAGATTTGAATGCACTCATGTCTTCACTTGTTTACGCTCTGCAGCCTTTACGTCCTCGACACACTTCTCTATGGACAGATAAAGTAATAGTGAACCTTAGATCTTGAGTATCTGCACACAACACATCCATATCTGGATATTTCATATCCATGCTGGTAACCAGAACGTGTACTATGTTGTCATAATGAACAGTCTGCCATCGTAACGTGTCACTTTGCAGTCACAGCCAGATTCTTTAAAGGGTTAGCATACGCAGCCTCTCATCCTTCTACACACTTTACAAAATTAGCCATAGGGAGGGTGTCGCGGGGGTTGTTGTGTGAGACTGTGTCAGATGGAGAGTCAGAAACTGGTGATGAGTTCTAAATCTTTGGTATGAATTTCTATATTTTCCAACAAACCAGGAGAAAAACTAATAACATCACAATGTGGATAAAACATATATTGAATAATAATGTATAATAAATATATGCTATTGAATGACTTTCTTCCATATACTGAATATGAATGTGTTAAAGCTCATGTATTTGTGCTTAATTACCCTATAGCTGCAGCAATCTGTTTTTAGGCCACATGTTTGGCTAATTGCATGACATGTCAGCAAACAGCTGACACACCCAGCAGACACAGAGCAACGTTAGCGTTCATTTAAAGTCATGTTTAAATGACTTTTGGACCTGATGTTCGAAATTCATTCCCCTTTTAGCTCTGTTTTTGGTCTCCACCAACTCCTGAGAAAGATATCTGACTCTTTAGCTGCCGAGTACTCCGGGAAGTTTCTAATTCTATACACAAATCTCACCTGCATGTTACTAAGAGAATGACTTCAGCAAGAGAGCGTCCTCGCTATAACAAGAGATCCGCTGTTGTTAGAACATAATACTTCTCTGCTCTGCACAAGTTTGAATTTCTCTCGGCTAGCATCAACATTTCAGTGAGCGAACAGAGCCAATCCACGCTTAATTAGTGAGGATGGAGGACTGCTGGGGAGGCGTCACAGGTCGGCCTGTCAGTCAGAGGCTGTGTGACGGTGTCATCAGATAACTGTGACACCAGCAGGCTGGTTTGGATGGAATTTAGAACACCGATCCTCGCTCACGCCTCATTTGTCTTTTGAATATTGACAGGATGACCTCCTCCCAACCGTGCATGCACACCACACACACACACACACACACACACACCCAACAATATATCAAATGACATGCAAGGCACACATACTGCATATGACATTTGCTGAGGAATTGCGCATCCATACCACACACACACACACACACACACACACACACGACTGCTCACACACACAGACTTCAGCCTGTATTTCGTCAGCGGCGGCTCTGGTGCACTGAAACACTGGAGCGTTGGCCCTCAGGTCAGCTGTGAGATACACACTGTTGTGTAAGTCTGACTGAGACACGCAGAGAGACCCAGTTCTCAGCCTAAGACTTCCATACAAGGAGCATGAAAGTAGAGTGAGAGAGAGCTCGTCTGTCATCTTTATGCTGAATCTACAGTCTGCGCTTTTTCGCCGCCGCTGTCTGGAGCAGACATCCGTGCTAAAGCAGACATGACTTTGTTAGATGGAGCGGTGTGTGGGGTGGAAATAAGAAAATCCACCCTTAAAAGCAAGTCTTTAAAATACAGCTTTCGGCTCAGCCAGAAATGCATCTGAAAGAAAACATTTCCGTCTCTCTGCAGCGCCCACGTTACTGCAAATGCCAGGTTTTGAGGTCAGAGCATAAAAAATTGAAGATGCCACTGGGAACCCACTGGGTAGGTACCAATTTCTTCACTGTCAGGCGCCTCAGTGGACCAGAATGCAATGCAGCTGCAAGACACGCTGCATCTCGAATAAAGGCCACGGTTTCGCAGAGCCGTCGCAGCAGCATTCAAGAGCAAATCTGTAAATCTGTAAATCTTTTGCTGCGAGTTCGACCTTTGGCGGGTGCGAACGCTCAGATTGGCG